>NC_141689.1:2105330499-2105937999 GCF_964263255.1 Lissotriton vulgaris
ACGAATATCAGGCTTCAAACAAGAGATCCAACCCTCAATTATTAATAGACCTTTCACAGGAGATGCCCCTTTTGGAAAGGAAGTAGATGAGTTTCTACAACAGATGGAGACAATGAAACTGCTAGGGCCAAGGGAGCCCTACAACAGAGAGGCACCTTCAAAAGAGGATTTTTTAATTTGAGAAGACCCACAAGAAGAGTAGTTTCCTCAACAGGCCAGCAATAACAAACAAGGCGGCAGATAGCAGTCAAACCAGCAGTCCGGGTACCAAGCCTGGCAACAACCGATAAAGCAGCCCTTTCGAGGCAGAAGAAGCACTCATAGAGGTAAAGGAGCAAATTCAAAGTGACTTGCCCACAACAAAGGACCCACGCACCTCACCAGTGGGAGACAGGATAGCACACCACCTGCAACAATGAGATGACATAACCACTGACGGGCTGGATTTTAAATTGGGTACAACGTGGATATTGTATAGAATTAACAAACAAACCCCCAGCAAACGCTCCAAAGAAGAAAAAGTTCCTAAAATAAGAACTCTTACAGTTAAGAAAAGAAATAAAGGAACTCCTACAGAAACAAGCGATGGAAAAGGTACCAAAGAGAGAACACAACACAGGAAACTAGTCACCATACTTCTTAGTCCAGTAGCAAGATCTCACACTAAGACCAATCTTAGACCTCAAATTCATAAACCAGTTCATTTGCACTTAACATTTCAAAATGACGACATTACAAGAGATAATCCCACAGCTGCAATAAGGAGACTTCATGGCACAATAGGTCTAAAAGATGCCTTTCTACACATCCTCATGAACCAAACTCTCAAGAAATACCTCAGGTTCTTAAACGAGAACACTTACTACCAATACAAAGTCCTCCTTTTCGAGATAAAATCAGCACCAAGAGTCTTCACAAAATGCCTAGCAGCAATTGCACCATCCCTAAGAAGGACAGGGATCCACGTCTACCCCTACTTAGACGACTGGCTTATGAAGGCAAAATCAAAGCAGACATGTAACACACATGTCCAAGTAATCAACACAGTCCAAAGTTTTTTTTTTTAGTAAACCACAAAAAAAATCATCCGCTACGCCAGAACAAGAAAACACCTTTTTAGGAGCAAGATTAAACTCGAAGCTTGAACGAGCATACCCTACACAATAGAGCAATCAAGCTATTATTCAAGAAACCAGAAGGGTCAGTCTCTGACAGTGAGGACTGTCATAAAACACATGGGCATTATAGCATCATGCATCGCCCTCCTCACTCTGCACCCCTTCAAATGCGCCCTCTGCAGGAGCGGCTTTGCATCAGTTGGTCACAAGCCAGAGGGAGTTGAGAAGATCTAGTAGTTGTAACACAAAAGTTTAAGATGGAGATACAATGATGGGCATCCAAAAACATAACACTAGGCAGACCTTTCAAGAGGCCAACTCACTCAGTGACCATCACAACAGACGTGTCCCACAAGGGTTGGGGAGCTCAATCAGGGCACCTGAGAGTACGCGGTCAATGGAACAGTCATGGCTCCATAAAGCACATCAACTTCTTAAAGATGAAGACTGTGTTCCTGGCACAGAAAGATTTCCAAGCCCACATACTGAAGAAAACAGTATTAATCTAAACGGATAACACCATAACTATATTCTACCTCAACAAGTAGGGAGATACGAAGTCATTAACCCTAAGCAAACTAACACAGGAGAAAAGGGCCAATTCAATGGAAATCAGCCTACAGACAATTCACCTGCTAGGAAAAGACAGCACAGAAGCAGATCAACTCAGCAGACAGAACAGCAGCTCACACAAGTGGGAAATGAAACAGAGGACCCTTCAACAAATCTTCAACCTCTCGGGGACCCCAGAGATAAACCTAGTCGCAACAATGGAGAACAAGAAATGCCAAGTCTTTGCGGCCAGGTTTCATCACCACCTATCAAAAGGGAATGCCCTGTGACCTAAACTGCTCAGACAACCATTGAAATAATGGGGTCAAACCCAGCAAACGTCAAAGGACCTGGGTATCCAATCAAGGAGTGGTTCTGCTAGTCAAGGCGTGAAGCGTCCTCGAGGGTTCCGTCTAACAGACTGTTAGACGGGCGGAACAATAAGTTGGTTTTTCCCCCACATCTCTCATTCTGTTTCTTGTAAGCGGAACTATTTGGAATTCATTTTCCTATTTGGAACTTCTTCATTAAGTCCATATAAGAGTATTAGAAACATTTGGAATATTGTGGCACACCACTGACTGCTTGCCCAACTCACAGCTGGGGGTGTGTTTTCCCCGCAACCTAGGTCTCCTCCCTGCACCCCGTCCTGAGGAAGACCCATAGCTGAGGTGTTAATTCTCCCTCAACTGCGCCAGGGTCGAAACGTCGACGATCTCCCCCATCTGGGGCCTGCACCTTGGTTGCCCCCTCCCATTGATCGTCTGCACTAATGAGGTGACACTGTGACAGACACCTGTAATATATTGTGTGAAAAACCTTCGGGCCAGGCCCTCCTGTTTGCTATGAGAATTGGACCTTAGCTTAATATAAACCATTGGATTTTCTTCTCAAACTTTCCTGAATTCTTTTCCTTTTTTCACGCGAGCACTTACTTTTTGCACCTTCTTGTCACTGCACCTGGCAGTAACCCCCAGCCTTCACTCTTTCTATGTATACAATGTAAATAAATTACTAATTAAGTTGCTTCAGACTAAGTCGTGTTAAGAATAATTTTTGGGTACTGTAAGAATTACACATGGATCTGGCAGTTTTTATCTTCTCTTCTTTTTGCAGGATTGAATCCCCCAAAAAAACAAAAAACTGTTTGCATTTATTGATATGATTAAGTTATGTCTAGGAACACTAAACTGCTCAGGGACATTTGCATATGCTTTACCTCTGATTCCTCTAATACAAAGAGTCCTAGAGAAAGCCAGACAACCAGAAACAAATCTAATACTCCTAGCCCTCAATGGACATGACCAGCCTGAACTGTCCAGGGGACAAATAATCATGCTCAAAGCAGACCAGAACCTCCTGAACAATGCAAGATGGCCAAATCTTTCACCCAGAACCAGTGACGCTGAGCCTAGCGACTGAATACTTAGGTCAAACATTTGAACTTAAGTCAAAGAACAATGGAAAATACTAAGAGGTAAGAAAGCAAACCACAAGACAATGACGCACTGCAAAATGGAAACGGTGCACCATATTGTGCACAAAAAAATACCCTAGGCTCAATTTCCACGCAGGAAACAGGGCTCAAATATCTGACACACCTGCTCGACAGTAGCATCAACTATTCAAGCATCGAGGTGCACCTGGCAGCAATTGTAGCCTATACCAGGGGAAATCATGTAAGTTGATTCACAGCACCAGTCAGCAAAAGATCATTAACTAGTGAGGAACCATACATGCAAGTCCATAAGGACAAAGTTATCTTAAGGACAAATCCTCAGTGCCTACCTAAGGTAGTAAGCAGATTCCATTTGAGCCAAAGCATACAGCTAACAGTCTTCTTCAAAGACCCACAACCCCGACTAGAAAGGAGCCACCATACCTTAGACGTAAGGAGGGCTTTATTGTACTATCTACAACAGTCAAAACAAATTTGTAAGAACAATCAATTGTTTGTCTCTTACTCAAACTCTAAGAAAGGAGCGCCTATGACCAATGGGACAATTGCTCGTTGATTGTAGAAGGAATCCAGATATGCTATGCCTCCACAGGTAACAACCTAAACACATTTCCAAAGGCACAGTCAAAAAGGAGCAACCCTAGCATTCATGGCTAGTGTGTCAATAGACCCCATATGTGCTGTGCTAGTGCAACATGGGCATCTCCACAAACATTCCCCAAACATTACTGTGTGGATATAAAGAAGACTAAGGAAGCTCAAGTAGGACAAAAGGTACTTCAACACCTGTTCGCAAAGTCTGCCTCAACTTACCAAAGCCATCCCAAGGAGAGGGAAAACGCTACATAATCTAATGCACAGCATGTAAATCCAGAAAAGGATCCACACTGCAAAACTAAATGGTTACTTACCAGTAGGAGTAGTTTTGCAGCTTGAAGATTTTTCTGGATTCACATGCCACCTACCTACTTCCCCTATGAGGAATATGAACAGGTGGGACAAGATATCACTGAAACCAAAGAACAATCATCTAAATGGAGCAGTATGTAAGACATTCCCTACAGAAACCTAGGGAAAAAAGAAACTTCTGGGGCGCCATCTGACGTTACAGAAGGGATGGACCTAGTACCAAATGTTGGTTGGCGCCCCAAACAGAAAAAAAACGACTATTCCAGACCCAACCACTAAATGGCGGAATAATGCACAGCAGCAAACTTTTCAAGCTGCAAACTACTCCTACTGGTAAGTAACCATTTTGTTGTGCTGAGCTACTTCCATAGTGTGTACATGTCTGTACTTTGCTTCTCTTCAGGCTCTAGTTCGACCTTAAATTGGTCATTGCTTATGCATTTATTTTTTATTTCTCCTCTGGGCTTCTACGTTACATAGTCCTGGAAGGTTGTCTTCTCTCTAGGAGGGTTTTCTCTGTCTGAGAAGAGACTTTACTAAACGTTGTTCTTCTTCTTGCAAAGCTTTTGTTCAGCATTGTGGGGATGTCTCTCTCTCTCTATCATGAGATGCCCCTTACTCTGTGTCACAGGGTGGGATGAGATTGGGATCTAGTTAACACGACCAGGAGCTGGAGCTCTTATTCAATGGCATGGGCTGCTTGTCCTTGGTTCTTTAGCTTTGTCCGGTTATGGGTTGATTACCTTTGGCAGGTCTTTATAGTATTATTGTTGCTATGCATTGTTTTCTCCAACATTCTTATCTCTCTGCTGTGGGTAAGATTATCCACAAGTTTCTCATGTGGGCTTCCCACACTCTTTCTGGTGGAGCGTCGTCTTCACTGGTTACTATGACCAGCAAGTCTTATTCAGGGATCTTTCGTCGGTTCAGTTTGCAGACCCTCTTCCAAGGATGGGATTTTTTGGGTATCTATCTCTCAGCTAAGGAATCTGTGGCTAGATGTCTCTATCAGATGAATAAGTTACTTACCTTCAGTAAATCTTTATCTGGTAGAGAATGGAGCTAGCCGCGGATTCCTTAACAACCCACACATCCTCCCGCTCTGCGAATGGCTGGTTCTATTACCTAAAAGATCCCTTTCTTGGCACACTAATACCCTTCTTTAGGACCACTGAAACTGTTTGACACTTGGATGTCTCTTGTTTTGGCACACAGTTTCCATAGGTAGTTTCTATAGTGGCTCCACGGCGTTGGCACGAGAAATAGTCACAGAAGAAACAGATATCAGAATGTCAAGGGAGGGCTTATATGTACTCCATTGATGTCACATTCAAAGGACGACGTCGCTACGGAATCTCACGACGCCCTCTATGGATATGCAGAGGTACTACTGTAAAAAAATAATCCTGATCTACTCTGGCACCTGGGTATAATTCTAAAATGAGGAATCTGTGGCTAGATCCTGTCTCTCCCAGATAATGCTTTACCAAAGGTAATTAACTTATTCAATATGTTTAAAGTTCTAGAAACTGTTTGTGCCCACATCTATTAATCATCCTTCAACTTACCCAGGACAACCACCCAACTCAACCGAAGCTTTTCAAAAGTGTCTGGGACATTCACGCCCGAAGCCCTGTACTCTCAAAATTCCCTTCTCATCCAGTAGATTGTTTATGAGCTCAGTCTCAAGGGGATTGAAGTCCAGCAACTGCATCAACCTGTCTCTATAGTAATCCAATGTGCGTCACAAAAGTAGGTATTGGTAGAACTGAGTTCTTGAGAACTCCGATTTCTTCTAATGTTGGCCAAAGGTTTGGAATCCCAAATGGCCCCCAATTTTAGAGCCCTATAGCATCCCAAGATTCGAAACCCTGCAAGCGACAGACATGAGACAGCCACAACCCACACCAGAGAGGAGAATAGTTTGCAGGAGACATCCAGCAGGCAATGCACTGAAGCATGTTGTGCCAACACAAGATAAGCAGGGTTGTGATGAAGGGAAGAACATGAGGTAGTTGTGAACAATACAACAGGGAATGTATTCCTGATGGCTTAAACTGGGGCAACTCTAGCGGAATCATTGGATCTGATCTGTTCACAAACAGCCAGTCATTAACCAGGAGGATATGTGTAGCACAGTAACAAGCCTGAAGGTCAGGAGACCAAACGCTGCCATCGTAATAATATTGGGTGCATTTTACCATAGATAACCAAAGTTATGGGTGCACCAGCTCCTCCAGATGCATATAAAATAGATCCTGTAGGAGGAATGGGAGGTTTTGGCGAATATAAAGAAATCTTGAGAGGAAGCCCTCTTTAAAAGCGTACTGTGGCCCAAGATATTCACCAGCATGGCTGACCAACACTTTAACTCCATCATAGCTCCTCTGACCAGCTATACAATGTTCAATTCCCTGACCCAATTGAGGACCATTGTAAGTAACATCCTAAAGTACCACAAATGATCTCCAGCAACCCTGGTTGGAAAGAGCAAGAAGTCCTCTTGGTGTAGGGGCCCTTCGCCAAGCAATATATAGTCTTATCCCAATTTGACACTAATCCTGAGGCATCGCTGTAGACCATAAGAAGCTGTACTATTCTGGGTAAGTAGATTGTTGAATATATAACAGTAGGTCATCCACATACAGCAAGAGCCTATCCTGATGTCCTTTCCGAAAGAAACTGCTTAGCCGGGTGCCACATCTGATCCAACATGCCAGATGCTCCAACACCAAGACAAATTAAAGAAGGGAGAGTGTAGAGTCCTGCATAGTGATTTGCTGCACCCCAAAAGGTCTTGTAAATGGGTCTTTATTAAGCGTTTGTACAAATTTTCTGAAGCGGGGATCACATGCGTTATCTAAGATAAGGCCAATGTACAGTATTAACAAGCCATCTCCACATGTGCTCTACGGAGACAATGATGTGTGCTGCGTGGGCATAAAGCCTTTCTGGTCAGTGTGCAGTAGGGAGCGTTGACCCTAGAAAGTCTATTGGCCAAGATTCAAGCTCAAATCTTTACCTCTGTGGTGAGAAAGCGTGGAGTCACAGTCCGGTGGGAGCTTTTGCTTGTTCAATAGCACCACAATAGTGGCCTAACGCAAGTCTCACTGGAATGATTCCACACAGTAAGCCTCCTCAAAAACCAATAGATTTGGCTGAAGAAACAAGTATTTTATTATTTTATTGTTTTTTTAATTCAGCAGGGAACCCATTACAACCAGGTGTCTTGCCCCAAGGCAACACTGTTATTGTCTGCTGAATCGCAGAAGATTCATTCATTCCACCATAGTGTCCAGGTAAAGTCAAATTATTCAATATTTTAAGAGCCAGCTCAGCTGGCGGTTGGAGTGAATACAGCCGACACACTCATAGTAGTGAGGAAAGGTGCAAGCAATCTCAAAGTGAGTGGTAACCTGCTGCCCATCCTAGCACCTGATGGACCGAATTATTTACACCTCAAGGTCTCGGTTTGACAGGCAGTACATTTTCCCCGATTTATCGCCCCACTCATAGATTTGATGTTTAGCCACTTCGATGCTGGTGACGGAACCATTCCGTCATCCGTCACGGTTGAGCTGTGCTGATGACGGAATGGTTCCGTCACGACCGCACCCTGTTCTGGAATGTCCAGCACCGGGGAAGAATCTGCACCGCACGGAAGCGGTTAATGAGTAACTATGACTTACAAGATGTGATTAACAGTTTCTAGTGTAATCGGGTAGAGGCCAATTCAATCAGCATCAGATGGGGAGTCAGCAAAGCATGCCACAAGTATGGAGATCTCCTCCTCCAGACCAGTACCTCTTTATTTCTATCTTTTTCCTTGCCCCTGATGTATGAGATGGCCCTGCCCCTTATCCACACCTTCATTAGCACCAGAGTGGAGTGGACTGATAAAGAAGTAACAGCAAAGTACTCAGAGGAAGCCATCCACAAGATATCCGTTAATCAGCCATCCTGGAACTACCAAGCACTGAATTACCAGAGTTTGCCAAAGTCCATTGCTGGGCAGTGGAGGACTAGGTCAACCAAGGAGTGGTCTGATAAACCCCACAGAAGGATACGCACGTGTTATTTGTCTGGCCTCAACCTCCAGTACAAATCTATAATCTATTCATGCAGCAGAGTAATATAAGAAGGAAAATTTAGTGTACTGGGCTTGCTCATCATTTCATTTACGCCAGGAGTCCCCAATGCCAAATGTTCTCGCACATTTCAGTAGGTAAGTGTATTTCTTGGAAAAAAGGCATTGATTCATACCGCTTAGCGTGTTGCATCATCACCTCATGTTTATATTTTTAATGCAATCAGTTAACATTCTCAGAGAGAAGCGGATACCCCACCCTGTTGTTCCAAAGAGGAGTCGCCACCCACGGGGATCCTGGTCAGAAGTGGAGATGTCACTGAAGTTAAAGATCATAGTGCAATGCTGCCTGTAAAGTTGTTCACCAAAAATATACTAGCAACATGTCCAAAAAAAAACCAAGATGCTCCCACCCCAAACTTCCAGCAACTGTCGCCCAACTTAAAAGAAAACCCTAATCAACAAACTCGAGAGAAGGAGCATGACTTTATTCCAATAAGTTGCAGAACTGACAGCTGGGCTTACCCCGTCCCCCTCTCCCTACCATCCAATAGAAATGGTAACTCTATCCATTGGCAGCTCAGAGCCATTGTTGAAACAATTACTTATTTTTCCCGTGGGCCCAGCAACATGGACACCCAGCTCCAACAGGGCAATGGCCATGACCAGTAGGCCAAAATTCTCAAGAGGCATTGAGTCCTGAGAGAGAGGCATAACAACTACATCTCCCCCACCACGACTCTGCAGAAGCACAGTTTGCTTGCAGCCTGTGCACATCTCGCACATATGATTGTGCTGGGTTCTGGGAGGCATTCCCCTCTGGTTATCCCAACCTCTAGGGGAGTCCCAATGCACAGAGCAGGGCTCTACTTCTTCACTGAGTCCCAAGCTTCCTCAGGGAGTCTAACAAGAATGTTTGTCCCTGAAAGGCTACACAGTTATGTTGGAATCTCATGGTATAAGGGAATTTATGGATCTATATGGCACACATCTTTTGTTTTATTAAAAAAAATTAAAATCCTCAAACTTCTGCACTTGGTGGTTGTAATCCAGGAAGATGTTATTGTTTTCAAACTTGATGGTGCCTCCCTCTAGCCCTCTGTAATAGTAATTAAGGATTCGAATAATCAGGGCACCTGATTAGTGGGGAGGGAAGGGTTCCTGGCCATCAGGGCTGTGTGGTCGCTCAACGATAAAGAACTAAGAATTTCTCCTCAGGAATTCACGTTCGCAGCCAGGTGGTGAGAAATATATTCAGAAAGATCCCAGTTCCCCCTCTGGCACACCCAGCAGCCTCAGGTTCTAGCAGGCCCTGCCCTCTGCATCCTTATACCTCTCCTCCAAGCTTTGGGCAGTCTCTTGCAACTGAGAGATATAAGTGCAAAGTGTTTGTTTTAGGCCCTGCACCACAGAGATCCTAGTTTCTGCCTTCTTAGTTCTTTTCTCTGTGATTCGAGGATCTTGTTGCAGGAGGGCATGGCAATGAGGATTACATCCATTTTATTTTCCGTGGAGGTTTTAGACTACTATATTGCTTCCTTGATAGTTTACTTCAATACACCAGTCTTTGGGGAGAGGCCCTGCTGGACCACAGCCACCATACCCTCCCCAGCAGGTCTGTCATACTTAACAATTTTGGCCTGAGACTGGAGGGCACCTTGCCTTGTCCATCACCATACTGTCACCCACAGCACGCAGGGCAATCGAAGATGCAAACATCAGTAGTGCATGGACTCCTTCCTGGCACCCATATCCCCTCAGGACGCTTCTCTGATGTCGTACACATCCAGATCACTTCCCAGGGCCCTCTTCCAGTTTGAACCCCTCTCATGTTCACAAACGCGGCAGGAGATGGATCCAAACCAGCCCAAGCAAGGCTCCAAAACACAAGGAGTGCAGGGAGGCCATTCTTTCCATCTCTGAGCAGCAGATTCCTCACCTAGTCAGGAAGGAACAGGAGCAAAAGAGGAACAGCAGCCCAAGAGGAACAGCAGCCCTGGCCAGTCCCCACAACAGCAACTCTTATAAGAAAGACCATTCCTAACAAATTAAAGAATATAATGTATCCAAAAGTCACATTCACCAGCCGTTCCACTGAGAAACATGATGATACTGTTGGGGGTTGATGGAATTTTGTGCCTCAGTTTTCCCAACTTACGGCAATACATTAGATCACTCATGGAGTGGCTATGGATAGAGAGATTGAGGAAATCTAATTGCATCAGACATGGAGGGTACGTCCCCTAAACAGATAATCCATTAAATAACTTTTGTTAGGGCGCAAGGCAAATGAACAGTTAGGCAATCCACATAGGTCATTATGGTCATTCGTATACTGGCATGTAGCACGGTGTGTGCATCATTCTGGTTTTTTAAAACACTTTCGGTAACAAGTTGGTCCGGGTGGTGACACCATTATTATGACAATGTACTGCAATATAATGATGGGAGGAACATGTGATCCAGAGAAGGGTAGAAGATTGGGCATCAGAATCTACAGAGGGCAGTCACTTGCAACAGGATGTTTTCCATTAGTACAAACTAACATATCAAACAGGAAATAATTGGGAGCCCAGAAAGATTTACTTTTTCAGTAAGCATTGTTTTATGTCTTTTGTCTTTAAAGTAATAGTGTAAAATGGTAGGTGTATGCATGCTATTATAAACCTAACGTAATTTGGAATTTGTTCTAGGGATTACCAGTGTGATACAGTTACCCTTCTGAACTTGATTCTTTTTAAAGCAGCTGATTCGTCTAGGGAAGTCTATGAAGTTGCCATGCAACTACTCCAGGTAATTAAGCATTATTAAAATGAGGTATTAATGTTTTCCATTTGATGAATTTAATGAATAATCCTGCTGTTTTGCATAGACAGGAAGTTTTTGTCAGAGATCTCCTTGCATGTAAACTTTATAAACAGCCTTAGCAAATTTCTGTTAAATCCACTTCTGTTGTGTATGCTATTTCTGCACATATGGCTAAAATGTTTGGTGTTTAATGACATGCTTGTGCATGGGCAGATGAGGGGAAGGGTGTTTGTGTGGGGGGAGGGGTTCTGGCAGGAGAAAGGAGCAATGATGTTCTCAAAGAGATCTGCAAAAACATAAACAATGTGGTATAAAGTATGTATTTATATTGCACTGGTAGTTAAGGTATGTCTGTAGACTTCACTGATGCATTATCTGCGATGCCTGGGTGAGAGGTGAGAAGGATACTATTTCCCTCACTGCTGTTTTGTAATGTAGTATAATATACTAATGCATGAGCCTGCCCTGTTAACTTTCCAGATGTACTAACTGCGCAAAAACTCAAAGCATCACTTTCTTTGTTTAAAATATGGAACCTTCCCTCATCTCAGGTTCTAAAACTGTACACAGCAAAATCTCATACAAAAACTGCACTTAGGTATGGTGCCCACAGCAAGTCTGCAGCAGCGAAGGACACACATCAGACATGAGTACTGATAAACCGTATATTGGCCATCAATACTGATTTTCTTTGCTCTGTGAGATGACTAGTCGATTGATACCTTTGTGTTCCTTTTTTTGTCCACTTTGTGCCGATTAAAAATGCATCCCAATGTTTGATTATGAAAATATTTCAATCCACATCCATGTGATGGACAGTATATCTCCAGTTCAATTGGGTAGTTTAAAAATCTTGTTTTCAGGAAGATTTTATTCCTTTTAATTTTGGATGACCTTGAGGTTAAGAGCCAACTTAGTGAGAGTCCCAGCCAACCAAGGAGAGTTATGTATTTTGTGTAAAAGATGTATAGTTTAAAACCTCTGTTAGACTGGAAGAGGACGAAATTGTTGACCACATTGTTGAATGTTGATCTAGTTTGTCTAAAAAGTGTGTTAATACTTACAAACTTCCCTATGCACCATCCCCCCTGCTACTGAGCCTACCATTTTGCGTGCGCACACACACGCACACACACACACACACACACACACCCCCTCTCCCCCCTTCTTCAACTCTGGATGAATAAATACTGTTTGAACACTGCTTTCGTAAGGGCTCTTGCTGCAATTTAAGACTCTTACACAGGACTGCGATGTGCTGAATGACCATTCCTTACATATCAAATAATTAAACTTGCACTGCTGGAGTTATGGCATACACATTAACCACCAAATTATCCAGCCATACAGGGTTTACTCACTATGTTGATGGGAAGTGTCTCACTAAGTGGCTCAGTAGAGCATTTGTGCAGTAGACATGAACTTTGTTCATAGTGGGAATCACACTTCGCCAGGCTATTTCATGATTTGCAATGTAAACCAGCATTGGAAATGCAATAGGTCTCGCATTAAGACAGTTTGAGCTATTGGTCTTATAAATGACTCTTTTTTTATTTATGTGTTGTTTTTGAAAATAGCTAAATTAATAGCTTTGTCGTTTACAAAGCCAATAGTTATAACTTTCGCAAATGTGACACCTATAGCATTTGTAATTCAACATGTTTTGTATTTACGTGACTTAGATGTATTGATATTACAAATAACAATGGCTTTTAATTTTTTTAAAGAATTAATACTTAAATAATTTATTTAATTTGTAATGTCAATAGCTTTAAGTTTTGTAAATAACTTTTGTGAAGATTATGTTGTGTTTTTTATTGTGTCGAAAATCCAAGAACAGAAGTGAAAAATCAACATCTTTTTGTGATTTGTAATAAAGCTTGTAAGCTTGAAAACTGCTTGAAACATTGAAAGAACATATTTGAACCAGTGATGCTGTGGTTGCGCTGAGTGATGCTTTGGTTGCGCTGAGTGATGCTTTGGTTGCGCTGAGTGATGCTTTGGTTGCGCTGAGTGATGCTGTGGTGGTGCTGTGGTGGTGCTGAGTGATGCTGTAGTTGCGCTGAGTGATGCTGTGGTTGCGCTGAGTGATGCTGTGGTTGCGCTGAGTGATGCTGTGGTTGCGCTGAGTGATGCTGTGGTTGCGCTGAGTGATGCTGTGGTTGCGCTGAGTGATGCTGTGGTTGCGCTGAGTGATGCTGTGGTTGCGCTGAGTGATGCTGTGGTTGCGCTGAGTGATGCTGTGGTTGCGCTGAGTGATGCTGTGGTTGCGCTGAGTGATGCTGTGGTTGCGCTGAGTGATGCTGTGGTTGCGCTGAGTGATGCTGTGGTGGCGCGGAGTGGTGCTGTGGTGGTGCTGTGGTGGTGCTGTGGTGGTGCTGTGGTGGTGCTGAGTGATGCTGTGGTGGTGCTGAGTGATGCTGTGGTGGTGCTGAGTGATGCTGTGGTGGTGCTGAGTGATGCTGTGGTGGTGCTGAGTGATGCTGTGGTGGTGCTGAGTGATGCTGTGGTGGTGCTGAGTGATGCTGTGGTGGTGCTGAGTGATGCTGTGGTGGTGCTGAGTGATGCTGTGGTGGTGCTGAGTGATGCTGTGGTGGTCCTGAGTGATGCTGTGGTGGTCCTGAGTAGGAGATGGGGAGAGGGAGAAAAAGGAAAGAAGGGAGAGGGTAAAGAGAGGAGAGAGGGGGAGAGATAGAGAGGGGGAGAGAGTAGAGAGAGACGGGGAGAGAGGAGAGGGAAGTGAGGGAAAGGTATAGAGAGAGGGAGGGTAAGAAGGGAGGGGGAGGACGAGAGCGAAGGAAGGTGGGGAGAGAGGGGAGGGAGAGAGAGAGTGGAGAGCAGGCAGAGGGGGAGATGGGGAGAGGGAGAAACGAGCTCACAAAACAATAACGCAATTCACATTTGTAGACAATATTTCACGATAGTAAAGTACTTGAACGGTAAACATCGGTGGTGGTAGAGAAAGCAGCTTGGGTCTGGAAGTGATGTGACCCCATGATCTCAACTACCGTGTGCCCTTTCGTGTAACTCCTACACGAAATAGGTAAAGTATAAAAGGTATATCTGTTACGGGTATAGGGAGAGGGGCAAAATGATGGACATGAAAACAGGGAAGGGGCGAGGGAAAAGGAGTGAAAGCAAGAGGCACAGATGGGAAGAGAAAGATTAAAGTAGAGAGGTAAATCTGAAGCAAGAAAAGGAGTAATAAAGAAGGGGAGAGAAACTGGAACTAGGGAAGAAAAGATGGAGAGAAAGACGGACAGAAAAAGCAAATTAAGGGAAGACCGAGAAGTGAAGACAGAGAGTAAGAAAGAAAGTGAGACAAAAGGAATTCAGTACTAGGAGACGAAAAGAACAATAAAAAAAAAAGTTAAAATAAAAGGAGACACGGCCTGGCAGCCGTGAAAGTTAAAGTACGGCCGGCCGGCTGTGAATAATTATGGGAGGAGAAATGCCTGAGGCAGAGCGCAGGGGGCGGAACGGATACCTTTGAAGAGCTGCTGGAGGCACCACGCTGGGGAACAGATGCTGTTTACAGACTTGAGATTTGATCTCATCTGTAGGGAAGTGTGTAAACGCTGCCGATAGCTCATAATAATACATACAACTCAAGCCACACGAAAACGAGATGACCTCGGTACTGAAATATTAAATATATAATTATACTGGCTCTTAGTGCAAAGCGGAAATCCGATCAGCTTCGGCTTGAGTCAGTCTATAAAGTTAATGGTTCCACAAGCTCTGGTGGCACTGAACTTCAGTTAACAGTAAAATGCTAGTCTATGTTTGAACATTCCATTGAGAGACATGGATTCACGTAAATAATATTAGTACGAGCAAGCTGGGGCATGCAATAAAGTCACAGTGCAATAGAGCAAAGTGGAAAACCCTGTGTAAGAGTGTTTAACAGATGAACGAGAGTTCAGAATAGAGAGGACTGCAACGAATACGATAGCATCAATGCGGGAAAAAAGCGACCATATTTGAAATTACGTCGTGACATACGGAAGGCTGCAGAGCCTGCAACTGAGCCAGCGGGGGTGGCAGTAGAGTTGTTTCTACCCAGCGCCGAAAGCACGAGACTGACACTGACGTGGCCAGGGGGACACCGGGATCCGCATTCTTGTTTGATGGGAACCAACGCCTCGGAGGAGAAGCGGAGGCAACGCCAACTGCGGGCGTGGGAGAGAGCCGGGGACGGGCAGCATAGGGTGAGGAGCTTGCTCTGGCACTGCAGGCTGGGTAAGGGAGGGAGTGGAATTAAACAAACTAGCCTGAATATAAAGGTACAAGAAAGGGCCGGGAAGTAAGGAAAGGCCTTAGTAATAGGAAAAGAGTAGGAGGAGGGTTAAGAGAGGAGAAGCCCCGGTGGGGGAGGGGGAAGTCGGTTCAATGGTGTATCCCTCACTGAGTACAGCAGAGGGAGATCAGCAGAAAGGAGGGCTGCAGAAGAAATTGGCGGGTAACAATTACACGCATGGGCTGGGGGTGGCGAGAAGAGAGAGAGGTGATGGTTGCTGTCTTGTTGGGTAATTTGGGGTGAACTTAGGGAGATAGGTGATGGGGAGTGGACCACTGGTATTTAATGAGGCATGAACGTTGGTATCTACGTGGTGTAATGTTGTTGGTTGTGACGGCAAAGCACACTTGTATGTGGAGGGAGGTTGATCACTGGATGAGTAAGTGGGCTGACATGGCGGTGTAAAGCTGTAGCACTTGGGAGTTGGTGGAAGTAGTAGTAAAAATAGGTAATCGGATATTTAGTGCACACTGGACAAAATCTGTTAAACCTTAGGGTGAAACACAAGCTCACCGTTCCCTTAGAATGAGAACATAACATTGTAATATAAGATGATTTAATTTCAAATGAGTTTAAAATCCACCATTTCCAATATCACACCATATCTGTCTTACATACATTTGAAGTAAATCAACTGCCTTATATTCGAGTTTGGGCGTATCGTTAATAAGTGAAATGGCCTCCATGTATATTGCCAGAAAGCAAGTGCTTGGTTGGGTCCTTCCAAATTTTCGTAGATTAACCTTGAGAGCAGTCCTAAACGCACAATGAAGAGCAATCGTAAGTTGATCGGGCACTAAGTTTGGATAAACACTGATCGTTAGTATAGCTTTACTTTTGAACAACCACGGCAAGGCGCTCTTATGTCTAACGTACAGAACATTGCTGTTAAGAACAAACCGGTAAAAAATAAAACGAGACATGGCCTGCCGGCCGTGAAACAAAGTACGGCCGGCCTGCTGTGAATAATTATGGGGTGAGAAATGGCTGAGTCAGAGCGCACGCTGGGGGGACTGAAAGGCTTTGATGCAGCAGGGGGCGGAGCGGGAAGAGCTGCTGGCGGCAACAAGCTGGGGAACAGATGGCTGGCTTTGATGTGCACGCGCTTTTTAGGTCAATGCGCTTGCACATTGACCTAAAGGCGCACGGGCACAGCATCAAATTGCCAGTTTGGTTA
This sequence comes from Lissotriton vulgaris, assembly GCF_964263255.1. NCBI lineage: Eukaryota > Metazoa > Chordata > Amphibia > Caudata > Salamandridae > Lissotriton > Lissotriton vulgaris. Next base: position 2,105,346,910 of record NC_141689.1, read on the forward strand.
AAATCTGGATAAGCCCCTAAATCTCTCGCCAGCTCGAATGCGCAAGCGCATCCGCAGGCGAGACCTAAAAACGTATTTGAATACCCTTTTAAATATATTGTATAGTGCAAGGTTTAAACTAATTAAGTTTAGAAAACAAAAATTACCTCGCTCCTAATAGAATCAATAGGATCTATCCACGGTGTAAAGCGCTTACCACTTATATTTCACACATGCTCTGGTCCTTACTGTTAAGGTATTATCTCTACACTTACGCAGGCCACACAATATGGAATTCACTTGAGGCACATATCCTTGGTCTCTTTTCACTTCCTAAACAAGAACAATGCTACTGAAAAGTTTGACTTGACTTTGTAATTAGCTCGTTCGAATCTTACCATAAACTGGAAGAATGCTTGTCCTCCATCTGTTATTAGCTGGCACTCCAATGATATTTGATTACTAAAAGCCAATAGTCGGTATTGGCACAGGAAAGAATATGCAGTCCTTAGAAAGTATTTTATTGCTCAAAGCTGGAATATTATGCCTGAAATCCTACAGCAAACCCCATATATGTTGGCCTTAAATTACTCTTAAATAAATATAACTCATTTTTGATAATTGCACAAATTATGTATCATTTCAGTTGTCATCCTTGAAAAGGACTGCGTTGTCATTTGTACCACAAAATAACGCTAGGGGTGGGGGCGTACATAGCTACAGTGCTTTTAGTGTATGTTGAAGTGTGAACACTTGCAGGTATGATGAAATGCCTATAGGGTTATGCAGGAGGGAGTCCTTTAATATTATAGTTCAGTAGAGGTAGATGTATTCTGATGTAACAAAAAACTTGGCCTGTAATATTGGAATTACTGATTTCCTTGAACAGTGGATGATAGAATAATTGATTGTCTGCTATTAGGGTACCTTTTATACAGCACAATAAGCTGCTTTGTGCTTCTGTTTTTGGACCAATAAAATATATATTTGAAAAAAAAGTGGCAGCGGATCTCGTTCCTCATTGAGGAATTGATTGCACAACTGGTCCTGATGCTCCCAGAGTTCCCTGGGCCATTGGCAACACTGCAGCAAGCAAAGGCTATTAAAACGGTCATTCTGCTTATTTCTGGGACTTTTAATTTTTTTCCTTCTGGCGTGCCTTTGGGTCACAAGGGTATGCAGAGACCTATGGTTGGGTTACAGCCAGCAGATCGATCTGAGCTCCCTAGACCCCGCTTTGGGTTCCGACTTCAATTCCGTCTCCAAGACGTGCACCTGTTCCTTGTTGATAGACACATGTGCTAATGTCACTGGTGCTGTAGGTTAAGCCCCTGCAGACTCTGTTGACCTTCCCAGAGCAAAGGCTGTCCCGACTCCCAATAGTTTCACACTTTGACTTCACTCTAGCGCACAGTTTCCTGTACAGTCTGGCACAGACAAAACATTTCCTCTACCATGGAGCTGTCCTGAGAGGCTCAATTATATTTTTTGCTCTGATTCAAACCAAAGTTTGCCTCCACCTGAGCATGACCATGTTTAAGATGGGAATGATTTACCCCAACACTACGATGACAACAGTATGTATATGGCTCTGCAGTAGGCCAAGGGGCTTGATATCTCTCCTGATAGAGGGTTGATGTTCCCTTGGACCCCGAATAGAGGAGAGTGCTTCATTTGATAGTCATTACATTTTAAGCGGCGGTCCTGGGTCAATGTCTGCCTTCTGTGAAAGTCAAGCCATATGTACTTACTGAGGTTTTGTAACCGGGCTCTATCGATTATACTAAACTTAATTGTGTGTGTGCCAGCTAACACAGAGGTCACTAGAAACTATCTCGAAATAAACAAGAAGGGATTAGTTTCTGACAACCGCATAAACATGACAACCGCATAAACATGACAACTTTGTTTCCCAAGAATAACAATATATCTGAGTCGTAGAAACAATAGATAACTATTTCACTCAGTCAATTGTGCATTCTTAGTTTCTACAGAGTTGCAGAGAAATAGTGAGACTGGCATTTTCAATAAAAAGGTTTATCGAACAGTCTTCTTTCTCATGCAAGAGAAGTGAACTGCTATAATTGTTATGCAGACTGCAAAATATAATGCGTACAGCATAAACAGTAATATGAAATAATACTGTAAGAGCATTGTATGGTTTCTAAGCCACATAAAAATACATACATAAATAACATTGACTAAAATACTCAACTGGTGCTTCTAAAATACGCCTACCCCAATGTACCTAACCCAAGTCTAGTACGCGGGAAGAAGTAAGTATTGTGTAGCATAGGTTTAGCTGTTTTTGCCAAGAATCTACCAAAGGTTTCTCTAGGTTCTAATCAGCTCCATACCTTGGTTTAGAATGAAGGAGGTCTGGTATCTCTAGTCTCGGGACTAGGCTTCCCAACACCCCGCAAGGGGAGCCGGAAACACTGGAGCTGGATTCTCGGCAGTAGAAAGGCAGCCTCTTGACCAGCGCGTCAGCTGGAGAGTCTGCTTCCTTCGGTACTTGCTGTAGCGAGCTGCGTCGGGCAGGTATATCTTCGAACCGCTCCGAACCACCATATCTTGCTAGAGCAAGTGAAGGTATATTTATACCTTGAAGGTGTTTAGAAATGCCCAAGTAAAGTCGGACATATGAACGTCAGGAAAGATCCCCTAGGGAATAGTTGTTCTTTGTAAAGTAACTGAGTTCTTGGACAAATCAATATTCAAGCGACGGGAAGTTCCCTAACTGCTTAAGCTGGTTTTCCATGAAGTCGTTGTGATGTTTGGTACAGGTGGAAGTAGCCATGCCTGTATTTGGGTGGCATGGTCTATGCCTAAATAAGGGCTTGAATTCTATGCCTATATAAGGGCAATGTGAATTGTACCTATATAAGGGCATGAATCGGGAACATTCACTCGGAGCTTAAAACGCCACACAACACCATCAGACCTGGGGTGTCCCCTTTGTGGGGAGCAGGCAGAGTGATGTGAAATACCATGAATAGCCTGCACCTTCTCTCTGGCTGTGCCTTCTGGCACAGAGCGATTGTCCAAACGGGGGCCCGTGGCTATCTTTGTGGCGGGCGCCAATGACACTTGAGAGAATTTTGCAGCAACTCCTGTGGCTGCCCTGTTGAGCCAGCCTCAGTGCGGCCTAATCCTGGGCTTGTGCCCCTCCCTCCCCCAGTGAGACCAGAAGAAGAGTACGTGAGCCCCTCGAGCCATGATTTATTGGCAGGGGTTGGGTAGCGGAGCAGTTGGCCCGATCAGAGGCCTGGGGTTACCTTTGAGGCTTCCAGCTAGTGATTTCTGTGTTAATTGTGCCGCAACTCCTGTTCTCCTGTGGCGACCCTGTTGAGCCGTCCTCGAAACGGCCTAGTCCAGAGCCTGTAGCTGAGAGGCACAGATTTCTCTCCACTCATCCTCTCGCCTTAGAGACCCGATGAGGAGTGGGCGAGTCCATCGAGCCCTGTATCTTTGGAAGTGAGTGAGGTGCGGAGGCACTGAATAAGGTCCTGTGTGGCTCGGTGAAGTTCTTTGCCTAGTTGTGAAGGCCTGTTTTTTTAGGTCTCGCCTGTCGATGCGCATGCGCATCGAGCTTGCCAGACTATGGGGGCTTAAACAGTCTTTAACCAACTTGCAAGGAATCGTGGCGATTCCTTGCAGTGCCCGTGAAAATCAAGGTCAATGCGCATGCGCATTGAGCTTACAAGCGCGTGCATATGCCCCCAGCCGCCTGCCTTGCACTCCTCCTACCCCCCCGCTCCGCCCCCTCCCATGCCTGCCGTGTCGCATTTCTTCAGTTCCCTCAGCTGTCTGCCAGGCCCCTGCTGCTTTCACACCCTCTCCCCGCTCCGCCCCTCCCCTGCCCGCCGTGTCGCATTTCTCCTCCCCCCTCCCCTTCTCTGCCTTCCCTCCGTCTTGTTGCTTAAGCAGCTGCTCACCCACGAGCAATAACCACTAAACAAAGACGTTCCAGCCCGTGAATATGGATCCATCCTGGGTTTGCATTCATTTGCTGCATAACTCGTGTCGCATTTCTCCTCCCCCCTCCCCTTCTCTGCCTTCCCTCCGTCTTGTTTTTTTTTTTCTTACCCGCTCCGCCCCCTCCCCTGCCCGCCGTGTCGCATTTCTCCCCCCCCCCCTTCTCAGACTGTCCGGCACCCGCACTTCGTTCGTTTTACAAATTAAGCACGGGGTGTTGCGATGCCAAAGCCTGCACAGTAGGTGATTGTTTTATTAAATTAGTTCGACTAGACCCATGTACGTCCCTCACGGCTTCGACCCAAATCCCTCTTTCTAGCCTCTATATCCCCCTCCTACCGCCTGTTTCCCGATGGGCGGCCTAGTTTCAGAGATAGTTACACTCATCTGTGAAATGAAATGTCCGCCCATCTCTTTCCCATTAGTCACTGAAGGGCCTCGCAGCGCCTAACGCTCATCCATTACCGGTTACTAACTAAGGCAATACTCGTAGTGCCTTGAAATATTTACTGTCCTCTCGCCCTCCCACCCATTCAGAAACGTCAGTTTTGTCACCCACACCCATTCCACTTTGTCTAGGTCGTCTCTTCCTTTTTCGCCCTGTCAGGCCGGCTGGGACACAGTTCGCAACTCGGCCGTGTACTAACCCTTCAGCCTGGTATTCAAATCCATCTACAGTCTCACCTCGAACTGCCCCTTCTCCTAAGTCATACCCATTCCAAGCTCAGAATCCTCCACTGCCTGACCATCCTGGCACAACCACACCTCTATCGTTGGGTGTTTTATCCTCCTAGCACCCATCAACTTGCACTCTACTCTCTGTGTTCGGCCGAGGGTAACACCTCAAGTCCCTCCACTTATATTTGTGAGCAGTTTAAGTGATCTTTAATTAAAAAAAATGTGGTTTTTTTTTTCGAAACCTCTTTATTGATTTGATGGTGAAAGGGGATGGAATTTAAAGCACAGCATATGTTACACATCAGATCGTCTGTATGCGTAGGCTACAATGTACAGAGGACATAATTCCAACAGTAATCCCTTAAGGACAATTGGCTCAGCATAAAGCAACTTCCATAAAGAAACATCAGATAATAAACACAGAAGTGCTCCAAGTTGATGGGGGTACACGTTGGGTCTCTCCTATATAGAGAACAGTCAAGGAAGAGGCCCCACATTCATTCACCACCACAGCATCCACCACAGCATCCACCACAGCATCCACCACAGCATCCACCACCACATCCACCACCACATCACCACACCCACCACCACCACATCCACCACTACATCCACCGCATCCACCACCACCACATCCACCACCACATCCACCACCACCGCATCCACCACCACCACATCCACCACCACCACATCCACCACCACATCCACCACCACATCCACATCCACCATGACATCCACCACCACATCCACCACAACCACATCCACCACATGCACCACCACCGCATACACCACCACATCCACATCCACCACCACATCCCCCACATTCACCACCACATCCAACACATCCACCACCACTTCCTCCACCACCGCATGCACCACCACATCCACCACCACCACATCCACCACCACCACCACATCCACCACCACCACCGCATGCACCCCCACCACCACATCCACCACCACATCCACCACCACATCCACCACCACATCCACCACCTCATCCACCACCTCATCCACCACCTCATCCCCCACCGCATCCACCACACCCACCACCACACCCACCACCACACCCACCACCACATCCACCACCACATCCACCACCACATCCACCACCACATCCACCACCACATCCACCACCACATCCACCACCACATCCACCACCTCATCCCCCACCGCATCCACCACCGCATCCACCACCGCATCCACCACACCCACCATCACTTCCACCACCACATCCACCACTACATCCACCACCACTTTCACCACATCCACCACCACCACATCCACCACATTCACCACCACCACCTCCACCACATCCACCACCACCACCTCCACCACCACCACATCCACCCCCACCTCCTCCACCACCACATCCACCACCACCACCACCACCACCACATCCACCCCCACATCCACCACCATCACCAACACGACATCCACCACCACCATATCCCCCAGATCCACCACCACCACATCTATATATATGTGTGTGTGTGTGTGTGTGTGGCTCTGTGTGTGTGTAGGTGCAAATGCAATGTTCTTGGATTTTCATCACAATAACATACACTGAACATAATCTTCACAAAAGTTATTTACAAACGTTTAAGCTATTGCCATTATAAATTACAATACATTTTATTTAAGTATTAATTATTTACAAAATTAAAAGCCATTGTTATTTGTAATATCAATACATCTAAGTCACGTAAATACAACACACATTGCATTACAAATGCTATAGGTGTCACATTTGCGATTAAAACTAATTACATTGTAACTGACAAAGCTATTAATTTTGCTATTTTCAAAACCAACACATAAATAAAAAGTGTCATTTACAATACCAATCGCTCAAACTTTCCTAATGCGAGACCTATTGCATTTCCAATGCTTGTCTTTTCTTTGTGTCGGTGCAAGCCCCCGCCAGCCTCCATCTGCCTTACCCTTGGCCCTGAGGGGACTACAGTGAACTGCACAGATGGCCTGAATCTAGATGTCTTGCGCAGGCTGTAGGTGATTGGGTGTGGTGAGGGGAAGACACAAACTGCCCGGCTAGCAACTTTCACCTGATTCTATCGCCATTTCTGCCCCCCACATTGAGAGGGGTAACGGACACGGTGGCCCTCATTTACTGTTGCCCCCAGTGAGTGGCTCCATAATAGCTCTTCAGTGCCGGATTCCACCTGCCCTTGTGTATGAACGCGCCACACAACGTACTCTGAAAGGGACCCATTCATCATCACCACAGCATGTGCTGACACATGCTCGTTCGTTCTTCTGGGCTGGTTGGGATTGCTGGACTTTGTGGCGCATACTCTCCGATCGACAGGAGCCACTGGCCGGGCCGTGCCGCCTTCTGACTCTGTACTGACTATAACCCTGGCTTGCTGTAACTAGTTGCATGGCCTGCGCCCTGCAAGTCTGTGGCCCAGAGCGAGATCTGGCTGGCAGGACAACCGATCCACATCAAGCTTTGTTTAGGGGGTGTGTCCCTGCTCTTATGATGATGACGCCCCTTCTCCGGTGCACTAGTTGAGGAGGAGCTGACTACAGTTCCAGTCTGCTTTGAACACCTTCTGGTGATCCCGACGTGCCACTCCCCATAAAAAGAAGATACCCATTCCTTCCGTCCGGATGTCACCACGGGGTGCTTTGTCATCTCGTTTGTCCGCCCCAGAGGCCTGTGTGCCTACACCGCATAGACATCCAATGGTTCTTCAACATTCATCCTGGATGACGGTATTTAACCTTACCTGGCTCCTCTACTGGATAAACTTGATCTGATACTCCGAGAAATGCGTGATTCCAGGTCAGCCGTTTAACACGTATTGACTCCCTATTGGCAGACCTTGGTATATTACGTGAGGATCATCGTAAACTGTTGGACAAAATGCAAACAGCGGAAACTACGTTATTGGAGCTGGTCCCCCACCAGGCTGCCCATGTCGAGCTTCAGAAGCAATTCAGGGCCTTACCTTAGAGATCAGAGGACACAGAAGGCACATAGTGTGGACACCAATGGGCACAGACGTCCCCAACTATACTGTATTCATCGAACAATGTCTTCAAAAGGCAGCCCCTCCCCCACACAGGCCTATCATCCCTATTTGCTGTGGAGCGAGCACACAGGGTGCTGGCCTGACGCCCTCCCCTTGTAGCACCCCAGGGGGCCATGTTTTCAGGGATACTTAACTACAGAGATGGTGATTTTCTGCTTCGAAAAGCTAGAGATGTAGCTCCCATAATCGTAAGCAATGTCGGTGTCAGTTTTCCGAACTACACATTAGACGTGCAGCCGTTGTGCATCCTTTCATGCAGTCAAGCAACAGCTGCGCTCCGATGGACTTAGCTATGCTTTAATGTTCCCAGCCCGCTTGAAGATCATACATGATGAGTGTTAATTGTTTGTTTGACACTCTTGATGCCGCTAGGGACTGGTTGGAGCGCCAGTGCCCAACTACACATGACTTCTCCCACGTCAAGAAGAGCACACACAAACAAGCGAGTGTGGGTTACCTCAGCGACTTAGACAGGCTCAGTGCACAGTTTTGAAAACTGATCCTTCCCCTCAACAGGCCCTGCAAGGCGGGGTGGCAGTACTGGGGACTGTCATCACTTGAATTGCCCCGTCTCCAACCCTCCTCAAGCTCTTTAGCAAGTATAAACTCTGACTCAGACTCCAATATGAGTGTGGTGCTATTCCCTAATGTGACGCAGCAGATAGTTTGATTTGATACTAATGGGTGGCTATGCCACTTTGTGACTATTGATCTTTTTATCACTTGTCTTGGCGCAGTTTGCGCTGCGCCCCGATTGTCCTTTTCCATGTTTGCTTCGTCGCTAGACCAGTCATGTTGTTGTGTTTCCGCCGTTTTTTGTCCAGCGTTTGGCCTGGTCCTCTGCCTGGTGTTCCAGGGGGACTAGCTTTCTTGGTTTTCTGTGTTCTGGTTGAAGGTGTGGGCAGTCCCTTTGGGGTGTGTCCTGGCCTCTGCCTTTGGCTTGCGCCTGGCTTTTTCTGGGTGCCCTGTTCCTTGGTGCTGCCTCTAGTTGGCTGCACATGCCTGCTTGCTCTGGTCCACAGTTGTGGCCCTTGGTAGGTTCCCTTGTGCCCCTGCCTCTTGTCTTGCTGGGGCTTTGTGCACTTTTGTCTTTCTTCTTACGCCTGTGCTGTTGGCGGTAGGGCAGTTCCTGCCTTGCGGCTGCTGTCTGCTTAGCTGTTCCTATCGCCGAGTGTGTGTTTTCTACGGTGGGCCCTGCTTCTGGTACTACCTCTTCTCCCTGGCGTTGGAGGTGGTTTGTTGTGGCGCTTCGGGTGCTGTCTGTCCAGGCGGGCTGTTAGGGCGTTTCTCCCTTGGTTGGGCCTGGGATCCTCTGGCCTTCCCTTTTGTCCCCGTGACATGTCCCCTGCTGGGACCCTGTGTCTCTCTCTCTCCCTATTGAGAGGCTCTCTCGCAGGCCCTCCTCCCTTCTGGGTATGGCTTGGGTATCTATTCTACGTTAAGGAATATGCGGCTAGTAGTCAATCTGATGTACAAGTTATTTTCCTTCTGTAACAATGTATCTGGTAGAGACGCTTCTAGTTGCAGATTCCTTCACGACCCACCCTTCCTCCCCGTGCTGCGGGGGATCTTCAGCTTGGTTTTCTGCACTCGCCTCCCTCCGGGTGGCTTGTATTGTGAGTGTCCTCTCTGCTTCCTCCCGGACAGGATTCCTCGTTCTGATTAATTGTTCCTTCCCTTCCTTGCTGGTACAAGGTTGGTTGGTTCATGTGTACTTCTGCATCCCTACACCCTGGTTGTTTCCTGTGTGGGGGCCTACTTTTACTCTTCTTCCCTTTTTAATTGCTTGGGGTTTCTGATTCCTCTGCAGTCCTCTGAGTTGGGGTCTTTTGACTGTACCTCAGCCTTTAGCTCCTTCCAGGGGATATGACCCACTTTGATGGTGATGTCTTGGGGCAATTTGCCCTTAATCATCTGTTCCGGACTTGTTACCCTTCACTGTTGTGGATTGTGATTGCAGACTCTCTATCATCTGCTATCACGTTTTTTCACATGTTTTTCTGCCTCCAGGGAGGATGTCTCCTTAGCTTGCAAGGTTGCTTCTCAGAGCGGTGCTCTGCTCTTTCACTGCTATTGATTTCTGTAGCTTAGTGCTTTTCACTTTTCCAACTGGTGCTGTTCCTAACTTTTTGTTCCTCCATTTTCTGTTTTCTTTGCTTTTTTGCACACTGTTCCCATACTCTCCACAGTTTTGTTTGTAATGGCTCCGCGTTTTGGTGCGGAAAAGTTCTCCGAAGAAAACTGACGTCAGCACGTCGGGGTGGGGTTTATGTGACCTCGGTGATGTCACGCCTACGGATGACCTCAGGGCGGAGTCACGTGGTACCGCCCCCCGGCGCACAGAGATGCTATGGCAAAAAAAAATTCCAGATCCAGTCTCGCACCTGGGGATAATTCTACGTTAAGGAATCTACGTTAAGGAATCTGTGGCTAGAATTGTCTCTACCAGATATATTGTTACCAAAGGTAAGTAACGTGTACATCATCAGTAAATTTAAATGCATTATGATATTTAACAAATTAGGTTTGGTGTTGGGGTTGTGCCAAAAAAGTGGCTCAATCCTGACGCAAAATCTGGGCCTCAACTAATACATTTTTTTTAAAACCCTTCCACAAAGAAATTGACAACAAGGAAAAGCATGGTAGTAGATCTGGTTGCAAAGTCTACATTTTAAAATATTTATCTGAAAGAGACACGTTAGTGATAAATTCCTTACCTTAGAATATCCCCAGGCGTCAGACTGGATCCGGAAACTTTTGCGTAGCAGTGCCCTTGCGCGTCGGTAGGCATCGTCTGCGGCTCCGCGTCCGTCGTGGCCGCCGTGATGACGTCGTCGGAGAACTTAGACGCCGCCTCCGCGTGCTGACGTCAGTTCTTCTTTTTTTCCACGCCAGCCAGCGCAGATCTGGATAGAGCAGTTCCCTAGTCACTTATTGACTAAGTTTTGGTGATCTTTTGATCCATTTCGAAGTCTGTACGACTCCGACGGTGCCTGTAGGGATGCCCGGATTCAAGCATTGCGACGAGTGCGACCGTACCATGTCGGTCACGGATCCCCACCGCCTGTGCCTGACGTGTTTGGGCGTCGACCATGACGACAAGGCCTTCCCCGACTGTCGGGCCCTTTCGAAGAAGGCCAGGCGGTCGGCCCCGCGCCGTGTAAGGTCCCGGTCCCGGTCCCACGGGAGGTCGAGGGATAGGTCGCGGGGACGGAGCAGTCACAGCTCTGGGAGTCGGCACCACTCCTCCGGGTCCAAGTCGTCAGGTAGTAAGAAGCATAAGAAGTCGAAGAGACATCATCGCTCTTCTGACTCCCCCCGACGCTCGCGCGATGCGGCCGGGGGTTCGGGTGACACCGCCCACGCGGCTCCTCGGGAGTCGCGGGCGCCGCGTCCGGCCCCATACCCTCAGGTCCCTGGGCTGAACGCGACGCCGGAGGAGATTGAGCGTTTCCTCATGGCCATGAGGTCCCTTTCTCCTCCGACGGGTTCCGCGGCGCCTTCGGGCCCAGCGAACCCGTCTGGGGTCCCTAGTGGGTCGGGGGCTTCGGCCCCAACGCCTTCGGGCCCGGCGCCGAAGGGCCCCACGATCCCGACACCGCCGGTGCCCTCGGGCCCGGCGCCGCAGGGTACAGTGGCCCCGGCGCCGTCGGCGCCTTCGGGCCCGGCGCTGCAGGGCGCCGCTGGACCTTCCTCGGGCGATGGATCGTCACTGGTGGACCTTAGGACCCCCCCGGCGTCGGTCCGTGTGGTGTCCCCTCCGGCGGCGTCCTCGGGCGGCGCCGTCCCCGATGCCTCCTTTCATTCGGTTCCGACGTCGGTTGGAGATTTTAGCTTCTACGAATCGACCTCATACAATTACGACCCTGAATCTCAGGAGTTGAGGGATGAGGAGGATTGGGAGGGGTCTGAGGACCCTCTGGCCAGGGAGTGCCAGTCTAACATGGACTAGGCAGGAGACCTTGGGGAGGCCAGTGGCCTGGACACCTCTCCAGACACTGGATTTGTCTCTCCTCCTACTGTGGCTTCGGAGGAGGGAGCTACCTATGGTGTGGTGTTGACGAGGGCTGCCAAGGCCTTGGGCCTTGAGCTCCCCGTCGCGGCCGTGAGAACTAACCTCCTCACTGAGGTCCTTAAGCCGCAGTCATGCTCCATGGAGCTTCTGCTGCAGTTTAAAGAGGCCTTGACGGACGTTCTTTTGGGCACTTGGTCCAGGCCCGCTACGGGTTCGCCTGTAGATAGGAACGTGGCCAGACGCCACCGCCCGGCTCCAGGCGACCCATGTTTCCTGTCCTCCCACCCCACCCCCGAGAGTCTGGTCATCCAGGCCTCTAATTCCCAGACCGCATTCCAGACGGCCCCGCCGGACAGGGAATCCAAGAGGTACGAGAACTATGGCAAGAAGATCTTCTCGTCCCTTAGTTTGGGACTGCGGTCTTCCAACACCGCATGCCTCTTGGGCCGCTACACCCACTCTCTGTGGGAGACGGTGGCGGAAGTGCTGCCAGAGTGCCCGTTGGAGGTACAGGCCAAACGCGGCCAAGCCCTTGTGGAGGGCCGGGACGCAGCCAAGTATTCAATCCGATGTGGGCTGGATACTACTGACTCGCTGGGCAGAGCGATGGCTACGACGGTGGCGGTACGACGCCACGCCTGGCTGAGATCCGCCAATTTTTTGGCAGACGTCCAAAACACTCTTATGGACATGCCGTTCGATGGCCGTCTCCTCTTTGGCGACAAGGCAGACCACACGCTTGAGCGCTTTAAGGACTCCAGGGCTACGGCCAAGTCCTTGGGCCTCTCGGCCCCGCGCCAGCAAACGGGTACCTTTCGCTCCTTTCGTGGCCAAGGAAGGGGCGTCCCTACACGCGCCGCCAGCCACTTGCCGCAAACTGTCGTCCAGCGCGGCTGCGGCCGTGGAAACCGCCGTGGAGGCGGTCGGGGAAACTGGCGGAGTCAGTCCACACCTGCCCCGCGGCATCCACCTCTAAACCCTCCTAGTCCGTGCTTTTCGGCCCATGTGACGCCAGTGGGAGGCAGGGTTCGCCATCACCACTCTCACTGGTGCACTGTCACTTCGGACAGGTGGGTGCTGCAGATCGTCCGAAGGGGCTACTCCCTCCCCTTCGAGACGACCCCTCAAGCCATGCCACCGCAACACCACCGCGTATCGGGGGATCACTTGCGGCTCCTGCAGGAGGAAGTTTCGGCCCTCTTTGCCAAGGGGGCCATCGAGCGCGTTCCTAGGCCAGAAGTAGGACGTGGTTGCTACTCCCACTACTTCCTGGTACCCAAGAAGGGCAAAGGGGGCCTACGCCCTATCTTGGATCTGAGGAACGTCAACGGCTTCCTCCGGAAGGAGAAGTTCAAAATGCTGACACTGGCTCAGGTCTTGGCTGCCCTAGACCCAGGAGACTGGATGCTAGCGTTGGACTTGCAGGACGCGTATTTCCACATCCCCGTCCTGCTGGCCCAACGGCGTTACCTGCGGTTCACAGTAGGCCGCGAGCACTTTCAGTTTACCGTGCTCCCCTTCGGCCTTACCAGCGCCCCACGGGTGTTCACGAAGGTGATGGCGGTGGTCGCAGCTCATCTGCGTAGGTTAGGGGTGTCAGTCTTCCCCTATCTAGATGACTGGTTGTTGAAGGCGGGCTTGCCCCAAACAGTCGTTAGCCACCTCCAGACTACGACGGATCTCCTGCACCAGCTGGGATTTTCCATCAATGTGCCGAAGTCACACCTGTGCCCCTCTCAGAAGCTCCTTTTCATCGGAGCGGTTCTCGACTCTGCGCAGTTTCTGGTTTACCCACCCGCACAGCGGGTTCGGGATATACAGGCTCTGATTCCGATCTTCAGGCCGTAATCCCGGGTTTCGGTCAGGTTGACGCTGCAGCTTCTGGGGCTGATGGCCTCCTGCATCCTTCTGGTGCATCACGCACGGTGGCGGATGCGGGCTCTGCAGTGGGACCTGAAGTTTCAGTGGGCCCAGCATCATGGCAACCTGTCCGACCATGTCCTGATCTCGGAGGGCACTGCGAGACAGCTGCAGTGGTGGCTCACGGACCGCGATTGGGTCAACGGCAGATCCCTCTCCCTTCCCCAACCGGAGCACGTAGTTGTGACGGACGCGTCCCTCCAGGGCTGGGGAGGCCACTTGGGAGAGGCGGAGATCAGAGGACTCTGGTCTCCGGCGGAGTCCCGGCTCAATATCAATCTGTTGGAGCTACGGGCGATTCGTCTGGCACTGAAGGCATTCCTCCCGTCTGTCCGAGGGAGTGCAGTGCAAGTGTTCACGGACAACACCACCGCCATGTGGTACTGCAACAAACAGGGCGGAGTGGGGTCATGGACCCTTTGCCAGGAGGCTCTGCGTCTCTGGCAATGGCTGGAACATCAGGGCGTGACTCTGGTGGTTCAATACCTGGCAGGTTCTCTGAACGCCAGGGCGGACGAACTCAGCCGTCCGTGCTCGATGGATCACGAATGGCGTCTGAACTCGGACGTGGCGCAAGGCCTCTTTCTGCGATGGGGAGAGCCTTGGTTAGATCTATTCGCCACCTAAGAGAACGCGCAATGTCATCAGTTCTGCGCGTTGGAATTTCCAAGGCGGCACTTGCTCGGAGACGCTTTTCCTCGCGAGTGGAGCTGCGGTCTGTTGTACGCCTTTCCGCCTATACCACTTCTGCCCAGGGTGCTGAAGATCAAGCACAACCGGGCACAAGTCATCCTTGTAGCTCGGGACTGGGCACGAAGGTACTGGTATCCCAAGCTACTCAGTATGTCAGTCTATCCCCCGGTTCGTCTGCCTCTTCAGGAGGACCTTCTGTCGCAGCAGCAGGGGACGGTCCTCCACCCGAACCTGTCCAGTCTCCACCTCCATGCTTGGAGATTGAGAGACGACAGTTGAGGCCATTTGACTTGCCTCCTGAAGTTTGCAACATCATTCTGGCAGCCAGGCGTCCCTCTACAAAGTCGGTATACGCCTGCAGGTGGAACAGATTTGTGGCATGATGCACAGCAAAGGCTGTGGATCCCCTCAATGCCCCTCTCTGAGGTTCTCCTCTTTCTTCTATCTCTTGCCCAGCAGGGCTCTGCTCCGGGCACTGCCAAGGGCTATCTTTCAGCTCTTTCAGCCTTTCTGAGGCTGCCTGACCAACCTTCTTTGTTCAAGTCCCCTATCGTTAATCGATTCTTGAAGGGCATTACTCATACCTTTCCTCCTGTTCCCTTCGTGATGCCTCAGTGGGACTTGAACCTGGTTCTAACGTTTCTGATGTGCGCTCCCTTTGAGCCACTTCACAACTGTCCTCTTCGCCTTCTTTCTTTGAAGACTTCCTTCCTGGTGGCCACCTTCCGGGTGGCGAGCCTGGCTCGCTCACTCACCTCTGCCAGGAGAGTGAGCGAGCTCCAGGCTCTCTTGTAAGCCTCCTTTCCTTTCAGTCCATCCGGACAAGGTTGTATTACGGACAAGGCCCTCCTTCCTTCCCAAGGTAGTCACGGCCTTCCACATTGGGCAATCAATCACGTTGCCCACTTTCTTTCCGCCTCCTCACCCCTCGAGAGAGGAGGAGAGGCTCCACCGTCTGGACCCAAAACGTGCGCTCTCATTTTATCTGAACCGCACACAACAGTTCCAGGTGGATGATCAACTCTTTGTTGGGTACGCGGGCGCTAAGAAAGGGAAAGCGGTGCACAAGCGGACCATCTCCCGGTGGATTATCTTGTGCATCCAGGCGTGTTACTCCTTGGCTAAGAAGGAACCCCCTGTTGGGCTGAGGGCTCATTCCACTCGAGCCACGGCCACTACAACTGCCTTGGGCCGAGGTGTGCCCTTGCAGGACATTTGCCAGGCAGCTACGTGGGCCTCGCTGCACACGTTTGCAAGACACTATTGCCTGGACAGTCAAGTCCGGAAGAACGGCTACTTTGGCCGTTCCGTCCTCCAGGACTTTCTGGTGTGATTATTGGTTCGCAGACCCACCACCACGGGGATGGTATTGCTGGGGTATCTATTCTAAGGTAAGGAATCTATCACTAACGTGTCTCTTTCAGATGCACAAGTTACTACTTGTGTAACCATATATCTGTAAGAGACATTAGCTAGTGATAGATTCCTTACCGACCCGCCCATCCTCCCCGTTCTGCGAACCGATATCTAGGGTTAAGGTCATCCCCTTTCAGGGCCCTAGTTTCTTGGCGCCAGTGTTGGTTTTTGTCATGGCTCTGCGCTTCTGGCGCGGAAAAGCTGTGGCTAAGAACTGACGTCAGCACGCGGAGGGGGCGGCTAAGTACTCCCGACGACGTCATCACGGCGCCCACGACGCCGACGACGGACGCGGAGCCGCAGACGACGCCTACCGACGCGCAAGGGTACTGCTAGGCAAAAGTTACCGGATCAAGTCTGACGCCTGGGGATATTCTAAGGTAAGGAATCTGTCACTAACTAATGTCTCTTACAGATATATCGTTACACAAGTAGTAACTTGTGCTATGGGGTTAAGGCATCTGCTGTACAAGGTCCCCCTTACATCTCAGAATAGTAATAATGGTGAGATAACTCTGGAGGTTAACGTATTTGTTGGAGAGATCTGTGTTTTGTGTAGTCCCTAATTTAAATCAAAGTAGTATAGAAGATTACGTTTTCTCCTGCAAAACATATTCGCCCTCTGTTCTTGTGGGGACGAGGGGGACGGGACGTTTGGGTATTGTTAAACCTCTATTTTGTTGCTACCTTCTTCGGGTTTGTTATTCATGATATTGCAACACACATGGGGTGCATCCTATACAATGTTTGGAGCCTAAATGTGTCACTTAATTATTCATTAGTTTTCTGATGTGTATAATAGAACATTTGTAACTGAAAATGCAATAAAAAAAAATGTTTTAAAGTCTCTTGCAAAGCACATCGTGTAACATGCAGATCACAGATTTTTGTTATATGTTGATAGGTAAGTGGATTACTGCTTTGAACACAGAGATCCTTTTGTTACTTGCAATTCATAAATTGTAATCCTTCTAGTAGACCACAGTGAGCTATGAATAGCTTGGACTTCTACCGCTTGTAACCCTCACCGTCTCATGTAACACATCTTGATCATTGATTTGCACACCTACGTGATTTATTTTGTATGGATAATGCGTATGTTATGTAAAGCGCTCAACACTAAATACAGGGACAAAGTAAAAAGAATGCATCTCTTAAGTACCTGTGAAGAGATTAGAAGCAGTGTTTCTTTTGTTTCCTCTCTGTTGAACTTGCATGTGAGTATGAATGACACGCTGTTCTTCATGACCTCCAATGTATAGAGACACAATTGAGAATCCTCGAACAGCAGTCAATGCATGACCCCACACATTTAACGGACACTCTGATACAGCACACAGAAACTTTTTAACAGCTAAGGCTTATTGTCCATACAACATACTTGCAGAAGGTGCATGCCGAAGGAAATAAGACTGGCACACTTCTTGCCTGTACGGTCTGACCACAACTGTCCCTTACACCAATTTTATAAGATCACTTCACCTACAGGGACACACCGCCCTACACAGTTGGACATTAATGGCACATTTTATTCCTAATTTGCAACCCTGTACACGGCTAGTCCCCCCTTGTCACCACCATTCTTAAGCTCGACCGGTCTCCTTATGATCTCTCCTCCTATAGACTGCTCTCTCATGACCTCAGAATACAAAATCCTTAGCAAAGTTGTAGCCCAGACCCTCTTTCTCCCAGATCTGGTACACATAGATCCATGTCAGTTCGTTCCACGTAAGGGCACCTCATTGAACATTAAACGCCAATATCAAGTTATGGAAATCCCACATGATGCTTTCCCTACTGCTGGCGGTATACCGATCACTGGACGTGCAACATACATTTGACTCGCTATACTGAAACTGTTTGTTCTTGGTGTTGCAAAAATGTAACCTTACTGCCTACATTTTTTGGGTCAAAATACTTTACACCAGCTCAACAGGCTGAGCCAAAATGGACACACACCTGTCCACACAATACCCTAGATACTGTGGCAGGCGTCAGGGATGCCCGTCATAGCCTTTACTGTTTGAGCTGGCAATGGCACCCCTGGCGCAGAAGATTTGAAGGAGTCGGCGGACTGGTATATCTAATGCGGACTCCAATCACATGCTGTTTCATTATACGTGGACAACATGATTATGTACACCAGAGACCTGGGCATGAACCTCCCACCTATTTCTACTATGCTTCAAACATTCAGAGACTTATCTGACGTGCGAGTTGTTGTACTATTTTGTAAATCCACCCTTAATTATTCCACAGCCGGTCTACGAATTTGAACTCTCTACTGATTGACCTCATACGGGGCTCAGGCTGACGCCAAATTAGTCTCCTGAAGTTACAGCTGCCAACTGAGAACGGCAGGCTGGGCGCACCCGATTGTCTTTCCTGTTGCCTTGTGACTCAACTGCAGTGGTTGTCATGTCGGTTATCAGGCATTACATTTACAAGTAAAAAGTCACACTTCCTTTAAATTGTGCACTGGGAGCTTAAAACACTATTTTAACACTGGAGAAAACACCCTCTCCCAAACTGTCTCTACCTCTTCATAATGTTCTAATGTATTGAAGCTCTGCGCTTCGTATTACGCACACAACTCTTTATACCCGGACATTTCTTTGTGGCATACCGACCCGGTGGGTGCTCTCATGGCCACTAAACTAGCACCTTAGCAATAGATATCTTCACTGTTGTGACCTCTATGATAATCTTTTGATAATCTACTTCATTTGGTATTTAAAACAACGTACAGAATTCATTGGGTGCAGCTCTGTCAAATCACACAGCAAATTATTACAGATGAATCGCGTAGATCGGGTCTTCCAATTCCATACCATACCATACCTGGGTTCACAGGGGCAAAAGGAAAAGAGGCATAGAGCATACAGTACAGCTTCGATCATGGTGGTACCAGATTGAACCATTTCCCCCAAATCTTATGGAACAGTTCCGTTGCCCCCCTGGCTTCAAACAGGACCTCCTCCTGGGTCCCGCGCCAATCAACCCCCCTCCCCAACCCCCACTGCAGGCTGCACAGGTCGCGACCAGTGCCTTGCTATGTCCCTTTTGGCTACTGCCAGCGCAGTCCCCAGGAGGCGCTTGTCCGCCCCAGAACCGTCCAGACCATCAAAGACCCCCAATAGCAGCCTTATTGGCTCGTGAGGAACCTCCCACCCCTCTCGCTCCCCTCCAAAACTGTGCCAGCCTAGGGCAGAGCCACACCATATGATAAAAATTTGCTGGTGCAAAACCACACCTTGGGCTTTCCGGATTGGGTCGCAAGCGGGCTCGAAAAAGGCGGTCGGGGGAGAGGTAGGCCGCATGGAGATAGTAAATCTGGACCAGACGGAGTTTGGCTGAGGTGGTCAGGGTTCTGGGCACCATAAGAGCATACCTCCAGTCCGCTTCTTCTACGGGCCCCACCCATCCCTCCCAACGAGTGTGCAGCGTGTCCAGGGACGCAGGGCCATTATTGACTAGGGAGCGGTAGATGCGGGATACCCCTCCACTCCCCATGTTCCCCATCATCACCTGGGCCTCCAGCGGACTGAATTCCGGGAGGGGGACTGGGAGCGGGAGATGGGTCTGGAGCACGTGGCGCAGTTGCAGGTGCCTAAAGTGTTGGGTGTGGGAGAGGGCATAGTTCCGCTGTAGGTCCTCGAAGGTCCGGATGTGGTCCCCAACCCATACGTCCCCCAGGACCGAAACGCCCACCAGATCTCACCGACGGAAGCCATCCAAGACCGCCACTTCCCGGAGCCAGGAGCCATGCCACAGTGGCGTTTGTCTAGTGAGCTTATGGTCCCAGTCTGTGTAGCGCAGAGCAGCCCGCCAACCCGTGATGACCGATCTAGTGATGGATGCCATAGATTGTGGCACATGGCTGCCATACAAGAGGGCTTGGGGAAAATCCGTCTCCTAGAGTTCCACCCGGTAAGCTGGGTCGGACCAGCAGCCCGCATACCAGTCATGAACAACGAGGAGCTTAGAGGCAGTATAGTAGAGGAAGAGATGTCATCCCCAGTCCCCCATCATAGGGGGGGATGCGGGTGCATGCCAAAGACATGTGCGGGCGACCGTTCCCCCTCAGAAATCGGGTCAGGCGTCCATCAATCTCACGGAACCAGGCGCAGGGAATGGGGATGGAAGTGTTCTATAGGACATAGAGAAAGTGCGGGAGAACAATCATTTTAAACAGTGCACTTCTCCCTAGGGGATTAAGTGGAAGCGTCTGCCATCGGCGATATTCGGTGCCCGATCAAGCTCCGGCAACAGGGTCACCCATATCCCGAGGTATTTGACTGAGTGGTGCTGTAGAGGGATGTCCGACTGCCAGTCAAAACAGTCTCTCGACGGATGCAGTTGGACCATTGTGGATTTGGCGGCATTAAGTCGGAGGCCGGGAGACCCTGCGGAAGGCCGCAAGGGAAAGCAGGCTCCTGGGGCCCGACGTCGCTGGATCCGCCAGGTACAGAATCATTTCATCAGCATAGAGGGCAATTTTATCGATGTGGCTCTCATTCCATGCCCACCCTCGGACAAGGGGATCATGGCGAATAGTCACGGCCAGTGATTGACCAGGTCTGACAAAAGAGGTTTAAGCCTCTGGGCTAGCATAGAATTGATAAGGGAGATCGGGCGGTAGTCTGCGCAGGCCGTGGAGGGCGGATGGGTCTTGGGAATGACCACTATTGTGGCCAGGTCGGATTCGGAGGGAAAGGAGCCAGTATCGGTCGCATGGTGAAAAAGGGCCAGGAGGTCAGGGGCAAGGGTGTCTCGGAAGGCGGCGTAGTATTCTTGGGGGAACCCGTAAGGACCAGGCGTCTTGCCGGAATGCAGGAGGGGAGTGGCCTCAAGCATCTCCTCCAAAGTGAATGGGCGATCCAAGGCCTCCCTGGACTCCCACGTCAGAGAGGGCAGCTGGGCACCCGTCTCCTCCAGGAGGGAGGCCAGGGAGGCCTCAGCCGGTTGCCTCGCATAGAGGGTCATGTAGAGGCGAGCAAAGACGCCTGCTATGCCCTTCGAAGTCGTCTGCAGGGAGCCCTCCTGCGCCCGGACCTCTGGGACGATACAGTGGATTCTGGGGAGGGACACTAGATTGTGGAGGAGCTTGCCGTTTTTGTCGCCCTAGCCATAGATCCGCATCACAGAGGAGCGCCAGAGCATCTGGGCCGAGTCTAGGGAAATCTGCCGCATTTCTTCGCGGATAAGCGCGAGTTGGCTGGTGGGGTCTACGCGGTCGAGGAGTGCTTGTTCCTCCTCGATCCGCGCCGCCCTGGACTCCAGCTCGACGAGACTGGCCAGCCGGTCCGCACGCTTGGCATGTACGAATCCCCTAGCCACCCCCTTGCCGGCCTCCCACACGGTGCCAGGCGACAAAACCAATCCCACATTGGCCGAAAAATAATGGGTCAGTTCCTGCTCCAGCGAGTCCACCAGCTCCGGGTCCTGAAGGAACCAGGCGTTAAGGCGCCACACCGCTTGCGGACCCGCCTGGGGCAAACCAAGGCGGAGGGAGACGGGAGAATGGTCAGATAGCCCTCTGGGTAAAATGGCCACCCTGGAGATCAAGTGGCAGTCAGTGGCCGGGAGAAGGAGAAGGTCAATACGGGACTGGGTATGATGAGCGGCCGATGTGTGGGTGAACTGCACCCTGCGGGAGTTCCAAACTCTCCACGCATCGCACAACCCCAGGGCAGAGGCCCATCCCGACAGGGCCGAAGCCGAGGCAGTCTGAGCTATGGAGGGGGTCCCGGTCGTGTCACATTGAGGATACGATTTACAAAAGGGGGTGGTGATGAACAGAGTGTCTGAATTGAGCAGACCACTCTTACCCAGTCCAAAGATCAGGGCTTGATCCATCACCGTTATTTATCTCACTGCCCCATCCCAGCTCAGAACCTGGCTATATGCAAATCAGTCTGTCCCTGGCCCAGTGCATCATGGGAACAAGGCAGACTAAACTACCAAGCCAATTCTTTACCAGAAAGGAGACAAGCTACCGGGGACCGGTTTCTGGCATTTCAGCCTCTTCGGCCCGGCTTGCTTGAATCCTGATGGAGCAGTGAGAAAGGGACTCATGTCTGAGTATACCCTGCCACACCTATAGTGGCCAAAATCGATTTACAAAAGGGGGTGGTGATGAACAGAGTGTCTGAATTGAGCAGACCACTCTTACCCAGTCCAAAGATCAGGGCTTGATCCATCACCGTTATTTATCTCACTGCACCATCCCTTTTTGTAAATATTTTTGTCCACCCTAAGCGTGGAAGGGTATTCTCAGATGTGAGACCCTTGCTCATTGCACCATCAGGATTCAAGCAAACCGGGCCGAAGACGGCTGTAATGCCAGAAACCGGTCCCCGGGAGCTTGTTTCCTTCCCAGTGTAAGAATTGGCTTCTGTAGTTTGGTTTGTCCTGTTCCCATCATGCACTGGGACAGGAACAGACTAATTTGCATACAGTCAGGTTCTGAAACTGGGATGGTGCAGTGAGCTAAAAAACGGTGTTGGATCTAGCCCTGATCTTTTGACTGGGTGAGAGCTTTCTGTTTAATTCAGAGACTCTGTCCCTCACCACCCCTTTTTGTAAATATTTTTGTCCACCCTAAGCGTGGAAGGGTATTCTCAGATGTGAGACCCTTGCTCATTGCACCATCAGGATTCAAGCAAACCGGGCCGAAGACGGCTGTAATGCCAGAAACCGGTCCCCGGGAGCTTGTTTCCTTCCCAGTGTAAGAATTGGCTTCTGTAGTTTGGTTTGTCCTGTTCCCATCATGCACTGGGACAGGAACAGACTAATTTGCATACAGTCAGGTTCTGAAACTGGGATGGTGCAGTGAGCTAAAAAACGGTGTTGGATCTAGCCCTGATCTTTTGACTGGGTGAGAGCTTTCTGTTTAATTCAGAGACTCTGTCCCTCACCACCCCTTTTTGTAAATATTTTTGTCCACCCTAAGCGTGGAAGGGTATTCTCAGATGTGAGACCCTTGCTCATTGCACCATCAGGATTCAAGCAAACCGGGCCGAAGACGGCTGTAATGCCAGAAACCGGTCCCCGGGAGCTTGTTTCCTTCCCAGTGTAAGAATTGGCTTCTGTAGTTTGGTTTGTCCTGTTCCCATCATGCACTGGGACAGGAACAGACTAATTTGCATACAGTCAGGTTCTGAAACTGGGATGGTGCAGTGAGCTAAAAAACGGTGTTGGATCTAGCCCTGATCTTTTGACTGGGTGAGAGCTTTCTGTTTAATTCAGAGACTCTGTCCCTCACCACCCCTTTTTGTAAATATTTTTGTCCACCCTAAGCGTGGAAGGGTATTCTCAGATGTGAGACCCTTGCTCATTGCACCATCAGGATTCAAGCAAACCGGGCCGAAGACGGCTGTAATGCCAGAAACCGGTCCCCGGGAGCTTGTTTCCTTCCCAGTGTAAGAATTGGCTTCTGTAGTTTGGTTTGTCCTGTTCCCATCATGCACTGGGACAGGAACAGACTAATTTGCATACAGTCAGGTTCTGAAACTGGGATGGTGCAGTGAGCTAAAAAACGGTGTTGGATCTAGCCCTGATCTTTTGACTGGGTGAGAGCTTTCTGTTTAATTCAGAGACTCTGTCCCTCACCACCCCTTTTTGTAAATATTTTTGTCCACCCTAAGCGTGGAAGGGTATTCTCAGATGTGAGACCCTTGCTCATTGCACCATCAGGATTCAAGCAAACCGGGCCGAAGACGGCTGTAATGCCAGAAACCGGTCCCCGGGAGCTTGTTTCCTTCCCAGTGTAAGAATTGGCTTCTGTAGTTTGGTTTGTCCTGTTCCCATCATGCACTGGGACAGGAACAGACTAATTTGCATACAGTCCGGTTCTGAAACTGGGATGGTGCAGTGAGCTAAAAAACGGTGTTGGATCTAGCCCTGATCTTTTGACTGGGTGAGAGCTTTCTGTTTAATTCAGAGACTCTGTCCCTCACCACCCCTTTTTGTAAACATTGAGGATACAGCACAGCGTTAAAGTCCCCTCCCACCACCGTCAAGTCCCTCGGAAGGGTGGAAATAATGCCTGTGAGGCAACGGAGCGTCGTGGGGAGAAGAGCGGACGGGACGTACAGACTCTGGATGTTCGTTGGGCACCGCTCCAGCACACCAGACACCACCACAAAAAGACCCTAAGGATTTGTGTTGGCCCTTGTCGAGGTGAATGGCAGGCTTTTCCGAAGGAGAATTGCCACCCCCCGGGACCCACGCACAAACCCAGAGTGCCAAACCATCGCAAACCCACAATGGGCCAGGAAATTACACTGTGTGCCTAGGAGGTGGGTCTCCTGGAGAAAGAGGACGTCAGCCGCGTGGCGGTGGGCCGCCCGGAGGATGGCCGCACGCTTAATGCGATCTAGGAGGCCATTGACGTTCCAGGAGAGGACGTGGAGGGGTTTAGTCAGTGCATAGGCCATCAGGGGGGACAGGAGTCATGGGGTGGCCAAAGGCCCCCAGAGGAGGGCCCAAGAAGGGGAAGAAGGGCCGCACCTCGCAGGGCCATGAGGGGCTGGGCCAAGTCCGGCATAAAAGCAGTGACGCCAGGGGCCAACGGGGGAGGGGGAGGATAGGGGGTGTGTGCCGCCCGCAGCGACCCCCGTGACGGCCCGTAGGCGGCTGAAAATAACAAACCATGTGAAGAGGAGAACTAGAAGACCAACTGAGACCATTCAACTGCAGTGTGTTTGGAAATAGAGCTGCAACCCGCCACTCGTGAGTGGCAACAACACAGGCCAAACAGCGGCAAGCCAGAATCAGGAAAGAGGGCGGCCCGTAGGTGGCCAAAAACAGTAACAAACAGCTAAGGAGAGTCAACGGACTCCCTGCCCACCCATACCCCCCAACACCCACCACCCTACACTTCAGAACAGGAAGCATCTGTTGCCCCAAATGCAGTCCCACAACAGAAAACATCCCAATAAGGGGACAGGTGCTAATCTAAAACGGTTAGCTAAGGGTAGGAACTGTGGTCAAGGTACCAATAGGGAGAACCCCCCTCCATGGTGTAGGATACAAACCAACAGTGCCAAACAAGAAACATCACAGTACAGATTAATGAGTAAGGCGGATGACATTCTAGGAACCGGCCTGTGTCTCTCTAGTGCCCCCAGTCGCCAGGCCAAGGGAGCCTCAGCAGGTCCGGACCGTGGGCCCCAGCCATATCCACCTCCGGCCCCTCACACGGGCACGGGCCCCGAGTCAAAACAGTCCAACACAGTCGCTTCCAATCATGGGTCAGAGTCACCCTCAGAGCCACGAAGCATCGGGCTTCTGGAAAGATCAGTATCTGAGAAAGCACGTTGTAGAGTGTCCGCGGGTCCAGGAGCACTGCGCAGGTCAATCAGGGAAGGGGTCAAGGATGGAGGATCAGGGTCATGTTGACGCGCTTCGGGGGAGGTCCGTTTGGCCTTCGAGCCCGGAGATCTGGATCCTCTACCACCACGCGCCCCCCCCTCCTGCGGGATCCAGTCCTGTGCCGCCTGGGCTTGAATACGGCACTACTCTGGTGATCCGGAGTATTCTGAGGCGGGGAGCGGGTCACCTGCAGTTGGAGGGGACGCTCTTCCGTGACCCAGGTCCACGCCGCCTGCGGGGAGTCACAGAAGAGGGTCCGGCCCTGGAAGAACACCTTGAGTCGGGCCGGAAAGAGGAGCCCATATCGGAGATTCATTTCCCTAAGCTTCTGCTTCAACTAGTCGTATGAACGGCGCTGGGACTGGACCTCCCTTGAGTGGTCTGGACAAACGATTATCTTTGAGTCCCGATGGTGTATCTGCCCCAGCTCCCTAGCCGTTCTCAAGATGGCATCCCGGTCTCGGAAGTTGAGGACATGGAGGAGGAAGGGTCGAGCCGGGGCTCCCAGGTGGTTTGGGAGCCAGAGCGCGATGGGCGGGCTCAACAGCAAACCATGGGGAAAGCTTCTCCTTTGGCATCCAGGTGCGGATCCAATCCTCTAGGAAGGTGGTCTCCTCCGCTTGTTAAACCCCTTCCGGGAAGCCTAGAAGCGTAAATTATTTCGGCGCGCTCTGTTTTCAGCATCATCAGCCCGGCGGTGAAGTTCAGCGGTCTGCGACGGGAGGCGAGCCATGTGGGTTTTGATGGTATAGAGTGTTTTAATCCCTTTGCACTCGTGTAGGATGAATGTCTCCGAATTTTTCTTTCTTTTAAAGGGTGGCGCTGACGTCTTTCACACGATGCCTTGTCGTGCCTATAAACAACTGGGGGCCAATGTGTGGAGGGGGGGGGGGAGACCTCTCACGGAGACGTGAGCACTATTCAACATAAAACATTAGAGTTTCTTCACTTATTTATTTCAGGTTATTCAATAAATAATTACAAACGTTTTTTCATAGATCTTATTATTTATTAGTTGATAATTTTCATTCCTTATTGTATTTCATAAGGGTGAATGTATAATTCTTTCAAGCAATCCAATTCTTAGAATTTAATCCGTAGCCCAATGCATTTCGGATCGGGAAACAAGACCCTTCATCAGGGGGCTAAAAATGAAGTAATACAGGACCTTAGCAAACATCATAGGTAATAGGATATGCAGGATATATATATACAGGAATATATGTGTAGGTAGCCTATAAGTATAAAGTGCAGCATGCAAAGGATGAGGAGTTGAACAGGCTGAAGAAACAGCGTACATGAAAACAATGTGCGTGAATAGTGACGAATGAAGGGAAGGACTACATAGTACTGATGTGCAACATGTGAAAGATGTGAAATGGTATAGCGGTAAAGAAACAATCGTGTACACGGGAAGAAAATACTCGGAAAAGTGACGCGTACATAAAAAGTTTGATGGTGCCAAAGTGCGGCATGCAAAAGATGTGAAGCGGTGCGATGGTCGTTAAACGAGCCGTGAGAACGGAAGGATAGTATCAAAACTTACTTGGAGTAGACGAGAAAGGTAGCATCAGATGCTCTCGTGGCAATAGGTAAACAAGACGTTACGCCGAAACATAAAGTCAAATAGAGCCTAAGGAACGGTCATGTGATAGGAGTAGCACAGCTTCAGTAAAGATAGAAAAACCACTGGATGAGGGACGCAATGCGTGTTGATAGAGTAATAAGGAAATTAAAAGTAAAGAAAAATGTAGACCAAGAAATGGATGCAACGAGATTTACGGAAATATGTGTCCATGCGGTCAAAAAGATATAAAAATATAAAGAACCTATTTAAACAGAAACGTGACAGTCAAAGTCTCAATAAAGTTATGTTGCAAGAATGGGTGAAAAACGGTACAAATAACAAATTATTAAATCAGTGATTATATGTTATATGCAATGCATACTTTCTACAATAGTCATAATAACGAGATGTATTGTATTGTAATTGTATTGTAATTGCATTTACATAGCGCTTGCTACCCCTGACGAGGCGTCGGAGCGCTTTTTCGGCGGGTAGCACGCTACTCCGGGACCCATAGAGGTTTAGTGTTGAATTAGTATAGTGAAACATGCAAGTACATTTTAAGTGGTGGATAGGTTAGTCAGTTATTTGGATTTGGAATGATAGCAGATGGATAGAGGAGGAAAAAAAGGTTTGTATTTATATAGCGCTTGCTACCCCTCATGGGGTGTTGAAACATGCTATTCAGGAAGCCCATAAAGGATTAGTGGTGAATTAATATGGTGAAATATGAAAGTAATATCAGTGGTGGATATCAGTCAGTTATTTGCAGTGAGAAGGATAGAGGAGGGATAAAAGGGGAATGTAGGTTTGCATTCATATAGCACTTGTTACCCCTGATGGATGTTGAAGCACTTTTCTGGCGCGGAGCAAGCCACTCCGGAACTCAAAGGATTAGTGTTGAAAATTAGTACAGTAAAATATGAAGTAATTTGAGTAGTGGATATGTTATTCAGTTATTTGGGTAGAGAAGGGTAGGTGGTGGGATAGTGAAGTGAAAGAGGTTTGTAGTTATATAGCGCTTGCTACCACTGATGGGGTTTTGAAGCGCAAGTAGCACGCTACTCTGGAATCCATCAGGATTAGTTTTGAATTAGTATGGTGAAACATGAAAGTAATTTTAGTGGTGGATATGTTAGTCAGTTATTTGGATTGAGAAGGTTTGGGGAGGGGTAGAAAAGAGGGAAGAGTTTAGAAAGGTTTGTTTCGCGGCATCGGTATAGTAAAAGAGGTGTAAGATGATGCAAGGAGTGGTAGAGTAGGAGTCTAGAAAGGGTTATTTTGGGGGTCATAGTAGTGGTATGGGGTTTGGGGTTAAATTAGAGAGTGGATGTAGAGGATATATTGAGCGAAGTATAGGCTGAGAAATAGGGAAGTGCATTGGAAATGCTAAATTAGAAGAAAGTGATAAATATATAGAACAATAAGTACATTGAAAGTATATAGATGCATAATGAAGGTATGTATATTGGGCAGCATTTCTGGCCCTGGTCCTGACCCGTCTCTAACAGGTTCAAACAGGCAACTGCCCTTGTCCTCTCTGCCCTTAACAGGCTCAAACAGGCAACTGCCCTTGTCCTCTCCGCCTTTATCCTCGACGCCCAGGCTGAGACGCCTTTAGCCTGGCCTTTTATAGCCCTCAGGTGACCCAGTCAGCCAATGGGAACCCTAGCCCTAACACTATCCAATCACACCACTAGCCCTAAAAATCTTGAGCCAATATGAGACCAGGACCTTACAGCCAATCGTAGCCCTAGTCCAAGCACCCAATCAGTTCAAAAACCCTAATCTCTACGTGCAATAGAGGCCCTAGCCCTACCAGTAGTCCCACCCCAAGTTGGAGCAACCAATGGCACAGGAAGCCCTTGTCCCTCCTTCCAATAGAAAGCCTAACCATAGTTGTAGTCCCACAACCAGTCCAGCAACCAATCACATCAGAAGCCCTAATCGCTACTTCCAATTAAAAGTCTAACCCTAGCCTTAGTCCCAACAACCAATAACTATTTCCAACAGAAATCCTAACCCTAGCCCTAGTCCCAACCCTACATTTATTGAATCACAGACCCAGAAACCAATCAGAGCACTTAAATACCCAACCAATGAGGACACTAACCCTAATCCAATAGAAACATCAGATACAACCACTAATCAGTGTACACATGTACCAAACAATATCGGACCATATAAGGTCCCAGCGACCTAAGACAAGGTTTGCTGGCCAGGGAGTTGGAAGCTGCTTTTCCTGTTCAGAATCTCCTAGGAGACAGACAGGCTTTTTAGGTACCGCCTACGCAGCGCACATGCGCTGGTGGTAGGAGAACTTTAGGAATCGATTTGCTTTTTAAGCAAAAAACATGCACGCTTTGCATTGCTTTTAATGGCAACGCGTGCACGTTTGGCGATTCCCTTGCGTGAGCGAGTTTTGGCGACATCTGTAATTAACTTTCAAGCAGATGGTGCCCCTGCTCGCTCCCACAAGGGAAACGCTTTGTGGGTCTGTTTTTTTTTTGTTGTGCTTGCCTTTGAACACGAGCTAGATTAAACAGGGACTGCTAGGAAGAAGACAGTCTCAGTTAAGAAAACAAAAATTAAATTACAACAGAACAGATAAAACAAGTACGCTGAACAGATTTCCTAAAGACAAACGTGCTAAGCAGCCAAGTTCAGAAACCTGCTTGAGATAATTAGTTTAAGGTTACTTCAACAGTATTCCCTTCGCAAACTGTCATTTTGTAATTGCAAGCAAGGCTCGCAGTCACACTACAGTAGTGAGCAGCACTTGTTTCCCTGTAACGAAAGCATGCACATATGTACCTTTTTCCAGGTCATCTGCTGAGCTACTAAACCATTTAAAAAAATGGGATTTCCCAAGGTTAGTCCTGGACCTGGGCACTTAGTGGTACAAAAAACAAAGGCCCTAGAACCTGGTTTTTAAAAGCAGCCAATCAAACAACCTAGCCAGTGTAACTCGTCAATGCAAGCCGTTGTATCAGATAACAGCATATATGAACAATAAGTTGATAGAATGACCCCATATCAAAAATTAAGACAGATATATGGATGTATCTATAAGGGGATGGGGAATAGTCCTCTTATCGTGCAGTTCATAAAAAACATGAAAATTCGATACAA
Organism: Lissotriton vulgaris; assembly: GCF_964263255.1. Lineage (NCBI taxonomy): Eukaryota > Metazoa > Chordata > Amphibia > Caudata > Salamandridae > Lissotriton > Lissotriton vulgaris. The sequence goes on from NC_141689.1 coordinate 2,105,376,725, forward strand.
TCATTCATCCCTGTCAATTGCAGGGTATTGAGTTTTTTTTTATCCCAAAAAATTCAGCTTTCAGTCTTTGTTTAACTGGATCCATGTCACTGTGTTGTGGTATTACCTCCAGAATAGTGAATTTTAGTTGAGATATTTGGTGATTGGCTTCCATCTAGTGTGTAGCTACCGTAGATTTAGTATTATGTGCTCGAATGTTACTCTTATGTTTGGTTATACGAACCTTGATTTTTCTTTCGGTCTGACCTACATAAATTTTGCCGCAAGAGCATTTGATTGCGTATATAGTGTTTTTGGTATCACATGTGCTGGTATGTCTTAAATGTATTTCATATCCTTTTGTGGGATGCATAAAGGTTTTCCCAACCATGACTTTATTGCAATGTACGCAATTCAAACATTTAGACATTCCTTTGTGAATAGTTTTACGATTTTTTGTTGTTGTTAGAATTTCTTTTAAGTTTTTCGACCTTTGAATAGCAAATGTGATGTGGTCACTATATAAACCTTGAAGGTCTGGTTCCATGGTGATTAATCCCCAATGTTTATTAAGTATTCTTTTTATTTTTGGAGCTCCTGTAGAAAATCTTAGAACACAGACTTTTGTTTTCTGAGGTAGTTAATTTCGGTGTTAACAATTTGTCTCTTGGCATATTTTGAACTCTTTTAATTGATTCTTGATAATTGATGCCCAGCGATGCAGCAGTCTGCAGCGCTGGGGATAGCAGACACAGGCAGGTAGGTTAGAGGCAAGGAGGAGCACTGTATTGGGCAGGATCAGGGCGGATGACGGACGAGGGGTCTGGAGCACTCTCAAAGTGCGACCGCCATCTTGACGCCTTGGCCACGCCCCTCCTCACACCTAGATTTTATGCAGTTGCCTGATCTTCTCAGTTCCTGTTCCTTACACGTGCTGTTATCTTGCGTTCTATGCATCAGAACTGGTCACCAATGGGGGCAGAACCTGACACGCACACGCACACGCACACGCACTCGCACTCGCACACACTCGCACTCGCACTCGCACACACTCGCACACACTCACACTCACACTCACACTCACACTCTCTCTCTCTTCAGGCAACCTATGAAAAGGACATTGGCATGGGTAGGCACTTCCTTCCTATCTATAGCTGTGACACCGTTGCAAGACTGTTGGGAGGCAGACCAAGATCGCCCACTTCATAATGAGGAATGGCAGTTCTTACTGAAATATCCTAGCATCATACCCCACAACACACACGGTTCAAGTGTATTCAGTTTACATTATTAAACAGAGCATATTTAACAGGATCTAAACTTCACAAAGGTTTCCCCACAGTGGTGCCTTATTGCCTTAGATGCCGTACCAATGACGCTGACCTACTGCATATGCTGTCGTCATCTTACAAGGAGGGTGTCATACGACTCAGAACCTTCATGGAAAACTCACAAATTGACACGGTGGAAAATTGCATTTTGGGTTTATATCCCAGATCCAACATTTCTACGGCAGATTTCGTTTTGTTGACTTGGCACTCCTCCTGGTCAAGTGGCAAATAACGCTTTGTTGGAAATCCCCATTGCTGCGCACTGTACTGAGCTGGCTCAAAGAAGTTTCTTGGTGGGGTTCTGCAGAAAGCTCTGTGGTGGCCATTTGCATGTTGGCGGCTAGACTGACTTTTGATGGAGGGGTTTGGATAGGAGGGAGGTTGTATGGGGAAGAGTTATCTGCTTATTGCCTCTACTTTCCCATACTGTAGATCAATATAGTATTGTGAATATACATTATGTACTAGATTCATCAATGTCATTGTACCATAGACATCTGTTCTTGACTCAACGAAATGCAAGATGTATTCTGTGCTGAAATGTAATGCTTATGAAATGCAATAAAGTACTTTTAAAGAACAAAACAAAAAGGATTGAGGTGTTTGGGAAGCGAATGCTCCCTTCAGCCACTATGGCCTTGAGGTTAGTTAATGCAGTCTGCCTTTTAGGCCATTATATGCACACCCAGTGTGATTTTGCTGGCTGTTCTGGAGGAGTTTCTTTGGCTGAAACCAATCTGAACGACAAGGATGAGTTAAATTTGTAATCCAAGTTCACCTGAATACTACTGGCTGTTTGAGCTGAGCAGTGGGCACTTGCATAGTGCTCTGGCGTTGTGTGGCTATGATCTACTGACTATGTTTGCAGACATACAGGCTTCCCTTAAGGATATGCCTTTTGGTGGGTCCAATCTTGTTGGTGAAATGGCTTATTCAGCCCTTGGGTGCTTTAAGGAAAGCAGAACGACAGCACTTACCTTTACCCTTTCTACCCCGGCTCAACAATTTCGTCATTGATTGCGACCCTTCTGAGGCTACTCCAGAGGCTTGGTGCTTAGATATTGCGATGCCCTGCAAACACCGCAACAGCTGCCCTAGTCTTTTTATGGCTGGAAATCATGCAGACATTGCACTTGTCACCAGGGACAGCTTTCTTCTCAGTACCACACCACTGCGTTGTCCACCAAACATCTTTAGTTTGCCTTTGGCGCCACACAGCCACCCGTTGACCAGCAGGTTCAGACATTTTCTCCTATAGTGGTAGTCCATCACATCTGATAGATGGGACCTCCTGATCATCCAGCAGGGTTTTGCCCTCCTCTTTCCTTTTGACCCTATACAGCTTCCTTCACAACATAGTAGCTTTCAGGAGAGCACTTATACTGAAAAAAGGAGCCATTGAAAAGGTGCCAACTTCGGAAGAAGAGATGGATAACTGCTTTTGCTATTTCCTCATTCTGAAGAAGCATGAAGGCTGTTATCCTATCAGAGTAGCTCCTCCGTTAAGGTGGAGGAGCGTCGCCCCAATGCTTTCAGCAGTGCAAAAAAGGAAAAATAAAATAGGACAAGTGGTTGGGGCACTTTTTAAGTACGCATGACGGTTTGGCCAGCCGTCTTGGGCCGGCCAAACAGTCACGCACACATTGCATGTTCTTCACCAGGCTGTATAACAGACTTCGTGGAGAACGTGCACAGGCTCATAGTCCCAGTCTGTGTGCTGAACCAATCACGATGCTGTCCTAGTGCCAGCATCATCGTGATTGGCTATGGGAAGCCTGTGTGCTTCCTGCTTCTGTTCCGGGGCTCGTCGGAAGGAAGTAGAGGAAAGACGCGGCCGACCAAGGAGGTAAGTGGTTTTTATTCTACAGCCCCCCCAATCCCCCCCCCCCCACGCTCGCCCTGCCAACCCGATCCGTTCGAGCCACCACTGCATCCTACTTTAAATGTTTGCCTTGTGAAAACTTTCCTATGGAAAGACACATTTTTAATGCTCACACTGGCCCAAATTCTGTATGTTCTGGAGCTGGGGTAAATGGATGGTTACCTTGGCCCTGCAGCACAAGCACGTCTTGGTGCCTGTCCTGCACAAACATTACCTGCTCTTGACTCTTCAAGGTCACTCAGAAGCATTTTTGGTTTTCTTTACTCCCATTCAACCTCATCAGTGCCGTTGGGTGTTCATGATAGTAATGAGGGTGGTCGCATTCCGATTTCCAAGGTTGGGATACCACTTTTCACCTATGTCAGGGACTGGCTGTATAAGGCAAGCTTGCCACTGTCAGTCGTTGACTATGCTGACAATGCAGAATGACCCGACTCCTTCAGAGGCTCTGTTTTATACAAACTTTTATGGACACTGCATTTCAGAGCCTTTCCTCCACTCCATCACAATTAGTCCAAGACATGTGGGCAATGATCTTATGTTTCAGCCATAAGTCTTAGTTCTCGGTGAGAGCAGCTCTGAGGCTTCTTGGTGTGCTGGCATCATGCACCCAGCTGTCCACTTTTCCTCCATGCTGTCTGTTAAGGGGAGGCTGGAGGAGGTTCTCATGGAGAACACCACCGCCATGTGGTATTACAGCAAGCAGGGTGGAGTGAAGTCCTGGATCCGGTGCCAAGAGTTGTTATGCTTCTGAAGTAGGCTGTAGTGTCAGGGCATCTCCTAAATCCTGGACCACCTGATGGGATGTTTAAATACCTGGGTGGACGTGCTCACACCCGTTGATGGTGGATCACAAATGTTGATTGCATTCCAAGGTGGCACAGCTCTCTCTAGGTGATATTTTCAAGTTAGAGGGATGCACAGAACCCCTGTATGCCTTTCAGCCCTTGTCTCTTATGCCACTTCTGGTCAAGCTACCGATTTGTGAGCATTTGCTGTCGCAGGAGTAGGACAGAGTTGTGCCCCAGAACCTGTGCAATCTACTCCTCCACTCGTGGAGATTAAGCGGCTTCAATTGATTGCGTTTGATCTACCACCTGAGGTTAAGGATGTCATTCTTGCTGTCTTGATGCCTTGGGTGATGTGGTAGATACAAGAAGATGGAATAGCCACTTGGAAAGGCATTGCTGAAGGCAAATACTTTTTTGTTTTATTGCAACTACTATTAACATTTGTTGTAAAAAATAATTGTAAGGTTGCCAGAGCGATTCTAAAATACAAAGCAGTTTGTACTGAATAAGACAACTCTGGCAATACAGTTTGTGGGCTTAATATGTTTAATGGAGTCTTACTTTCTTTACTGAGACCGAATTGCCAATTAGGTTGCTATAGTGATCTTGGAGAACTCTGTCACATTATTTTGTTGAAGCTGTGAGTAGTCAAATTGGCAACTTTTGGCAGAAGAGGACTATGCTCAATAGGATGCTCTTCGTATTCTTCAGATTTCTTAGCACAAGTAAAGCAGTTTTCTGAGTGTTCTCAGATCATTTCAAGAAGTGGGTATTTATAGCTGTATCTCTTTGCAGCTAACTGTAAAGAAGATTGACAAATGTTTTGCTCGGAGTATCCTAAATATTGTTCTCTGGGGTGATATAGGTCCACTAAGCGACCCGAACTAATAGATCCTGTCTTGGAGGTCATTCTGACTACTGACACTTCTGAATTAGCCTGTGTCTGCTGGTTCAGAGGGGCCTCATTTGGTTAGAGGTGTATGCCAGGGGTTATTGGAGATAGTTCTGGATGTGAAATGAAAAAGCATATGAAATCTAGGTGTTAGCAGATGTTTGAGATTCTCTTGATTGTGAGAGCAGAGATCCCTATAGTGTTGATGGAAGTGAGCACTGACTCTAATGGGTCTGATGGCCTCCTGCATCCTACTGGTGAAGCACGCTTGTTGGCATATGCAGGGTCTGTAGTGGGACCTGAAGTTTCATTGGGCAGAACACCAATGTCTCTGACCGAGTCTAGATTTTTGGGAGAGTCTTCAAAAGATCTGCAATGGTGGCTGATAAATCGCGAGTGGTCCATTGGCAAAGCTGGCAATATTGATCTTTACCTCACTTTTGGCTTGCGGCGGCCACTTTGGCAAGGTGGAGATGGAAGACTCTGGTCTGCGGCGGAATCCCAGCTCCACATCAACCTTCTGACAATGTGGCTTAGTATTGAAAGCTTCCTTCAAACCATAAAGAACAGACTGGTTCAGGTGTTTACGGAAAACACTATAGCCATGTGGTATTGCAACAAACAGGCGGGTGGGATCATCAAACTTGTGCCAGGGGGCTCTGCCCCTCTGGACTTCGGTGGAGCACCAGGACATCTTCCTGGTAGTTCAATACCTGATGGAATCTCTGAACACCAGGCCTGACTAACTCAGGCACAGATACCTTGCAGATTACGAATAGCATCTCCAATGGAGTTGGTGCAAGGTCTGTTCCACAAATGGGGACAAACGTGTCCTGATCTATTCGCCACTGCTGAGAACATGCAATATCAGCAATTCTGCGCGTTGTTGTGTCCAAAGAGCCTCTCGCTCTGACACGCGTTCCATTTAGACTGGAACACTTGGCTTCTGTATGCCTTTCCATTGATACCCCTCCAGCCCTGAGTTTTCAAGAAGATCAGGACTGACCGGGCTTAAGTCTTCATAGTGGCTCTGGAGTAGGCAAGCTGAGTTTTGTATCCCTAACTCCTGAGCATGAGCACCTGTTCTCTGTCACATTGCCCCTTCGGGAAGACCAGCAGCAGCTGGGCAGAAACCTGCACCCGAATCTGCACACACTCCACCCTGATGCATTCAGATTAAGCGGTGGCAGTTGAATTGCTTTGGTCCTCCTCCCAAAATTTGTGATGTCATCTTGACCATCAGGTATTCCTTAACATTGACTGTATGGCCGCCTGCAATTGGGACATTTTTGTGGCTTGATGTTCCTCCCGTGAAGTTGGCCTACTTTCTGCCACCTTGTCAGATGTGTTATTGCTTGTGCTATCATTAGCCACGCAATGCCGTGAGCACTGTTTGGGGATATCTTTCTGCCATCTCCGCTTCTTTGCGTTTGCCGGATAAGCCCTCACTGTTTAAGTCACTCGTAGAGACATGTGTCTTTAATGGTTTGCAACATTTGTTCTCTCCTACCCCTTACATCATGCCCCAGTTAGGTCCTGACATTTCTTATCTGTTCACCATTTGAGGCCAATCATAACTGTACTCTAATACTGCTGACCCTTAAAATGGTCTTATTGGTGGCCATTACTTCAGCCAGCAGGGTTAGAGATCTTCAAGACCTTTCAGTTCATCCTCTATACACCAGCTGCTACCCAAAGAAACTGGTTCTTTGGACTCGTGTTCCTTCCTTCCAAAAGTCCATTCCACGTAGGTAAAACAATCACATTGCTGCCATTTTTTGCTCCACCCCATCCTTCTAACGGCGAGGAAAGGCTCCCCTGTCTGTATCCGAAACAAGCTGTTTTTTTTTCACACCGTTCATACTGAAGACCATCAGTTGGACAATTAGCTCATTATCGGATTCACAGGAGCGAAAAAGGGCTTTACATTAATTTCTGCTATGCATTGGCTAAGAGCAGCCTCCTGGTGGATTGTGGGCCCATTCTTCTACGGTCAAGGCCTCCACTACTGTGATAGCATGCAGACTACCTGTACTGGACATCTGCCAAGCTGCCTCATGGATGACCCTCTTGTTCACAAAGCACTACTGCTTGAACGGTCTGGTCCATTGGGATAGGCATTTTGCCCATTCCTTCCTCCAGGATTTCCTGGTTTGAGCCAGTTCGCAGACCTTCCTGCTGGAAAGTATTGCTTGGGCATCTATTCTAAGGTGAGGAATCTGCTATTAGAAGTCGCTATCAAGAGACAAAGTTATTTAACTTTGATAGTGCCATTTTCTGGTAGAGACTCCATCTAACAGCAGATTCCTCACCCTACCCTCCGGACTCTGCGGAATAGGCACCTAACCCTGACCCTCCTGTTAGGTACTGCACACTGGCCATACATCTTCAGTTATGGCTCTGCATTTTTGGCATTGCTATAGTTTTGAAAGAAACTGATCAGGGCGCTTGGTGTGGCTCCAATATAGGAACCTCGCATGCCACTTCTGAAGCAGATCTAATCTGTGGCACCTTCCGGCACATAGAGGTACTGCTCAAGAGTCTCCAGATCCATTGTGACGTTTGGGCAATATTTTATGGTGAGTTATCGGCAGTTAGATAATTTCTCTAACACAGATGTTACCGAAGGTAAGTAACTTGTTCTATTGTGCCGCTTCAATTTCATATTTTTTTTAAATGTATTTACAGTTCTATCTCTGATCGGTAAATAAATGTAAAACAATGTCACCCTCATCATTTCTTACGCGTGCATGCATGCTGACATGCACACACCTAAAAAATTATGTGGCAGTCAGGCTCATTTGGTTTTTCTTATTTATTAACTTTTGGCCTTTCTGCACACTATCTTGCCAATGCTGCACTACATTGCCAAAAGACATTGGCAAAGCAAGTGGTCGCAAAGATAAGACCTCTTGGGTTTGCTAACACTTGTTTCTCTACTACCTACAGAGCCCACTTTTTTGCTACAATGAACAGGAATTGTTTACTTTGAGATGGTTGTTTTCATCCCTCTTGTAAGACTCCCAAAATCCTAAACACAAACATGTGTGCACTTTTTTAGGAGGGTGGGCATTCACTCAATTCATTGTTGTACCCCTTTCACCCTCTACTCACCTTATTTATCATCTTAGTCTTTAAAGACATTTTATGATGTGAGTTGCCTGCAGTAGTCATTCTCGCTCCTGTACGAGAATAACAGTGGTAGAGAACTGCAAATTTTGGGAACATTACTGATCTGATACTGTAATATTCTAAGTGGTCTAATTAGTTTTATTTTTAAGATGTTTGTTATACAATTATAAGCTTTTCAGAAAAATATATATAAACTTTTTTTTACCTTCACTATTCTCTAGACCAAATACTGTGTGTGTTCGCCACCAGTACCCATCTCTTTTTAATCTGCCTAAAATCTCCATTCGTAGCATTTGTGGAATATCCCTCCTCATCCTCACAAAATCAGCACCCAGAATCATCTTGGGAATTGAGGAGAATTGTTAAATTAATAAAATCTCCATTTTCATTAGTGGAGTATATGCATTAATTTGCTGAAGAACATTATGCTAATGAGATTGAACAGATGGGAGACACACTAAACTTGTTTTATTTCTCCGGTTACAGGGACAAATTTTGAAAGTATTTTTCAAGAGACTATTTTAGCAATACTGAATAAGAATATTAAATGTATGATTAGGTGGATTTACAGTTGTGATGAAAAAAGGCAAATGTACTGTACTGCTGTGATTTAGAGAACACTATAGCTAGAAACACCTAAAACTAGACCATTTCTGCCATACATATTGTGCTGTTTACTAACTAATGTTATCTAAAGTGATCATTGAAGGTATGTGTGAAATGGGTAATTCAAGGAGCAGAGGAAAAGATGGCAATGGGAGCAGACAGTTCTGTTGTGAAACTACACATCACACAACCACAGGGGAGGACCATTTTGAATGAAACTTAACATACCTGAATGGTTTAACATTTAAAGACCAATTCTTTTATCCGTACCAGACACAGATCATAAACAGTTTCTTCAAAATAGGAGTATGTATTTGTCAGAGCTTGAGGATTAGGTAATATTATTTACAATCCTACTTTTTGTACTTGTCATTTATAATGGTCTAGCACAGTCACTTATTGTTGTAATGTTTTTTTTTTTGCAGATCCTGGAACCTAAGATGTTTCGGTATGCTCACAAATTAGAGGTTCAGAGAGCAGATGGCATATTAAGTCATCCATCACCTTTGCCTCACCTCTATTCAGTGTCCTATTACCAGCTCTCAGAGGAATTGGCTAGAACCTACCCTGAGTTAACACTGGCTATTTTCTCAGGTATAACTGTCACTTGGAAAAGAAATATTGCTCTAATGATTTTTGATTTGCTTGTTAGTAAAATGTTTTAGTGCAAAGTGCGACATTAGAGATACTGAGAAATCAATCAATGCAGATGCATTTTCTATGCGATCTACCAGTTCTTCACCAAGAAATGCAGTAAGTGCTTTATTTATCAGAGCATGATGACCAGTGCTGAAAAGCAAACAGTTTTTTTGGCAATTAAAGCACTTTTTGAATTGAGTGTGACATTGGAATCAAAATTCAGAAGTAGAGCTATTGGGTGGTGTACGTAGTAATTCTGATGCCCTCTGAATTTTAGCTGCTTCCAGAAACTGCTAAAACAGGGACTCTTGATGAGACATCCCAATCTTGATTATTATTAACTGTTCGGATTGTAACCAATTTGCCAACTGACCCTCACACAAATCCTTCACATAGTCTTCATTCAGTCACTTGATCCATGGACTATTTCCAAAACCAGATTAATTCTATTGAGAGACTACACATACACACTATCTGCTTATGATGAACATTGGGCAGGGGGATGGGGAATAGCACAGGCAAAGGAAACAATGAAGTTGACAATTTCATCAACCTACACAATTAATTCTATAGATAAAGGAGATATTACGTTATCAATGTTTCAATGGATAAAGAGTACCCTGTCGAGCAGCATTCCTTTCATACGGACTCTATTACTAAAGATGAAGGGCATAATCTAGGGTAAGGTTCCTGATCTAGACATAAATGTGTGAGCGGATAATGTGAACATCATGGATGATTAGCATTCGGCTTAGAAAGCCAGTATATCAAAAATTAAAAAAATTAGGGAAGGGGTGAGAGATTTTTATTGTGGTATAGGACACTATTTGAAACTGCCAGTGCAAGGTATCTTAGAAGCATTTCTACTCAATCAATCAGTTATTCTTTTGCTAGAGACCCTGTGTTATTTTCTTTAGACCCTCAGACGCCCTATTGCTTCATCATTGGCTCTTATTCTGGTCCTTAGAAACTGGGATGGGCTGTAACATAATATAGGGAGCACTTTTGATATTTATCCTAACAAAGTCTACTATAGTGCAAAGACAAAATTAAATACCTGTAGGTCATCAGAGTATCCCTTTATTGTGATGCCTATGGTATGTGTAAAAATACAAATTATGTGAGTGTTGAAGGAAACAGTAACGTATTGTTGCACCCTAATTACTAGTTAACATGTTTAACCCCTCTGTGGTTTTGTCAGAATTTGTGTAGATGTCTTGTAATGTTGGTCTCTAGGTTTAGTCCTATTCAGTCACGATGCCAGTAAACACAAATCTGATAGACTACTAGCCGCAGATTTCTAAATGTAGAATTTTCCCCAGGCGTGAAACTGGATCCGTAAAACTTTCTTTTCTACAGCATTTCTGCGTTTTTTTCTCTTTTCCGCGTGCAACTCTGATCCGGATTGTATCCTGGCCTGTTTTCAGGCCTTCTTTTCACGCTTTGCGTTAAGGAATAGTGTGTGAATGCCTTCGGCTTCAAGACATGTACTTCTTGTGCAAGTTGGATGTCGGCGACGGACCCTCACCCTATCTGTGTGTGGTGTTTGGGCGACCACCATGACTCTACGGACTGCGACGCTTGTCAGCACCTCAAGTCCCGGTGGGAGCGCCGGATGAAATTGCTGTTGGCCCGTTTGTCCAGGTCGGTGTCATCCCAGCATCCGTCCCCTACCTTGGAAGCCAGGAGCCGTCGATTCAGACTGCAGAATCGCCTTTCGCCACGGCCCCAAGGGCATCGCTAGTCAGCTGGTCCTGCAGCTTGTCTCCAAGGCATTATCCTCATTCGGCAGAGGGCACGGGTTCCCCTCGGGACGTGCGCCCTTGCCTGTTGCCACCCTACCCGCCGTTTCCTGGCGTCGGGCTATGCTGCGGCTCTATAGGCTTCTTTGGCCCCTCCGCCACCTTCTGAGATGTCTGCGGATCCTCGCGTGGGCCTTCTGCAGAGTCGCCGGCGGCTTCGACCCTGGCGCCGACGGGTACGGTTTCAGGTTGTAGAAGGGTGGTGTCGTCTAGGTGCGGTCCTGCAAGGCTCCCCTCTTCAACCCAAGGCATCCCTGCCTCGCCGCGAATCCCAACGGGACTCCCTGTGGCATCGCCAGAGATTGCTAGGACTCTAAGCTCGTCTCCGAGTCCCCCTGTGTCCTCTGAGCAGGCGGCTGTCTCGCCTGAGGCCTTTTCGGCACCAAATGTTTTCCTCCCTGGTCCTGGCGGTGCCGTGGGTGGAGGCCGTGGCCTGGGGTGTTTTCCCGACTCCTTCTCGGTCCTCTACGCAGGCGGCTGCCTTGTGTGAGGTTGAGCAAGCGCTTTTTTGGTGCTGTTCCTTAGCCGAACCGGCTCCAAACCCGCCCCATTCTCCTAGGGAGCACCTGGTTGTGGAGGTAGACTTGGCGCCGCCTATGTCCACTCCGGCGCCGTTTGGCCTCGCGTGGGTGCCTGTGGCGGACTCCACGATGCCATGCAGGTTTCGGGTCCTTGACTCGTCTGCAGAGGTTCCTTCCTCTCCGGAGGTTTGTCAGCTCTTGGTCTCTTTTTCTCCGGATACGGGACGCCGTGTTTTTCACCGGCGTCTTCTAGGGAGGGCTCCTTGCTGTCCCCAAGGCCTCAACCCTCTCTTCCGCAGCTCGCGGTTGGTTGCTCCATCGGCTTCTCCACCTTCCCCGGGGGGCTCTCAGGTTCCCCACTCCTCCGTGGATCCCTCACTTTTCAGGGGCTGCCCGTTTATTCCTCCAGCTGGACTTGGGGACGGACGGCTTAGTTTACAGCCGTTGCCCACGGAGGAATTGCTTTGTCCCCCGCGGCGCCCTACGGAGGCCAGTGTTGTCTTTGTTCGGGCTATTTCCACGGCCGCTGTCATTTTGCGAATGGGTGACCCTGTCACCCCATTCCCTACGGATCCTCTGTTGGACGTTCTCCACCAGGGCTCTGGTGGACGAGAGCTGCTTCTTCCCTTCAAAGCTTAGCTCCACAACTCTCTTCTAGGGGCTTAGGAGCGCCCTGCCACGGGTGATCCGGTGCCTCAGCCGCTCCTACACTGCTTCCGTCCTGCTCCGCACGACCTGGTCTGCCTTTCATTTCACCCTTCTGCTCAGGGCCCTCTTCTACAGACTGCTTTTCTGTCATTGCCTGTGGTGTTGTCTCCTCCATCACGGGAGGCCCCGTGGTTGGATTTATAGGAACGTAACATCTTAGCTTCCTCCAGTGCAGCTTGTGGGATTCTGTGGAGTCCCTTTTGTCTCGCGTCTCCCTCAATGGTGCCCGCGCTGATCTACGGCACCATGTGTTGGATGGTCGGGAGTTTGCCGCGTTTATTCTCTGTGTGGCCTTGGATGTTGCTGATGCTCACGGCCGTGCTATTGCCAGTTCTGTGGTTCTCCGCCGCCATGCTTGGTTGCGGGATGGTGTTTTTCCCCGGAATATTAGGGAGCTTCTGGTTGACCTGCCCTTTGATGGGGTTCTTTTGTTTAACACCCATGCTTACTCCGCCATTCGTCTCCTTGTGGGGCTCCGTCCTCCTCCCCCTCTGCAAGCTTGGCTTGTCGATCCTCCGGGGCTTGGTGGGAGGCGTTATCCCACCTTCTTCCGGGAATCTGGTGTTTTGAGTGGCCCGTCAGTATGTTCTGTGTGGTTTGACGTGTCTTCGGGGTCCCTAGGATGGCCCCTCTCTCCTGTTGGCTGCTGGTTCAGCTCCTTTGGCAATTGTGTATTTTTTGGCTGATTGATAAGCTGTCTGTGATTCTAACAGCAGGTCCTTATGGTTTGAAGCATGTGGGCTGCTGAATTCTTTCCCTAAGAGTGGTTCCCGTGTTTTCTTTGAGACGGGCCTTACCCTGAGTGGGGTACTTATAGCTATTGTGTACTACAGTGGACGAGTGTGGACTCCCCTTGCGAGTTCCTCGCCTTTCCTGGCGTTACTGTATACCGCTGGTGCGGTTTCTTTGCTCTTGTCTGGGAGTTGCTTGCGCTGCTCCAGGTTCTGTCCTTTTCAGTATCCGCTGCATTGCTGGACCGACTTTGGCACGCCGTCTGTGGCGTTGTACTGTGGTGTTTCCGCCCGTTTCGGCCTGGTCCTCTGTCTGGTGTTCCAGGGGGATTTCATTTCCTGTTTTTTTTCTCTATGTTCTGGTGGACGGCCTTGTCCATCCTACGTAATTCTCCTCCTCTCTTCTGGCTGGTTCCACTTCTTTTCGTGGGTCGGTTTTGTCTGGAACAGCCTCCCTTTAGGGGTTGTTAGGGATTTCCCTGACCTTTGCCTTCGTCATGCGCTCGGCTTGGCTTGGGTGCTCGGCTTAATGGTACTTGCCAGCTGTACACTCCTGCTCGTCTGGTCCACAGCCGGGGGCCTCTGCTTGTGCCCTTGCCTTTTGTTCTGCTGGAGCCTAGCAAGACTACGTCTTTCTTCTCTTGCCTGCCTTTTTTGACTGTGGAACCGTTCCTGCCTTGCCCGCTGATTCGAGGCTAGGGCCGGTTTAGCTGTCCCCTTCACTTGTGTGTTTCCCTCTGGAGGACCTTGCCCCATTTCTACCTCTTCTCCTTAGTGTTTGGGGTAACTCTTTCCTCCTCTGTACTCCTCTGCCGTTGTCTGTCGCTCCGGGGCTTTCTGGTGGAGGTCCCTGGTACCTTGGATGGCTTGGGGGTGTCCCGGCCTCACCTCGCCTTGTCCTTGCTTCCTTCTGCTTGGTGAGGGCTGGGCCGCCTTCTTGTCCCAATTGCACATCCCCTGCTGGGGCTCTGTGTTTTTTCCTGCTGGGTGCCTCTCTTGCTAGCCCCTCATCCCTTCTGGGTATGACTAGACTAGGGTATCTATTCTATGTTAAGGAATCTGCGGCTAGTAGTCTCTATCAGATGTACAAGTTAATACCTTCGGTAACGGTGTATCTGGTAGAGGCGATTCTAGCCGCAGATTCCTTCACGACCCGCCCTTCCTCCCAGTTCTGCAAGGACCTTCAGCTTAGTCTTCTGCACTCGCCTGCCTCCGGGTGGTTTTTGTCTTCTGCGAGTGCCCTCTTTCCCTTCCTCCCTAGTGGGATGCTTGTTCTGTTTGTTTGATTCACTCCTTCCTTTCTGGTGATTGGTTGGGTGGCCCATGGGTACTTCTGTGTCCCTACATCCTGGTCTTCCAGTGTGGGACCTACTCATGCCCTTTTTCATTGCTTGCACTTTGGACTCCTCTGCAGTCCTCTGAGTTGCGGTCTCTTGGTTGTGCCTCAACCCTTTATTTACAGAGAATGTGCCTAGTTGGTGTAGTCTTGGGGTACATTGTTGTTTCTCTTCTGGTCTTGTTGTCCCTCACTATATAGGCTGGGGTTGTGCAATACGAATGTTCTAAGTCTGCCACCACATGCAGTGGTACGAATATGCTACTTACCAGTATGCATCTGTTCTTGGCATGTAGGGCTGTTGACATTCATTTCTGTGCATAGATCGCCGCCTAGTGTTGGGTCCGGATGATTGCACATTGTTGTCCTGGAAGAGTCTTCGAAGTATCACGAGATAGGTGGCTCCTCCCCTGGACTACAGTGCGCATGGGCGTCTTCTCCATCCTCAGATTGTTTTTTTCCGCCATTACCACAATGTAGACATGCATAATGACCCTGTAGAGGAAGACTTCTTATTTGACACCTTCCCTACTCCAGAAAAAAGTGTCGGAACACTTCCTATGCTAAAGGGAGTGTTAAAACATGCACCAGACATATTTAAAGATACAGCCAGGGCACGTGTAATCAATCCCAGGATTGAGAAAAAGTATAGAGCAGCCCCTACAGGCCCTACCTACATCAGAGGGCAGTTACCATTACTCACTGGTGGTGGCTAATGCATGCAAAAGGGCCAACTCGCAGACAACGGGGGAAGCCCCCCCCGATAAGGAATCAAAGATACTAGAAGCCTCAGGTAAAAGGGTAGCAGCACAGTCCTGCAATTCATGGAGGATTGCAAATACACAAGCTCTGCTAGCTTGTTATGACAGGGCGCACTATGACCAGCTTGAAATCTTAATGGAACACCTACATGAACCTTTTAAAGCCCAATCTGATGACCTCATACAGGAGGGAAAATTCATTACAAACGCCTCCATCAAATGTGAGCTTGATGCAGCAGACACCGCAGCCAGGTCTATTAACACTAATGTTTTACTACGGCGACATGCATGGCTGCGTATTTCAGGCTTTAACCACATGCGTGCTAGTGGAATTCTGCACCCATGCTGATATTTTTAAAAACCCATTGTTCATGACGAGCTGGGCTCGTCATCAGTGTTTGAGGAGGCTACACCATGACGAGCCCAGCTCGTCATGAGCCTGGAAGGGGTTAAGAACTAGGTGCAGTCCACCATTCTTAACCAGCCAGTCAATCAAGACTTCCTTTTTGGCCCTGCTGTCGACACCATTTTAGATAAAATGAAGGACACAGAAACCGCAAAGTCAATGGGTGTGTTGCAGTTTCAGAAACCTAGAAGTTCCTTTCGACGCTCCTCATGCAGGGCAGCCACACCAGGCAATACCTCCCAAATGTCATCTTCATACAAAGGCAACACACAAGGTTCCTTTACCAAAAACTCCAACAGAGTAGGTTATAGGGGCAACAATAGTAAGGGAAGAGGACATGGAGGCAATAACACCAGAGCCTCCACTGCCACAAAAGTGACTACATCACGCTACCTCCAGACCACCTAACACCGGTCGGAGGCAAACTCCAACAATTCCTACCTGTCTGGAACGTAATTACCATGGACAGGTGGGTGAGACAAATTATCCAGTATGGTTATTGCCTGGAACTCACTTCTACCCCACCAAACATACCACCCAGACACCGTCCTATGTCCAAGGAACACATCACCCTGCTGCAACAAGAGGTGAAATGCATTCTGGAAAAGGGGGCCATAGAGCCAGTCCCTTCCAACATCAAGGGACAGGAGTATACTCCCTATACTTCCTTATTCCCAAGAAGGACGGTTCCCTCAGACCAATATTGGACCTCAGACCCCTAAATCAATACATACTGTCGGAGCACTTCCATATGACCACACTACAGCAAGTGCTCCCATTACTACAGCAAGGAGACTTCCTAGCAACATTAGGCGTTCTGTGAGGGGAGTCACAATGGACCCATATCCCTTCACAAACTTCCTGTAGTATCCAGTCAAGCCAATGAATGCCCTGACTTGGGTCTGGGTTGTTGGAGCCGCCCAGTCCATGATACTCTTGATCTTGGGCTGTAAGGGTTGGACATGGCCTCCACCAACAAGGTGGCCCAAGTACACCACAGTGCCCTGCCCTATCTGGCATTTGGATACCTTGATAGTCAATCCTGCAGATTGCATGGCTTGTAGAACCTTCCCAAGGTGGAGCTAAAGACAGCAATATCATCCAGATAAGCTGCACTAAAGGACTCTAATCCTGTCAGGACTTGGTTCACCAACCTCTGGAAGGTGGCAGGGGCATTCTTTAACCCAAAGTGCATTACAGTAAACTGATAGTGCCCATCTGGGGTGGAGAATGCTATTTTCTCTCTGGCTCCTGGGGCCATGCCAATCTGCCAGTACCCTGCAGTTAAGTCAAAGGTACTGAGGAATTTGGCTGCCCCTAGGTTGGCTATCAACTCATCTGCTCTTAGAATGGAATCAGTCTTCGTGACAGAGTTGAGTCCTCTATAATCCACACGGAACCTCATCTCTCTCTTTCCACCCTGTTGATGAGGCTTGGGGACCAGAACCACTAGGCTAGCCCAGGGGCTCTCAGATGGTTCAATCAACCCTAGCTCCAGCATCTTGCTAACTTGAGCTTTGATGCTTTCCTTGACTTGGTATGATTGTCGATAGATTTTATTTTTGGCAGGGTTACTGTCATTAGTGTCCACATCATGGCTACACCAGCTTGTCAGACCAGGGGCTAAGTAAAAGAGACTAGCAAACTGTTGCAAGACTTGATTGCAGTCAGTCTGCTGTTGGGGAGAGAGGTTGTCTGAAAAGACCACTCCATCCACTGACCCATCTTTTGGGCTGGAAGAGAGATCAGGGAGAGGTTCACTCTCTGCTTCCTGTTCCTCATCAGTCACCATCAGCATGGTGAGGTCAGGCATGTCCTTGTAGAGTTTAAGGCGGTTCACATGGATAACCCTTTTGGGTGTCCTGCTGGTGCCCAGGTCCACTAAGTGACCTCACTCTTTTTCTCCAGGATAGGATAAGGGCCACTCCGTCTGTCTTGGCGAGCCCTTGGTGCCACTGGCTCCAAAAGCCATACCTGTTGTCCAGGTTGAAATTCAACCATGGCAGCTTTTTGGTCATACCACTGCTTCTGCAGCTCCTGGCTGGCCTCAAGATTCTTGGATGCCATGTCCATATGCTCAGCCATTCTGGGCCCTAGGCCAAGCACATAGTCCACAATGTCTTGTTTGTGTTCTTGGCAAGGCCTCTCCCAACCTTCTTTCACAAGACAAAGTGGTCCCCTTTCAGGATGACCAAACAGAAGCTCAAAGGGTGAAAACCCCACTCCTTTCTGAGGCACTTCCCTATAAGCGAAAAGCAGGCATGGCAACAGGACATCCCATCTCCTTTTGAGTTTTTCGGGGAGTCCCATGATCATACCTTTCACTGTCTTGTTAAATCTTTCAACAAGACCATTGGTTTGTGGGTGGTATGGGGTAGTAAACTTGTACTGCAAACCACACTCCTTTCACATGTGTTTCAGAAGTTGGAATCTCTGTCTGAAACCACCTCCTTAGGAAACCCTACCCTGGTGAAGACACACAGGATGGCCTTGGCTATTGCAGGGGCTGTAGTAACCCTAAGGGGAATTGCTTCAGGGTACCTAGAAGCATGATCAACTACTACTACTACTTTTTAAAATTGCCCCTTACTTGCACCATAAATTGTGCCCCTTCAACGCCGTTTGGGCGGGTCTGGTCCTGGGGTGGGTGCCCTGCTCGTTTTTGGCGGCCATCTTGGAGTGGGGTGAGTGGAGTGAGGCGTTTCCATCTGCTAGCGCTTGAGTGCGCATGTGCCGCCTGGGAACACCTATTTAATGCTCCTCCCATAGCGCAGCGGGATCGCGCAGCGGGCGCATCCTCGCGTGGCCGGAGTCGTGCCAGAGTCCTGCCCGTCTGCGCCCGTCCGCGCTAAGGCCTTGCGGGACGTGGCGGACTCTGGGCAGCGTCTTTACCTAGCACTGCCGCCATGCTAACATACTCTAGGGAGCGCTTGTATTCCATCGGCAAGGTGAGCTGTCATTGCACTCTACAGCCTGTTCATCCTTTATGCGGTCCTTACCGTTGCCCTTGCAATGGTCTGGTGCTCGACCCCCCCCCCGTTGCCTCTCCCCCGGCGTAGTCCCTCTGCCGCCCTGCACAGCAGGGGTTCACTTTCCTCACTGCGGATCATGAATCTCAATGTCAGGTCGATCCTGAAACATCAGCAGAACGTGTACGATCTGATTGAGAATGAAGCCCCGGATATCTTTGCCTTAACCGAAACATGGCTTCAGGAAGCCGACACTGCCATCCCCAATCTTGTATGCCCTCCTGGCTACTCTATGTACACTGCGAATAGGCTATCAAGAGGGGGGGGGAATAGACCTGATAGTGAGGTCTAGCTTTTCCTGTGTGTGGACCATCCTTAAGACTGCTGGCTGTGAAAGTGCCTCTTTCAAAGTCTCTGTCAGCCCAGATCGACACTCTCTGGGATGGTGGTGTATCGTCCGCCGGGCAGTGACGTGGCGTTCAGGAATGCCTTCCCGGACACTGTTGCCACCTTGGTCACTGACTGCGCCAATTTTTCCATTCTGGGCGATCTAAATTTGCATTTCGACACACCTTCCAGTCTGACAGCACATAGTATTCTTATGGACTTAGAGACCTTTCAACTCTCCCAGCTGGTCTCCCAGCCTACTCATTCCGGGGGACATATTCTTGACCCTTTTTTCACTAATCTGACAGAGGCTAAAGTCACGTTGATTGCTCCTGTAGAATGGTCCGACCATTCTCTGGTGTCCATCTGTTGTCCTACATCAGCCACTACCTCTACCTCTTCAGCCAGACGGGTACCCAGGAGACCCTGGAGTAAACTCAGGCTGGAAGACTTCCACCATCTTCTGTCAGTGGAGCCCCTGGGCCCATTGAATAATGTAGAAGAGGGGTATGACCTCTTCTGCTCTTGGCTCACTAGGGCTCTGGACACCTTGATACCTGTTGTAACCACGAAGATCAATCCTCGTGTGTCGAGCCCCTGGTATGATGATGCTCTGCGCGCCCTGAAGGGAGCCTGCAGACGGGCGGAGAGGGCCTGGCGGAAGACATATGGGGCTGAGCTAAAAGCTGCATATGCCGCGTCCGTCAAACTCTACCACCGGGCCATTTGTCGTGCCCGAGCGGCCTTCTATGCCGAGGAATTCCGGAACAGCATTAACCCCTCGAAGGCCATCTTTAAGGCGGTCAAAGATCTTATGTCAAAGCGGATTACCTCTACGGCTGAGAGCTCTGTTGCACACTGCGAATCCCTCGCTTCCTATTTCTTGGGAAAAGTCCAGGCTATATATCGGACATTCCCTAGTATTGGAAATGTGCTGGGTAGCTCCAAGGAGACACCTCATCAGACCACTCTGCTCTCATTTCCCCCTCTCACCTTGGATGGGTTTAACAAACTTGCTATTCAAGTTAAATCTGGATCTCCATCTGATCCAGTGAGGCCTGCCCTCTTTCGAGACCAGACCTTTTTGGGACGCCCGGCTATACGCTCCCTTGTCAATCTTTCCCTGGAGTCGGGGGTAGTCCCCACTAGTTGGAAGCAGGCGGTGGTGTCTCCGATTATTAAAAAACCCTCCCTTGACCCGTCTAAGCCGGAAAGCTATCGTCCCATCTCGCTGCTACCCTGGCCAGCTAAGCTGACAGAGGCCCATGTCAATCTGGCCCTGTCTGAACATCTAGCCCGGTCCAATGCCCTCGATCCCACACAAAATGGCTTCCGTGCTGGCCACAGCACGGAGACTGCCCTTCTTGTGATGGTGGAACATCTCCGTGCGAGGTTGGATGCTGGTCAGACGGCGGCGCTGATTTTGTTAGACCTCAGCGCCGCCTTCGATACTGTATCGCACAGCATCCTCCTGCAGCGGCTCGAGAAGATCGGTATCGGTGGTTAGACACTGGTCTCACATTCGTAGGGCACACCAAAAAAATTGCAGCCTGTTGCTTTGGACTGTTAAGAGGTTTAAGACCAGTTCTTAAATTCTTCGATGCCCCTACCAGACAGCTTGTAGTTCAGGCAACCATCATCTCCCGTCTGGACTACGCAAGCTCTTTGCTGGCTGGGGCTAACCAGGCTGAGTTAACTCGTCTGCAGCGGGTGCAAAACGCCGCGGCAAGAGCCATTGTCGGCCTACCTAGATTCTGCCCGGTGGCTAATGTCCTCCGCTCCCTGCATTGGCTCCCTGTAAGGAAGCGTATTCTTTTTAAGGTCCTTTGTTTGACCTTCAAAATCCTAAGAGGTATAGGCCCTGAGATTTTGGCCAACTCAATTTCCTTCTATGCCCCCACCCGCAACCTTCGATCTCAGGCCCTTGCTGTTGTTCCCAGATTTAGACTCAGCAGGATGGGGGGGTCGTTCCTTCAGGGTGAAATCTGCGTTAATCTGGAACACCCTCCCAGTTGAAATCCGACTGCTTGAGGACCTGTTGTCTTTCCGTAGAGCCATCAAGACTTTCCTGTTTTAGCCATCTCTCTGAGGCCCTATCTCCCTGTTGTGTTATGTTGCTCCTTGTCTCTGCGCCGGGACGCTCCTTCGCTGGAGTCGCTGTGCGCATAATAAATTGTTATAACATAACATAACTAGAATGAATGTGTTCCCCGAGGCTGTGGGAGGTTCTAGTGGACCCACAATGTCCACACCTACCCTTTCAAAGGGTACCCCTACCACTGGCAGTGGTATTTGAGGGTCAGTTAGTTTGCGACCTGTAACACAGGAGTTCACCAACTCCTTCCCCTTTTGGTGCGTCTGGGGCCAGTAGAAGTGGCTAACTAGCCTTTTCCAGGTTTTGTTCTGCCCCAGATGTCCAGCTATGGGAATGTCATGAGCTAAAGTTAGGAGGAGGTCCCTGTACTTTTGTGGCACTACCACCCTCCTGGTAGCTCCAGGAGTGGGGTTTATTGCCTCAGCATACAGTAATCCCTCTTCCCAATAAGCTCTGTGGGTACCACTGACATCTCCCTGTGCTTCTGAAACAGCTTTCTGCCTCAGGCTTTCAAGAGTGGGGCAGTCTTGCTGACCCTGGCACAGCTCTTCCCTAGTGGGTCCCCCTGGGCCCAGGAGTCCAACCTGGTAAGGCTCAAGCTCCATGGGCTCAGTTCCCTCCATGGTTTCCAAGTCCTCTCCCTGAGGAGAGGGGTCCTGAGAAGGCTTGCTGTGTAGAAGCTGGTCCCCCAGTCTTCTTGCTTTTTCTCTTGGTTGGTTGGGCCATACGTTCAGGCTCCAAACCTACTTGTTCACCCTTCTTTTTGCTCTGTGCTCTGGTTTGCAAACACACCAGTCTAGGGATACCCAGCATTGCTGCATGGGTTATTTGCTCAACCTCAGCCCAGGCTAAGGTTTCCAGGTCATTTCCAAGCAGACCGTCAGCTGGCAATTGTGGAGGGACTACTACCAGTTTCAGGCCAGTAATTTCCCCCGACCTAATGTCACCATAGCCATAGGGCGTTGTGTGGTAATGCTGTCAGCATTGGTGACTGGGTACGTTTTTCCAATCAAGTATTGCTCTGGGGAAACCAGCATTTCCTTCATCATAGTGATACTGGCACCTGTATCCCTCAGGGCATCTACTCTAGTTCCATTAATGGAGGGGTATTGCAAATACCTTTTACAGTTGGGTGGCCAACCAGCTACAGTGGCAAACTCAATTTCCCCCAAGGAGACTAGACTAGCTTGAGTGTATTCCCAGATTTGCTCTGGGCACTCCTTTGATCCCATCTGTAGATTCACTTTCCCTGGAGTAGCTGTATTGGGTGCCTTAGGGGCTTTATTTATTGTAGGGGCAGCTTTTGTCTACAGTTAAATGTCCCAACATTTTATAGTTGTTACAATAGGGCTTGTCAGGATCAACGTCCTTCTCCCATAGGGCTGAGGCACATAGGGAGTAGTTTGGGACCCACCCACCTGTACAGGTTTTTGGGGCCCTTTCGAAGACTCAGACATTTTATCTTGGGGATTCTCACCACCTTTCCCCTGGGGAGGTTTTGGAACCACCTTCTTTTGGTCACTCCTAGTGGCTGTCCTGGTCACCCTAGTCTTGACCCAATGGTCTGCCTTCTTTCCCAATTCTTGGGGGAAATGAGATCTAGGTCTACCAAATGCTGATGCAACTTTTCATTTGTGCAATTACTCAAAATGTGTTCCTTCATAAACAAATGATAAAGTCCAGTAAAATCATGCACATTGTGTCCAGTTAACCACCCAGCCAGTGTCTTTACCGAGTAGTCTACAAAATCTATCCAGGATTGGGTCTGGGTTTTGTGAGCCCCCTGAACCTAATTCTGTACTCCTCAGTAGTGAGTCTTAATCCCTCACTCAGAGTTTTCTTCATGAGGTCATAAGACCCTGAATCTGGCCCAGAGAGGGTCAGAAGCCTGTCTCTGCAGTTACCAGAGAACAGTTCCCACAGGATTTCCCCCCAGAGAGGTTTCTTTAGTCTTCTGATATCACAAGCCCTCTCAAAGGCTGTGAACCACTTGGTGATATCATCACCTTCCTCAAATTTAGGGAAATCCCTTTGTGGATTTTAGGATCATAAGATTGCTCTTTATCCTTATTATTGGTATTGCTGCCACCAGAGATGGGGGCTAAGCCCATCTCTTTCCTTTCTTTCTCCAGAGCCAGGAGTCTGGACTCTAGGTCTAATCTCTTGGCCAACTTTGCTAAAAAGTTGTCCTCTTCATTGAGGCTCTCCCCAATGTGTTCTCTGGGGCCTAGTCCAGCTGTGTGGTTCCTAGGCTGAAGCTGACTCTTGGAGATAAGGGTACAGAGATCCTTACCTCCATAGAGATGGGGGGTGGGATTGGTGTCACCCTCCTCCTCTTCTTCCCCTGACCTGGTGTCACCCTGTTCAGAGGGGTGGCCTTTTGCATACTCAGCCAGGAGCTCCTGGAGCCCTTGTTTGGTTGGTTGCAGACCCATGACTATATTTTTAAGTGTGCATAGGAACCTCAATTCGTTGAAATTCAAGTGCAAGTAAGGTGTGGGGTCGAGCTCCTTAACCAGGTCCATGTTATCTCCACTAATAGCTGGGTTCTGTTGAGACATTCTAACCTGACAGTTCTAACCCTCTACCCTAACTATAGTGACTTTGATTTTTCATGTAGTCCAACAAATGCAAGTTTGTAACCCACAATGTGAGAAAGTAACTCTATATACACTGTACCAGAATAATGTACTGTGTTTATAGAGTCCACAAACCCCAGAGGTATAACGGAGGTTAAAGCCAGGTGTGACCTTACTCTCTAAAGTGGTAGCTTGGTCGAGCACTAAGGCAGTACCAGAGGACAGTGTAAAGCATTTGTTGTACACACTCAGTCAGCAAAGGGTTTCACATGCTCAAAGACTGAACTCAGGTCAATTGTTTTTATATCAAAGATATATTTGTTTTATTTTTAGAGCCAACAGGTATCAAAATATACTGTTCTCAATATGAGAGGTTTCAGATGAGTACTTTGCAGAAAGGCCATAAACTTTGTAAACACAGTAGGTACAGGTGTTGCAGTAGGCAACACAATTCTACACACAATTTACCCTTGAGCTCAATGGGTTTTTCTATATAAACACAGTTGATTACTTTGTAGATTACTTTGGTAGTTCCAGGACTGGATCCTGGATTCAGTCCTGGGGTCTAAGCTGAAAACAATTTAGTAAAAACGTTTTAATCTGAAAGAGACACGTTAGTGATAGATTCCTTACCTTAGAATATCCCCAGGCGTCAGACTGGATCCGGAAACTTTTGCAAAACAGTACCCTTGCGCGTCGGTAGGCGTCGTCTGCGGCTCCGCGTCCGTCGATGGTGTCGTGGGCGCCGTGATGACGTCGTTGGAGTACTTAATGATTCAGAAAAGGGGGTGGTGATGAACAGAGTGTCTGAATTAAGCAGACCACTCTTACCCAGTCCAAAGATCAGGGCTTGATCCATCACCGGTTTTTAGCTCACTGCACCATCCCAGCTCAGAACCTGGCTACATGCAAATTAGTCTGTTCCCGTCCCAGTGCATGATGGGAACAGGGCAAACCAAACTACCAAGCCAATTCTTATACTGGGAAGGAAACAAGCTTCCGGGGACCGGTTTCTGACATTTCAGCCGTCGTCGGCCCGGCTTGCTTGAATCCTGATGGTGCAATGAGCAAGGGACTCACATCTGAGTATACCCTTCCACGCTTATGGTGGATTCAAGCAAGCCGGGTCGAAGACGGCTGTAATGCCAGAAACCGGTCCCCGGAAGCTTGTTTCCTTCCCAGTAAAAGAATTGGCTTGGTAGTGTGGTCTGCCCTGTTCCCATGATGCACTGGGCCAGGGACAGACTAATTTGCATGTAGCCAGGTTCTGAGCTGGGGTGGTGCAGTGAGCTAAAAACGGTGATGGATCAAGCCCTGATCTCTTGACTGGGTACGAGTGTTCTGCTTAATTCAGATACTCTGTCCATCACCACCCCCTTTTCTGAATAGTCGGAGTACTTAGACGCCGCCTCCGCGTGCTGACGTCAGTTCTTCTTTTTACCGCGCCAGCCAGCGCAGATCTGGAAAGAGCAGTTACCCAAGTCAATTTTTGACTAACTTTTGATCTTTTTTGGATCATTCGCACGCGACTCGATCTCCGGCAGTCGGCCCCGTGCCGAGTAAGGTCCTGGTCCCACGGGAGGTCGAGGGACAGGTCGCGGGGACGGAGCCACCAAAACTCCGGGAGTCGGCACCACTCCTCCGGGTCGAAGTCGTCGTCAGGTAAGAAGCACAAGAAGTCGAAGAGGCGTCATAGCACACCCTCTGGTCCCTGGGCAGAACACGACGCTGGAGGAGATAGAGCGCTTTCTCATGGCCATGAGGTCCCTTTCTCCTCCGACGGGCTCCGAGCGGACCAGAGTGGGGGCCCTAGCGGGTCGGGGGCTCCGCCTCCGACGCCGTCGGGTGCTTCAGCCCCGATGCCGCAGGGCCCCACGGTCCCGACACCGGCGGCGCCGCAAGGTCAAGCGGCTCCAGCTCCTTCGGGCCCGCTGGACCTTCTTCGGGCTGTGGATCGTCACCGGTGGACCTTACGACCCCCCCGGCGTCGGTCCGTCTGGTGTCGCCTCCGACGCCGTCCTCGGGCGGCGCCGCCCCTGATTCCTCCTTTGCTCCGGTTCCGACGTCAGAGCGGCGCCGCATCCGACGCCGTTTGGAGATTTCCACTTCTACGAACCGGCCCCATTAAATTAAAACCCTGAGTATCAGGAGATGGGTGATGAGGAGTATTGGGAGGGGTCTGAAGACCCTCTGACACGAGAGTGTCAGTCTCAAGAGGACTGGACAGGTGAACTTGGGGATGCCAGTGGCCTGGACACTTCTCCAGACACTGGTTTTGTTTCTCCTCCTATCGTGGCTTCCGTGGAGGTGGCAACCTATGGTGTAGTGTTGACGAGGGCTGCCAAGGCCTTGGGCCTTGAGCTCCCCGTCGCGGTCGTGAGGACTAACCTCCTCACTGAGGTCCTTAAACCGCAGTCATGCTCGGCCGAGCCTCTGCTGCCCTTTAACGAGGCCTTGACCGACGTTCTTTTGGGCACCTGGTCCAAGCCCGCTACGGGTTCGCCTGTAGATAGGAACGTGGCCAGACGCCACTGCCTGGCCCCGGGAGACCCATGTTTCCTGTCCTCCCACCCCACCCCCGAGAGTCTGGTCATCCAGGCCTCAAATTCCCAGACCGCATTCCCGACGGCTCCGCCGGACAGGGAATCCAAGAGGTATGAGAATTATGGAAAGAAGATGTTCTCCTCCCTTAGTTTGGGACTGCGTTCTTCCAACACCGCAAGCCTCTTGGGCCGCTACACCCACTCTCTGTGGGAGACGGTGGCGGAAGTGCTGCCAGAGTGCCCGTTGGAGCTACGGCCAAACTCGGCCAAGCCCTTGTGGAGGGCCGAGATGCAGCCAAGTATTCGATCCGGTGTTGGCTGGATACCACCGACTCGCTGGGCAGAGCAATGGCTACGACCGTGGCGGTGAGACGCCATGCCTGGCTGAGGTCCGCCAATTTTTCGGCAGACGTCCAGAACACTCTGATGGACATGCTGTTCGATGGCCGTCGCCTTTTTGGCGACAAGGCAGACCACGCGCTTGAGCGCTTTAAGGACTCATGGGCTACGGCCAAGTCCTTGGGCCTCTCGGCCCTGCGCCAGCAAACGGCTTCTTTTCGCTCCTTACGTGGCCAAGGAAGGGGCGTCCCCACACGTGCCGCCAGCCACTCGCCGCAGACTAACATCCAGCGCGGCGGCGGCCGTGGAAACCGCCGTGGAGGCGGTCGGGGACAACGGTGAGGTCAGTCCACACCTTCCCCCGCAGCATCCGCCTCTAAACCCTCCTAGTCCGTGCTTTTCGGCCCATGTGACGCCAGTGGGGGGCAGGGTTCGCCATCACCACTCTCACTGGCGCACTGTCACTTCAGACAGGTGGGTGCTGCAGATCATCCGGAGGGGCTACTCCCTCCCCTTCGAGACGACTCCTCAAGCCATGCCACCGCAACACCACCGCGTATCGGGGGATCACTTGCTGCTCCTGCAGGAGGAAGTTTCGGCCCTCTTGGCCAAGGGTGCCATTGAGCGCGTTCCTGGGCCAGAAGTAGGACGTGGTTGCTACTCCCACTACTTTCTGGTACCCAAGAAGGGCAAAGGGGGCCCACGCCCTATCTTAGATCTAAGGAACGTCAACGGCTTCCTCCGGAAGGAGAAGTTCAAAATGCTGACTCTGGCTCAGGTCTTAGCTGCCCTAGACCCAGGAGACTGGATGGTAGCGTTGGACTTGCAGGACGCGTATTTCCACATCCCGGTCCTGCCGGCCCATCGGCGTTACCTGCGGTTCACGGTAGGCCATGAGCACTTTCAGTTTACCTTGCTCCCCTTCGGCCTTACCAGCGCCCCACGGGTGTTCACGAAGGTGATGGCGGTGGTCGTTCACGAAGGTGATGGCGGTGGTCGCAGCTCATCTGCGCAGGTTAGGGGTTTCAGTCTTCCCCTACCTCGACGACTTGTTGTTGAAGCCGGGCTCGCCCCAGACAGTCGTCAGCCACCTCCAGACTACGGCGGATCTCCTGCACCAGCTGGGTTTCTCCATCAATGTGCCGAAGTCACACCTGTGTCCCTCTCAGAATCTCCTTTTCATCGGAGCGGTTCTCGACTCAGCGAAGTTTCGGGTGTACCCACCCGAACAGCGGGTTCGGGATATACAGTCTCTGATTCCAATCTTCCAGCCGTTATCCCGGGTTTCGGTCAGGTTGATGCTGCGGCTTCTGGGGCTGATGGCTTCCTGCATCCTTCTGGTGCATCACGCTTGGTGGCGGATGCGGGCGCTGCAGTGGGACCTGAAGTTTCAGTGGGCCCAGCATCAGGGCAACCTGTCCGACCATGTCCTGATCTCGGAGGGCACTGCGAGACCGCTGCAGTGGTGGCTCACGGACCGCGAATGGGTCAGCGGCAGATCCCTCTCCCTTCCCCAACCGGAGCACGTGGTTGTGACGGACGCGTCCCTCCAGGGCTGGGGAGGCCACATGGGAGAGGCGGAGATCAGAGGCCTCTGGTCTCCGGCGGAGTCCCGGCTCCATATCAACCTTCTGGAGCTGCGGGCGATTCGTCTAGCACTGAAAGCACTCCTCCCCTCTGTCCAGGGGAGTGTAGTGCAGGTGTTCATGAACAACACCACCGCCATGTGGTACTGCAACAAACAGGGCGGAGTGGGGTCGTGGACCCTCTGCCAGGAGGCTCTGCGCCTCTGGCAATGGCTGGAACATCAGGGCGTGACTCTGGTGGTTCAACACCTGGCCGGTTCACTGAACGCCAGGGCGGACAAACTCAGCCGCCGGTGCATGATGGATCACGAATGGCGTCTGAACTCGGACGTGGCGCTAGGTCTCTTTCTGCAGTGGGGAGAGCCTTGGTTAGATCTATTCGCCACCGAAGAGAACGCGCAATGTCATCAGTTCTGCGCGTTGAAATTTCCAAGGCGGCACTCGCTCGGAGTCGCTTTTCCTCGCGAGTGGAGTTGCGGTCTGTTGTACGCCTTTCCGCCTATACCACTTCTGCCCAGAGTGCTGAAGAAGATCAAGCGCGACGGGGCACAAGACATCCTTGTGGCTCCGGACTGGGCACGAAGGTACTGGTATCCCGAGCTACTCAGTATGTCAGTCGATCCCCCGGTTCTGCCTCTTCAGGAGGACCTTCTGTCCCAGCAGCAGGGGACGGTCCTCCTCCCGAACCTGTCCAGTCTCCACCTCCATGCTTGGAGATTGAGCGGCGACAGTTGAGGCCATTTGACTTGCCTCCTGAAGTTTGCAACATCATTCTGGCAGCCAGGCGTCCCTCCAAAAAGTCGGTATACGCCTGCAGGTGGAACAGATTTGTGGTATGGTGCACAGCAAAGGCTGTGGATCCCCTTAATGCCCCTCTTTCTGAGGTTCTCCTCTTTCTTCTTTCTCTTGCCCAGCAGGGCTCTGCTCTGGGCACTATCAAGGGCTATCTTTCAGCTCTTTCAGCCTTTCTGAGGCTGCCTGATCAACCTTCTTTGTTCAAGTCCCCTATCATTAATCGATTCCTGAAGGGCATCACACATACGTTCCCGCCTGTTCCCTTCGTGATGCCTCAGTGGGACTTGAACCTCGTTCTTACATTTCTGATGTGCGCTCCCTTTGAGCCACTTCACAACTGCCCTCTTCGCCTTCTCACTTTGAAGACTGCCTTCCTGGTAGCCATCACCTCTGCCAGGAGAGTGAGTGAGCTCCAGGCTCTTTCTTGTAAACCTCCCTTCCTTTCAGTCCATCCGGACAAGGTTGTGTTACGGACAAGGCCCTCCTTTCTACCCAAGGTAGTCACAGCCTTCTACATTGGGCAATCTATCACCTTGCCCACCTTCTATCCGCCTCTGCATCCCTCGAGAGAGGAAGAGAGGCTCCACCGTCTGGACCCAAAACGTGCGCTCTCATTTTATTTGGATCGCACACGCCAGTTCCAGGTGGATGACCAACTCTGTTAGTTACGTGGGCGCTAAGAAAGGGAAAGCGGTGCACAAGCGGACCATCTCGCGGTGGATCATCTTGTGTATCCAGGCGTGTTACTCCTTGGCTAAGAAGGAACCCCCTGTGAGGCTAAGGGCTCATTCCACTCGAGCCACAGCGACTACAACTGCTTTGGGCCGAGGTGAGCCCTTGCAGGACATTTGCTAGGCGGCTACGTGGGCCTCGCTGCACACGTTTTGTAAGACATTATTGCCTGGACAGTCAAGTCCTGAGGGATGGCTTCTTTGGCCGTTCCGTCCTCCAGGACTTTCTGGTATGATTATTGGTTCGCAGACCCACCACCACGGGGTTGGTATTGCCTGGGTATCGATTCTAAGGTAAGGAATCTATCACTAACGTGTCTCTTTCAGATGCACAAGTTACAATTTGTGTAACGATATATCTGTAAGAGACATTAGTGATAGATTCCTTACCGACCCACCCATCCTCCCCATTCTGCGAACCAATATCTAGGGTTAAGGTCATCCCCTTTCAGGGCCCTAGTTTCATGGCACCAGTGTTTGTTTTTGGCATAGCTCTGCTTTCTGGCGCGGAAAAGCTGTGTCTAAGAACTGACGTCAGCATGCGGAGGCGGCGTCTAAGTACTCAGACGACGTCATCACGGCGCCCACCACGCCGACGACGGACGCGGAGCCGCAGACGATGCCTACCGACACGCAAGGCTACTGCTACGCAAAAGTTTCCGGATCCAGTCTGAC
Organism: Lissotriton vulgaris; assembly: GCF_964263255.1. Classification (NCBI taxonomy): domain Eukaryota; kingdom Metazoa; phylum Chordata; class Amphibia; order Caudata; family Salamandridae; genus Lissotriton; species Lissotriton vulgaris. Next base: position 2,105,406,941 of record NC_141689.1, read on the forward strand.
GCCTGGAGATATTCTAAGGTAAGGAATCTATCACTAACTAATGTCTCTTACAGATATATCGTTACACAAGTAGTAACTTGTGTGTTAATTTTCAGGAATATAAAGCTATTTTAAAAGTTCACACTTTGCCAGATTTCTGTTGAAAAGTTTCAATGTTATCTAATGGGAGAAAATTCAGGTTGCAGGTAAAGAACCATCTCGTTACTTTTGTAATCCAGTACTGGGCTCCTAGGTCCAGCACTGTGGTCTCAACTTAAAACAGGTAAGTAATTACATATCAGTATTTCGTATGAATTTTAAAGAATATTTCAAGTTTTCAAAAGTAGACACTTCAAAGAAATTTCATAGAAAAGCAGACAATGGATTCCTATGGAGAAAATACAGGTTACTAGTAAACCCGGTGAGGATTACTTTTGCAGTTCAGTACTGGGCTACGAGATACAGTACTGGCTTTTCTCCTGATCACAGGTGAGTACTTCGGAATTCGGTTGATTTGTATATGAATATTTTAAGTTTCTAAAACTTCAAACTTAAAAGATTTTTCGAGTCAAACCAGTCAGTGTTATCCAATGGCAGGTAAGTGAGTTACCGGTTTCCAGGTGAGTACTCGACTGGTGAAGTTAAGGTTCTGGACATAGACTCAGGGGTCCCCCAGGGTCAGGTTGGTATAGTTGGTTCACCCTCAGCGGCACAGCGGCAGCCGGGTGCAGAGGTAGTTTGGCCCAATATTATCCAATGAGGGGCAGGGGGCCTCCAGTTGGTGGCAGGCTGGCTAGCAGACCACGCGGCTGTGGGAGCTGGGCTCCTGGTCACTTGCCCAGGGCAAATGGGGAAGTAGTATAGGGCAAAGGTGGCACGGCCAGCGGCACTCGGGCGGCTGGGTGCAGGGTGCTTTTGAGCCATCGGGCGCTCTGTTATTCAATGGGAAAGGTAACAAATAAACAAATGATGCAGGCTCGGGGACGGAGGCTCTTCAGGGATGACCACCACTTCGAGAGGTAAGTTGGGATCTTGATGCACAGGTAGGTACCCCAAAGAAAGGCACAGGGGGCTGTAGGGCCCCTGGTCCAGGGGTGTCTTTGGGTGTCAGGAAAGCTTACCAGGCGTCGTCTGGATCGTCGAGGAAGGTCTTTGGGCACTGGAATTCGGGTCCCAGTGGCCAGGGGCGATGTCCTTGTGGTCCTGGATCACTCTGGCACAGGCCGGGCTCTTTGGGTGCAGAGTGGGCTGGTCTGGAGCTTCCTGGCGGGAACCAGGGGTGTTGTTGCAGCAGAGCCTCTGCTGATGGGAGTTCCAGTCTGTAAGAGGGGCAAGGCAGGCAGGTCCTCTAGGTGTCCCAAGGTTGCTGTCCACAGGAGTCGACGGGATTAGGCAGGAGCAGGTTCCAGGATAGACCCGCCGGTACGGCTTGGGCCAAGTCAGTTGTTGTCGTCCTATTGTTAGCTGCTGCACGGCAAGTCTTCTTCTTGATCTTATTTCTTATCGTATCGGGATCTGAGGAAGGAAGGTTCTTCAGGTACGGCAAGGGCAGGGACCAATAGGTCACTGTCCTGGGGTGGGTACACCCCTAGCCTGCTCCTCTTCTGTGGGAGGGGGGCAGGAGCCTAGCTGTGATTGGGCAGGGCTCCCCATCTTCAAGATGAACGGAGTCCGGGGTCGTGCTTCACCTCGCCTCTCCCACCTGAGGGGTGGGGTTGGCACAGGCTGGCACACCCCTGTTCCTGACGTAGGGTTTCCCGCCAGTCTTCCCGCCAGAGTAGGGGTTAGAACTGATGGGGGCCGGTTGCTGAGTACAACAAATGGTCTGGAAAAGCTCACAGAGGCATGCCTTTTGAAGCTTCCACCTGCCCAGCCTGGGGAGGAGACCTAGCACCTCGCCCAGGATGTGCATTGTTGCAGGCCCAGGAGAGCGGGGGCTCCCCACCCAGGTGTCCAGCAACATATCTGCTGTGTGGCAGCCTCTGCAGCCACTCAGCCCAGACATGGATTGTAGGTTAGGTTTTCAGGGGGCATCTCTAAGATGCCCTCTGGTGCATTTGACTTTAAATCCCACACTGGCATCAGTGCAGGTTTAATGTGCTGAGATGTTTGGTACCGAACTTGTCAGTCTTCAGTGTAGCCATTATGGTGCTGTGGAGTTCGTAATGTCAACCTCCCAGCACCATATACTCGCTGACACTCAATCCCTGTGCTTTGACTTTCTACTTTGACACAATAAAACTGCTTTGGCTTGAAAATGCACATCGACACTATCTAGATTCACTTTTTACTTTTAAAGACGACATACAAATAATTTGGGTTATGCCCGGAGACAAGGCTCCTGTTCTGGAGAGACTGACAATTTCCTTCTTAGAAGAATGTGCCTATCCTAGCCCCACATCTCCTGCAGATGTATGAGGAGTCGTTGCAGCATGGTATATTGCTGTCTTCCCTCTGCAAGGCATTGATCATACTAAAGCCTGACCCAGTGCCAGGTCACTGCGATTCCTACAGACCACTGATCATGGTCAACATGGACAGGAAGATCTAGGCTAAGTGGATAGCTTCCTCCCTCTGATTCAGCACATCGTCTGGCCCAATCAGTCTTGTTGTGTGACGGGCTGCTGTGCATCCTATTCACAATTCTTCACTCATTTTGACCCCCAGCCGTGCACTGCAGCAGTCTTGCTTGACACTACTAAGGCATTTGACTCCTTTGAATGGGCTGAACTATTACAACCTCTGGCCCATTTTGGAATTGGTAATAGTTTCCTGCACCACTTTAAACTGCTTTACATGCAGCTTCTTGCTCCACTTCGAATCAATGGTGTGGTTGCCCCCTTCTAGAATCCCAGGGCACCTGGAAGGGGTTGCCTTCTATTGTCCATATTATTTGCCATCGTGATGGAGCCCCTGGAGCCAAGTTGCTGCAGTGCCACTGTGGGCTGGCCTTCACACCTAGGCGAGTCCTGGTATGCATGCATGTATGTAGAAGATGTCACCCTGTATGTCTGTGACCACAACACTAATATTGCTTCAATCACCAAGGAAATTATTTCTTTCTAAACAAAATTGAGTAGCAACAATACAAAGTGTATACAAGGAAGTTAATACAAGAAGCAAAGAAGACAAGAGTGACAGATCCATTTCGTACATATTAGTGTTCGAGGCATATGGGCTGCAGACCACACACTGCTGCTTTAGATCACCATCTGGTGGTTGGCCCAGATGATTACACTTTGTTGTTGTCTTGGAAGAGTCTTTGTCTGCTAGTGACTCCTCCCTTAGACCGTAGTGCGCATGGGCATCGACTCCATCCTCAGATTGTTTTTTTCCGCCATCTGGCTCGGATGTGTTTATCGTTCGGTCCCGTTACCGATCTCTTTTCGAATCCATAAATCAATCTACAACATCAATATCATCTTCGACACTGATCCCGGTCACCCGCGTCGAACAGAGGATCCACTTCTCCATTCCTGCGCTTGTCAGGGCCGTCGGGCCCAACTGTGCCATTGGGCCTTTGGCTCATGGAAAGAACACCGTTCAAGAAGTGCCCTCAGTGTGGACACAAGTTTCCCCACTCCGATCTGCATGAGGTTTGCAACGTGTACTTGTCTCCAGAGCACGAGAGTCAAGACTGTGAGGCCTGCGCATCTTTCCTGTCCAAGAAAACAATCAGGGACCGTCTTGCTCGAAGAGCTATGAAGCAGTCATCGTCGACACCAGACTTCATCATAGAAGAGGCGCCAATCGAGATAGACATCGAAGAACAGCAAGAAAACGCCGCTCCCGAAGCAGAGGAGTCAGCTTCCAGAGCCGAGGATCGATCCGAAGATGACGATCTTCTTCCAGCTGGTCAACAGGTTGTGAGTAAGATTGTTGACCCCGTTCACCCCCCCATACCGGGACAGGCTTCGGTTCCACCCCCACCTTCGGGTCCGGGTGCACACCGAACGAAACCTTCTGACGCCCCTCCTTCAGGCTCGGCAGCGAAGAGTATTAAAAAAGCCTCCAGTCGACTCAGGCTCGAGTCAGTCTGTTCGTCCCGAAAATCAGAAAGTGCTTAAGCCGAAGTCAACACCGGCACCGCAACACCCATTGATACCGAGAATTACCGAACCGAAACCAAGTTCGGCACCAAAAGAGGTTCCGAAACCAACTTCGACACCAAAAGAGGTTCCCATGGTTACCGAAACAAAAACGTCTCCTGTAACTATAAAAGCGGACCAGAAAGCAGTTTCCATACCGAAACACACTTCGGCACCAAAAGCAGACGAGTCAAACACTCAGCAACAAAAGCTTTGGATCCAAAAAGCACAGATCAAAGAAAAGGCAAGAAAAATCTTCGTAACCAAGACCCGTTCCAAAGATAATACACTGTGAAGCCTAAACTGTCGGCTCCGAACAAGATAAATCGTCGCCGAAAAAGGATTTACCAATTGAAGAGCTTTTTCAACCTGATGTAAGGCAAAAGACTCTAAAAATTCATCCAAAGACTGGACATGTGTACACAGTGCCTGAAAAGAGGAAAATGGACTGTCCTAAACCATCGCCTGTTCCTCCAAAGAAGCATGTTCGAACTTCCCCAATAAGACTTCCTTCACCAGAAGTAGAAATACCAGCAGATATTTCTCCTGTACATTCACCAGCTAGCACACATAGCCTTATACCACAGGATGAGGATTATGGGTATACATACTTACAAGAGTTATCATCAAATCGATGATATTAACGACCCAGATGATATGGCTGTGCCATCAGGTGACCCATCGGAAGGTTACAATCCACCAGATTTTATTTAATTAAATTTATATAACAGCGCCCAGCTACCCCAAGGGGTTTCCCGGCGCCAACCGAAATCAACAGGATGAGAAAGGAAACTACTGTCTGAAAAGCCAAGTTTTAATAGATCTGTGGAAAGACAGAAGGTCAGATTGTAAGCGGAGGGGCAATGGAAGCGAATTCCACAGAGTAGGACCGAGGTAGGAGAAAGAACCCCCTCCCATACGAGACAGTTTGACTCTCGGGACTTGGAATTTCGCTTGAGTAGCGGATCTGAGAGTGCGGGAGGGGGCATAAATGGTGGCAAGCTGTTGTACATAGTCGGGAGCCTTAGCATGCTTGATGCGGAACATGTACGTGAGGGCCTTGAACTTTACTCGATTCTCCACTGAAAGCCAATGGAGATCGATCAATAACTTGGATGCTGAGACAGTTTTGGGAACTCGACAGAGTAATCTTGCGGTAGAGTTTTGTACTCACTGCAGTTTGCGTGTTATTTCCTTGTTAATACCCAGACAAAGAATATTCCCGTAGTCCAGTCTGGATGTCACCAAGGCCTGGACCACGGTGCGCTGGGTGTGGGCAGGGAGCATCCACACAATCTTCCTTAACCATTTCAAAATGGTGAAGCAGGTGGCAGCAACCCTGGTAGCTTGCTGCCGCATGGAGAGAATCATCCATAATAAAGCCAAGGTTGCGCACCTGAGTAGCCGGTTGAGGTAGCGTACCCATTTCTGGAGGCCAATATTGAGGGCCCCAGAGACCGCAGTACTTGCCAAAGAGCAGAACCTCAGTTTTGTCGCCATTGAGTTTCAAAAAATTGGTGTTCATCCAGGTCATAACTTTACTGAGGCCAGCTCTAAGTGCCGAGGGCTCAGATTGTTTGTCGGATGACGGAGAGAAGAGGATCTGGGTATCATCCGCGTATGAAAAAAGCGACAGCACAGATTCCTCCACTAATCCTGCCAGCGGTTGGATGTGAATATTGTACAGCAGAGGGCTGAGAATTGATCCCTGGGGGACCCCGAATGGTAGGGGATGAGATTTGGATTTAGAGGTAGATAAAAAGACCTGCAAGGCGCGATCAGAAAGGAACGAGCTAAGCCAGCTCAAGGCAGTCCCTGTGACACCCGAGCATTGAAGGGCTTTCATGAGTATGGTATGAGAGACCGTGTCAAAGGCCGCGCTCAGGTCAAGAAGCACTAAGGCCATGGTCTTACCCTTGTCGATGTTGTGACGAAGTACTTCTGTAACTCCGAGCAGAGTGGACTCGGTAGAATAACCGGTCCTGAAGCCGGATTGGGGTGGGGTGAAGCAGCCCATTCATTTAAAAAAAATTGGACAAAGGACCATTAGTTTGTCTCTCAAGAATCTTTGAGAGAGCAGGTAAAAGAGAAATAGGGCGAAAATTGGAAGGAAGAGTAGGGTCTGCATTGTTTTTTTTTTTTTTTTAACAGTGGGACCACCATTGCATGCTTCCAGCTTAGAGGAACGGTTGAAGTCATTAAAGATGTGTTAAGTAATTTGAGAACATGGGTGAGAGAGGATGGGGCAATTTGTCGCAGAACTGAGATGGGCAGTATGTCGCAGGGGGATCCCGATTTAATATGGCTAAGGTGATGCGTAAGTGCCTTCATGTCCAAAAGTGGCCAGGATTCAGAGGGGGGCACTGTTCCTAAATCAGTGAAATTATCAGGATCAGGGCAATCAGCAAATACAGTAGGAGGGAGCAGGGAAACTAGAGTAGAGCTGGCCAATGAAGAATAAATAATCTCTACTTTATTCACAAAGAATTGCGCCACATCTTCGCATTGAGCAAAGTTAAGTATGGTAGACGGTTGTGTGGTGGTTGAACCGGATAGGTCCTTGACCATATTGAACAGAGTTTTGGGACAGTTTTTTGCCTGTAGAATAGATGCGGAAACCTAATTAGCTCGCGCAACTCGACAAAGGGAGTGGTAGGCCCGTTTACTAGTATTGTAGGCCAGTTTTGCCTCAGCTGAATAGTTCTTGCGCCACCAACGCTACAAATTTTTGCATTAGGTTTTCTCTATCTTTAGTTCATCGGAGAACCAAGGGGGGGCGGGGGGAGGGGGGCGATTCGGGGGGTGGTTGTTAAGCTTTCTAACAGTGGTGGGGAGACAGATATCGAGGGCCGTTTGAATCCATCTTTGAAAAGCTACTAGATCCGAAGTGACATTATTATGATATATGGGGGGGGGGGGTTTAAGGATAACAATGAATTAAACTTAGTAATGTCAAGCTTCGTCCAATTTCTGGAAGGAGTAGCGGAGATGTTAGTGGGTGCAAGGCAAGCGATCTCCAGACTGCAGCCAACCAGGAAATGGTCTGTCCAACAGACTTTCTACAATATAATGAGGGTAAATTAGAAAAAATTGGATCTAGAACGTGTCCTTCATTGTGTGTGGGGCCACTATTTAACAGAAGAATATTATTAGCTGCCAAATCAGAAATCAAAGTACTGGCGGTATTACAGCTGGTGTCCTCAAGATGGAGGTTGAGGTCACCCAGAATAGAGAAATTGGCTGCTTGAAGCAGCAAAGGAGAAATAAAATCAAAATGCACCAGACTTACCGCAAGACGAGGCATACCAGTCTAGGCCATCTCCACCAGATGACACTATTTGGTTCACACAACTCATCCATAGAGCAGCTACTTTCCATGGAGTAGATTTGCATACAGATCCAATAGAAGACTTTTTTATGGATACACTATTAACGTCACATAAAACCACAACCACACTTCCAATACTTAATGGTGTGGTCAGACACGCACCAGAAATTTTTAAAGACCCAGTCAGGGCCAGGGTAATTAACCCCAGACTGGAAAAGAAATATAAAGCGGCTCCCTCTGATCCAGCATATATTAAGGGACAGTTGCCACTAGACTCACTGGCAGTGTCAAATGTGAGAAATAGCCAACTCGCAGACAACAGGGGATGCTCCACACCTTGACAAAGAATCTAAGCTTTTAGATGCTTCAGGGAAACGCACTCTCACAAGCTGCCAATATATGGAGGATTGCTAACACTCAAGCTCTGTTAGCAAGATATGACAGAGCTCATTATGATGAGTTAGAGTCACTCATGCAACACCTGCCAGAACAATGTAAGGCTAGGGCTGCTGACTTAATACAAGAGGACAAGGTTATAACTAATACCTACATAAGATGCGTGCTAGACACTGCAGACACAGCATCTAGAGCAGTAAATACAGGGGTACTGTTGCGCAGACATGCATGGCTACGAATCTCTGGGTTCAAACCGGAAGTACAAGCCAGTATATTAAAACAGCCATTTGACCAACAACATCTTTTCGGTCGAAATGTAGACAGTGCACTAGAAAAAATGAAAAAAGATACTGATACGGCAAAATCAATGGGAGCTTTACAAACACAAGCCCATAGACCTTCATTTCATTGCTCCTCATATAGGGGCGCCTCTAAAGGTTTCCAAACTGACAACACCTCCTCTACCTACAAACCGCCCAACCAAACCTCGCCCAGTAAGGGATATTATAGAGGAGAGTATAGAGGGAACAACAATAAGGGCAGAGGCAGAGGCAACAACAATCGCAATGCCTCTACTCCCAAACAGTGACTTCCCTTCCATCCCCCAGACCATTCCACTCCGGTCAGGGGAAGATTACAACAGTTCCTACCTGTCTGGAACTCCATCACTACAGACAGGTGGGTGAGACAAATAATTCACTCAGGTTATTGCCTGGAGCTCACTTCCAATCCTTCAACAGTACCACCAAGGCAACGTCCCAGGTCACAGGAACACCTCTTACTATTAAGACAAGAGGTGGAATCACTACTGCAAAAGAATGCAATACAACCAGTACCAAAAGAACATCAGAACACGGGGGTTTACTCCCTTTATTTTTGTCATACTCAAAAAAGATGGGTCTCTCAGACCCATTCTAGATCTTAGACCCCTAAACATGTACATACCTTCAGACCATTTTCATATGGTCACATTACAACAGGTTCTACCGTTACTAGAGAAAGGCGAATTCCTTGCCACATTAGACCTCAAGGACGCCTACTTCCACATTCCCATTCATCAGTCTCACAGAAAGTACCTAAGATTCGTACTAGAAGGTCAGCACTACCAACTCAAGGTGCTCCCCTTCGGAGTAACAACAGCACCTCAAGTGTTCACAAAGTGTCTAGCAGTAGTAGCAGCACACTTAAGAATGGACAACATTCATGTATTCCCATATCTCGACGACTGGTTAATAAAATCCAAGTCATACAACCAATGTGTACAGCACCCGCATCAGACAATCTGCCTGCTGCACAAGTTGGGGTTTACACTGAATCAAAAGATGTCACATCTACAACCGTCCCTATCTCAGCAGTATCTAGGTGCCACAATAGATACTTCCAAGGCAATAGTGTACCCCAACAAGCTATGCAGACTCATCAAAAAATTCCAGCCACCCAGCTGGGCAAGATAGCAGCCGCTTGATTAGAGTGTGTGTCGCTCCCTGACCAGCGCTGCAGTAGCAGTGGTTTTTTTCGAGAGAGGAGAATTTGGGATGAGGGAGTAAAAACTTTATATCGGAGCAGTTTAAGCAGCAGCTCGACCTTTATGAAAAGGATTATATGTTTACGTATCGGGAGAAGCAGAAGCTCTGGCTCTGGTATGCACGGCTCGCAGCAACGATCCTTCGCAGCCGCGCACACCTGTGGACCTAGCGGGCGTGGCTGTCAGTGTACTTTCAGCAGGAATCGAGGGTGAGCGGCGGCTCACAAAGCAACATGCCGGCTCGCAAAAATGGAAACTGATTTTTACCCGTCTCGAACACCAAAGTTTCGGGAGATGCGGCAACTTCAGGGATTAGGAAGACTCCGGCTGCTCAGGAGAAGGCTGACAAACACGAAAAATCCACGAAAACGGACAGGGTGGCAGAAAAGCCTGGGGCTAAAACAATTGCGGTGAGTCTAAAGAAGCTGTGTCTTGCAAAAGGGAAAGCTGCAGAAAAGACTCAACCCCTACCTACATGGAGCGATGGAAGTATTAAGAAGCTGGGGGTGTCAGTGATTCACTCTCAGGCGATAGAGGGTTCTCGGCGGGGGAAAACTGTTACCGTCCCAGGGATGTTTACGGGGAAGCCCTCACAGACTAAAATACAGACACAATTTTCCCTCGGTGGGGCAGATGCTGGTGGTTCCCCTAATAACTTCCAGGTTATTTTAAAGGACAGTGGTTGGGTATTAAATGGAACTATGTCAATTGAGAAGCCCGGGACAGGTGGTGGGGATTAAATTGTAAAGAAGCCAAATAAAACCTCTGAGGTCTCACCGGCGTTATGAACAGGAGGGGCTGAAGGGGCGGAAGGGGGGAGGTTTGTAAAATCTCTGCAAGGCTCAGAGACCGACCTGGCCGAAGCCTCTACTTTTCAAACTGCCGTTGGAGGTGGTTTGGATACGGGATTTGGCTCTGGTAGTATACCGGATGCCCAGGATGGAGACCGCTTTTTTCCGTGGCAGAGGAATCGGATATAGACCCTACCTTGGACTCCGAAAATGAAGAGCTTATCTCGGGTGAGGAGACTGGGAGTCCCCCTAATACAGCAGATACTCTGAAAAGAATTACACCTCGCCACAGCAAATTTAGGAAGATACTATCGCCTACTTCGAGAAAATGTGAAAGCGATGGCTTAGAGGTAGGCAGTAATCTGCAATGGGATTTTTCAGGAGTTACTACGCTTACAGGTTCAGCAGGGCTAAGAGCCCAAGATGGTGACCTGGGGGGACCCGGAGGTGAACCCAACCTACCTCCTACGAATACCCACATTTTTGCCATGTTGAAGTCTATCCAAAATGAAGCTCGCCAAGAACACAAGAGAGCTCAGCTAGCCACGATGAAAATACAAGGGGCAATCCGGAAAAATTCAAAGGCTTGCTCAGAGGTCATTGCCAGGACAGTTGCCCTGGAGGAAAGAATTGTTGGGCTCGAGGCTGGATTGCAGAATACTGTAACAAAAACTAGGGCTAATGAAGAAAGGCTTTCAGATATAATGTGGAAGTTGGAGGATTCTGAAAATCGGCTCCGTCGGAACAACTTACAACTTTTAGGGATTGAGGAAAAAGACGAGGGTGAGGATATCCGAGGGTTTGTCCTGAAACTACTTAAAACTGCGTTTCTGGAACTCTCACACAGGTTTTGGGAAACTGAGATACAGAGAGTACATCGGTTTCCCCTTATGTTGAAGAAAAAAAAAGCCGGCCCGAAGCCAAACCTCGGGCAATATTGATTTTTTTCTGTAGTAATTTTTGGTTGAGAGAAGCCATTTTTCGGAAAGCACGTCCGGGTGCAAGAAGATCTGCAGAGGGTCATACTTTTTTTGAGAGACCCGATTTTTTGTCGCACAACAGTGGAACAGAGGTAGCGGCTCTGCCAGCTGATTACCTCTTTTCAGAAAAAAGGGTGTGAAGTTTTCTTGATGAACCCTGCATGGCTGAAGGTTATTTTTCATGGCAAGATACGGGTATTTATCTCTGAAGTACAAGCAGACAATTATCTGAAGGAACTTGAGGGCTATTGTGGTGTACTTTCAGCTGCAAACTTTCTTGGAACAAACCTGGGTCGGATTTTTGGGCTTTTTTTCTTGTCATTCCCTCAAGACTGTTTTTTTTTCTCCTCTCCTTAATGTCTTTCTCTCTTTTTATGTTGATGTATGGTCAGCTAGTGATCGGGCGACGCTCGGCAAGTGGGAGGCATCACAAGGGTCTGAGGACCTTTTTTGCCAGTGTTGTGGGGGTGGATTGGTGGGGGTATCAGGTTAGGGGAGGAACTACAGGGTAAGGGAGGGTTCGGGTTGGGGGTTGCTTGTGGGAACAGGTTAGTTCAGGTAGGGTGTTTACAATTTCTCATTTGGATATATGTTTGGAATGTTTTCAAAATGTCATGGCTAATATTAGGATAGCATCTATAAATATATGCTGACTAATTGATCCTGCTAAACTGCGTCCGATCAGAGAGGATGTGCATTTCCTGCGGGCAGATATCATCTGCCTTCAGGAGACCCACATCGAAGCTAGCAGGCATAAGCTCCTTGAGCTTGAGGTTTTTCAGTTGATTGCATGGATTAAATTGGAGGCTAAGACCAAAGGGGTTGCTATTCTGGTGCGGCGGGGAACAGTGAATATAATCCGCTCTTCTGCTGATGTTTATGGCAGATGGGTCATCATTCATGGTAAACTCCAGAAAAAAGCCTTCACACTTCAGTTTATGGCCCAGTACTTGATGATCCAGAATTCTACAATTGGTTAAACTTAAAGCTGGTTGGGTGGCCTGCCCCGTTTATATTATGCGGCGACTTTGATATAAATATCAACTGTGATCTTGTTAATCAACTGGGTATAGCATATGCTGGTCGAAAGCCTAAAGTTTATAGGGCTCTGCGGCAGATGATGGAAATGTATGGGCTGATTGACGTATGGGCCTCTTTTAGAAGGGACGATTCTGGGTTTACCTTTTTTTTCTGCAACACATAAAATCCATTCTAGGCTAGATTATTTTTTTATTTCATCAAGTCTGGATCAAGGCTCCAGTATTTTCCGATATCCAAGAGTAATGTCTGATCATAATTCGCTTGTACTCTAGGTTAATATACAACCTACAGTTAGGAAACCTGATGTATGGACTTTTAATCGTGGTTTGTTACGAGATAGCAAGTATATTGAGTGTATGGCACCTTGGATAACAAGATTCCTAAATGAAAATATAGGTAGTACTAGATACAAAATGTCTGGGACACACTTAAAGCTGGTATAAGGGGGGAGACTGCTCAATATGGATGGGAGAGCCAGAAAAAGGAAAGAGTCAAACTGTTGGAGTTATAAAGAGCTCTTGAAGAGGCCGAGCTTAATCTGGCCAGGGCTGTTTCGGTGGGTGGGGATGGCGATGCCGCTCAAACTCAGATTATAATTGCTAAATCAGCCATAACAGAAATCTCACAGGACAAAGCTGCAAGTAAATTTCTGGCTTGGCGCTCAAGAATGTTTGAGAACAGTGAAAGAGCCGAACATATGCTAGCGGTTAGAACTCGGGGAAAAGGAATCTGCTATGCATATAGAGAGCATTATGGATCCCGAAGTTGGACTAGTAACTGAAGAAGGTGCTATAGCTCTAGCATTCCAGAAATGTTATCAAAAGCCATATAATGAAGACATCTACGATAACGAGGAGGGTCAGGCTGAAATCCAAGGGTACCTCCAGGAAATCAAGGTAGGGGCTCTATCCTCGGAAGAGCTGGATATGCTTGAGGTGGAAATAAAAATCGAAGAGCTATGGTTAGCTCTTGATTCTCTCTAGTGGTAAGGCGGTTGGCCCCGACTTTATACAGGAGGAATGTATACGTTTTTTCGCTCTCCGCTTACCCCAGTAATGATTGAGATGTTTTGAGGGGTCCGAAATGGGGATAAGCCTCCTGAATCATGGCGGAGAGCCAGAATTGTCACATTTTTAAAGAAAGGCAAGATACCCTCAGATACTGGGTCTTACCGACCAATAACGCTAATTAATAGTGATATTAAAATATACTCAAAAATTTTGGCAAATCGGCTAGCAGGGTTGATTAAGAAGCTTGTATCGCCCCAACAACATGGTTTCGTGCCTGGGCATTAAACAATCGAACATATAAGCCGCACAATCGCGCTGTTTGGCTACACCAAGGTTACAGGAGACCCTATGGCTGTAATCCTGCTTGATGCAGAGAAAGCTTTTGATAGGGTCTCCTAGCCTTTTTTATGGGCTGCATTGAGGCATTACGGTCTTGGGGCGAGGATTATTAGTGCGAACCAGAGTATGTATATACACCCAACCGCCCAAATCTCGGTTATGGGTATCCAGTTCGATTCAATAAATATACCGAGAGGTACAAGGCAGGGATGTCCCTGTTCCCCTTTATTATTTGCAATTTATATCGACCCGTTGATTAATAAAAAAAATTCTGATGTATTAATTCGTCCGGTTCAGGCTAAAGGCGGGGATTCGAAAATCCTTGGCTATGCGGATGATCTAGCTATCTTGACTGACTCCCCACGGGTTGCTTTGCAGGAAATTCAAATAATTACGTCGCAGTTTGGTGCGATATCTGGGTATCACCTTAATGATACAAAAACTCAGATTTTCTGCAATGATAAGATTACCTTGGCTGACCCGCGGGTAGTTAGTAAGTCTAAATATCTAGGGATAGAGATCAGTTCCAAACCTGAGGAGACGGTTGAGATTAACCTGAACCCTTTGCTCTGTAAATTAGAGGCTGATGCTCGTCGCATAAATAATATACAGTTAACGTTGCTCAGATGTAACATGATAAAAATTATTTTTTTTGCCTAAGATCTTATAATTGTTTAGAGCTATTCATTTGTTAATTGACCAAATCTGGTTTGAAAAGTTAGGCCGGATTAAGTCTTGGTTTTTATGGGCCGGCAAACGCCCAAGATGTGCTATGAAATATATGACTCTTCCTAGGGAAAGGGGAGGCTGGACGGTACCTAACTTTCAGGTTTATTACTGGTCGATAATGGTGAGACAAATCACTGATTTACTAAATGTAAGAGATGTAGATCGTTCTGATACTTCAATTTATCATTTAATTTACAGTGAAGAGGCTCGGGGATTATTGTTTCGTCATATTGATTTTGCCTATTTTAAACGTGTGAGGTTTAAAGTTCTGCTTGGTGCTTTTAAGGTTTGGACGACGGTTCGGAAAATGTTTAATATTGGTAGAATTCATTTATACTCTCCCTTTGCAGGGAATACTTTGTTTCCGGAAATTTTCCGGGATGGGTATTTTAAGGAATGGTCTGCACAAGGGGTTTGTACAATAGGTGACATCTTTTCGGAATCTGGGCTCCTGATGTTCAAATCTATCCAGCAGAAATTTGGGATACATAGTGGACAATTTTTCAAATTTCTTCAGATTCCAGATTTTTTTAAAATAAAAACTAAGTTGGGTCCGTATCCCATTGGTAGAATCAATTAATGGGAATAAATCGACTATATCCTCTATATACAAACTGGTTAACAGCGAAAGGAGTGATGATTTAGTTATGCATTTTAGTCAGTGGCAGGCCTGATTACAGGCGGAACAAGGTATTTGTGAGGATTCTCTAGTATATAGCCAAACTGCCACTATTTCTGCTAATCTTCAGGTCCAATGTTTTAAGACTTGGCTCAACTTGTATATAACCCCTCTCCGTATACATCAGAGGGGTGGGGCAGTGGGGGCAAATTGTCCCTGCTGTGGAGAGTTGGCGGTTGATAGTATTCACATGTTCGCTTCTTGCCCCTCTTTGGTTCCCTTGGTGTGTAAAATAGAACAACATTTAGAACAAGTGTTTGAGTATCGGATATCAGTAACACCCCAGGTCATTTTGTTTGGTATTGCTAACCAAAATATGGTGGAATCGGATAGGAAGCTACTTTCTTTTGCCATTGCTGTGCTGAGATTAAGTTTAGCTCCTGTTTGGTTGGAACCCACCCCTCCGACTTCACATGAATGGTTCAGTAAATTTTTTAATGTGGGCAAATGGGAACTCTGTGTTTAAGAGAGGAGGATATAGGGCCCGGAGGGTGGGCGAACAGATCTGGGCTCCATTAATTAGGTGGCTGAATGCTGAACATTAAGGTTTAAGCTACCCCGATGCATGTGAAATGTGAATCATTAGGTTTCTATACTTTTCTCTCCCTTTCTTTGTTCTTATTTTTCCTTACTTGCCCTGTAGCGACCCACCGGGGGTGGGAGGGAGTGGCGGGGGGCATTAATTCTGCAAAAAAAAGGACTGATGACATGGATGTATGTTAAGTTGTTTCTACTTCTTTGTCTCTGTTTCTGTATGATTTTGTACATGACATATCTCCTAATAAAAATAAAAAAAATAATAATTCCAGCCACAACGCTCACTACAGGCTCGAGTATTCATGCAGCTAATAGGAATGATGGCATCTTGCATTTTCATAGTACCATGCGCAAGACTACAAATGCGCCTCATACAAGAATGCTTGGCAGGTCAGTGGAATCAGGCTCAACAAGAAATAACAGATCTGGTGGTGGTAGACGACCGGACGCATCGCTCTCTGCAATGGTGGAACACCATGAACCTTTCCAAGGGCCGGCCGTTTATAGAACCTGTTCCACAAATGATACTGACCACAGACTCATCTCTCACTGGATGGGGAGCGCATTTACAAAGTCACAAGGTACGTGGACAAAGAAACAAAAAGTACTCCACATAAATTATCTGGAGATACTAGCAATTTTTCAAGCTCTAAAATCGTTCCAACATTACATATAAAAACAAAGCTGTACTAGTCCGGACGGACAATATGACTGCAGTGTATTACATTCAAAAGCATGGAGGACACACTCCCTACAGCTCTCCCGGCTGGCGCAGAGCATTTGGAGATGGGCCATCCATCAAGACATTTTTCTGTTAGCAGAGCATCTACCAGGAGTTCACAATCAATTGGCAGATCTGTTAAGTCGTCAGAGACAACAGATACACGAATAGGAGCTTCATCCTCAAGTTCTTTTGCCATTTTTTCAAAGGTGGGGACAACCAGAGATAGATCTGTTTGTCACACACCGCAACTCCAAATGCCCAAGCTTCGCCGCCAGATACCCGCACCCATTATCCAAAGGTAATTCGGTATGGATGAACTGGTCAAACAAATTTGCATACGCTTTTCCACCTCTCCCTCTAATTCCATTAGTGGTTCGCAAACTACAGCAACATTCTCACATTGATTCTCATAGTACCAACGTGGGCGGTCTCATAGCAACAACGTGTGCGAGACAACCATGGTACACAACACTACTACAGCTCTCTGTAGTACCACATCACAAACTGAAACTCTCCCCACATCTACTAACACAGAACCATGGGGAGATTATGCATCCAGACCCAATGCAGCTCAATCTCGCGATCTGGCTCCTGAGGTCTTAGGGTTTAGATATCTGAACATACCTCCTGATTGCATGGATGTCATTAAGGAGGCAAGACGTCCTACCACTATAGCATGCTTTGCAGCAAAATGGAAAATATTTGTTGTATATTGCATACATAACCACGTTAACCCCTTAGATGTTTCTATACAAAACATCATATGCTATCTCCTACATCTACAAAGATCTAATTTAGCGTACTCCTCAATCAGTTTACATCTTGCTGCTATAGAAGCATATCTTCAAAACAGACAACATTTGTCATTGTTTAGAGTACCTTCAATCAAAGCGTTTATGGAAGGGCTTAAACCAATAATCCTCCCAGAATACCACCCTCTCCAGTATGGAATTTAAATATTTAAATATTTAACCATATGCAACGGTTAAATATTAACCATTGCATATGTGTCAGTTACAGTTTCTTACATGGAAGGTGCTTTTTTAGTAGCAGTTACCTCACTAAGAAGAGTGAGTGAGATCCAGGCATTAACAATTCAAGAACCATTTATACAACTTCATCATAATAAAATGGTTCTCAAAACAATTCCCAAGTTTTTGCCAAAGGTCATTTCACCGTTCCATCTCAACCAATCAATTGAGTTGCCAGTCTTTTTTCCACAACTGCAAACGGTTGCAGAAAGAGCTCTACACACAATAGATGTAAAAGGAGCAATTGTATACTACATCGATAGGACAAAACCTTTTAGTAAGACTAAACTGTTTGTGTCCTTTTCACCTCCACATAAAGGCAATCCTATTTCTAAATCAGGCATTGCTAGATGGATTGTTAAGTGTATTCAAATTTGTTACCAAAAAGCAAAACACACTCTACCATTCCTCCTAGGGCTCATTCTTCCCGTAGGTTAGGAGCATCTATGGCATAGGAAACATACCATTAGATCTCTGTAAAGCAGCTACATGGTATACTACGCACACATTTACAAAACACTACTTTGTAGATGTGCAGGCAAAACAACAAGCAAGTGTGGGCCAGGCTGCACTAAAAACATTATTTCAAACTACTGCAACATATGTGGGTGACTGCTACTAAGGGAGAAACTGCTGTGCAATCTATGCAACAGTGTGTGTTTGCAGCCCATATGCCTCAAACGGAAAATGCTACTTACCAGTATGCATCTGTTCTTGGCATGTAGGGCTGCAGAACTACACAAGCCCACCGCCTCCCCGGCTACCTATATCTGTTCCAGTATTATCTTATTTAGATACACACTACATGGTCATCCTTATCTGTACTGATACAACTCCATCATTTGCCCAATGGCGAAAACAATCTGAGGATGGAGTCGATGCCCATGCGCACTACGGTCTAAGGGTGGAGTCACTAGCAGACAAAGACTCTTCCAAGACTACAACAAAGTGTAATAATCCGGGCCCCCCACCAGATGGTGATCTAATGCAACAGTGTGTGGTTCTGCAGCCCTACATGCCAAGAACAGATGCATACTGGTAAGTAGCATTTTTCTTTTTATTCATGTTCTTCAGAGTACACACCCGGAGCCGTGTTTCGCCTATCACAGGCTTCCTCAGGGCTGAAAACATGCAAGAATCATAAATATAAAAAATGTGCATGCCCAATAAGACTCTAACCATCAGAAGAATATTACAATCTAAGCAGTATTTTAAAACCCCACACCTTTTAGAATTCAATCATTTTTATTGTGTGGTAATGCAACTTAATACACAGCCCAGCTGCCTACATCAACTTGCTGGCAGGGCGCAATCTCTTGGCAACGACACAGCGTCTGGGCCTACAACCCGGAGGATGACCCTGCGTAAGAAATTTGAGCTTTAAGAAACAGCTCCTCCAATTCCATAGCCACCACTTTTATTAGAAGAACAAACCAAAGAAACAAACACCTCAACCCTCCACCACCCTCAAAACCCCCCCACCCCGCTCCACATCAGCTTCTAACTACACCGTCCTTCCCCCAGGACCCACAGGCTCTTCATATCTCCATTCAGGCAGCATTCGTAGCCCCCCTAGGTTCTAAAGGAATGAGTTGCAGGATTTGTAAATATTACAGACATGTCACTTCCCTCAGGTTTTTAAAAAGGAGCTGAAGGAACGGACCCCATAGTTTTGCATACTTAAAGCCCTTTTCATCCATGCCTAACGAGAGACGATCCATAGCTAAGAGGTGCCAACGCCTTTGTATCCAATCCCGTGGGTCAGGTGTGGCAGGGGATCCCCACTATACCTAAAGGACCTGCCTCGCCGCAAGCCAAGCTAATGCAATCTATCTACCCCTCAGAGAGCTTAAAGGAAAGGACTTAGGGTGAGGAAGCCCCAACAGCGCATGCTCGGGCACCTGGGGGAAATGTAAACTGAAACGCAGCATCCAGGTCATCCAGAAGCACTTTTTCAATATCGCACCACCTTCGGACAATGCCACAATAAGTGCACCAAAGTATCTGGAAGGCCACACCCCCGCCAGCAGAGGCCTGACTTTGCTACATGCCAATGCCTTGATGATTGCCGGGGTATAGTACCAATAAGCGGCCACTTTGTAGGCAGACTCTGTACCGACAGTGTTAGAGGCAGTGTGGTGTACGCGGTAAAAGATGTGCTCCCACTCCTTTCTTGTCAAGGGGCGCCCCAACTCTGTCTCCCATCGGACCTGTGCCTTCGTACGCTGCTTCTTGGCATGTCGCAGAATCATCGCATATAGCTCAGAGATGATCTTGCGGTCATCCTTCTTGCAAACTAACCATTTTTCAAACACCGACAAGGGGCGAGACATAGAGGCGAGATTGGATGGCTGGGTCACCCAGTGCACCAACTGTGAATAGTGGAAAGCGTCAAACTCTGGCAGCTGGAAGTATTCCTTACACAATTGGGGAAATGGGATCAGACCATCAAGGTCGAAGAGGGAGCACTCCCTCTTACAACCTTCCTCTCGCCAGTGATCGAAGACTGGAGACGCGAAACCCACCGTGAAATCGGGATTATCAACAATAGGAGTCATTGGGGAGGGAAATGTAGTCCACCCCCTGCACTGCGCCAATTGGTCCCACGCTTTTAGAGTCAGGGAGGTCACCGGGGAAGAGTAAAGGCCCCACGCCCTGTGTATGCGCGGTAACCACAACTCCCGCCAGATCTTAAGCCCACCACCGTCTCCTCCGTAAAGTTCCAATGTTTGCTAGACAAGGGCCTGTTCCATTCCGTAATGTAACGGAGGCAGGACGCTTGATAGTAAGCCCTCAACAAGGGAAAGCCCAGCCCGCCCGCCAACTTCGGTGAAGTGGCAAGGGACATCGCAAGCCGAGGTCGCTTGTTATTCCACAAGAACTTAAGGAGCCCCTGCAGTTTACGAAGAGTGCCTGGCGGGGAACTCACGGGTAGCATTTGGAAGAGGTAGAAGACCCGCGGGAGCACTGTCATTTTCACCGCAGCAACCTCCCTTACCAGTCCAAGTTGAGGCGGGACCAGTCGGAGAGAGCCTTTGTTCAATAAGCAGCCTATAATTACGGGACACCGTTTTAGTGATAGACGGTGACAATCGGATACCTAGGTATTGCATATCGGAGTGCACCCACTGAAAGGCTAAATCTTGCTGCAGATCTTGCATGTCTGCATCGGGAATGGAGACATTAAGGATTTGTAATTTTTAGAAATTATCTTTTAAGCCTGCTACCTTTCAGAAATCAACCAGTTCCGCCGACAGGTACCGCAGGGAGGAATGAGGTTGGGTTAGCGAAAGGATAACATCGTCCGCATACAGGCTAATCTTGCGAGTATCAGCGCCAAACTTAATCCCCTCGATACCCACGTTGGACCGAATGCGTTGGGCGAAGGGTTCCATGTAGAGCGCAAAGAGCAACGGGGATAAGGGACATACCTGTCGTGTTCCTCTAGTGATGGGGAAAAGAGCAGATTTACACCCATTCCGTCGCACCACCTTCAGCCGACCAATCGCGGATATGACCTCTCTGCGGATTGCTTAATCTAAAGCATGCGCCGACGTCTGTAATAGGAGCGTAATGCCACAAGACGCCATGTAGTCTGCCATTCCCCCAGAGGACGCTGCCTCCCTCTTATATAAGGTCTGATAAAACTGCCGAAAAGAGTTCACAATGAGGGCATCAGTGGATTGTTCAACTGCCTGAGGGTCCCTAATGGATTGTATAGTTGTCAACTGAGCTCATGCCCGCAATCTGTGCCAGCATCACCCGCCCCCTTGTCCTCACTGAGGTAAAACGCAATAGGGCATATGCAGCTCTATCTAGGTCAAGGTGCTTTAGTATGAGTCTCTTCGTCTCCAACTCCCTCCAAACCCTCGGGCCCTTGTCCTCTTATGTATCGCCTCCAAGTCGCCCACCTCCTTCTCTTTGCGCAATCGAGAGTATGTCGCCGCGAGCGCTATAAACTCTCCCCGCACCACTAATTCCTTGGCCTCCCATACCGACGCTAGGGGTGTACCCTCCAAGTCATTATCAGCAAGATAGTGGGTAATAGTATCCCGTATCTGCGTGACCACTGAGTCCAAATGAAGCAGGGAGTCCGAAGGCGCCAGCCAGACGGCGGCAGCCGTTCGCCATGGGAGGCGAGCAGAACTGAGATAAGAGCATGATCTGACAGGGAGCGTGGTGTAATGTCCGTCATTGACAAATGAGGTAAGAGAGAGGACGTGGCCAAGAAGTGATCCAAGCGTGCCTACGTCTTGTGTGCTGCAGAGGTGTAATGCGTTCTAGGGGGTGCTGGACACTCCATACATTATGCAACCCTCCCTCCTGAAGCCACAGTCTACCTCCCTGCGACATTGCCACGGCCTGGTGGGACCTCTGCTCAGACCGGTCCATCCCTGAATCCATCACAATATTCAAATCCCCACCCACGAGAATCAATGCATCCGGCGACGCTAACACCTCAGAGAGGGCCACCCTCAAGAAGGGCTCTTGTTGCTCATTCGGGGCATATATTGACCCTATTGTGAGCTGTGGCTCCCCCCACTGGATGCGGGCAGCGAAAAACCT
Organism: Lissotriton vulgaris; assembly: GCF_964263255.1. Taxonomy (NCBI): domain Eukaryota; kingdom Metazoa; phylum Chordata; class Amphibia; order Caudata; family Salamandridae; genus Lissotriton; species Lissotriton vulgaris. Next base: position 2,105,428,684 of record NC_141689.1, read on the forward strand.
TCCCTTAATGTCCACAACCTGAGAAAGGACTTTGCAGTCCGCGCGCGTGCGCTAAAAAGAATCGCCACCCTTTTTTTCTTTGCCTGGCCTGAGGACCATAGTTGTAGAGGGAAGCGCTTATCTGCCATACCCTTAGAAAGCAGGTGAGTCCCCTGCAGCAGGCACACATCGCCCTCCGCATTCTCCAGTAGGGAAAGGATGGCCGAGCGCTTAACAGGGCTATTTAGACCCATAACATTCAGGCTCACAATCTTTAAATTCCTACCCATAACACCTAGAGGAGGGGGAGTAGCTAATGCAACGCTTAACGCCAGTGCTCCCTAGGGGGCCATGATGCCTCGTCTGCAACCCAGATCCTCGCCTAGGTCCCCTGAGAGCTGATGCTGAGCCCCTAAAACAACCCCAAACCCCCAACAAAGCCCCCCACCCTAACCCCAAACACAAGAAAACCCAAAAGAAAAGGTGACTCAGATTTCGCCAAGAGTAACAGTCTGTTTGACCGGCCCAAATAGCAGGAGAACATGGCGCCATCGTGGAACACTTCCTGTTCTTGATACAGGACACACTAATTTCCAAGGACATAGGTAAGCAACAAATCCTCAGTAGAGAACCACCCTCCTCCGGCGCCAGATATAAACCCTACTAATGCCAGGCTTGTGGGCCTCAAGAGACCCCAGGATTATCGGTCACCAGTGCCATGGAGGTAACGGCAGCCTCCCTCTCCAACAGACTTGCGGACACTTCTGGTTTCGCAGATGGAGAGGGCTTCCCAACGCGTTGCCATTCGATGGAGTGCCTGCGCTGTCTAGCAGACGACCTGCTGCTCCCAGGCATTGGTGCGTTTCGCTCCAGACCCAAGATCTCGAAGGCAGAGTCCAGTGAACGAACCTGCACCAGTTTGCCTTTACATTTGAAGAAAAGTGGAAACGGTGGCCCCACGAGTAGGAGATGCTTTGCTCGCGAAGGTGATTAGTGATGGGCTTAAAGTACCTACGTTTGACGAGGGTGGAGGCTGCCAATCCTGAAAAAGTGCTGGTTGATGGCCCCGGAATTGTATGGGATTGAGGTCCCAGACCTTCCGGAGAATCCTCTCTTTGATCTTAAAGTCATGGACACATACCAGAATGTCCGGGGGAGGGGCTCTGACACCACGTGGCAGTCGAACACGGTGGACACGATCCATCTGAATGTCTTGGTCCTCCTCACCAAGGATTTGACGAAAGTGTCCTTTAGGGGTTTATCTCTCCGATTCCTGGCAGCCGCCATCTTGTCCCCGGCAGGGCCCTGCGCCCCAAAGCACGCAGATAGGGCAAAGGTGTAGTCTGCCCACGGGTGGCACAGCTGAGGGCCCTCACGTCAGCGCCCAAGCACCAGCCCGGGCGGGACCTCCGCACTCGAAGGTTCTACCTAGGCCTTGTGACCGTCCAGGGGAATGGGAGCCACAGCTCAGTCAGGGCCCCGCTTAGCGCTTTAGAGGCTCAATAGATGCCAAAGGCAGAGGTGGCGGTCCGTCAGGGGGCGGAGGGCACCACCGGGAGTCCAGACAGTGAGCGCTGCAGAAATGTGATGGGGGAGCCGGGGGGGCCATACCACATGCCCCACAGCAGAACCTCCCAAGGCAAGGCCGCCCCCTGGTGCTGGGCTACACTGCGCCGCTGTCTGCCGAAATATGGACCGAGCAGGTGACCAAAGCTTCCACGACCACTCCCAAATAGATGCAGAGCTCCAGGCTCCACGCAGGAGAGCAGGCTCACTCCATGCACTGCACACAACTGTCAGCCAAGGCGGGACTGCACCGCAGGTGCAAGGATATCGCCCGCCGTCCCACGGGCTGATGGTAGACCTCACACTCCCTGCAGGCCTCTCCGGTCCCAGCAAGGCAGACACCCCCACGCGCTAGGCCCAACAGGAGAGGGCCACTCACCCCCGCCGCCAGCCCGCAGGCCTCGCTGCTGCAGTCGCTCGGGGCGAACGGGTGCCACACGGTGCCCCCCACTCACAGAGCCAGGCACCACCTCCAATCAGTCGAGGGGCGGTCCACAAAAGCGCCTCAGGCTGCGGGGTACTGCCAAGGGCGGAAAGGAAGGATTGTGGGCCCTGCTCCGCTAGGCCTCCCGCCGTTCGCTGACTCGCGGACCGAGAACATGGCCCCAATCCAGCCTACTGCCTCCTCTCGCCGCACCTCTCCTCCCGGCACACGGCCCTCCGCTCATCAGCTCTGCGCCGCAGCACCCAAGGAGCACACAGCCGGCCGCAATGTGCAGCAGCAGCCGCCGCTGCAGTATCGGGTACATCGAGCCTCTCTGTCGAAGATCGCAGCTGGGCCTGGGCTCTGCGCGCCACCACACGCAAGGCAGGGCCGGAGAGGAAGAAAGTGGCGGCCGCTGCCCAGGCCCGCCTCCACCACGCCACTGCTTCACTCGATCCGCTGCTCAGGCAGCGAAACCGCCGTTCCTGTCGCAGCGGCAGCCGCCTCTCCTCATCGCCAAGCCCCCGCAGAGCAGCAGCCGATCTCACAGCGACGGCCAGCCAGGGTCGCCGGGCGTCCGCCGAGCTAGGGGCATACTCCCCCAAAAGGGCAGGACCCCGCACTGGGGCGCGAAAGGGCTAGGATGAGAGAGGGGAGACAGAAGACTCCGGCGGCCAGCACAAATGAGCAGCAGCAGGGGCGAAATACAAAGCGATATGCAGGCGGTGCCGGAGGGACAGTAAAGCATGACCTACTCTGCCGCCATCTTGGCCACGCCCCCAAAACCCACACCTTTTAACCAGATTATTATACAGAGAAAAGATTTTTCACAAACTGGAGAGAATGTCCGTAACACAAAAAATAACAAAAACATACAACATTTTGATCCGTCAGGCATACGATCGTTGGTCTAGAGATTTACTCAACACAACATTACAATTTGCCAATCTCTATTGCAAACATAAATATGTGCAAGCATACAAAAACGGTAAGCAAATAGTATACGGTAAATCAGTGTAAATAAGAGCAAAATTCTTAATAAAAATGGTGCAAGACACACACCTAGGAAAGAGGAAAAAAGAAAATAAATCGTTGTTAAGTACAAGAAATACATAAGATTTAAGATTAAAAGTTAAACTTTAATAGGAGGCCAAGAAAAACCTACCACCGTAAGGAAGCGAGATCGTGCAAGGCAGTGCTTAAAGCCGAGCACTACGCCGCAGTGCAAGGTGATCAAAGCTCTCTCATAGGTGTTGTATACAAATTCTTACCAGCTTTACATAGAAAGATTTGTTAGCCAATTTGGGCAAGAAATGTCGCAAAGGACAATCCACCGTCGGAAGTGCGCTATAACAAAAGTAACTAAAGATCTTCACGATGACTTATCATACCAAAGAGTGAAATTCTGTAAGGTCAAAATGTCAGTGAACCACAGGTTGTCAGCACCAGAGGCAGGAGTGCAATAGATACCAAAAAAATATAAAACTTTTCTGAAACCTGTCAAACATCTACTATCCCAAATGGAGACTATCTTAGATTCAGGCTCCCTTAAGTGAGGGCTGTACCTTGCCCGAAATAAATTTGCATGCATTGAAGCTTGAGAAAAGGATACCCTATTGTAAGGCTTGAGGTTGAGGGTTCAGTCGTCCAATCCGTTACAAAACAGAAAATGGACATTTATAGCAGTATATGCTCAAATGTAACCCAGCAGTCTTGGTTTTATGTCAGCCTTTTCAGCCTTTTACTGCTTGTTTGACCAACCACCCTGTTGTGAAAAACTTAAACCCCCTAAACCTTTTGTGATCACGCATTGGGATCTTAAGTCAGTTCTCACTATTCAGTGAAGAGGTGTGGCGCCGCGGCTAGGGCGACTGACTCCGGAATCTGGGGATCAAGGTTCGATCCCCGGCACCGGCGGCTGATTAGTCCAGCACCATGTGACTCTGGGCAATAGCTTGCTTAATCTTCCCGACGGCCCCCAGCGCCTAGAGACCCTAACGGGTGACTGTGCGCTTTACAAATGTGGATTATTATTATTATTATTATTATTATTATTATTATTATTATTATTCTCATGTGCACCTCCTTTGAGATACATTGCTGGCCATTACGTCTCCTGACTGAGGACAATTTTTTCTAATTTCCATAAATTCAGCTAGTCGCGTGAATGAGATTTAGGCTCTTTAAATTCAGCCGCACTACTCCACCTTTTTCCGTACAAACTAGTTTCAATGGCTAAACCGTCGGACATTCCTTCACTCTACCATCTTTCTTTGCTCCACCTCACACTTCAAAAGAGAAGAGACTCTAGTATATGGACCCCAAAAAAGTGTTTTCACATTAGTCTCACCTGGGGCCATTGGGTGGATGATCAACTCATTGTCAAGTTCTATGAATCAAAGAAAGGCAAGGCTGTGCAGAAATGGACCTTAGGATGGATAGTCCTCTCCATTAAGTTCTGTAATGCACTGACTAAGACATTTCATTTAGTCGGTCTAAAGGTTCATACCACCATAGCAAAGGCTGCACAGGAAGAAGTTGTCTACCTGGAGGTGGTTCATACGTTGATAAAGCATTACTGCCTTGATAGGTGGGTCCATTGAGATGGGAATTTTATCTGCTTTTTTCTGCAGGACTTATTGCATGATCCATTTTGGAGAGACACACATTACCTACAGAGGTACTGCTATTCTATCTATTCATAAAGTGAGAAAACTAGTTAGAAGCATCCATCAAACGGGCTAGTTTGTTACTCTCTGTAATGCTCCTTCTGATGAATACTCTGTCCAACCACAGATTCTTAACTGCCCTCCCCCTCCCTGTTCTGTAGAACTGTGTTTTTCTCCAAGCTAGAAATCGCCTTATAGGCTCATCTGATTAATTGCTAGGCTCCAAAAGTGCATGTAGTGTCTACAAATAAACTGACATCAGCTAGCAGGGATGCTTATTACATGCATCTCTGACCATCACTTCCAGATCAGATCAAGACTGAAACGGAGCTGCACAACTCCACCGACTTGTGCACAGGGGTTATGCTGTAAAAATCTTCCAGATTAAATCTGGCGCTTTAACTTGTTCACAAAGTGAAGAATCTGAAGTTAGAGTATGCCCCAGAAAGAGTGTTACCAAAGATTACTAACCTGTTAATTTCTGTAGTATACGCATTAAAGGCAAAATAAACACAAACCATTAATTAATGGGAGGATGTGTTTCAAAAATGAAACATTTAGTCAAAGATCGTTATAATGCTGTACCCTGATTTGGGATTTATTGAAGTTTGCAAAAACAGTTAACATTATTTTTTTTACATGAGTAGATTGTTTTCGATCTCAGGTAATGTTTGGGTGGTTGGAGCTATGCCTTTCTTGGCTTAATTTGTCGGCCGAAACTCGTCAAAAAAAGATATCTCTCCTATGATATTGTTAACTTTGCTCTTACGTTAATGAAATTTGTAGCAGCGCACAGATAGTGTCCCGGCGCGAACCTGGTGGGAGAAAGGTGGAAAGTACTACTAGATAAAAAGAAACATCTATAGTCTCTTTCTGAAGAGCTTGGGGTCCTGAATGCTGCGGAGGGCCAATGGAAGGCTGACTCTCTTAAGGTGAAATCTCGGGACGTAGGCAAGAAGCTGCGTGGCTGAACGCAGCTGTCTGGAAACCTGAAGCGCTTTCTCAGGTAGGCAGGACCGTGTCCGTATATAGCTGAGTGAGCAAGGACAAGGGATTTGAACTTAATTCTTTCTATCACTGGTAGCCAGTGGAGAGCTCGCAAGTGTGCCTCACGCTGGACATAATAGGGATATTAAGAAGAGTTCTGGCAGCGGCAATCTGGACTACCTGCAGTCTGTTCAAGCGATAGCCCGGCAGGCCCATGTACATGGCATTAGCATAATCAATGCGTGTTGTCAGAGGAGGAGTAACTGTTTCCCTTGCTGACCTAGGGAGAAAAGGTAGGAACTTTCTAAGGGATTTCAGTGTACTGAAGCACTGACCTGTAAGTTTCTTGATCTGAGTAGAGAACTTCTCGTCAAACCATATCCCTAGGTTTTTGGTGGGTTGACCCTCAGAAGTTGGCATGGGATATTCATCTGGCCAAAGCGAAACCCGGAACGGACGGGGGGACAGCTCCCAAGAAAAAGGATCTCAGTTTTCTCCTTGTTGCCATTTTACTATGCTGAGGAGAGCTATTGAAAGATGGCCGTCAGACAGGATTTTGCTAGAGGTAGAGGAATCATTTTTCTTCCATGTGAAGAGGAGCTGGGTGTCATCTGCATAGGCGATGATCTTGGCACCAAGCTCTTCCGCCATCTGTGTCAGGGGAGTAACCTATATATTAAAAAGAAGGGGGCTCAGAGTGGACCCCTGAGGCACTCCCATGGTCACGGTCCTTGGGGAGGTATAGGTGTGTGGGGGGGGGGCGATCCAGACTTGTTGCTTTCTGCCCTCCATAAAAGGACTTCAACCATCTCCAGGCACACCCCGAAATTCCAATTTCCAGGAGACGGCCCCCCTAAAAGTATCAGAACTGTGGTCAAAACCTACTGTATCTTTAACAAATACCTAAACACTATGAAATTAGTTGAATTGGTTAAATACGAAACTGGCAATCTGAGCACCAATTAGAACCTAGCCAAATTAAATCCAAAGATTCCTCTAAAGCGCACAGAATTGAGCATTCTAGGTCTTTATGTAAGACTGGCATTTGATTTTTCCCTCAGGGTATCCCTAAAACTTATAACATTAGAAATAGTAAGGACCTTGGATACTGGCATACCCTCTCTTTCCCCTACAGTTGTCTGCCTTGCTTCATGCACCCACAGGATTTATCACACAACACATGATAGAAAGTGGTTAAGTGGTACTCTCCTTTCTACTGTGTATGAAAATGTTTTATTCCTGAAGATATATACATACACAACGAAGGCGGGAAACTGTCTAATGTGGCCCTATATTGCCATTGAGGGGTTTTGGTGACAATATAAATGATGAGGCTGAATGTGGATCCAGGTATAACCAGAACTCCTAGATAGGACTGAAATCCACGTTACACATTACCAGTTATGTCTCTGTAGGCTACAAGTTAATTTTGAACAGTTAGCTTAAAAAAGCTAAATAAAATGTTAATTAGTAGTAGTAAATGAAATGCTAGAATGTATTGTTTGTAGTAAAAAGAAGACAAATGTACTTACATTTGTAGGTAATATTACATTTTTACAAAACATACCCTTATTTTTTTTTTTAAACTTAAAAACACATTCTAGCTATATGGAAGCACTAATAAATGGCTTAAAAATAAAATACTTGAAACCTTCTTACGAGAGGACTGATAGACATACTTCCTGTGGTATGACTAGGATCTTGTCCACAGTGAAGTGCGCTGTCTAGCTGTTGAATTGAAGTAGCAACAGGCATATTAAAGGAACCCGATAACTAGACCATTCACACGCACGGAGACGAGTTTCAAGGTAAGATTTAGATACCCATTGATTCCAAACTATTGGGGGGGGGGGGCGAAGCCTTCATTTGGGTATCTTGATAAGTTTGTTAACATTTCCATTACGCCTACCCCGAAGCACAACAAAGTAATTCAATCACGGTGTATTCCTCATCAGTAATACAATAAAGATGGAATTTGATTGGGTAAGAGACTGCTCCCAAGATAGGGACGGGAGTACTTTTGCTCATATTTCGGTATGCTTCTCATACCTTTAAATTTATTAATTTGGGTATAAACCAACTTCAGACATCATTGAAATTTTAGAGCCCGGGGTCAACCCAAATTCAGCTGGGACGGAAGTAAAACCGGCGGGAGGTGAGTGAACTTCACCTTCCTCCTTCTAATCTTGCACTGTAATAGTCTTTAATCCATGAAAGGGGAATTGTAGATTAACACGAGTGTCCTCTCATCATCTTATCTTTTCAGAATAGAATTGTACATCCACCTATCCCAACAGGTAGGGGTGTTATGCTTTAAAATCAGATATCTAATTAACGTCTGCAGAGCAATATATACATGAATGCCTCAACTCGGCTAATATAAATTGGAGATAGGACGTTTTGGTCCTACATCCGCACGTTTACATTTCTCTTTGATTGTACACCCCTCCCTCATTGTCACCTTACGCTGGTTTAAAGTTCAGAAAGGTACACAATGTACTTGCTTATACCAGACCTTCTTTGAAAATAATCACATGTTTAGTTAATCACAAGTTTGGGACTAAGTGGTATTAGATAATGAAAACTTAATGTCACATGGCCTGTACTGGAAAATCAACAGTGTGTGTATATGTGATATGTGCATCTTAAAAAGTCACTGGGTGAACACCATTCATATTATGTTTACTCACAATCATATGAAGGAACGGCTGATACCAAATGTATACATTTTATCTTGTAGCCCTGAAGATGTTGTTTGGGCAATCACCCATGACGAAACACGTGTTGGCTGGGCAATCATATTAAATAATACGAAAGAGCACTTTACAAAATATTTTGATTACAGGAATCTATGCTTTATGCATATGCATGTTGTGCCAGTAAGGTGGCAGAATTACGCCATAACTTGTCCAACGAATAGCGTGTGCACAGGATCTTAGTTCTGTCTATAGTGGACCTTGTCTTGGGTCCCTAACTGAGGGTTTAGGGTGTTAGTTTCCCTCACCTATGCTCCAAGCAAATTGCTTTTACAATCAATAGCGTACAATTGGGAGGCACCATTTTCACCTTTGGAAAACATCCCAAGGTTTTTTGCACACATTCTAGCTATAGTAGTAAGAGTCTGTTGAAGCTGCTCTCGGCAGGGTACAGCTTATAATGGGCACTAATTGGACTTGAATTTTTCAGGAAAGTTCTCTAACATGTTAATTGAACAATGGTACATTTGGTAGGGTAATTCAGGGTTGTCCTGGTTATAAAACTTCCTCAAAATAAGGAAAAGATTAAATGGATTTTTGTGAAATCTGGGTGTTTGTATTTACTGAAATTCGTGCAATTTCAGCAGCCATATGTAAAATATGTAACTGTGATTGTGATAATGTGATAGATGAGGGCAAGCTGCTAGGATGTTCTGTAACTTGATGTCTTTTTTGTTTAAACTAGAGGTAAGTCAAAGAATTCAAACAGCACACCCATCAGGAAGACAAGTGATGCTCCACTATTTGCTCCCCTGGATGAACAACATTGAGTTGGTAGATTTGAAACCTTTGCCAACAGTTTGGCGGCACCATGAAGATGAAGAAGAATCAATGAAGGACCGGGAGCTAATGGTGAATTGTAGGCGGTGGCTGAGAGGAGAAGGTTGGGGGTCGCCTCAAGCTACAGCGTTGGTCTTGAACAACTTGTTGTATATGACAGCAAAGGTAAGGGCATATAGTTATTCTTACACTGCTTTCTTTTAACTAACATCTCAAACATGTTTACTAAAACCATTTATCTATATGCAGCTTGTGTTCTGTTTTGTTTTGTGAATAGGGAAATATTTGTATGTCACTTCTCTTGCTTACTGTATTGGTTCAGATTCTGTGGGATTTAATTTGTTCCCTGCAACAGTTTTCTAGTGATTTCAGGAATATCCTGTCCTGAGCTTGACTGATTGTGTTTGAATACGTTGCTTAGTAGAATGCTAGCATTTTCATTGTTTAATTGTTCACTAAAAGCCTTCAGTGTTTAAAATTTCAGATTTTTAGATTGCACATTGTTTTAACCTTCTCTTACTTCAAGGCACTAGAAGAGGTGGCAGTACGCAACTAGTTAAGCAGACAGTGGTAGTTAGTCCAGTTTGACGGGGTGAGACCACATCCATGTCTTTCAATCACAACCCTGTATGATGATTTCTGTTAAACCGCATGTCTAAATAGTTAATTCTTTAAGAAGTTCTTTAGTAGGGGATCTCTGTGTATAGAGAATAGTCCCGCCCATCTGCGTGGACCCCGGCAATGAAAAATAATCTCTTAAGTTGTCAAAATAATGCAGAAACTACAAAGACACTTAAGAGAGAATTTAAAGACAAATAATGCAGCCTATATCCACAGGCTACACTGTCCAGTACTTCAACTAGAAATTCCACCAAAAAAACACCACACACAGTACAGCCTGCTAGTTTCTACCATAGAGAAACCTGCCTCCCGCAGTCAAAGACTCAGGAATGATAGAGAGGAAGGTAGGGACAGACGAGCCCCATAGGCTGCCATTATGTGGCTTAAATAGGATACTGTGCCTTTAAGAGAACTTTCCAGAACTTCTCCCAGTATCCCAGAATGCATAGCAGGTCCCTCTACTTTATGTTCTTTTTTTCGGCTCCTGCTTACAGGACCCTGGCATTGAGCTCTCCCTTTTTCAAGGGTTTATTGGAATTTTTTGGCACTTTTTTTTTTTTTTTTTTTTTTTAAACTTTATTGTTAGGAAGGAATAGTGGTTAAACAATTGCATACATTCAATTGGTAATCTTGCATTTCGTACAATTTATCTGTGCATTAACTTACTGGCTACATTCTCGTAATTAAGACATGGTTTCTGCTGTATCATGGGTCCCTCTTAAGCTTTCAATATATGACATTCGGTCGTAGAGTGCGTTCCCTTGATAACCCCTCCCTCAACTTCAGTGATGGCTACATCTCCTTCCAAGTAACTTTTAAGAACAAATTACCCAACATACCCCCCCAACCATGTGTCATCGTATCCCCTGGACGTCTCCCACAGTTCGTAATATCCTGTGCTGTTATTCGTAGTGCATTAATGGCCAGTGCATTGCCGCCCACTCAGCCGTGCCACATGTCTGAGGCCTTCTCCCCACAACTGTTCAGTTACTCCTCCTCTCCTTCGGAGTCTGATTCCTCTCCCTCTGGCAAGGGCTCACAAAGTTCCCCTCTGTACAAGTTCCATGCCGCCCATACCTTGTTCCATTTCCGGGGCGCCGCTCGAAGCACATAAACCGCTCTCTCTGTCACCATTAGGATGTCCATGTTTTTAGCCCATCTACTGGCGGTGGGCATTTCCGGCGCCCCCCATTTCTGTGCTATATCCCGTTTAGCTACTGTTAATGCCAGTGACGCCCAAATCAGTTCATATCTACCCAGGTCATTTGGGTCCCAGATGTTTAGAAGGCATTTACGTGGTTCGGGTAGAATGGAGAGTTTGAGGGCCTGGGAAATGGATCGGAGCACCTGTCTCCAGAATTCGCGTATTTGTGGGCATTCCCATAGCGTGTGGAACAGTGTCCCTTCCTCCCCGCAGCCTCGTAAACAGAAGGGGTGTGGTGCTCTTTGTATTTTGTGCAGCAGTGTCCTGGTGTAATAGATACGGTGTAAGATTTTAAGCTGTACCAGTCTGAGCTTACTAGAGATTCCCACCTCCTTCGGAGAGGCCAGGGCCTCATTCCATTCAAATTCGTCTGTCTCACCTAGTTCCTCCTCCCATTTCCCTTTGAGTTTTAGTGTCGGGTCTTTGAGATTGTTGATCAGCTTTTTGTATGTAAGGGATGTGGCGCTTTGGAGCATGAAATCGGTTAGTAGTCTATCTTCCAAAGGAGAGGAGTCTGGTAGTGTGGTGCCGGCAGGGATTGCCTGTAGTAATGCATGCCTAATCTGGACGTACCTAAACGATTCTGTGGGCCCGAGGTTGTATTGCTGTTGCAGGTGTGGAAATGGTAATACTGAGTCATTGTCCCAGAGGTCTCCTATCGTAGAGATGCCTATTGAGTCCCACCGTTCAAACCCCTTACAGTCTCTCAGGTTCCCCAACGCTTTCGTGTCCCACAGGGGCGTCATTTTAGTGAGTCGGCCTGCCCATCCCAGACGGGCCTGCGCCATGTGCCACAGCGCCGCCGTGTGCTTGGTCGGACCGATCAGGTCCTTTAGTTGCGCCTTGTTGTACAGCACGGACAGCATACAGTCCGTCCCAAGTTGCGACCAGTCTGCCCGGTAGGCCGGGTCGTCCTTCGGGGCGTGGATCCAGTAGTTTATAATCTTGAGTTGGGCCGCCCAGTAATATAGCTGGATGTTGGGGAGCGCTATGCCACCTTCGTACCAGCTCTTTACCAGCTTGTCATATGCTATGCGCGCCGGGCCTGTGCCCCAGAGCAGGACCGTGACCAGCGCCACAATCTGTTGGAAGTAACGCTGTGGTACCAGGTGAGGAGTATTCTCCAGTACGTAAAGAAGTCTTGGGAGGGCCATCATCTTGTACAATGCCGCCCTGCCCAGTAGGGTCAGGGGGAGGGCCGCCCAGTGCCTGACATCCGCTCGCAGGCGATCCATGGGTGGTTTCAGGTTGTTCACGAAAAAGTCTGCTTCCCCGCTCGCGATAACAATACCTAGGTACTTGAAAGAGGCTGACGTCTTAAGCATTGGACGGTTCCCCTGCAATCTTGGCTCTGGGACTTTTAAAGTGTATATGGTGGATTTCGACCAGTTGAGTGTGTAACCCGATGTGCGCCCATGCGTGTCACAAAGGTCTAGTAGGGCTGGGATGCCGGTCTCGGGCGCGGTCATGTATATGAGCATATCGTCCGCGTATAGCGAGACTTTGTCCTCCCACCCCTCCTCCCATTTGATGCCCGCGAATAGAGGTGTCGATCTAATCTGGATGGCCAAGGGTTCAAGTACTAGCGCGAAGAGCAGGGGGGACAGGGGGCAGCCTTGTCTGGTTCCCCTGCCCAGTGGGAATCTCGGAGTCGTGTGGCCATTGGCCACCACTTGTGCCACGGGGTTTGTGTAAAGCAGCCGTATCCATCGTATGTATTTTGGCCCAAAACCCATGCGTTCCAGTACCATGAAAAGGTATTCCCATTCTACTAAGTCGAACGCCATTTTGGCGTCGAGGGAGAGGATTACCGCCTGTTCCGTGAGGAGGTGTGCACGGGCCAACACTCCGTGGACTCGTCTAAGATTCAACGCCGTGCTCCGGTGGGGCATGAAGCCCGACTGGTCAGGGTGGATTAGAGTACTGAGATGGGGCAGCAAGCGGGTGGCCAGAAGCTTAGCTAGTATTTTGGCCTTGATGTTTAGTAATGATATCGGGCGGTATGAGGTGCATTCTGTCGGTGGTTTTCCGGGCTTGGGTATTGCTACAATCGTTGCTGTGCGTTGATCTAGCGGCAGCTCTAGTCTGTCCCTGCTCTCCAAATACATGTCCAGCAACGGGGCACTGAGGTCTGCAGCCACGGACTTATACCACTCTACCGGTATCCCATTAGGGCCCAGTGCTTTACCTGACTGTAATGCCATGATCGCTAGCTGGATTTCCTCCCCCGTCGGGTCTAGTTCTAGGGTGTCACTATCTTCTTGTGTAATGCTGGGGATGGTAATATCTGCGAGTGTTGCCATTGCCATTTGTCGTGTGACCCTCCGTCCCGGTGTATAGATTTCCTGATAGTGTCTAGCTAGTTCGCCTACTATGTCCTCCGGGTGTACCAGTGTCCGCCCATCCTCCGTGTTGAGCCTATGGCTACCCCTCACTCCATTCCCTCTCTTGTCTAGCCACGCTAGCATACGTCCCGCTTTGTCGCCCACATCATAGATCCTATGTCGAGTGTTCGCGATGTATCCCTTCTCTGTCGTTTTGAGGTGGGCTAGGTATTGTTGTTGCCGGAGCATGAGTGTGTGTGTCGCGGTCGGGGAGGGGTCTGTCATATGAGCGTTATTGGCCGTATCTAGTGCAAGTTCCAGGTCTGTGAGTTCCTTCCGTGAGTCCCGTTTGTGTCCCGTGATCGCCGCAATGGCCGCCCCCCTGAGGACAGTTTTATACGCCTCCCATAGGATGGAGGGCGATTCTACTGTGCCCGTGTTCTCAGTAAAATATAGTGATGTCGCCAGTTTGAGTTTCTTTCGAATCTTGGGGATTTTCAGGAAATTGGGGTAGATTGGATATAGTCGGGCATTCCGTTTCCCTCCGGTGGTCAGCGATAAGACGATTGGAGAGTGATCCGAGACCCCTCTGGGCAGTGTGTCCACCCTCTCCACCATATCCATTCCCAAACCCAGTGTCATGAAGTAGTCTATACGAGACAAGCTGTTGTGTACCACTGAGTAGTAAGTGTAGTGGGTGGCCTCTGTGTGTAGTTCCCGCCCGAGGTCTACAAGGCCTAGGGCTTCTGCAAAGTCTGACAGTGGTGTGGCACCTCGCGGTCTTGTCCTGGTGGGGTAAGTGTCCTTGAGCGGATCCATGACTGCGTTAAAGTCCCCCCCAACAATCATGTCGCCATCAGGGAGACCAAGAAGGAATTTGCCTAGTGCTGGTAAGGCCACCGAGTGTAGGGCTGGGGGAATATACACTGAAACTACATTCAGGGCCCTGCCCTCCCACTGGCCGTGGATTGCGGCATAGCGACCCTGGTCGTCTGCCACGTGGCTGGATACTATAAGGGGGGAAGATCTCCTCACCAGTATGCCCGTACCCCTGGAGCCAGTAGTGAAGTCGGCGTGGACTACCATTGTGTACCCACGTCTGTCTAGGGCTTTGCAGGTGGATCCCGTGAGGTGGGTTTCCTGTAGGAGGACCACATCCGGGTTTTGCCGCTTTACGGCTTGAAGGACCAAGCCTCTCTTGATTTTGTCACCCAGGCCCCGGACATTCCATGTCAGTATGCGCAGTGGGGGAATCTTCCCGGCCGTGGAGGGGCCTTCGGCGGGCGTGTGATTAGGTGGCCTGGCCATTAGGCTGATGAAGGAGTCTTGCACACAACGTGTGCTGCGGCATAGCCCATGCGTCGACTAGTGTCGAGCTGTGTAGGAGACGTGCTAATGTCAGGGTGATACTGCTGTGTAGGTGGTGAACGATGACTACAAACAAGAGTAAACATTTCAACAAATAAACTTCAAACCCTTCCCCCCTCCCTGCTACCCTGCTCCACGGACAAACTCCCGCCCGCTTCCCCAACTGTGCAGAGTGCTTCAGCCCCCCCCTATACATCTTACTTGCTCGTAGGGTTGGTGAGTCCCCTCCGGGCACTGCCTGTGCCCACCCTACTCAGCTACGTCCGAGCCACGGTCCCGCGGCCCACACAGTCTTGAAAAATAAAGCAGTTAAATGTCACACCGGAGCCACTTGTCCAGAGTCCAGTGGATCTCTCTCAAGGTCCGATTCAATTTCTGTTTCGCCTCCCTGGTGTGGTCGGTGGGAGGACTGACTGGACGGTGTCTGGTCAGCATGGTGTCGCTGCCGGTCTTGCTGTGAGCGTTGCCGTCGCCCCGCTGGTCGCCAGCCCTCCAGCCATTCTTGAGCCACCTCTGGCGTGTCAAAAAACCAGGTCTTCCCCTCGGCCACTATCCGCAGTTTGGCTGGGAACATCATGGAATACGGCAGTTCTCTGTCGCGCAGTGCTTTCTTAACCTCCGTAAAGGACTTGCGTCGCCTGGCCACCTCTGCCGTGTAGTCCGGGAAGAACGCCAAGGTGGCATTTTGAATCCGCACTGGTGGTGAATTCCTCGCCGCCTGCAATATTGCGTCCCTGTCCCTGAAGTTGAAGAGCCGGGCTAGCACCGGTCTCGGAGCCGCCCCCGTCTTGGGCGGGCCCCCCGGGACTCTGTGCGCCCTTTCCACCGAAAAGAAGTGCGACAGGCCCTTGGGCTGGAGCTTGTTCCTGATGAGGTCTTCAACATAGAGGTCCATGGCCCCCTTCCCCTCCGTCTCTGGAAGCCCAAGGATACGGACGTTGTTGCGGCGTGAACGCCCTTCCTGGTCGTCCAGCTTGTCATGCAGGAGTTTAGTGACTTTTTGCATCTTTTCCATGGCCAATTGGAGCTCTGAGGTGTCTTCTACGAGCGATTTCGTGACCACTTCCACCTGCGACACCCTCTCCGCCATTTTGTGAAAGTCCGCTCGCAGCAGAGATACTTCTGAGGAGATGGCGCCCACTGTGGTTTTAACTTCTGAGAGCGTTTTCATGATGTCCTCTAGTGTAATTTTCGGCGACTTTTCTGCTTCCTGGGCATGGCCCGTGGAGGGTCGCCCTGTAGTTTGCTGTTGCCCTTGGTGTCCATAAGCGAATTTATCCAGTTTGGCTTGCGTGGATCCGCTCCTAAGGCCTTTTCCCGCCATGGTGCTGGGCCCTGCGAGTGCCAGAGAAACGCCCCAGGCGACCGCTGCCCGTGGGTCGATTGAAGTTTCTGGTAGTCGGAATCAGCCAGGTAGCAGTGGGTCTCACTGGGTGTTGGTGTGAGAGCCTAGGAGCCGCTGACGTGTATCGTGTTTTTGCTCTCGGTAGCCTTTTCCCGGGATGGAGCGGGCACTGTGCTCCCCCCCTCGATGTTCCACACTGCCCCGTGTCTCGTGCACTGGACCGGCCGTCGCGTGCTGGGGTACTTCTGCTGTGTCGACGCTGCTGGCAGCGGGTCTGGGGGGCATCCCCTGTGGTCCCGCGTATATGTCCGGTGTTGCGCCGTCCCCCCGGGGCACCGTCCACCTGGCTTCTGTTATGGCCCACCGTGCGGGCCCACTGCTCCCTCGCTCCTATGCGGCGACCGCCTCTGCCCCCTGTAGTGTTGCTGCGCCAGCTATGTTCTCTTTGGGGGGGGTCGTCGTAGGGTGCCGTCTCCGTGCCGCGCGGCCCAGGTCGGTGTTGCACTGACCTTCGTATTGTTCAGGTCCTGCTTGGTGTTCGTGGCAGCCCGATTTCCACCGGAGGACTCCGCCAGTGGCTGTAGGCTTGGTCTGGTCTTCCGAGGTGCTCCGGGGCGTGTTCACTTTTCCGGCCGGCTCTGCCGCACTTCCGCCGGGGTCCGGATTTTACGCGAGGCCGGTGCTTCACCCCTGGTTGTAGGCCCCAACTCGCCACACGGTGCAGCTCAGGCTCCGGTGCTCGGATTTTCTCGAAACTCGGACCGGTGATACCGCTTGTGTCCCGGACTCGAACGCAGCCGCTTCAGGCGCGCTAGTCGGCGGATATATGTGACGGATATTTTGAAAGGCTGCGGTGCCCTCGGGAGCTCTCACACTATGCGGCCGCCATGCTTGGCTGCTAGCCACGCCCCCCATTTTTTTGGCACTTTTGACTTCTAAAAGTGTTGCAGTTTACTTCTTGGTGTTCTCTTCTCCTGTAGTGTGCTGTTTTAGGCATTTTAGGGCTCTAAAATGCCTGGCCTTTTTGTTAAGTGCCCAGCATGTGAGAGGAAGAAGGCCAAGACTGACCCCCATGATGTCTGCATCGTGTGCCTCCCAGAAGATCATGTCCCTGAGGATTGTGTCATCTGCCAGCAGCTTTCTGCTCGGACTCTGAGGGACAGATTGAAGATCTGGCTGGCTGGCCTGGAGGAGAGGCGTCTGCAGGCTGCAGGTGGGTCTGGGCAGGCTGGGAAGGTTCCCTCTGCCGAGGCCCCTGGGGGGCTCCCCAGGGGCAGGAAGTCCGGCAAACGGTCCCGGTCTCCGTCGACGTCGATTGCATCGACGACGGCGTCGAGAGGGATGACGGCGGTGTGCTCCCCTTCTCCCCGGGGCTCCGGGTCGAGACGACGTGACGACTCGACATCGAAGGAGAAGCCGCCGTCGAAGCCGCCGTCATAGTCTTCGTCGACGTCGAGGTCTTCATACCGACGCGGAAGGCAAAGTGACAGGCATCGGCGCTCGCCGTCGAAGCGGCACAGATGCTCGCTGTCGAGGCGACACCGTCGATCGACGTCAAGGCACCGGTCGACGTCGAGGGGCTCCTCGACGTCGAGAGCATCGAGAAGACGACGTTCGTCGTCGAAGACGGAACGCTCGTCGTCGAAGACGGAACGCTCGTCGTCGAAGACGGAACGCTCGACGTCGAGAAGACGGCGTACGACGTCACGGAAGAGGAGGTCGACGTCGAGGAGTCCACGGTCGACGCCGAGGACGAGAGGGTCGACGCCGAGGAGACGGCGATCGTCGCCGGAGTCAAGGAAGCGTCGTTCGACGCCGGAGAAGCGTCGCTCTGCGCACAGCAGACAGCGGTCAGCGTCTAGGAGTCGGTCAGCCTCTGCAAAACGGCGCAAGAGGGATTCTAGTCCCAGGAGTCACGCTGCTTCAAGCGGAGGACGCAAGAGGAAGCGGTCACCTGCTGATGGGATTGGCTCTCCGCACCCTTCGCCGAAAGGGTCACCGGGCTCGGTGTACTCAGAGGTATACACACCTTCTCGGCCCAGGACTCCGACTCCTCCTCCTGTTCCTAAGGAGGATCCTCCGCCCAAACCGCCACTGCCTTCAGGAGACCCTCCTCCGCCTCCGGTCCCTCCGCATGGGCCCACCCCGCAGCCGAAGGTTCCTCCTCCGAGGTCCACTTCCCTGCCGTCCCTACCTGTTCCTCCTAAGGGGACCCCGAAACCGAAACCCCGTGAGGAACCGACGAAACCCCGTGAGGAACCGAGGAAGACCCCTCCACGTAAACCGAAGGAGCGTCCACGTGCTGGCAGATCTCGTTCTCGCTCTGGGAGGAAGGAGAGATCGCGACGCAGATCATCCACGAGGTCGAGACAACGCCGTAGGAGGCGCGAGTCTCGCTCACAAACGAGGTCCTCTGGGACCAGGGACTATTCTCCCACCCTATCGGGGTCACCGGACACAAGAGTTTCCCCGATAGATGACCTGGTGGCGTTCCATGACGTCCTTTTACGGGGTGCTGCGAAGTTGGGCATATCTCTGACGGTGCCCACTCCGAAGACATCAGTCATTTTTGAGACTTTACATCAAAAACATCTGTCTCGTCCTCTCCTGCCCATGGTGCCGGGCCTGGAAGAACCGGCAATGGCCCTGTTTCTCACCCCTGCGGTGACGAAGGCGGCCCCTTCAAGATTACTGAAGAAGTACCGGGCCCCCGATTCGGATCCGGCCTTTTTAAGAACGGAACCTCCTCCTGACTCGGTCATTGTGACGGCGGCCCGCAAGCAGTATGCCACCACTCCGTCCTCCACGGTTCCCCCGGATAAGGAGTCAAGGTGGATGGATTCGGCGGGGAGGAAAGTCTGTGGCACTTCCGCTACCTCCATGAAAGCGGCGAGTGCCACGGCGCTGTTGGGCCGATACGACCGTGCCCTCTGGGACTCCCTCGAGCGCTTTGCGGAGCATTTACCTCGGGAGCAGCGGGAAGACTTTGTGGAAGTACTGAGTGAGGGGATGCTGGTGGCAAACCAGATTATCAGCGCGGCAGCGGACTCTTCCCTGTTGGCTGCTCACGGATTTTGCCACGGAGTCAACCAACGGCGCTTACGTCCCTGAAGCCGGATGCTCAGCAGAGGGTAGCCAATCTACCGTTCTCCGGTGAGACCCTCTTCGGGAAGCATGCGGACGACGAGATGGTCCGCATGAAGGCGGAGGCCGAGACGCTGACGGCTGTAGGCCTGGAGAAGCCTAAGGAGACCAAGAAGCAGTACCGCCCATTCCAACGGCGGTTCGGCGGACAAGGCCGAGGACGGGGACAGGCTTCGGGACAATCGCAACAGCAACACCAGTTCCGTAAGCCGTTCCGGAAGCGCAGGAAGGCCAGCAGTCGGCCCCAGCGCCCAAGGGCCAGGCGGGGTCTAGGCCCTAGGAACCTACATCCCCCGGATCTGTTACCCACTCCAGTAGGGGGAAGCATTCAATTTTTTCTGGCAGAGTGGAGAAAAATTACTCAGGACAAGTCGGTGCTGAATATTGTTTGCAATGGATACAGTCTTCGGTTCACCAGCCCTCCTCCAGCTATTCCCCCGGTCAGCTCGCGGTTTCAGCTGCGTGAGCTTCAGGCGGAAGCAGATATCCTGTTGAGGAAAAGGGCGATAGAAGACGTACCTCGGTCTCAGAGAGGAAGAGGTCTGTACTCCCGGTTCTTTCTGGTTCGCAAGAAGGACAAGAACGAGTTCAGGCCCATTCTGGACTTGCGACAGGCAAACAAATGGATTCGCAGAGAAAAGTTTCGCATGCTGTCGTTGCATCAGATTTACCCTCAGTTGCAACAGGGAGACTTGCTATGCGCTATAGACCTACAGGATGCTTACTTCCATGTGCCCATTGCACACAAACACAGGAAGTTCCTGCGGTTCCAAGTCGGCACCAATCACTATCAATACACAGTACTCCCATTTGGACTGAAGTCTGCGCCGAGAACATTCTCGAAATGCATGGCGGTGGTAGCAGCACACCTGAGGAAGAACAAGGTGTTCGTCTACCCGTACTTAGATGATTGGTTGATCAAGGCATCCTCCTTCTCGGAAGCGCGAGCACACTTCCAGAAGACGTGCGTTCTCTTGAACAAGCTGGGGCTGCACATCAACATGGCCAAGTCTGTTCCGACTCCGGTCCAATGCATACAGTACTTGGGAGCCTCCATCAATACGCTGTCAGCAAGCGTGTCTCCTTCGGAAGAGCGACGATTATCACTCCTTCGGAAGGCTCAGGCTCTTATGACGACTCCATCTACAACAGTGAGGACGGTGTCTTCTCTACTGGGATCGATGGCCTCTTGTATCTTCCTGACGCCACACGCACGGCTGCACATGAGACCGCTGCAGGAGTGCTTGGAGGACCAGTGGGATCAGAGGAGAGGATCTTGGGACGACAAGATTCGTCTGTCACTGCATGCTCTTCAGTCTCTGAAGTGGTGGTGTTCGGCGGAGAATCTCCTCAAAGGGGTTCCCTTTCACATGGACATTCCCTCGCAGACTATCGTGACGGATGCGTCTCTTCTGGGATGGGGAGCGCACTCTGGGACTCTACAGATTCAAGGCACGTGGTCACCGATGGAGGCCACGTATCACATCAATTTCCTGGAACTCAGGGCTGTTCACTTGGCGCTGAAGGCCTTTCTCCCGTCCTTCCAGACCAACTCCCTGCTTGTACAGACGGACAATACCACCACGATGTATTACCTCAACAAGCAGGGGGGCTCGAGATCACGCACTCTGTCACAGGAGGCGCAGACTATCTGGCACTGGCTCCTGGCCAGAGGACTGACGATAACGGCCACCCATCTACCAGGTGTGCAGAATGTTCAGGCAGACGCACTGAGCAGACTACTCCAGGAAAACCACGAATGGGTCATAAACGACGAAGTACTAGGAGAAGTCTTCGCAAGGTGGGGAACTCCAGACGTAGATTTGTTCGCCACCGCCGAAAACAGCAAGTGCAGAGACTTCGCCTCCAGATACTTCCAACAGGGGACTCTGGGGAATGCGTTATGGATCAACTGGACGAACAGCTTTCTGTACGCCTTTCCTCCCATTCCCCTGATACCGGCGGTGCTCATCAAGCTGGCCCGGTCCAGAGCTCGGATGATACTCATCGCCCCGGAGTGGCCCAGGCAGTGGTGGTTCACTGACCTACTTCACCGGTCTCTCCTTCCTCACATTCGGTTGCCGTGCAGGCCGGACCTTCTCACGAAGTTCGGGGGACGGATGTTAAACCCCAACCTCTCGTCTTTGAGTTTGGCGGCATGGCTCCTGAGATAGTGCAATATGGCCATCTGAATCTGCCCGATGATTGCATGGACATACTAAAGGAGTCTAAGAGACCTTCCACTCGGACTTCATATGCTTACAAGTGGAAGCGGTTTTGTATCTGGTGCCAGTCTAAGAACCATGATCCTACGACCTGCAAGGAAGACGTCATCCTTCCTTACCTTTTACATTTGGCGCAGTCTGGCCTCAATGTCCATTCCATTAAGGTACATCTTGCTGCGTTGACTGCCTACAGGAAATGCCCTTCACAGACTTCCTTTTTCCAGATCCCTGTGATCAAAGATTTTCTCGAAGGTTTGAAGAAAGTATTCCCTCCTGTCAGGCTTCCCTCGCCTTCCTGGGAGTTGAATGTGGTGCCGTCCAGATTGATGAAGGAGCCTTTTGAGCCTATTCATAAGGCTTCGTTGCAGCACCTGTCCTGGAAGGCGGCGTTCCTCGTGGCCATTACATCGGCCCGCAGGGTGAGTGAAATTCAGGCGTTGTGTTGTAATGAACCTTATACTGTATTTCATGCTGCTAAGGTTGTTATGCGTACTCACCCCAAATTTCTTCCCAAGGTTATTTCTGATTTTCATGTCAACCAGACTATAACTTTGCCTACGTTTTTTCAGAACCCTTCATCCCCAGCGGAGAGGTCTCTCCATTCCCTGGATGTTAGGAGGGTGTTGAAATTTTATCTGGATAAAACCAAGGATATTCGTAGGTCTGACCAGTTGTTCATCAATTATGGGTCGGTCAGGACAGGTCTTGCGACCTCTAAGCAGTCCATCTCTAGGTGGATTGTGTCCTGCATACAATTGTGTTATCAGAAGGCTAATAAGACCTTAGGAGGTAAGCCTAAGGCTCATTCCACCAGGGGCAAAGCTGCCACGACGGCTCTGCTCCGTAACGTGCCGATTGTGGAGATCTGCAAGGCAGCCACTTGGAAGTCGGTTCATACCTTTGCTAAGCATTACTGCCTGGACACTGACGCCAGGGCAGACGCTCAGGTTGGACAGGCTTCGCTGCGGAATTTGTTCGCACAATAGTGGCATTATGTATTTATTCTCCACCTCCGCTTTGTTGTGGGGATGGGCTTGCCATTCTATTCACTAGATTATGACTATACACAGAGATCCCCTACTACAGAAGGAGTAGTTTCTGTCCTGTAACTCCAGTTCTGTAGTAGGGGTATCTCTGTTATAGTCATAAGCGCCCGCCCTCCTCCCCGGTGGAGATTTCTCATCATGTAAGGAATGCGACAGGTCTGGCGTGCTTCGCCTTCAAAAAGAACTGAAAGTAGAGGGACCTGCTATGCATTCTGGGATACTGGGAGAAGTTCTGGAAAGTTCTCTTAAAGGCACAGTATCCTATTTAAGCCACATAATGGCAGCCTATGGGGCTTGTCTGTCCCTACCTTCCTCTCTATCATTCCTGAGTCTTTGACTGGGGGAGGCAGGTTTCTATTTGGTAGAAACTAGCAGGCTGTACTGTGTGTGGTGTTTTTTTGGTAGAATTTTTAGTTGAAGTACTGGACAGTGTAGCCTGTGGATATAGGCTGCATTTTTTGTCTTTAAATTCTCTCTTAAGTGTCTTTGCAGTTTCTGCATTATTTTGACAACTTAAGAGATTATTTTTGATTGCCGGGGTCCACGCACATGGGCGGGACTATTCTCTAGATTATGACTATAACAGAGATACCCCTACTACAGAACTGGAGTTACAGGACAGAAACTACTCCTTCTTGAGTTGCAAGTGGTTAGGTACAGATCTCATGGAGAAGGTGAGGTCATTGCACTGGATTTATGTGCTCCCAGGGATCTGCTTCCATGTTTTATTTTCTTGATAAACTTTGAGAAGTGGGCTAACACATGTGGGTTTCTACTGAGTTGGAATGTGATGCAAAATTCCGCAAGTATTCCGGTCGGTTGTACCAGTACCATTGTCTGGTATGCTGAATCTGCCCCAGTTTAATAGCCAATACTATGTCTGTTTGTTACAATTTAGAATGCGTGATCTTACTTGAGGGTACCTGAATCAGACAAGCAGTGTATGTTTCAATTGAGCTGTTCTGAGGAAAATTGTTTTTTTTAAAAAACATACTGTCCGTTCAATGCTTACATAAGTGCAGTAATCCATATATAATTTAATCATGGATTTCTCATTTCAGCACCTCTATTGATAGGTTTTTTCTGCGCATCTGCCCATAGTGTTTAACCAATAATTCGGAACACACTTTTTGCGTACATTAGACTACCACCCATAGTAGGACGGATACTTTCCTGGTTGCATCCAAACTGAGACTGCCATGATGTGCAAATCAATGATCGATTGGTATGCGCCCAAGTAAGTACCAGTGGCTGAGATTAATTCAAGCATTCCATCCATCACTTTTTTGGTATACTTTAGAGTGCCAATCTAAGTGGGGTGGGTATGTGCAGACATGGGACCTATGCACAGTTTCACTGGAACCAAACTATACCTGGCTGATGAGCCCTAACTAGGGCAAAGCCATTCCTGGGTTGTTTTTAGTCCAGATCAGGGAGGAGCTGGCCTGGCACATGAGCTGGACTGTTCCAGTTGGAGCAGAGTCAACACTGATGTGCATATGGCTGGGTCCAAACTGAGGTGGAACTATGTGCAGTATAACAATGGACTGGGTTGCAGCCCAACTTATTATTAGTGGGTGAGGTTAATTTAAGCATTCCATCCATCACTTTTTGTATACTTTTATGGCCCATTGCCGCAGTAGAACTGTGCATTCCATCCAACACTTTTTTGTACTTTTTAGAGTCGTAAGGAAAGAAGCATAGGTATTTAAAATGCCTCAACGGAAAGTAAATGGCAGGTCCCACGGATTGACTGAGGTCCTATAGCCCCCTTTGGCAGCATCAGAACAGCTGCTACAATTTAACAAGGACTTTCTTAAACCCATGGAGACTGCAGGCCTTTCTGCTCCAGCTGTAAATCAACTCATTGACAGTTGGTATAGGTCTGCTCCAGGGAATTCTGCCTTCCTCGCAGTATATCTCTCACCAGAAAGGTTGGTGGTGCAGGCCTTATCGTTTGCCACGTGAAAACCAGGGGTGTTTTCTATGGCACCTTCAGACAGTGCGCTCAAAAAATTGGAGGTGGTTGGGGAAGAGATGATCTCTGCCAGTAGCTCTGGCTTTAGTTTCATTGGACCGCAAGCCTGCTTTCCAAGTATACCCATGCCATGTGGGGTATGGCACATGCTGAGTTTATTAGACCACCTGAATTACATTTTTCCTGAGGTGTTGAGTTACTGCCTGGATGCTTTTAGGCAGATTTTCGGGCAGGCTTGTACACAGTCTAGTTTGTGGCAAGAGCCAGGAGTTCTTCCATTGCCCTGAGGAGGCACTTGTGGGGAAGTCCATCTTCTTCTCTATTGATGTGCAGGTGGGTCTTATGGATTTGAACTTTGATGGAAATCTCCTCTTTGAAGACCACTTAGAACCGA
Source organism: Lissotriton vulgaris (assembly GCF_964263255.1). Lineage (NCBI taxonomy): Eukaryota > Metazoa > Chordata > Amphibia > Caudata > Salamandridae > Lissotriton > Lissotriton vulgaris. Next base: position 2,105,453,494 of record NC_141689.1, read on the forward strand.
CCTATCTATGGAGAGATTGAAGGTTGGGAGGGCCATTGCCAATGTTTTGGGGCTGGAATCCCTAGCACAAGACCACAGACAGTTTCAGAAGTTATATGTCTTCTTTAAGGGGTTTGCCTTTTTCCTACATCAGCCATCTCAGCATGTCCAAAAGCCGAACTTACTTTGTGTGGTAGAGCTAAAGGAAAAGGCAGACAAGGCTAGCAACCCCCCTAGTCTTCCCCTGTACTACCTGGAAATTCTCTTTAGCTTACAGTTATGAAAGCATGTGGTGCAGCCTGTTTGAGGGAGAGATTCTGATGCTAGCTTGGAAGGCCATAACCTCAGACTAGTGGGTCTTACAAATAATAGAAACAGGAATGCACCTACTTAGATCGGCCTCAGTCCTTTCAGTTTGACGAACACCTTCAAAACCTTCAGCAAAAGGTGGTGGCCATGTTGCTGAATGGAATAGTGTAGGTGGTCCCAGAGCTAGTAATTCGTCAGGAGTGCTACTCTCGGTACTTCGTGGTTCCCAAGGACCGTGGTCTTCGACCAATACTACTTGAGTGAGTGAGAAAAGCCTCTAGTTATGTGCCGCCTAGTATTTGTTGAAGGGAGCTTTGGAGGGGAAATGTTGCAGTTGAGTTTTTCCACTTCACTATGTGTCCCTGGTCATTCCTTCACACTTCTTGAGAGCTCTACTGCCTGTACACAGAAGTGAGAAGGAATGGTTATTTTCCTTTTTCCCTGCTACAGGATATTTGTTTCTGACCTCTCCTTCAGACCCCCGATCTGGGGGTAGGTCTTGCTATTTTATCTATTCTGAATATTTAGGAATCTGCTGGTAGAATTACCCAGCAGTAGAGAGTTACCTTTGGTTATAACCTTTCTGGCGGGTTTAAAACCCAAAAAGTGTTGAGGAATTTTTGCAATTAGTTTAACCACTGGTAATCACTTGGGTACCATTCCAACCCATTGTTGTTTTTGCCAACTAAGCCGTCTCAGGTTAGAGCTCGCCATATGCAAATCAGCCTTGTACTACTCCAACAGGAACAGTCCAGCAGGCGCTGTCAATCCAGGTCCTTTTCACACTGGAGCACAACCAACCCAAGACTAGTTTTGGTCTAGTTGGTCTACTTGACTGTGTGTATGGGTGTGTTGGTGAGTGAATGGATATCTCAGTGCTACATGTCCAAGTAAGTACATATGTAAAACACAGTGCATGTGAGAGTTGGCATATATAAATCACTATACATGCGAGCCAGTGATTGTGCAAGTGGCTGTATGGATCAATGTGTACTTGTATCAGTGATTGTATAAGAGAAGTAAGTATGTGTTAGTATATGTTTGAATAAGTAAGGTGTTGTGTGTATAACTGTATAGATGAGGAAATGGGAGTGTGATTGATTCTTTGCATGACTGACTATGTGTGTGAGTAACTCCATGGATGAGTGGCAGTGTGCGAGTGTCTGTATAGGTGTATGAGTGCATATGATAGTGTTGTATTGATGAGTGACTGTATGTATGAGTGATTGTATGGGTGAATGAGTGGATGTGTGTGTAGACCTAGGAATCAGTGAGTGCGTATGTAGTAACTGGTATTGGTGTGTCAAAGGTTTCAAGAATGGTAGTCTGTATTTAACACCGGGTGTATCAAAGCTTAGATTAGAGTGTGAGGGGGTGCATCGTATTATCACATGAATGATGTCATCAGTGATGTGATCAGTGATATCACTGATGACATCTCAAATGACATCACTGATGCCATCTCAATTGACATCACTGATGCCATCTCAATTGACGTCACTGACCATGTCATGAATGATGTAATATGTGACATCAGCAGTGGATTGCGGGCGCGCGAGTTATGTGGGAATTTCAATGGTTTTGTATGAGTAAAATGTTCAGCTAACTATAACTGGTGTGAAACCTATGTTTTTTTTCAGTGAATTTCAAAGGTTTTTTAAATGCTAATTCCTAACTATGAGTTTGAAACCTACGTTTTTTAAAGTGAATTTCAAAGGTTTTTAAAATGCTAATTCCGAACTATAACGAGTTTGAAACCTACGTTTTTTAAGTGAATTAAGTTTTTTTAATAGCTAATTTTTATAGCTATGAATTATTATAATTTTTTTAATTATTCAAATATTCTATATTTTTGTAATAATTTTTGAATGCATTTTTCCTGTTTTTTTTTTAAAATATTTAATCCCTGGAGCGCTCAGGGTGCGCGCACCCGTAAACGCAGCCATACAAGTAGCGTGAGCGCTATTACCGCAAGCGAAAAAAAATATAATAATGTATTTAAAGTAAATAATAATGCAAGACATTCAGTGGCATACTCATAAAAGTAGTATTTTTGATTTTTAATAACCGTATTTTAACTTTTAAACACATTTCCGAAAATCGAGCAAAAGGTCATTAATTCGCGCCGCGTAAGCGCCCCCGGAAGTGCCTCCGTAAGCGCCTACGTACGTGCTGCATAAGCGCCCCAGAAGCGCCCTAATCACTCTAAATTCTTATTCTACTCTAATTTTTTTCACTGTTTTTCCCCGTGGTGCGCTCAGGGTACGCGTACCTGTAAACGCCCATGTACGCGTAACCCCTGAGCGTACTCTGCGAAATTTACAAACAAAAAATAGTTTTTTTGCCCTTCGGGGTCCTACTAGGCCCCCCTCTGAAAACCTAGGGGATCTCTACCCTGCCCCCTTTTAAAGTATTCCCCTTTTGTTTTTCACCTCTTGTGTCTCGGTTCTACCAAGACACAAGATGGCGGACTCTCCGGATCATTTGGAATGTTGACAGACACCCGAGAGCCAATCAGCTTTCCGCTCGCGCACTTCCGTGGCGCGCCGGGTGCGCTTACCGGTACTCGTACCCAAAGCGCTTGAAGCGCGCATATAGATATATATATATTTTTAAAGTAAAATTTCATAAAACCCACTGGAGCTATTTTCATCAAATATGGAAAAGGCCCTACTGCGTACCAGTCCCTACCATTTTGCCAAGTTTGGTGTAATTCCGTTCAGCGGTTCGGGCTGTAGCCGCGACTAATCGACCTATGGAAATTAACATGGGGAAAAAACGTTTTGGGACCCCCCTTTTTCTCAGCCCCCACTTGACGAATCCCCCCAAAACTTTCAGGGAAGGAGCGGAGCGGAGTGGGCCATCTTCTTTGAGAAATTCGCGGAGATTCATCAACCGGCGCCAAAGTTATTCCCAATAGAATGTTGCGGATTTCCTATGGAAACTAGGTCCTAACTAGAACGATCTACTGGCGACCGCCAGTAGGTAATATATATATATATATTCACTGAAAAAACCATAGATTTGATACCAGTTATAGTTAGCTGGAAATTTTACTGAAATAAAACCATTGAAATTCCCACATTATAGTTAGTTGGACTCACTATAACTTGCGCGTGTAATGCACTGCTGATGACGTCACATATTACATCACTCATGACCTGGTCAGTGACATCACTGATGACATCACTGATGACACCATCCAGTGAATGTGTCTTTCTGAAAAATAAATAAGTTTTATATATGTATATGTGAAGGTCGATGGAAGAATAAATGTTTAAATACGTGTCTTAATGGATGTTTTTAAAAAAAAAAAATTGATTGGTTAACTGGCTTATTAAGTGTATCTTAGTGAATACATATATTAGCGAGTATTGTTTAAATATGTAAATGTTTGTATCAGTGTTTCACTTTGTGTGTAAGTGGCTGCATGGGTTGGTGAGTAGCTACATGTGTGTATATGGGTTATTAGATGTTTTTTTAGTATCAGTATGAGTGTCTGTATGGTTTGGTGGGGGTGTTACTTAGCACATAGATGCATCAATGACTGACTGACTGTTTGTATGTGTTTTGAAGACAGCATATGTGCAGGACTGTATGGGTGGATGAGTGTGTATATGTGTGTGTTAGTGAGTGAATGACTGTCTCACTAGTGTCTTTATCAGTAACTACATATGTTTTAATCTAGTATATGTGAGTATTGATGTATATAAGTGAATATATGTGAGAGTGCGAGATTGAAAGAGTTCTTGTTTAAATAAGTATGTGTTTCTATAAGTGATTGTTTAAGAGAGTAAGTATGTGTAAGTTTCCTTAGAGGTAAGGTGGTAGTGTGTGTATAGCTGTATATGCAAATAAATGGATGTTCAATAGTTTATTTGCATGTGTGATTATGTGTGTGAGTAACTTTTGGATGACTGTCGGTGTGTAACAGGATGTATAGGGGTTTCACTACATATGATGAGTGAATATATGTATGAGTGACTATATAGAATTGTTGGTGAATGAGTGGATGTATATATAGATGGTGGTATTACTGAATTGGTTGTTGTAACTGGTATGGGTATCTCTATTTTTTTGAAAATTTTAGTTTCTATTTTTGAATATATGTTTCAAGGGTTACATTACACTGAAAGGAGGTCTGTCACTCTGTCACAAGGATGGTGTCATTAGTGATGTCATGAGTGACGTAATATGTGACGTCATCAGCAGTACATTGCAGGCGCGCACGTTATAGTGAGTCCAACTAACTATAACGTGGGTATTTCAATGGTTTTATGTCAGTAAAATTTCCAGCTAACTATAACTGGTGTCAAACCTATGGTTTTTCTGTGAATTTCATAGGTTTTGTAAATGCTAATTCTTAACTATATATAGTGCCTCAAACCTATGTTTTTTGCAGTGAATTTCAAATGTTTTTTAATAGCAAATTTCTATTGCTACCAAATATATTTTTTATAATGAATCCTATATTGTATATTTATGCAATACAATTTTTTATGTATATTCTTCATTTTTTTTTCTTTGCCCTGGAGCGCTCCCGGTGCGCGTACCGGTGTGCACACCGGAAAGCGCAGTCTTGCGGCGCGCCCCGGTGCGCGTACCAGTGAGCGTCCCGTTTGCGCTATTGCCGCCAACGAAAACATCATCGTGATGTATCGTGTAGCCGCGTCTGCGTGATACGCACGGCGTAAGCGCACCCGGAAGCACCCGAGCGTTTACGATATAAGCGCGAAATATAGTTAGTACAACTAACTATATAGGAGCAATTCCAATGGTTTTGTATGAGTGAAATGTCCAGCTAACTAGAACACCCCTAAAACTTATAGTTTTTTGAGTGAATTTCAAAGGTTTTTTAAATGCTAATTCCTAACTATATAAGGCCTGAAACCTATGTTTTTTTCAGTGAATTTCAAAGGTTTTTTTAATACTCATTCCTAACTATATTAGACCTGAAAGCCCACCAGGAATCTCCAGTATGCGCCAGGGGACTGCATTGCAGAGAGGTGTAATGAAGTCACGCCCCTTTTTACACCTCTCTGCAACGCAGTCCTCGTGCATGTTTGAAGAGGGGGAACTATTTCCCCTTGCATACTGGGGGCCCCTGGGGGCCAACTAGCCCTCCTGGAACCTCCAATATGCGCCAGGGGGCTGCATTGCAGAGGTGTAATGAGGCTATGCCCCTTGTTACACCTCTCTGCAATGCAGCCCCCTGCCGCGTTTGCAGAGGGGGAAGTAATTCCCATTGCATACTGGGGTCCCTGCGGGCCAACTAGCCCACCAGGAGCCTCCAGTATGCGCCAGGGGGCTGCATTGCAGAGAGGTGTAATGAGGCCACACCCTTTTTTACATCTCTTCAACGCAGTCCCGGTGCATGTTTGAAGAGCGAGAACTAATTCCCCTTGCATACTAGGGGTCCCTGGGGACCAACTAGCCCTCCTGGAACCTCCAGTATGCGCCAGGGGGCTGCATTGCACAGAGGTGTAATGAGGCTATGCCCCTTTTTACACCTCTCTGCAACGCAGGCCACTGGCGCGTTTGCAGAGGGGGGACTAATTCCCCTTGCATACTGGGGGTCCCTGGGTCATATTTGCCCAAACACTGATATTCCGAACGATTGAAAATGACTTTTCTTGAGAAACATTTGGATTTGGATTATCATGTCCTATACTTTGGAATTTTTGAAAGACTGACTTTGAGGATACTATAAATTACTCAAGTCTGCCCGAATTGTGTGGGTAAAATTGATACCTAGTCACTTTGAATAAGAATGTACTTGCGTCTCGTCTAACATTTGGAAGAAATATCTAGTTATATGACAACAGGATACCAACATAACTTGAAGGAAATAAGAACGCCCTGAAGAAGTTCTGTTGTACAGAACGAAACGTTTCGGCTGGCAGTGGTACATAAACTTAAGGAAAATAAAAGCATTTGAATGTACACCAAGATTCAGCGCTTCAATAAGGACTCTAAGTGATATGATTTGATTGGACTTATTGTGCAAGTGGTGCTGTGCCAAACTTTGGAATATTCTCCACTACTCTCTACTACTTACTCTCTCCTACTCCACTACTCTCAAATACTCACTCTTTACTACTCATTCTCTACTACTCTCTACTACTCACTCCCTACTACTCACTATCTACTACTCTCTACTACTCACTATCTACTACTCTCTACTACTCACTCTCTACTACTCACTCTCTACTACTCACTCTCTACTACTCACTCTCTACTACTCTCTCTATTACTCTCTCTCTATTACTCTCTCTCTCTATTACTCTCTCTCTTACTCTCTCTCTATTACTCACTCTTTACTACTCACTCTCTACTACTCTCTACTACTCACTCTCTACTACTCTCTCTACTACTCACTCTCTACTACTCACTCTACTACTCACTCTCTACTACTCTACTACTCACTCTCTACTACTCACTCTCTACTACTCACTCTCTATTACTCACTCTCTACTACTCTCTACTACTCACTCTACTGCTTTCTACTACTTACTCTACTACTTACTCTCTACTACTCTTTACTACTCACTCTCTACTACTCACTCTCTACTACTCACTCTCTACTACTCACTCTCTACTACTCATTCTACTATTCACTCTACTACTCTCTACTACTCACTCTCTACTACTCACTCTCTGCTACTCTCTACTGCTCTCTACTGCTCTCTACTACTCACTCTCTACTCTCTATTACTCACTCTCTACCTCTCTCTACTTCTCTCTCTACTAGTCTCTACCTCTACCGCTACCTCTCTACCTCTACACCTACACCTACACCTCTACACCTCTACCTCTCTCTACACGCACACATATACACATATATATATATGCATATATAAGCATATGCATTTATATATATATGTATGTGTGTATATACATATATATATATATATATATATATATATATACATATATAATCTGTATATGTATATAAATACAAATATAAATGCATGCATACAAATACAGATGCATGTTGTTTACGTGAAAGTTTAAAAAACACTAATAAAAGCAAAGCTAAAAAGGCCCCTCGTTACAATCAGAATGGCTTTAACTTAAACGAGGGCGAGATCTATTGCATTTTCAATGCTTGTTTACTTTGGTTCCATCAAGAAGGCATTCAGATGTGTCACACATTTGCAATAAATTCTGAATGTTAGCACTCTAGTTGCTCATTAGATCACTGTAGTAAAGCTACTGCTCACCAGGGAAGTCTGCTACTGGTATTCAAAGTGCATGTTTCAGTCTGCATGTCGAATTTTTTTTAATGAAATAGAAGAGGATTTGAGAAGTCACTCAAAATGATTCCTAATTTTTCTTTCTGAAGCATTAATCATACTTTCTATGGCAAAATGAACCCCCTCATTTTGTTCCTTTTTAAATTAAATGTTTTCAGACTTACCACTTCATTCCAATCAAAATGGCTTCAGGTGTGCCATACTTTTGTCATAAGTAAGACTGTTACCACTCTAGTTGTTCTTTAGAACACTCTGGGACATTCTGTCATTGGGCTATACTTGGGCTACATCTGGGTGATATTTGGGCTACATTTAAGCTCTTTTGTCTCTGGTGGCCATCTTGGGAGACTGCATGTCAGAATTTTTTAATGAAATTGAAGAGGATTTGAGAAGTCACTCAAAATATGCCCTAATTTTTCTTTCTGCTGCACTAATAATACTTTCTATGGCATAATATACCCCCTCATTTTGTTCCTTTTTAAATTAAATGTTTTAAGAGTTACCACTATATTCCCATCACGATGGCTTCAGGTGTGCTATATCTTTGTAATAAGTAGGACTGTTAGCGCTCTAGTTGTTCTTTAGAACACTCTAGGAGGCTGCAGTAGAACACAAAGGAATCAACGGACAGTCTGTCCTTGTTGGATGTACATGTTTTACTGAGAATGTCAGACTTCATTCTCACATGACTGAGAAAGATAATGTGAATTTACAGAAAATATGCTTTCAGTTTAGCTTATAGATCCCCTTCCAAACCTCTGTCGGAAAATCATGAGATATTAGTTTTCTTTCAAACATGATTCATGAGATCACAGCAGAAGGCTTTTTAACATGGTAAAATCACCTTAGAACACACCACAATTCCTAAAATGAGTATGGTACCATCAACAAATGATTTATAATGTAACTAAAGTCCTAAAACCCTCTATTAACTACAATGCTTTTTAATGAGTTGCTATCATGTATATTGGTCCCATGATGGCTGCCAACACTTCTTGGATGAAGTGCTGACAGCCAATCAGATCAGATGTGTGGTTAGGCTCCGCCCAGATATATATATATTTTTGAACCTAAATACTCAAAATCCACTGGAGCACATATCTTGAGACATAGCAAAGGCACATCGGGATACCAGTCCCTACAATTTTGCCAAGTTTTGTGGAAATCCATTCAGCCGTTCGGGCTAAAAGTGAGTCCAACCGCCCTATGAAAATTAACATGGGGAAAACACGTTTTGGGACCCCCCTTTTATCTCGGCCCCCGCTTGTCGAATCCCCCCCAAACTTTCAGGGAAGGAGCGGTGTGCAGCGAGGCAAATTTAAGGAAAATTACAGGCAGATCCCTCAACCGGTGCCAAAGTTATTCCCAATAGAATGTTGCGGATTTCCTATGGAAAACAATCCTAACTATAACCACCTACTGGCGACCGCCAGTAGGTTATGTATATATATATATATATATATATATATATATGTGTATATATATATATATATATTTGTAAATGTGTATGGATATATGTATTTGGGGGGTGTGTATGCATAGAATATTACATTTATGGGCCTCCTAATCATTCATGAACTCTGGGAACTTACCAGACGTCTTTGTTCTGTGGAAGTACCATGAATACACTGAGGCTTGCTCCAACTCTCCCAAAAGATACTCCAGACCTCCACAAACTCAATGAGGATCACGAATACCCTAGGGGACAGGGAGTGGGATAAGAAAAAAATAGCTCACATCAGACTGATTTTGGTAAGTGTAACTTCCATACTCTGGTTTACAAAACAAAATGTCACTTATCAGTTTTCTTTTTACTACTATCATAAGCTAGATTCTAAGATCACTTTGCTTTAAAACAAACTAATACCTGGTTTATAAACACCTTTTTCTCATCTACTTTTCTTAATTTTCTTATAACATGTAAGTGTATCTATAGAAAGCGAGAAAAAAATATCAGTGATTAATATTTATTCTGACATTCTTTATAAGGAGAATAGTAAAAATGCATGTAAAGAACTCACCCTACTTTTAGCACTCGCTAGGAAAAAACAAATGCAATGTCACTGTCATAGGAGGTGAGTTAACCGCTCTCTCAATCCATTTACAAAATGTGCAGAACGTTGTTACTGACTTCATATAAAATTATTCCCAGTTAAGCAATTTTCATTCCATAGGGTGAAATATTCTTCTGCAAATTCTTGCAATAGAACAATAAAGTTCAGGAAGACAGCCGCAAGTGAAGTCCACCTCCTACTCCCAGAACCAGTAGTAGTGCCAAGAGAAGCAAAAGTCTAAATCATCATGAAGTACAAAGTATGTATCAAAAACCCCACTGTTTCCAAGTCTCCCGCAGTAAGTTTGGGAAGTAATTTGATTCAGTTAAGTTCACTTTCTGCATTTATACTGAAAAATCAAGATGGCCACTACCTTGAAATCCAGCAAGATTAGATTTCCAAGTCTCCCTCTATTTCGTTTTAGTTTCACTTTACATCTGTGGTATTCGTGTCAACAGTGTTCCCCATCATGGATGAGGCATCATGGCAAACAAATTGCTGCAATGTAAGCGTGTTAGGGAATTTTGCAGTAAGATTCCATATCCTTTTGAAAACAGCCTGTGACCCCACCTCTGTACTCCTCTTAAACCTTATCCGCAATAACAACCTCCTGCAGGTGATTGCGAACCACCAGAGATTGTTGGGGTTCAGGAGCAACAACCTGAAATCACACCTGACTCCTTTGCTCCTTTTATAAGAGCTATCTTAAACACAGTGATAGTGGTAGCAATTGTATCATTTCTGGGTTCAGGGGTCGTTTTATGAATGTGACAATCCGGTTTCTCCTGTAGTCTGTTCCACGTCACCTTTTTTTAAAATTTGTAGCTATGATGTTTTGTCTGGTTCTAGGTGCTTTCCTGCCATCCGTCATGTGTGGGCTGGTGCAGCCTCTCAGACTAAACCACTGCCATGTGTTACTGGGAAGTGTTGGTGTTTCCGCAAAAACACTTGGTAGCAGACAAATTCCTGCTGAAATGGAACAAGGGACTTCTGCATGCCTTCCCCACCACTACCTCTCCTGCCCCACATTTTGAAGAACCATGAATGACTGGAGAAAAGTCATATTAGTGGCCAAGGTAGTACATTTAACTCCTTTGCATGTCCCCTGATCAAGAGTGGAGATTAAGCAGCAGCAATTGCATGCTTCCAATTTGACACCTGATGTGTGTTGGATGTCATCCAAGTTACCAGACGTTAATCTAGGAAATCCTTCTACGATGGGTGTTGGGACACATTTGTAATCTACTGTGGTGAATACTGTCTTCCTCGTTGTCATTTCTTTAGCAAGTCTCTGGAGTGACTTGCAGGCATTTTTTGCTACTTCTTCTCAAAACCACCTTTTTTCTAGACAAATTAGTGCTGAGGACTTGAGCGGTCTTTAGTGTAATACCCTCAATGCAGTTCTAGTATTAAAAGTAATTTCCTTTAATTTGTGTATGACCTTATATGCCTGTAATTTACTTCTAAGAAAATAACATACATTTAAAAAAAAAATTATAAATGTAACAAGACAGCTTGCTTAAATAGTGTTTCTCACATAGGTGGGACCTCCAGGCCTCTCCCCTCGCCCCCACCCCCCAGTAGCAAGCAATAGTTACCCTACACTGTTTAAAGCTACTGAACACACTGGAGGAGGGAAGGCTGTTGAGTTTTATGAAAAACAGTAGACAAAAATATCATGCAGGTGGGTCAGTTCAATTACACAAACTTATCAAAGTATATTTTATTGTCTGGTGTTAAAAGAGAGGAGTATTTAATACAGTTTCAGAAAAGTAAGCTGTGTCAGATCATATTCTTTGCACTTTCTAAAAGTGACGTAGACCAAGAGTGCAACTCATGATGTTTTAGAATGTATCTTCTTTAATAACAATCACATCAGCTCAAAGACTAAGGGAGATTCTGACTTTTACTTGAAGATCTTTGCATCATATTACATTAATTGATCTTAGCAGTATACATTCACACACTTTTCTTCACAATAGCTGTCAGTTTTATTTCATCAAGTCTGTAGTATACCTGCATGATATTTTTGTCTATCTATAATTTTATCCAAATAGACAATGTAGTGCCAAGAGACCAATACAAAGTAATATAATTAAGCCATCCATCTCTTTTGCCACACTGGAGTATTCTCTTTGTTAGATGTTGTGAGAAGTTGGCCTGGTATATGTTGACCACTAGTTATAGTGGGCACATTGTACCATGCCAAACAACCCCTATTGATGATTAGGTTAAAGACAACCTTTAAAGAAAGCTATCCTAGTGGTGACTGTGAAGAGCAGCCATCAGGCTAAGTCTCGAAGAAATGTAAAGCAGCTTGTTTTACCAGTCTATAACCTCCTAAATGACCAAATGAAAGTAGAACCACACAAGGTATATATGTATTTATTACTAAACACTTTCTACGAACCTCTTTATGAGCTTAGAGAAAAAAGCACACAATGTTAAATCGCTAGAACGACAGTAAACAACACAATCCATGGTGGGCCCCAGGGGGAGACCAAACCATATACTAAGAAATTGGTATAACAACCAGGACTTGACTAGACACAGTGCCTAGAGCACGTAGAATCGCTGGGACCCCAAGGAACCACCCAAGGTAGTGACACAGGGGACCCACAGGGGACCCAAGGGGGACGCGTGCAGTGAGAACACAGCCGCAAGCTCCGTACAACTTATGGGAAAGTCGCTGTCGGAATTTTAAATTTTAAGGACACTTAAACTTAAAGCAAACCCTTTCAAACGTATAAGGTTCTAAGGCTAGCACCCATGTGAGCACTGGAGTACTCGTGTTACCTAAGGTGCATAGGTGTCAATTGGTGTTGGAAATCTATGTCTTTTTCAATGGCATGATGCTGCAAAGTGCTGCTGCCGTGAAGAGAAGTGGTGTCCGGTGTGTTCCAAGCCTGGATCGAAGCTGAGAAGAACCTGAAAGCAGAGGGGACAGGGTGTGGGTCACTTGCCAGTGACCTTGGGCTTGGTAGACGAATGCCCACCGATGTAGGGTGCTTTAGAGGAGAAGAGGTGAAGCTTGACTCTGCAGCCACTGGGATCAGGAGATGTCGAGGACGAATGTGCACATGCTCCCTGTCCCACGAAGAATGTCGAGTGCTGGGGGTTCAGTGTCCGGATTGAACACCAACAAGCCTTGACAACTGCAACCCATGCGGTCAGAGAAAAGATTTTACTGTGAGGACCAGCAAGGTCCTGGGGGAGGCTCCTCAAGCGATGGAGTCAGAGCCCTTCTGAAGCAACCAGGTAAGCCCACTGAAAGTTAAAGTTGCCTTCACAAGGACCCACAGGCCAACGGACTAGGGATCACGAAGGGACCTAGAGAGGAATCACAAAATACCAGCCCACGGAACACTAGTGGAGTGTAGGCCGGTAATCTTCGGTGGAATCACTGCTTTTGGTCTGGACTACAAGTAGCCCAAAGCACAGCTTCAAGGGTCGCCGGAAAACAGATGCTTCTGCAAATGGACATGGTTCCCAAGGGCTCGGGTTGCACGGTCCCCACTAGGGATACTGGTCTCAGGTTTGCTGAGCACACTAGTCGACATCGGGGACACTTGGAAACCCACCTCCTGTATGGTAAAAGTCTTCGGAGTCCTCAGGAGCTTCGTAGTTGCAAATCTGTTAGATGCATCTTTGGTGCCTGCTTAGCAGGGGAGGAACTCCTTTACTCCAATGGAGATTCTTCAGTCATCCAACGCAGTGTAGATAGTCAGAGTACTTGGTTTCTTTAGCAGGGTTTCGTTCAGGTAAATCTAAAGTACTGTATCCAGGTGTTCCTACTTTATACACAAGAAAGGGGTGGCGCAAACTCTGGGGACCCACCTATGGGAGGGTCAGGACCGAGGGGTGGCTACACCCATGTCCTTCGTCCAGTTCCGCACCAGAGAAGGAGCAAATGGCTCCTGCAACCGGTTTGTGCTGGACTATGCACAGGGACACCAAATGTGCCCCCAATGCAGACATCAAAGCACTCGCAGAGTGCACCCAGCCAATCAATTAGTTAATGACATCTTTTTAAACTTCTCTGCCCAAACCAACCTGGATTCTGTTAGCTCCAATGAGGATGTCACCCCTATTTCTACCACCTTTGAAAATTTCTGTTCAACATCTCTTAATCAAATAACAAACCTTATTACAATAACTAAATCAGGATCACCATTAGACCCATGTCTTCCTCAGATACTTAAGTCAGTTTCTAATCTAATAGCACCTGTGTTTACAGAAATTTGCAACAATATGTTTTCTTCGGGACACTACCCCTCAATCTGGAAGAAGGCCATAATAAAACCCCTTATAAAAAAAATCCAACCTGGACCCGGCTGAGCCGAAAAGTTATCGACCAATTGCAGCGCTCCCTTTCCCTACTAAAATAATCGAAAAGATAATGAATAGCCAATTAACTAATTACATCGACCAGAACAATCTTCTCGATGATACACAATTTGGCTTTAGAAAGGGCCATGGGACAGAGACAGCATTAATAAAAGCGGCAGATGAAGTCAGAGAGATTATGGACCAGGGAGGTGCAGCAGTGCTTATCCTGCTGGACTTATCTGCTGCCTTCGACAATGTTGATCATAACATCTTGATCAACCGTGTAGGCAAACTGGGCATCATTGACAAAGCCACATCTCTTCTGGCTTCTTTTCTGTCAGACCGCTCCCAAATTGTTAAATTGGGTGACTTCTACTCTCCTGTCTTCTCACTACCGTGTGGTGTTCCCCAGGGCTCCTCGCTGAGTCCGACACTATTTAACATCTGTGTGTCGGACTTGGCGAGGGTAATTAAGTCTTATGGAATGGGGTTAACATTGTACGCCGATGACACGCAGTTGATATTAGCCATCCATAACAATGGAGAAGCAGTAGTAGCAAATTTTCAAGATGGAATGATGGCAATCAGTACTTGGATGGACCATAATTGTTTAAAGTTGAATTCGGAAAAGACCGAGGTCCTGATCTTCGGCCGGTTGACTCCATCTTGGTCTCCCACTTGGTGGCCGGCAGATCTGGGTTCTCCCCCAACCCCAGTAAAAAAGGTCAGAAATCTAGGGGTTTTATTTGATGAGAAGCTGTCGTTTGAGTCACGCAAACGCAGTGGTCTCGTCATCCTTCTATACCCTCCGAATGAATAGGAAACTCCTGCAGTTTCTCCCGCTGTATGCAGGCAAGACCCTTATGTGCACGTTAGTACTATCTAAAATGGATTACTGCAACGGACTATTGCTAAACGCTCAGGAGCGATTCATGAGTAAGATGCAGTTCATCCAAAACGCTGCTGCTAGAATTCTGACACGGACACCAAAATTTGCATCAATTTCCCCTATTGTTCGACAACTACACTGGCTTCCATTTTGAAGCCGTACAAAATTTAAGGCTTTGTGCATCACTTATAAGGCTATGAATAATATAGGGCCGCATTACCTGAAAAAAGCCTTATGCACATACATGCCAACTAGAACTCTACGTTCTTCTTCAGCTCATCTACTGCCAGTCCCCCGTACGAAAAAGGCAAACTGGGGAGACAGACGCTTCATTGTCGCTGTCTCTAGACTGTGAAACACACTTCCTTTCCACATAAAAAAGAGCCCTTCACTGTTGACACTTCGTAAGCAGCTAAAGACTTGGCTTTTTGATCAAGCTTAGGCTACCTTTCTCTCAGCACGGATCTCTCCTCAATGGCGCCGAGACACCTAAGGGTATTTGTGCGCTCAATAAATTGCAAAAATAAATAAATAAATGAATCTGATTACTTGTAGAGTACGCTACTTACCCGTGAGGTTCTCAAGGCGCTGAGGGGAAGTAAAGGGGGGGGGGGGGGGGGTGCTGCTACGTTTCGAAGAGCCAGGTCTTGAGGAGTCTTTTTAAGGCGAGTAGATCTTGGGTCTGCTGTATGTCGGTAGGGAGGGTGTCCAGGTCTTGGCGGCGAGGTAGGAGAAGGATCTGCCGCCGGAGGCCGTTGTGAGAAGTTGGCCTGATATGATGTTCACTAGTTCTAGTGATCACCTTGTATCAGTCCAAACAACCCTTATGGTGATTGGTTGTAAGTCAACCTTATAGACCAGCTATCCTAATGGTAGCATGGACAAAGCAGTCTTAGGCTAAACTCTTTTGGCATGTGAAGCCAGCTGTTTTACCACATATAATCCCTTGAATACCAAGTGAAAGGACACCACACAGGTTGTAATGAAAATAAACAAGTATTTATTAACTAACATACACCTCTGAACTCTTTATGAGATCAGAGGGCTAAGCACATGACAATCTCTTAGGAAAAATACGTTTAAGTTGCACAAATTACAATGGTGCCCTAGGGGCACGACAAACCATATACTAAGTAAGTGGAATGTGAAAGTCGATAAAAGGAATGGAGCTGTCCAGAGGCTGTTGGATCGCTGGGACCACGCTATACTAACTCGAGGTAGGTAATAGGAGGCCCACGGAACGCGTGTGCAGATTGTGAACTCACACACGAGATGCATAACAGTGTCTATGGACAGTACAGTTCAAGAAAAAGGTGAGTACGGACAATCCTGACTAGGTAGAACTAAAACGACTGTGGATCTGGACACTAGGAGAGTCAAGCTACCCTTGAGCACCGAAATGCTCGTGTTACCTCACCCACGGGCTGCGGGTGCATAGGTGCCAAGTCGTGTCTGGTTCCGGGTTTGAAGTCTATGGAGCCTGGAGGAAAAGATGCTGCAGGCGGTCAGGAGGGAGATGTCCGGTGTGATCCAAGGGTGGATCAGTGAAGAGAAGAACCTGAAAGCAGAGGGGACAATGTTCAAAGTCACTAGCCAGTGACTGGAGTGGAACCAGGAGTGGAACCAGATGTCGTCGTCGCAATCAGGTGAAGGTGGACGCTTGTCTCTGCAGCCACGTGGACCAGGTGGTGTCTTCGACGACCAGGATGGAGGCACAAGCTGTCTCACGCAGGCTCTCGCTGTCGGCGGTGTCTGCTTTGGATTCGGAGTCAACAGGCCTTGGCAAAGGCAACCCACGCGGTGAGTGGAAACGCCGTCTGGAGTGGACCAGGAGGGTCCGGGGTGCTCCTCTTTTGGAAGGGAGCAAGGGCCAGTCTGGAGCAACCAGACCAGCAGTGAAGATTTCGGAGTTCGTCTAGGAGGTCACTAGTCAGCCGGCAAGTGACCAGACAACGTGTCGAGCAGCAAACAGGCAGAAGGGCCCCACGCAGATCTCGTGGATGCTGGAGGGCTGGTCTTCGGTGCAGGAGCTGCTCGGGGTCGGGGCTTCTCAGTCCCCACAGCACTTGGACGAGGTTACCTCAGAAGTCGTGCTGGAGCGAAGTGCTGCTTCTTTCAAGATGGCTGGTCCCACGTGTCTCGTCGCACCCACGGATCTCAGCTGAGCTGCAGATGTAGGTAGAGGTCGGAGAGGTCTGGGAATCCGGGTCTCGTCGGGCTCTGAAGTCTGGATCCTTGGAGGAAGACGACAAAGGGAAGTCGCTGGACGCTGATGGTGCCTGCTTGTGCAGGGTGGACACTCCTTGCCCACAGGGGAGATTTCTTCAGTCTTCTGTGGAGCAGAACGTCGAAGTCCAGAGTTTCTTCTTGTTAAGTTGTTCAGAATAATCTAATTTGGAATGGGACCAACTCCTACTTTTATCCGGCTAAAGGGGGCTGTACTACGACTAGGTCCCTCCTCTGGGTGGGACCAGGAAGGGGGGTGGTTACACCCCCTATCCTTTGTCCGGTCTTGCGCCAGCTCTGGGGCTGGAGTGCCCCAGGAACTGGTTTAGACCGGTGTATGCACAGGGACACCTTGTGTGCCCCAGGCATGTCTCATTCCTTTCAGCCCTGTCCTACCTAATACACAAAAGCCTGTCTGGGGTGGTGCTAGCACCTCCCAAGGCAGGAAACCCATTGTCCAAGCCTCCCTCGCTGGAAGGACTCCCAGCAGCAGGAGGTCAGACTTGTGTCGGTGGTGGCAGCATCCATTTTGTGATGCTGAGGCTCGAGTTAACTATAACCGGGGTTCACAGTTACATACATGTCGTGTCCCTCTAGAAGGGTGGAATGCTACCCCCGTCGCCAGAATTGGCGAGGGGGTAGTATTCCAATTCGTATGAAACCTTACTCGACATGTTTTGATAATGCTATACCAAAGTTGGCAATAACCGCGAGGATTATAATGCACTTAAGAGTATATGGTATAGCGTTATCATGGAAACAGCTAAAGTGCTTGGTTCCGAAAGCTGTAGACCGGCTCAGCTCATGCTAGAGCACCATCTCACATAATTCCAAGCACTCTGCCTTCAGGATTGATAAGCCCTGCCATAGGAGTGACTGATAGGAGGATATGTGTCCATTTTAGGGTTAGATATAGGGATACTATATTTAAAGCAAAGGGTGATTACACCACCTTGCCCCAGCTGACTGATCAGCCAGTTGTGTCAGATTTGGATGGCCAGCCAGGGGTGGCATAATACATGCTGCAGCCCCTGGTAGGCCCTGGGTGCACCTATGCCCTGGGTACCTAAGGTACACTGTACAGGGCCTGATAAGGTGACTCAGTATCCAATTAGATATGTCCCTAGAGTACATGGAATCCATTTTACAGAGAGAGCAGTGGGCCTGGGGTCCTGAATAGCAGGGCCACAGGTCAACTAAGTCGAAAAACCAGCAAAACACCTTGCAAGAAGTTGGGGGCAACCATAGTCAGATATCCACCTTCCTACAGCCGTTCGTTGGATGCGGGGAATAGTGGCGAGTGCGAGGCTGGAGGAGCGGAGCTGGCGGGTGGGGGTGTAGAAGCTGAGTCTGCTGTTCAGGTAGGCTGGTCCGACGTTGTGGAGTGCTTTGTGTGCGTGGGTGAGGAGCTTGAAGGGGATCCTCTTGTCGACAGGGAGCCAGTGTAGGTCTCTCAGGTGGGGGGTGATGTGGCTGCGGCGGGGGACGTTGACTAAGTCGGGCGGAGTCGTTTTGGATGCGTTGTAGTTGTCATAGGTGTTTGGCTGGGATTCCTGCACAGAGTGCGTTGCCGTAGTCCAGTCTGCTGCTGACGAGGGCCTGTGTCACCGTTTTTCTTGTTTCGGTCGGGATCCACTTGTAGATCCTGCAGAGCATGTGGAGGGTGTTGTAGTAGAAGGAGGAGACAGCGCTGACCTGCTTAGACATGGAGAGGGAGGAGTGGAGGATGAATCCTAGGTTGCGTGCATGGTCAGTGGGTGTTGGTGCTGTTCCCAGTGTGGTCGGCCACCAGGACTCGTCCCAGGCTGAGGGGGTAGGTCCGAGGATGAGTTCCTCCGTCTTGTCCGATTTCAGCTTCAGACGGCTGCTCCTCATCCAGTCGGCGACTGCCTTCATTCCCTCATGGAGGTTAGTTTTGTCGGTGTGTGGGTCCTTGGTGAGGGAGAGGATGAGCTGTGTCGTCGGTGTAGGAGATGATGTTGAGGTCGTGATGGTGGGCCACTTGTGCAAGGGTGCCATGTAGATGTTGGGACGAGCCCTGGGGGACGCCACAGATGATGTCTGTGGCTTCGGATTGGGAGGGTGGGAGGCAGACGCTCTGGGTTCTGCCGGAGAGGAAGGACGTGGTCCAGTCAAGGGCCTTCTCTTGGATTCCGGCTTCTAGGAGGCGTGTCTTTAGAGTGCGATGGCAGACCATGTCGAAGGCGGCCGACAGGTCCAGGAGGATGAGGGCTGATGTTTTGCCGTTGTCTAGTTGGCGCCTGATGTCGCCTGTGGCGGTGATGAGGGCTGTCTCGTGCTGTGGTTTCGTCTGAATCCGGATTGGGATAGGTCCAAGATGTTCTTGTCTTCCAGGAGGCGGGCCAATTGCTTGTTGATGATTTTTTCGAAGACCTTTGCCAGGAATGGGAGCAGGGAGATGGGCCGGAAGTTCTTGAGGTCCTTGGGGTCCGCTTTGGGCTTCTTGAGGAAGGCGTTTATTTCGGCGTGCTTCCAGCTTTCCGGGAATGTCGCTATTTAGAAGGAGATGTTGATGACCTTCTGTAGTTTGGGTGCGATGGCTGCATCTGCTTTGTTGAATAAGTGGTGTGGGCACGGGTCTGACGAGGACCCTGAATGGATGGAGTTCATGACCTTGGGTGTATCGTCATTGACGTTGGACCAGGAGGTCAGGCAGATGGCGCTGGTGGTGTTCACAGGGGAGGTGGAGTATGGCGTAGTCTGGGCGGTAGTGGTGTTAAAGCTGTCGTGGATGTCCGAGATCTTGCGGTGGAAGAAGATGGCTAGTGAGTCGCACAGTTCTTGTGAGGGCGGGATGTCGTTGCCGCTGGGGTTGGAGAGTTCCTTTACGATGCTGAAGAGCTCTTTGCTGTTGTGTGCGTTGTTATCCAAGCATTCTTTAAAGGAGGATCTCTTGGCTAATCTGATGAGGTGGTGATGTGTGCGGGTGGCGTCCCTGTGGGCTGCGTTGTTGTCCGGTGTGTGTTCGTGGAGCCATATTTTCTCCAGTTTCCGGCATGCGCGTTTAGAGGTCTGGAGTTTGTCGGTGAACCAGGTGGCTCTCTTGCTGGCGGGGCTGTTAAAGGGTTTCTTGAGCGGGGCAAGGGTGTTGGCGCAGTCGTCGGTCCAGTGTCTGAGGTTACGGGCTGCAGTGTCTGGGTTTGTGGGGTCGGTGGGTGGGTTCTGGGAGAGGGTGGTGATAAGCTGGACTTTGCTCCAGCAGCGGCGAAGCAGCTGTTGGGTGCAGTGGTTGGTTTCTTGAAGGCGAAATGGATGCACCGGTGGTCGGTCCAGTGGAGTTCAGTGATGTGGTCGAAGGAGACGTGGGTGCTTGTGGAGAAGACTGGGTCCAGCGTGTGGCCGGCGGCGTAGGTGGGCGCGGTGAAGAGTTTACTCAGGCAGAAGTTGTCGAACATGTGGACGAAGTTGGAGTTGTTGTTCTCGAGTTGGAAGTTCAGGTCCCCGAGGAGGATGTAGTCCGTGGAGGAGAGTGCGTGGGTGCTGGCGAGGTCGGCGATGGAGTCGCTGAACTGAGCGTGGGGTCCGGGGAGGGGCTGTAGATGAGTGTTCCTCTGAGGGTGGTGTTGGGTTCGGTGTTTATCCGGATTGCAGGTGTATGGCGGTGTTGAGGGGGTGTGTGTGTGGGTGGCAACCTTGAGGGTGGACTTGTGGACGATGGTTATTTCTCCTCTGGTTCTGTTTGCGCAACCCCTTTGGGTGATCTTTTAGCCGTCCGGGATGGCTATGGCTATGTCGGGCGCCGAGGAGTTGTTCCACCAGGTCTCGGTCAGGAAGGCCACGTCTGGGGCCAATACACTAAAGCCTGTCTGGGAGGTGCTTACACCTCCCTGTGACTGGAACCTTTTGTCCTGCCTTCCCCTGCCAGAGTTGAGTCCAGCAGCAGCAGGACGAATTCGTGTCTCTGGCTGACAGCATCCATCTTGTGATGCCAGGGTCGAGAAAGCTGGTACCGGGTGTACCGGTGTCATATTTCTCCCTCTAGGAGGGTGGAATAATACGTCTCACACAAGTTACTGGTGTGAAGGTATAATTCCAAGGTGTTTGACACCAAACACGACAGTTTTCTGTGAAGTCGTTCTAAAGTTAGCATTTACCGCAAGGTCATGATGCATGTTAGAAATGGGATTTCTGGTTGGCTGAGGCTTGCGCCAAAGCCAGGCAGAAACCACCACTTTAGTTAGAAAGTTACACCCCAAAGATAACCCCTGCTCACCCCCTTGGCAATGTAACACGAGCAGTAATGTGACACGAGCAGTAAGGCTGATCCCGGAGGCAATGTGTAAAACATTTGCGCACGCACCCACCAGCAACAACATCCCAGACCCCCCACAAAAGGAACTCCACACAAGGTTATATCAAAAATAGCCTTTGTTTTATCAAAACACATCAGATAGTAATCACACCATAAACATTGTGCCAACTGGCAATGGCAATATTTACAGGAGATTATGTACACCTGACATAGCCACATGGACCACTGTCAGGATCATCACAAAGTGAACTTGGTAAAGGTGAACTAAAACATACAAGTAAAGTTAGGTCACAGAACGTACAGTCAGTAAACACTGATAATCACTGCACTTGCAACAGTCTGTGCCATGAAATCCATCATACACAGTATCCCACCAGTCTAACTACTTTAGACCCTCACCACCTAAGTAAAACCTTACACTAGGGGCGTAAATCACACAGCGAAGTACAAGCTCCCTAACATACCTAAACAGGTAAAACAACCTCCCTATGCATACATCATACCTAGAGGCATCAAACACAGGGTGTGCAAAACATACTACACACAGCACATTTCCTAACACCCAAAGCATTAGCACATAATTCACATCAAGATCCAGGTTGCGCCACTGCGCCAGAACCTAAACGTTTCAGCTGCCCACTACTTGCTGGGCAGCTGAGGACAAGAACAGGGCCTAAACGCTGCAGCTGGCACTAAGTGCTGCGCAGCTGTGGAAGCCCAAAGTAGGGCCGAAGGAGTGCATCCCACTCCTGAGTTCATTAAGAGCAAGTCCCTAGGAAGAAAAACCTAAACGGTGCAGCTGCCCACTACTTGCTGGGCAGCTGTGAATCAGCCAAAACTGCGACAGGGCCCTCACTGGCCCTTAGGGGAAAAACTGCGCCAACTGCTGGAGCCCTTTAGGCTCTGAAAACCTGATGCACAGCGTTGGAGCCCTCTAGGCTCTAAAAGAAAACATGTCCCCCAAGGACCGCAGTGGCTCCGGAAATGAGGAGGAAATCACGGGCCCCTCTGGGCCAGCCATAAAATAATGGGACCCTTGGAGCCCTCAGGACATAATTGGGGGGGCCTGACACTGCCCCCTAAGTAAAAGGAATGCTCTATCGTTGGAGCACAATGGCTCTGGGGGGGAACACAGGCCCCCAGGAATG
This sequence comes from Lissotriton vulgaris, assembly GCF_964263255.1. Lineage (NCBI taxonomy): Eukaryota > Metazoa > Chordata > Amphibia > Caudata > Salamandridae > Lissotriton > Lissotriton vulgaris. Next base: position 2,105,475,957 of record NC_141689.1, read on the forward strand.
CAGGACCCCCATGGGGCCCTCGAAACAAAAGAGGGGCAGCGGTGGAGCGGCCAGCAACAGCGGGTCCGCTCAAACAACCAGAAAGGACTTTGTGCCACTCTGGAGGGGCCCGCTCTTGTGGCGAGACCGCTCCCACTCTGCCTCTCACCACTCGGACTCCCTGGCTGACTCACCGGCTGGGTGGGGGGGGCAGAGGCAGAAGTCCTCAATCTGCGGCGGCAAGCGGAGCTCTCCCGATCCCTGGGAACCCCGCCCGACAGCGCCCTTGTCCCCCATCTCGGAACTGGGACTCAGAGTGGAGCCCGCGAGGCTCGGCGGCTTCTCCCCGGCCGGGGAGGAGCAGAAGTGGAGCCCGCGAGGCTCTGGCTCGCATTGTCGGCCCCGCCCACAACCAGGCGGCAGGCCGGACATCTTCTTCCGGCACTTCTCCCGGGCTGCAGCGGTGAGACTCGGGGTCACAAAATGAGGGGTAGGCTCCCTCGCAATGAAAAGTAAATAGCGGGGTGGGCACCCACAGCGATAAAAAATTAAATAAGCGGGGTGGCACCCGTTTTTGGGAAGTCAGTAAGCAGCCATAAGTGTGGTGGGCACCCGCGCTGCGAGTAAATGCAGCTCTCAGGAGCTAGGTGCCCCCGATAAAAGGACAAATGAGGATAAAGCTCTTCCCAGGTGCTAGGGGTGCACCAAGGCCACCAAGCCAGGACCCCTGAAGCAAGATTGGTCCCAGCAACAAAGTCCAGCAGGCATCCAGGGGTTTGGCAGGGCTCAGGGAGGCAAGCCTTCCCCTGGGCCCCAGTAGCAGCACACCCCTGGTAGATTCGACTTGGAAACAAGAACATTTTACATGAGGTCACAGCCTCTTTTTATACACACAAATCCTTTGTCTACAAAGGTGCAGGCAAGGGGCGAACCAGATGCAACTGCTTCTGGAGCACTTTGTTTTGCTCAGCCCCTCTGCCTATTCACAGGGTGGGTCAGGGACATCAGACACGCCACAGGGGGTGGAGCCAGCATTCTAGAGCGAAGGCCCAGCCCTATTCAGGTCCCAGGTGCACTCCTCCTTCCCATCAACATGCAGATCTCTCCATTCACTACCGGGGCAGACCCATCCTTACTCCTGGAGTCCGGCACACCAGCCAGCTCCAGCCAATCACAAGCCAGACAGTCAATTCACATTCACTGCACAGACAGGCCAACTTCTAGAAGTGGCACTTCCACACTAGACACAATAAATCCATGCATATCATCGCGCAGCATTTAATCACACGAGTCGACACTTACCAAACTAGACCCTGTACTCCCCACACATCAGGAACTACCATGGACACACATATCCCCCATGCATTCCTATGGGAGGGCAGGCCAATCTCACACACGCACTCAGGGAGCGCACACACTTTACACTGGGACACAGTGTCAAAGTGCGCAAAGACCAGAAATCACTATAATTATGTTACATTAAAAAGGCAAAAAGTTCAGGGGTGAGCCTGTCAGAAGGGCCAAGTCCAACAATGCACTTAAGAGTATATGGTATGGCTGCATCACAGATCAACCCCGGAGAATAGATTCCAAAGGCTGCAGAGGGGCTCTGCTTATGCATGGACACCCTCTCACATAAAACCTTCTGGATTGATTAGGCCTGCCATAGGGGTGACTGATAGGTTTATATGCACAGTGATATGGATAGATATAGTGAACCTACATCTAATTAGGGAGAGCATGCACCACCTTACACAGGCTGCGTTAGCAGACATGTTGTGTCATTTTGGATGGTCTCCCAGGGGTGGCATAATACATGCAGCAGCCCCTGGGAGGCCTCTTGGTTACCTATGCCTTAGGTACATAGGGCCCCCAGAATGCAATCTGGAGTGTACCTAAACTACATGAACAACCAATTTAGGGAGAAAGCAGATAGACTGGGGTCTTGATTAACAGGATCCCAGTCAAACTAAGTCGAAAACCAGCAAAACACCAGGAAAAAAGTGAGGGTAACCATGCAGTCAGATTCGATGTGAAAACCTTCTTCAAGTTTTATTCAGAAAAGAAGAATGCATCAACTCTTCAGGTCTGTTATGCATTGCATATGCTAAACCTATGTAGGGCATAGGGGGCACCCATTCCCTCCCCGTTGGGTAAATCTGTGGTGAGAAAAAATATCCCCTGCCTTTGTTCTCTAACAATACACATGCAGTATATAAGATACTATCATATACGGCTTTCTTAAAAGTAGATACGGTTGAATTGTATTTCATGACTAACAAAAAAGCCTTTGTTATTAAACTTTCATAAAATAACAGCTAATTATTCACATATCTGAAAGAAACACGTTAGTGTTAGATTCCTTACCTTAGAATATCCCCAGGCGTCAGTCTGGATCCGGAAACTTTTGCGTAGCAGTACCCCTGCGCGTCGGTAGGCATCGTCTGCAGGCGTCCCCTGCGGCTCCGCGTCCGTCGTCGGCGTCGTGCGCCGTGATGACGTCGCTGGAGTATATAGACGCCGCCTCCGCGCGCTGACGTCAGTTCTTCTTTTTTCCGCGCCAGTGGACGCAGATCTGAAGAGCAGTACTCCGGTCTTTGACCAAGTTTTTCGAAGTTAATTACTCACTGCCTGATAGGATGCCTGGGTTCAAGCACTGTGATGACTGTGAGCGCACGATGTCGGTCACAGACCATCACCGCCTCTGTCTCCGGTGTCTGGGCCCCGACCACGACGTGGACTCCTGCGTCGACTGCCGGGCCCTCACCAACAAGGCTAGGCGGGAGCGGTCCCGCAAGCTACTGGAGCTCCGGGTGTCGGCCCCACGTCGGGACCGGGAGCGGTCCCGGTCCGGCCGGAGGTCGAGAGAGCGTTCGAGGGAACGATCGCGGAGCCGCGCCGAGCGTTCCGGAAGTCGACACCACTCGTCAGGCTCGTCAGGTAGGAAGCATAAGAAGTCGGGGCGTCGTCATCGTACCCCCGACTCCCCCCAACAATCGCGCGATGCGGCCGGGGGCTCGGGTGACCCCAACCCCGCGGCTCCGCGAGAGTCGCCGGCGCGGCCTGCCTCATACCCTCCGGTCCCTGGGCACGGTGCGACGCCTGAGGAGATCGAGGCGTTCCTCATGGCCATGAGGGCGCTCGGTTCTCCGACGGGGCCTACGGTGCCTTCGGGCCCAGTGCTACCGTCTGGGGGTCCTGGCGGTTCGGGTGTCCCTGCCTCGGCGCCGTCGGGTGCTCCGGCCCCGGCGCCGCCGACGGCTCCGACCCCGGCGCCGCAAGGGCCTTCGGGATCGGCGCCGGCTGGTCTTCCGGCCTCCCCGGCGCCGTTGCCATCGGGGTTACCCCCGACGCCGCCCCCGCGCGACGCCGGTTCTCCGGTGCCGGCTCCGGCCGGCTCCGGGGTTCCGGCGCCGGCTCCGGGCGGCGCCGTCCCCTTACCTTCCCCGGCGCCGGACGGGCGTCGCTCGACGCCGGTCTCGGCGCCGATGGGGCCCATGAACCCCGAGGAGCCGGTCTACATCGTTGACTCCGAATACGGAGAAGATGAAGAGTTCGGTGAAGGTTGGGAGGGGTCCGAGGACCCTCTGTCACGCGAGTGCCAGTATGACCCGGACTGGACAGGTGACTTGGGGGATGCCAGTGGTCTGGACGACTCTCCTAACCCTGGTTTGATCTCTCCTCCTACCGTGGCATCGGTGGAGGGAGCTGCATATTCTGTGGTGCTGATGAGGGCTGCCAAGGCCTTACACCTTGAGCTCCCCGTCGCGGCCGTGAGGCCTAACATCCTCACCGAGGTCTTCAAACCGCAGTCATGCCCACAGGAGCCACTGCTGCCGTTTAATGAAGCCTTGTCAGACGTTCTGTTGGGCACTTGGTCCAGGCCCGCTTCAGGTCCGCCTGTTGATCGGAACGTGGCCAGGCGCCACCGTCCTTGTCCGGACGACCCCAAGTTCCTGTCTACCCACCCCACTCCTGAGAGTCTGGTGATCCAGGCCTCGACCTCCCAGTCCGCATTCCCGTCGGCCCCGCCCGACCGGGAATCCAAGAGGTATGACCAATTTGGCAAGAAGGTCTTCTCGTCCATTAGTTTGGGCCTGCGGTCTTGCAACACCGCCTGCCTCTTGGGCCGCTACACCCACTCTGTGTGGGATACGGTCGCGGAACTGCTGCCAGAATGCCCCATGGAGGTGCGGGCAAAACTCGGTCAGGCTGTGGCTGAGGGCCGAGATGCAGCGAAATATTCGATACGGTGTGGTCTTGATACGACCGACTCGCTGGGCAGAGCTATGTCAACGACAGTGGCGATTCGTCGCCACGCCTGGCTGAGATCCGCCAATTTTTCGGCAGACGTCCAAAATACACTGATGGACATGCCGTTCGATGGCTGTCACCTCTTCGGTGACAAGGCGGACCACGCGCTGGAACGCTTCAAGGACTCCAGGGTCACGGCCAAGTCCTTGGGTCTCTCGACCCAGCGTCAGCAAACGGGTTCGTTTCGTCCCTTTCGTGGCCAAGGAAGGGGCGCCCCCACACGTGCTGCCAGCCACGCGCCGCAACAATCCTTTCAACGCGGTGGCGGCCGTGGAAACCGCCGTGGCGGCGGTCGGGGACAACGGCGGGGTCAGACCACACCTTCCCCCGCAGCATCTACCCCAAAATCCTCCTAGTCCGTGCTTTCGGCCCCATGTGACGCCAGTGGGTGGCAGGGTTCGCCATCACCACGCTCACTGGCGCACGATCACTTCGGACAGGTGGGTGCTGCAAATCGTCCGAAGGGGCTACTCCCTCCTCTTCGAGACCTCTCCTCCAGCCATGCCACCGCAGAACCACCGTGTGTCGGGGGACCACTTGACACTTCTGCAGGAGGAAGTTACGGCCCTCTTGGCCAAGGGGGCCATCGAGCGCGTTCCTGGGCCAGAAGTAGGGCGTGGTTGTTATTCCCACTACTTTCTGGTGCCCAAGAAGGACAAGGGGGGGCCTACGTCCTATCTTGGATCTAAGGAACGTCAACGGCTTCCTCCGGAAGGAGAAGTTCAAGATGTTGACGTTAGCTCAGGTCTTGGCTGCCCTAGACCCACAAGACTGGATGGTAGCGTTGGACTTGCAGGACGCCTATTTTCACATCCCCGTCCTGCCGGCCCACCGGCGTTACCTGCGGTTCACGGTAGGCCAGGAGCATTTTCAGTTTATCGTGCTTCCCTTCGGCCTTACCAGCGCCCCACGGGTGTTCACAAAGGTGATGGCGGTGGTCGCAGCCCATCTGCGCAGGTTGGGGGTTTCAGTCTTCCCCTACCTAGACGACTGGTTGTTGAAGGCGGGCTCGCCCCAGACAGTCGTCCACCACCTTCAGATGACGGCAGACCTCTTGCACGACCTGGGGTTCTCCATCAATGTGCCGAAATCACACCTGTGTCCCTCTCAAAAGCTCCTTTTCATCGGAGCGGTTCTGGACTCGGCGCAGTTTCGGGTTTATCCTCCGGAACGGCGGGTTCGGGATATTCAGGCTTTGATTCCCATCTTTCAGCCGCTATCCCAGGTTTCGGTCAGGTTGACGCTGCGGCTGCTGGGACTGATGGCTTCCTGCATCCTTCTGGTGCATCACGCTCGGTGGCGGATGCGGGCTCTGCAGTGGGACCTGAAGTTTCAGTGGGCCCAGCATCAGGGCAACTTGTCCGACCACGTCTTGATCTCGGAGGGCACTGCGAGACAACTGCAGTGGTGGCTTACGGACCGCGATTGGGTCAGGGGCAAGTCCCTCTCCCTTCCCCAACCGGAGCACGTTGTCGTGACGGACGCGTCCCTCCAGGGCTGGGGTGGCCACTTGGGAGAGGCAGAGATCAGAGGCATCTGGTCTCCGGCGGAGTCCCGGCTCCATATCAACCTGTTGGAGCTGCGGGCGATTCGTCTGGCACTGAAGGCATTCCTCCCCTTTGTCAACGGGAGTGTGGTGCAGGTGTTCACCGACAACACCACCGCTATGTGGTACTGCAACAAACAGGGCGGTGTGGGGTCGTGGACCCTTTGCCAGGAGGCTCTGCGCCTCTGGCAATGGCTGGAACGTCAGGGCGTGACTCTGACGGTTCAACACCTGGCAGGTTCTCTGAACGCCAGGGCGGACGAACTCAGCCGTCGGTGCTCGATGGATCACGAATGGCGTCTGAACTCGGACGTGGCGCAAGGCATCTTTCTGCAATGGGGAGAGCCTTGGTTAGATCTATGCGCCACCGAAGAGAACGCGCAATGTCATCGGTTCTGCGCGTTGGAGTTTCCAAGACGGCACTCGCACGGCGACGCCTTTCGGCGCTAGTGGAGTTGCGGTCTGTTATACGCCTTTCCGCCTATACCACTTCTGCCCAGAGTGCTGAAGAAGATCAGGCGCGACCGGGCCCAAGTTATCCTTGTGGCTCCGGACTGGGCTCGAAGATACTGGTATCCCGAGCTACTCAGCATGTCAGTCGGTCCCCCGATCCGCCTGCCCCTTCAGGAGGACCTTCTGTCGCAGCAGCAGGGGACGGTCCTCCACCCGAACCTGTCCAGTCTCCACCTCCATGCTTGGAGATTGAGCGGCGGCAGTTGAGGCCATTTGACTTGCCTCCTGAAGTCTGTGATGTTATTCTGGCAGCCAGGCGTCCCTCCACTAAGTCGGTATACGCCTGTCGGTGGAACAGATTTGTGGCATGGTGCACAGCAAAGGCTGTGGATCCTCTTTCTGCCCCTCTTTCGGAGGTTCTTCTGTTTCTTCTTTCTCTTGCCCAGCAGGGCTCTGCTCTGGGCACTATCAAGGGCTACCTTTCTGCTCTTTCAGCCTTTTTAAGGCTTCCTGATCAGCCTTCTTTGTTCAAATCCCCGATTGTAACTCGATTCTTGAAAGGCATCACTCACATGTTTCCACCTGTTCCGTTTGTGATGCCTCAGTGGGATTTGAACCTGGTTCTGACCTTTCTAATGTGTGCTCCCTTTGAGCCCCTTCATTCTTGTCCTCTCCGTCTCCTGACTTTAAAGACGGCTTTCCTGGTTGCCATCACCTCTGCCAGGAGAGTGAGTGAGCTCCAGGCTCTTTCTGTCCAACCTCCTTTCCTGTTCATTCATCCTGATAAGGTGGTTCTGAGGACTAGACCTTCTTTCCTGCCCAAGGTTGTTTCGGCCTTTCACATCGGGCAGTCCATCACCCTCCCTTCCTTCTTCCCGCCTCCGCATCCTTCAAAGGATGAAGAGCGGCTCCATCGTCTGGACCCAAAACGTGCGCTTTCATTTTACATGGATCGCACACGCCAGTTCCGGGTGGATGACCAACTGTTTGTTGGCTACGTGGGTGCGAAGAAGGGACGGGCGGTCTGTAAACGAACCATCTCTCGATGGGTCGTCCTCTGCATCAAAGCGTGCTACTCTTTGGCTCGGAAGGAGCCTCCTGTTGGGCTGAGGGCCCATTCCACTCGGGCCACGGCGGCTACCACTGCCCTGGGCCGGGGAGTCCCCTTGCAGGACATTTGCCAAGCGGCTACGTGGGCCTCGCTGCACACCTTTGCGAGGCACTACTGCCTGGACAGTCAAGTCCGGAGGGATGGCTTCTTTGGCCGTTCTGTCCTCCAGGACTTTCTGGTGTAGTTTGTATTGGTTCGCAGACCCACCACCGGGGTTGGTATTGCTGGGGTATGTATTCTAAGGTAAGGAATCTAACACTAACGTGTTTCTTTCAGATGAACAAGTTACTTACCTTCGGTAACGATATATCTGTAAGAAACATTAGTTAGTGTTAGATTCCTTACCGATCCCACCCATCCTCCCCGTTCTGCGAACTGATACCTAGGGTTAAGGACATCCCTTTCAGGGCCCTAGTTTTACATGGCACCAGTGTTGGTTCTCTCATGGCTCTGCGTCTCCTGGCGCGGAAATGCTGTGTGCAATGAACTGACGTCAGCGCGCGGAGGCGGCGTCTATATACTCCAGCGACGTCATCACGGCGCACGACGCCGACGACGGACGCGGAGCCGCAGGGGACGCCTGCAGACGACGCCTACCGACGCGCAGGGGTACTGCTACGCAAAAGTTTCCGGATCCAGACTGACGCCTGGGGATATTCTAAGGTAAGGAATCTAACACTAACTAATGTTTCTTACAGATATATCGTTACCGAAGGTAAGTAACTTGTTCATTAATGCAAATTCTTACACATTCTGATCAAGTCACATTCAAATTTCTTTTCTACCTTCCTCTAGTGATGACAAGGATGAGAGCTAAGGTTGTACCTTTCAAGGCATTTGAGGTTTTAGGCTGTAGTTACTATTGCCCCCGCCACCTGTAAGTCACCTTTAACTAGAGTGCTTTTTTAGGTGAGCATGCACGCACATTCCAACACTTATGCTTTTGAAAAAACTGTGAGTATAATTTTTACTGTTTAGTAAGATTTTAGGTTGTTGACAAATGGTCAGTAATTATAGATTGCCTTTAAACAGGTGCCCCAACAGTCTGCCCATGAGACTGATGAATTCTTATGATGTTATCTAATATGTTTTAGACTCATGTATAGTTCTTTATTTTCTAGTACGGGGATGAAGTGGCATGGTCTGAGATAGAGAATGTCTGGACTACCCTAGCAGATGGCTGGCCAAAGAATCTGAAGATCATTTTACACTTTTTAATCAGCATATGTGGAGTAAATAGTGAACCCAGTCTTTTGCCTTATGTAAGTATTTACTGCCATTGACCCATGAAACTCATGCTGCTTTTGGAACTGAATTCTTCAGCATTGTGCATCATTGTATTATTTTCTCATGTTTCTTCACTATCTCTGATATCCATCTTCCTGTAAGGATAAAACCTGCTCAACAGAAAACTTTGGCGAAATTTAGCCTGTCTAGTAGGCTTCATTGTGATCTGTAGTCGATATCTGTGATTGTGGTAGGGAAGTAAGAAAAGTGTTGAGGAGCTGTGATTAAGCTAGAACCTTCAGATCTGTGTCCTGTTGGCTCCTTTCTTCAGGCTGAGCAGAATGGTGGCTGGCTATATCTCCTGTCAAACTTTGGCCAGATGACTCCACTGACCAACATGTGATGATAGCTCTTAACACATTAATATCCCACTATGTTATTGAAATCTTGGAACTTTTTTGGGGTGGGCACAGATGATGTTCTGACTTGACATTGGCTGACCTAGGAGTTTGGCAGGGGGCACATCAGCATGTAACTAAGCGGATATACCACATACCCAGTGTGTGGGTCAACGTTCTCTTAATTGATTGCCAGTTAATCATTATTTATGTTGCTTTTCTTTGGGTTTGTTTTGGTTGTATTTTGGGGATTGAGGAGTGGGCTGGAGATTAATGTCTCTCTATCTTTTGCTGTTTGTCCTGCACCACTCTTAGACTATAGATAAGGTGGTATGCCCCCTAACCAAAGTTTCACCAACTAGTACGCCCACTGCATATCCTAGACGACTGTGTTCTCCTTTCCTTTAGCAATCGTTTAACTTATCCTATTCAACATTTAAGGTTTAAATTAAAAATATAATTAGAACATTGGAATGTTGGTAGCTCCATTGAAAACAATGGAGTGCTCCGGGCTTATAATGGCTGGTATAAGCCCGGACCTCCAACATTCCAATGTTTGTTTGTTCACAGCTCTGGCTGTGAACAAAGGCTTCAGGGAGCCTGAGGGGATTTCAATCCCCTCGCGCTCCCTAAAGTCTTGGTTCTATTTGTTAGAACATTCTACCCTCTATTGACATAATGTTCTAATAACCTTATAGCCCTTCATAGCAGGGCTATATCGGCTTTTAAAGTCCCTCTGCTTTGTTAAAGTCCCTCGCCTTTGGCTTAGGCCTTTAACGCTGCAGTGGGCCTTTAGTAGTGGTATAGCTTGCTACGGCGGGCATCTGAAAGAAACAGGTTAGTGTTAGATTCCTTACCTTAGAATATCCCCAGGCGTCAGACTGGATCCGGAACGTTTTGCGTAGCAGTACCCCTGCGCGTCCGTAGGCGTCGTCTGCGGCTCTGCGTCCGTCGGCGCGTGGTCGCCGGGATGACGTCGTTGGAGTACTTAGACGCCGCCCCGTGCGCTGAAGTCAGTTCTTCTATTTTCTGCGCCAACAAGCGCAGGTCCGGGAAGAGCCGTACTCCTTAATCACTTTTTGACTAACTTTTTTCGATCTGTTTTGGATCTTCTCGAGTCGTTTATCGACTCCGTTGCCGGTAGGGATGCCTGGGTTCAAGCCTACTGACGACTGTAGCCAAATGACGTGGCCGGGTGTTTTTGGCGACACCGCCCACGCGGCTCCACTGGAGCCGCAAGCGCCGCGTCCATCTCCACACCCGCCGGTCCCTGGGCTGAACGTGACACCGTAGGAGATCAGCGCCTTCCTCGCAGTCATGAGGTCTCGCTTTCCTCCGTCTGGTCCCGTCGAGGTGCCTTAGGGTTCTGCGGGCCCATCTGGGAGCCCAAGCGGGCCGGCGGCTTCGGTCCCGACGCCGCAGGACTCGATCCGTGTCGACGCTGGTCGACCTTACAACCCCTACGCCGGCGCCGGCCTCAAGCGGCTTAGTCCCCAATCCCCACCCCGGTCCGGATCCGGCATCGAGCCCATCAACAAAGATCTGGCTCCATCCTTTCTTCCTGACTTTCAGGAGATGGAGGACGGAGGACCTTCTGGCTCTGCAGTGCCAGTTGAGTGAGGACTGGGCGGACGAACTTGGGGAAGCCAGTGGTCTGGACACTTCGCCCGACACTGGTTTTGTCTCCCCTCCTACCCTGGCTACGGAGGAGGTGGCTGCGTACAGCGTGGTGTTGACTCGGGCAGCCAAGGCCTTGGCTCTTGAGCTCCCAGTCGCGGCCGTGAGGACTAACCTCCTCACTTAGGTACTCAAACCTAAGGCAAGCTCCTCGGAGCCTCTCCTGCCGTTCAACGAGGCCCTCACTGACGTTCGGTTGGGCACCTGGTCCAAGCCCTCCACAGGCCTCCCTTTGGATCGGAACGTGGCCCGACGCCACTGCCCAGCTCCGTGCGACCCCAGCTTCCTGTCTGTTCACCCCTCCCCTGAGAGCCTGGTGATCCAAGCCTCAACTTCCCAGACCGCATTCCCGACCGCCCCTCCGGATCGGGAATCCAAAAGTTACGACCAGTTCGGTAAGAAGCTGTTCTCCTCACTGAGTTTGGGGTTGCGGTCTGTCAACACTGCCTGTCTTTTGGGCCGTTACTCTCACTCTTTGTGGGATACGGTTGCGGAAGTGCTGCCGCAGTGTCCGGCGGAGATCAAGGCAAAGCTAACCCAGGCCCTCGCGGAGGGAAGGGACGCAGCACGATATTCCATTCAGTGTGGACTGGATACCACGGACCCGCTAGGCAAGGCAATTGCAACGTCGGTGGTGGTTCGCCACCACGCCTGGCTGAGGTCCACCAACTTTTCGGGCGATTTCCAAGCATCCCTTATGGACATCCCCTTTGATGGCCATCGCCTTTTTGACAAGACGGACAGCGCGCTGGAACATTTTAAGGACTCCAGGGCTACGGCCAAGTCCTTGGGCCTCGGCCAACACCAGCAGACTTCGCCTTTCGTCCCTTTTATGGCCAAGGAAGGGGCGCCCCCTCATGTCCAGCTAGCCACTGGCCGCAAAACAAACCTAAACGCGCTCGTGGACGTTTTAACCGTTGTGGTGGTGCCGGGGGACACTGGCAAGGTCAGTCCACACCCGCCCGCGCAGCATCTGCCTCAAAATCCTTCAGGCCCATTCGACGCCAGTGGGGGGGCTTGGCTCGCCATCACCACCTCCACCGGCCCTCCATCACATCGGACAGGTGGGTACTGCAAATCGTCTGAAGGGGTTACTCCCTCCCCTTCGAGGCGACCCCTCCAGCCATGCCACCGCAGTACCACCGCATGTCGGGGGATCACTTGCGACTTCTACAGGAGGAAGTTACGGCCCTCTTGGCCAAATGGGCTGTCGAGCACCTTCCTGGCCAGAAGTAGGACGTGGTTGCTATTCCCACTACTTTCTGGTACCCAAGAAGGGCAAAAGGGGCCCACGCCCTACCTTGGATTTAAGGAGCGTCAACGGCTTCCTCCGGAAGGAGAAGTTCAAGATGCTGACTTTGGCTGAGGTCTTAGCTGCCCTGGACTCAGGAGACTGGATGGTAGCGTTGGACTTGCAGGATGCTTATTTCCACTTCCCCGTCCTGCCAGCCCATTGGCGATACCTACGGTTCACGGTAGGCTACAAGCACTTTCAGTTTACTGTGCTCCCCTTCAGCTTTACCAGCGCCCCACGGGTGTTCACGAAAGTGATGGCGGTGGTCGCAGCTCATCTGCGCAAATTAAGGGTTTCAGCTTTTCCCTACCTCGACGACTGGTTGTTTAAGGCGGGCTTGCCCCAAACAGTCGTCTCCCACCTCCAGACTAAGGCCGACCTCCTGCACTCGCTGGGGTACTCCATCAACGTGCCGAAGTCACACCTGTGTCCCTCTCAGAAGCTCCTCTTTATCGGAGCAGTTCTAGACTCTGCGCCGTTTCGGGTTTATCCTCCCGAACAGCTGGTTCGGGATATTCAGGCTCTGATTCTGGTCTTTCAGCCTTTATCCCAAGTTTCGGTCAGGTTGACGGTGCGGCTCCTGGGGCTGATGGCCTCCTGCATCCTTCTGGTGCATCACGCCCGCTGGCGGATGCGGGCTATGCAGTGGGAACTGAAGTTTCAGTGGGCACAGCATCATGACAACCTCTCCGACCACGTCCGGATCTCGGAGGGCACTGCGAAACAGTTGCAGTGTTGGCTCACGAACCGCGATTGGGTCAGCGGCAGATCTCTCTCCATTCCCCAACCGGAGCACGTAGTGGTGACAGATGCGTCCCTCCTGGGATGGGGGGCCACATGGGAGAGAGGGAGATCAGAGGCCTCTGGTCTCCGGCGGAGTACCGGTTCCACATCAACCTTCTGGAGCTGCGGGCGATCCGGCTTGCATTGAAGGCATTCCTTCCCTCTGTCCGGTGAAGTGTAGTGCAGGTGTTCACGTACAACACCACCTCCATGTGGTACTGCAACAAACAGAGCCGGGTGGGGTTGTGGACCCTTTGTCAGGAGACTCTGCGTCTCTGGACATGGCTGGAACATCAGGGCGTCACCCTGGTGGTTCAACACCTGGTAGGATCCCTGAACGCCAGGGCGGACGAACTCAGCTGCCGGTGCATGATGGATCACGAATGGCATCTGAACTTGGATGTGGCGCAAGGCCTCTTTCGGCAGTGGGGAGAGCCTTGGTTAGATCTATTCGCCACCGAAGAGAACGTGCAATGTCATCAGTTCTGCGCGTTGGAATTTCAAAGGCGGCACTCGCTCAGAGACGCTTTTCATCGTGAGTGGAGCTGCGGTCTGTTGTACGCATTTCCGCCTATACCACTTCTGCCCAGAATGCTGAAGAAGATCAGGCGCGACCGGGCACAAGTCATCCTTGTGGGTCCGGACTGGGCACGAAGATACTGGTATTCCGAGCTACTCAGCATGTCAGTCGATCCTCCGATTCGTCTGCCTCTTCAGGAGGACCTTCTGTCGCATCAGCAGGGGGCCGTCCTCCACCCGAACCTGTCCAGCCTCCACCTCCATGCGTGGATATTGGGCGGCGGCAGTTGAGGCCATTTGACTTGCCTCCTGAAGTATGTGATGTGATTCTGGCAGCCAGGCGTCTCTCCACAAAATCAGTATACGCCTGCAGGTGGAACAAAGTTGTGGCATGGTGCACAGCAAAGGCTGTGGATCCTCTCTCTGCCCCCCTTTCTGAGGTTCTCCTCTTCCTTCTTTCTCTTGCCCAGCATGGCTCTGCTCTGGGCACTCTTAAGGGCTTCTTGAGGCTTCCTGGTCAGCCTTCTCTTTTCAAGTCCCCTATTGTTTTATGGATTCTTGAAGGGCATCACACACATGTTCCCTCCTGTTCTTTTCGTGATGCCTCAGTGGGACCTTGTTCTTACATTTCTGATGTGCGCTCCTTTCGAGCCACTTCACAATTGCCCTCTTAGTCTTCTGACTCTTAAGACTGCATTCCTGGTAGCCATCACCTCTGTTAGGAGAGTGAGTGAGCTCCAGGCTCTTTCATCTAAGCCTCCTTTCCTTTCCGTCCATCCGGACAAAGTTGTGTTCAAAACACGTCGTTCTTTCCTGCACTACATTGTTACAGCCTTTCACATCGGGCAGTCCATAACCTTGCCCATCTTCTTTCCGCCTCCGCATCCTTCCAAGGAGGAAGAGAGGCTCTACCCTCTGGACCCAAAACGTGCGCGCTCCTTCTACCTTGATCGCACACGCCAGTTCCGGGTGGACGACCAGCTCTTTGTTTGTTACATGGGTGCGAAGAAGGGACGGGCGTTGCACAAACGGACCATCTCTCGGTGGATCGTGTTGTGCATCAAGGTCTGTTACTCCTTGACTAAAAAGGAGCCCCGTAAGGCTGAGGGTCACTCTACTCGGGCCATGGCGGCTACTACTGCCCTGGGTCGGGGAGTCCCCTTGCAGGACATCTGTCAGGCAGCTACGTGGGCCTCACTGCACAGGTTTGCTAGACACTACTACCTGGACAGCCAAGTCCGGAGAGATGGCTTTTTCTGACGTTCTGTTCTCCAGGACTTTCTGGTGTGGTCTTGGTCCGCAGACCCACCACTGGGGTTGGTATTGCGGGGGTACCTATTCTAAGGTCAAGAATCTAACACTAACCCGTTTTTTTCAGATGCACAAGTTACTTACCTTCTGTAACGATATATCTGTATGAAACAGTAGTTAGTGTTAGACTCCTTACCCCCCACCCATCCTCCTCGTTCCGCGGACCGATATCTAGGGTTAAGGTATTTCCCTTTGAGGGCCCTAGTTTAATGGCACCAGTGTCGGTCTCTGGCTTGGCTCTGCGGTCCTGGCGCGTAAAGCTATGTACAAGAACTGACTTCAGCGCACGAGGGCGGCATTAAAGTACTCTGACGTCATCCCGGCGACCACTACGCCGACAAGGGATGCGGAGCCGCAGACGACACCTACCAACGCGCAGGTGTACTGCTACGCAAAACTTTCCGGATTCAGTCTGACGCCTGGGGATATTCTAAGGTAAGGAATCTAACACTAACTACTGTTTCTTGCAGATCTATTGTTACCGAAGGTAAGTAACTTGTGCTATAAGGCTATAGTAAAATAGGGCAATTTATTTATTTATTTTATTTATAAAGTTTTGTATAGCTACCTTCTGGAGGGATAGAATAATATTATTGGTGTCCAAGACATATGCCTGAAGAGGACTTACTGGACCTGATGCAGACATAAACAATGCCCTTTAACTTTTTGCTCTTCTTCAATAAAAAAAACAATGAGGGTGGCTCTTGTGTTACACAAGTCTTTACTAGCCACATCTTAGGCAATTGTGAATAAGGAGCAGGTAATATTATGATTACAGAAGGCTATAGAACTGTATGACTACTATTGTAACACTTAATGTACTCCACACAGAGCAAGGTGGCTGTATGTCCTGGCAGGATTCACAGAAGACAAACTGATCATCACTGGGTTGCATGGTTGGAGTGAGCAATCTGGTGACACCAAAAGAATTCACCTTCTCTTTGCATGTTAACTGCATTTATTTGTAGATTGATTATATTTTATTCCGTAACACTACTCTAAATTGTGAAAAACACCCCATAACAATCTCAGACCATGTCTTAGTGCTAACTCTGTTAATGGCGCTCAACCCTCAGCTCGAATAACAGTGCGCTCATCAATCGGAGTTCTCCACTTTAAAACTGATTAAACTAAGGAATAGTTTAACCTTATTGATTTAAGAGGGGGATGATTGAGTAGTACATGGGAAGCCTTTTAACAATATAGAAAAAGGCAAACGTAAGGGGATTATATTGGGAATGAAGAAACCTAATTGCTAGGACAAAGAGAAGGCATAAGAAACCATCAAAACCATGCAACATGAGCACACTGCTAGTCTGCAAAGTTGCAGCTTTGAAATCCATACTTAATGAAACAGAAATCTGAAATTGAGTTTGCTTTGTCTTAAGAAAACCATGGCCAGGGCAGCAAAACTGGTCCTCATCTGACTCTGCCAGTTGATACAAATAGTAGAGAGGGTCTGTTGCATAGAAATGCATTGTTCTACTAGGAAGATCCTCACTCCAGCCATCAAAATGTAAATGCATGTCATAATTATTACTTCCCTGTATTTTGTGCACACCACCTCAGAAGGTGAACAAAGGGACTTCTCTTTTGGAATGGGGTAAAGGGATAATGAGCCCGGCACATGAAACCTCTAGCACTAAACCCAAATGGTGGGTTTTGCAATCATATATTCCAAGAATGTTAGTTGAAAGCATGATAAAATGTCAAAAAAGATTGCT
The DNA here is from genome assembly GCF_964263255.1 of Lissotriton vulgaris. Lineage (NCBI taxonomy): Eukaryota > Metazoa > Chordata > Amphibia > Caudata > Salamandridae > Lissotriton > Lissotriton vulgaris. The sequence continues at coordinate 2,105,492,293 of NC_141689.1, forward strand.
GTATTCTGATATATTTTTTCAAAGTTCAAATTCTTTTATTCATAATTATGTAAACTCATCAGACAATACACATCCCGTTCCTTCTTTAAACAGACAACGTATCTTTTGAGGTTACGCTCTGTCATGGCTGTGAAAAAAATAATACATGACCAGTATTTAAGAACATTTAAAAACAAACATCTTATATAACATCATATATAGCAAAAGCTACACCACTTCTACACAATGTATAAACTACTATTAATCATTACACACTCCAGTGAAATGATAGATTTGGTTGGTCTTCCGATGTTAAAACCCAGTATGCTAGGAAGCAATGTCCCCTTATAAAACTACAGGCTTGAAACCATCCCGAAGTTTTCTGAAACAGATGTCAGTAATGGGCTCTAATGAGGTGGCTCTCTGGTACTTCGGCTTGGGGCACGATTCACAGAGTTTCTACAATTGTGTCCTCATGTACGTGAAGGCAATACAGAACTGAGAAGCAGAGCTGAACATTGTTGTACACAAGCAGTAGCCACTGTAGCGTCCTCCCGAACCTGGTAGCATGTAAATGACCACATCACAGACAGAGCTCTATAGTGCACATCTTTTTTTCAGAGTGCAACCGTTAACTAACTGTACACATTGCGTCATGAACTTTACTAACCACACCCAAATGATTACGTCATTTTGACGGACTCCATCAGTTACCAGAAGGTTCCCGCCTTTCTTCCAGACCTTGTTTTGTGAGGTTGATGAAGAGGAGGAGTAGGGCCTGCCTCTGGCACCAGGTATGCAGCAGTAGGTGTAGGAGGTAGGCTCTCTGGACTTTCAGGTGGGCAGGTCTCACTTCTGATTTCTGGAGCAGTTGAACATCAAGGTAGGTGCTCGAAGTGCGACAAATATTTATGGACTTTACAGGACGTTGAGTGGTCAACATATGTCCTTTGCTCATCACAACCCTCAGAGGTTCAGCATCAAACAGAGCATCAGACTTATGCTTCCATTTCTGCTTGACCAGGACTCCGATTCCTTCCTTGAAAACTATGTTCTGAGCTCATCTGCATGTATCCGCTTAGGTCTTCATTCTGGACTTATGCAAGGAATCCGTTGTACAGATCTCGCCCTAATCAGTCTTCCAATGAGTGGTCTATTGCAGCTGTTTGGTTCCCATGGCTCTCCCAAACATCAAGGTGGCAGGGCTTTCATCTGTAGTGGAATGGGGAGTTAATTGGTAGACACGAAGGGCTCAGCAATGGGCCGATTTGAGATCACTTCCTTCTAGAGAACTGAACTACTCTTGAGGGTCCCATGAAGCGTTCAACAATGCTGTTACCCTGTGGTCAGAGGGGAGTGCTTTTCTGATGTTTGACATTTATGTTCACGAGAAACTCTTTAAACTCTCGGTTGTTGAACGGTGGGTTGTTGTCGGACTTAAGAATGAAGGAGAAAAGTTGTGTTGCAAAAATGTTATTTAATGTCCCAATTGCTTTGTCATCTGTGGTTGACGACAGGTCTTGCATGATGGGAAATCGTGAGTAGTTGTCATCAACTACCATAAGATGATGTCCATTGGTATGGGGTCCAAAGAAATCCACTGCAATCCTCACACTTGGTTGCGGATATCAGACATAACTAATGGATGCTGTGTTGTTTCTTGGAGACAATTAGTTGCAGTAATGACAGGCCTTTCATTTCCTTTCAATTCTCTAGTCAAGGTGAAGAAAACACTCATGGTCTCAAAGAGCTCACTTGGTGGGGACAATGCCACAATGACCCTCATGTGCTAGTTTGATGACTTGCTGACCAAGGCTCTCTAGAGTGAAAAGTCTAGAACCTCGTAATATAAAGCCTTCTTGTGTGACAGAGTTTCACTCTCACATTTTTTTAATTTTGGTATTCAAAGATCTGTAAGAGGTAGAGTGTTTATCTTTCAGGATTGCTGGGCAGTGATTTCTTGAGAAAACGCACATCTCTATCTCTATCTGTATTTGCAGCAGCAAAAGTTTGCTTCAGTGATTGAGCTGCAGGTATGCTTGACTTGACTATGATGTTAACATCGGCCTCAGCCGCTTTAGATGTTGTACTGTGACATTGTACTGGCTCTTGTGAAAAGTAGTCAACTGGATTTTTATCTTTCCCTGGCCTATGCACAATAGTGTAACCATGCTCTTTCAATCGCAACCCCCACCTCTCAATGTGAGGGGCAACTTGGCTTTTGGATTCCCAGAAATGTTAAGTAAAGCTTTGTGGTCGGTGACAAAGGTGACACATTTTCCATATATAAACTCATAGAATTGTTCACAAGCCCACATCACAGCTAGACATTCTTTCTCCGGTTTGGAATTTTATCATGTTCAATCTGTGACAGCCTCCAGCTTGCATAAGCCACAATGTGATTTTGAAGTACAGTAGATGGGTACACCCAAAAGAGTCACTGGGACCTGGGTGCAAAGCAATACATATGAAAGAGGGGTCCCAGTTCAGTCTATACGACAAAACATGCAAATCAAAAAAATCATGTACATAAAAAAGAAAATTCAAGAATGATTGAGCACACTGTTATTTAATCACAATGCGTAGAATGGGAAATAAAGCGTACATCTTTGACGTATCGAATACAATAATAACTGTGCCCCAAGGAGTGTGAAGATATAGAAGTGCACGTGAAGGAACAAGTGATTAAGATATTCTGCCTAAAAAATGGAGGACTAATCTTAAAATTCACAGTTATAATTGGCAATTGGTAGTGAACCAGGGCCAACAGGTAGTACCCCCTAAATGGGTATTTCACTCTTGAAAACCATGCCTATTGCTCATCAACATGTTTTATTATTTGAGATGGCTTCAGCTGGTGGTTGGAAGGAAGAGAAGTCGACATTTCGACCCCTAGAGTGTAGCTAGGTAACAATACAGCCTTAGAGCGGGGTCTTCATCAGGACGATGATAGAAGGGGAGGGGCTTCAGTGATCCTAAAACCATGAAAAACCATAAGTATAACGAAAGGGGAACTAAAGAGTTAAAGGAAACCAAAAAATGATAGTCAAGTTACCGTGCCAATTAAACATCACTAAAATGGACCAGCCTGCTCCAAAATGGTGGAGGATGATAATCTGTAATATTTACAAACGAAACTATTTGTTAACCATGTTTACTAAAAGATTCAATCGTAAAAAATTCCGTAATGATTGAAATACAAGGAGACTCACATTTAGTGATATCAAAGTGCAATAACACGATATATTCATTCAAAATGCTTGCGCTTTCATCTGACATTGCTGCATTGGAGAAACATTAAAAAACGCGGAGGGAGCAGCATTAGGAGCAACTAATATCAATTAACCAAGGTACCAAATACATAGATGCAAATAGGACAGCTGGGCGGGTAAGGGGCGGCGGCCACTTATTTGCAGTAGACTAGCCGGTCTAAGGTAGAGTGATGACAAAGCCTCAATGTTCGCCGCGTCCTTGGTCGATACAATCTCTAGAAAAAGGGTAAACAATGGGGGACGTTGGAGAACACTGATTCCAATACGATCGTACTTGAAGTACAACATTACGTGTTGCAGTGTGTCAAGTGGAGAGAGCATACCTGATGTATCAGAGCCTTTCGATAATTCACGGGGATCTGTGTCAACCTCCTACGTGGACAAAACGAGTAAACGCTGTGCTGTCTCTGTTAATGAAAGTGAGAGTCGCGTCCAGCGCATGCACGTAGACTAACGCACAATGCGTATGATAATAGTGAAAAGACTACATTAGAAGGTGCCCAAGAAAAAAAGGAAAGATGTAAAGGTCTGCCGATAGTCCCAAACATAATATTTCCCAGTGCCATAAAAGATCATATCAGTGCAATAAAAGATCGTATCAGTGCATATTTGTCAAAACTATCAGAACAATAATAATTAAGGCGCGCACCTCTCCAAACATGAGGGTGTAGTGCCCAAGATAACAATGTCACAATGCGTTGTATTTAAAACATTAATTGCACAATTTTCTCAACTGTGGTATTATTCAATTAGAAAAGTAGAGTGATCAGTCTCGAAAAACACGTTTAGGGGAGGGGCAACACTTCATGGGCTAAGGGTTAATCTAGAATAGAATGAAAAACATGGTGGAACTAGTAAAAATACATCAATTAGGAAGTGAGTATGCACCACTCGAGATATGAGAGTGCGGCAACCTGATCATAAGATGGTAAAAATAAAATACATATCGGCTCAAAAAACTTATTACAAACAAAAACACATCTCTCAAGCATGAGGATGAAAGTGTCGCATCATTGCGGCATTTTGTAAGAGTGGCATCATCAAATCTGTATATTAGGATGACATGTCCCTAACTGGGTGTGCCCCCGAATTATATTAAAAAAGTATCATATGTAAAGGTTTCTGGTGCAATAGTTAGCAGAATATTAAATAGGAGAGAAATATGATTTTTTTTTTATTATAATAGCCTGTTATTTTGACAGTGTCGCCAGTTGAGCGTGGCTACTTTCCAGTTCATTAGGACCATTTTTCACAGAGTCAAACAGGGTCATCCATTTGGATTCACGGATGTTCAGGATCTTGCTGATATTACCCTCTCTGGGCCCAAGCGTAACTTTCTCTAGAACAATCCATTTCATGGTGTCTGGAGCATGGCACAGTCTCTTAAAGTGTTCAACCAAAGGTGCCCCTTGTACTTCACATCGTATCCTGCTACAGTGTTGCAATATTCTGGATTTAACTTTTTATTGGGTTTGTCCCACATAAAGTTGATCACAAGGGCACCTAATTGCATAAATCACATTAACTGAGTTGCAGTTTGTATGTGATTTAAGAGTGATCTTGCTTTGATTGTGCGTACATTCCTTGGATCGGATTGTCATCGAGCATGCCTTACATGATCCGCATCTATGGTGGCCTAAAATGGGTGGAAGGTTCCACAGTGACAGTACAGTTTGTGGTTCTGGAGTTTCAAGAAATGAATGAACAACTCTATCTTTGATGTTCTTTGCTCGTTTGTATGCATGGAGGGGAAGCGCATGTTGTTGAATGTCATCGGAGATGAGTGCCCAATGCTTATTCACGACTTTTTTAATGGCATTACTTTTAGTCGATCAGTATTGGGATCACCTCTGTCTCTTGGTTTTAGCAGTTCTTTTCTGTGGCTATACCATGCCCGCTTCCTTGCCCGTTTAATGTTTCTGATAGGGTAGCCTCGATCTTGCAGACGATAAGGGAGTTCCTCCGATTCTGACATGTAATCTGTTTTACGTGAGCAGTTCCTGCAGAGACGCAGGAACTGCCCAAAAGGTAGATTGTCCCTCAACCCACGCGGGTGGTGGCTGCTGTATTGCAACAGGGAATTCCGTTCCGCCGGCTTTCTGAAAAGTGGTTTAGAGGCGACCTTCTTCTTCAAAGATTTTAATATCTCGGAAATCATTGTTTCTCATGCGATTGGATTGTAAAATTGATATAGGGGCTATTATCATTCAGCCAGGTGTGAAACCTCTGTAGGTCTGATGTTGATCCAGAAATGTGATCATTGTTGTGCCCCCTGTGCTGTGCAATGATTGCACTCACCCCACTGGGCTGGCACCTGCTACAACCTCAGTAATGAAGTTTTGGATCAAAATTTCCCATTTTAGTAGTGTTCTCAATTGCATGTTTGATTTTCTTAAAGCTTTGGTCACATTCAGGTGACCATTTTAATACTGCGTTATTTTTTTGTCAAGTCTCAACAGGGCACTGATAGTGGCAAAGTTACAAATATACCTCGAACAGTGCCATGCCAAGGAAGGATCGCAGCATTGGTACATCTTTTGGTGGAGTAGTGGACAACAAGACTTGTACTTTGCCCAGATCTGCTGTCTTTCCCATTTCAGAGAAAATATGCCCAAAGAATTTGAGTGTCGTTTGGTGAAACTCACACTTTCTTCATTCAAAGTGAGACTGGCATCAGCCAGCAAGGGACATACTTGTGTAAGGGCTTTGTAATGTTCTTTTTGAGTGTCCCCAAATATCAGTATATCAAAGGTGTGTGTGACAGACTGTATTATGCTGTGAATTACATCCTAAAAAAGCTCTGCAGCTGATGACACCCCAAAACTTAAGTCTTTTATATCTGAACAAGCCAATAGGGGTTTAAAAGTTGGTAATGTATCTGCCGTTTTCCTCTAGTTCAGGTTGATTATCCCCTTGTTCAGATCGAGACAAGAAAAGACCTTTGCACCATGCAGCTGTGTAATCATATCTGCAATGTGCACTCCACAGTTCTTTATGGGCATTATCACTATGGGAGAAACCCATGGTGTCATATCATGTTTTAACAGGATTTCTAGTTCTCTCTACAGCTCTCTCTACAGCTTCCTGCAAGTGAAAATCAATTTGACAGTGTTCATGAAAAGGGCGAATGTCTTCATTGATGTAAAGTTGCACTTAGATGGTCTTAAGATTTCCTAATCCATGAGAAAATGATGGGACCTCCCGCAATGTGAGATTCCAGTTAATACAATTCTACGTGTTTCATCGGGCGTACCTCACTCCTCACAAACTCAATGAATTTTTCGCTCCTATGCTGCCTGCCCGCGATGCAAAACGGAAAATGCAGAGTTTATGCACATGCTCTGGGATTGCCCACTACTCCACGGGTTCTGGGGGGAGCTCCTGACCAGGCTGATGGAGGTGACAGAAAGGGAGCTGCAGCTGACCCTAGGTGTTTGCCTGTTACACTGGTTCCCCCACACTGCCCGTAACAAAACCGCCAGCAAATTCCTTGATCTGGGTTTAGTCCTAGCTAAAAGGGAAATTACTAGCCATTGGAAGGCGGTCACTGCCCCAACACTGTGCGAAGGATGCAGGAACTTATTAAGTGGGCGGAATGCGAGGGGACCCTCCTTCTCCAGATGGCCCGGAGAACTGACAATGACAGATTACTGGAAACGGCGAGAGCCTGGGTGGCGATGGTGGATCTTCTCAAGAACCCGACTGATGATGATGATGATGACGGATCTCACAGGGTGTGGGGGACTCCCTTCACCACATGGGAACACAACCACAGGTGGGTGAAAGGGTGGGATGGACGGTGGGGGGGGGGGGGGACAGGGGGGGTGGCGGACGATTGATGTGGGTGCATCCTCCTCGATGGGCAATTGATTACTGCCAGAGGGAATCCAACGAAGCGATAGGAATGCATGTTGTGCATAGAGTGCGCTGCAAGGGAGAGCGACATGTCTGAGGGGAGGGGGAGATAGGGGTAATGGGGGGACCAGGGAAGGGGGGGGGAATAGGTTGGGTAGGGGGAGGTTGTACTTAGTTGCTTAGTAAGGCGGTTTGGTGTAGATAGCGTAAGCATAATCCTGGGGTAGCATGGATCAGCCCCTCAGGACTGCCCTACAAGTCAGAATGGACAACAATCCTAACGAAGAAGGAGAAGAAGAGCTGGGCGATCTAGCACGGTGCAGGACTATAATTTGATGTAATCTCACAGGGATACATGGTTGAGCGTCTACATGTGTTGTTCACAAGAATGTGAGAATGTTGTATATGTGAGAAATGGAAAAATGAATAAAATTTGTTTCCCAAAAAAAGAAATGAGACTATGGGAACTGACTTACGATATCTGCATGTTATTTATGTTATAGTTGATGGAAATCAGACCATGTCTGCAGCAGTACTAAATCACTTAATGAAGTACCTTTAAGAACATGAATTGGTGCTTGTACCTTCGTTGTCTTGTGTTGCATGGTTGCTACAAATGATCATTGTTTTTGCAGTGGCATGAAGGTAGTCCATTTGTATACCTATGACTTTGAAGGTGTGAGACGGGGCACAGACGACACTTCATTGTACTTATCTGCCGGCATGTTTATTGATGCACCACTATCGATAAACGATATGGAAAAACCATTCACCTCTAATTTGATCTTGTGGCAGGGTCCAAAGGAATGTTGTTTCATGTTTCGATCTTACTTGGACTTTTCTCCACATGAAGCCAAACCTGCGTGCTCCAGAAATTCACCAGTTGACACCATCGCACAACCATCTTCTTCACTGTCCCGCGACAATGACGTTGAAGGACCTTTGGAAGATGAATTTGAGGACGATCGACATAGTTTATTTCACACTTGCCTAAATTTCTGGAACTTTCGGGCATCCGTTTTCTCTTCTTGACCGGACTGTCATTTTCTCTTTAACTTTCCAAACCGTTACAAAATGGTTTTCTTTCCCGCAACCCATGCATGTCTGTCCAATGGCTGAAAGAAGAATCTGCATCAGAAATACAATTTGTTTTTTCTCTGAGATCACTTTAAGGCCTTAGACCTCTCTGCTTATTTTTTATTTTCAATGCTAATTCACTCCCGGCTACTCCAGCTTCCATATCAGCAGCTTGTCGATCTGCAAGTTCTTCTGCTCTGGCAGCCATGAGCACTCTCTGCAGACTGAGTGTCTCGAGCAGCTTACGTCGTCTGAATGAGTCGGAAAGGCAACCATTAATGACTATGAGACAGATGCGGTCTTTATCATTTAATTAATTGGACTTGCAATGTTTTAAGAGGTCCTCAGGTCTCTCAGCAAACTCATCCTACGTTTCTCCCCCTTGCTGTTTGACTTGGTTGAAGATGTACCTTTCATAGTCTACATTCGGCATTGGATTGAACTTGATTCCTTTATTTTATTTTTTAATAAAGTTTTATTGCATATTTTAACATACAAACTCCCCCGGGCTCCCACCCCCTTCCCTGTTCCAAGCAGAAGACAATCAAATTCATCCATTAATACAATCACAGGTGCCAAAATAATGATCAATCACAGAAAACCTTTCACATATAGAAAAAGCATAGAGACAAAAAAAGAAAAAGTTAATCTCTGTGAGTTCATGGTAAGATCCTCCCAAAAAGATGCAAAATGAGAAGGCCTAGATAGTACTACTTCCTCCCAGCTCTCTCTTACCCCTCCAAGCCCCATCCGTAGCCTCACTATCCAATTCTCTCTTCCAGTTCCTCAAAGGAGCTCAGATTTGCAGCCCCCTTTTCTTAGCCACCCTGCCCTTCCGAGCATAAACCGCTGATTCTGTACGGTAAATAGCTAAGAGACCGGCCATTCAATGCTGACTTGTAATCGGGACCGGATCTAAACATCCTGTGGCCAGACAGAGCCTTAAAAGCGTCATAGCCATAAACATAAAGGCCTGGGCATGGCTTGGGATTACATCCTCATCCATCCCTAACTTAACTAATCGGCAAGTGATTACTATCCGAATTCCCAACTGTGTGTCCATCATTCTACCAATATCATTTTTAAGACTGTCAAGACCAGATCAATTAGTGAACATATGAATAAGGTCTACCGCGTAGCTACTGCACCGAGGCTATTGTGTTTCGGCAACCCCTCCCCATTTTGCTATTTTCGCCGTATTAATGTAAATATTGTACCTGACTTTAAAATGCTGCATCTGCAAGTTAGCTGTGACTAGAGTGGATTGCACAAGATGCAGAGAACCCTCACAGTCTCCTGTACTCGCTTGTAAAAGTTCAACCCACCTTCCAATATGCTTGGCTAGGTCAATCACCATCCTGGCATTCGGCATCCTATAAAGTATACCCAGCGAGGGTTTTTATTTGAGCAGCATGTCAATCACGTTGACTCTTAAAATCCCACTTACCCCCCTCATTTTTCCCCCAGAAAATCTCTTATCTGCAGGCACTTAAAAAATTCTCTGTGCTCCAACCCAGATTTGCTTTTCAACTCTTTAAATTAACAAATACCTGCATTGCCCATAAAATCTCCCAATTATGACAGCCCAAGCTCTTTCCAGCACCTGACTTGGCTATCCATGAAAATATCAGGGAGCCCTCGCTTCTTCCGGACTGCCGTCCATATTTTATATGCAGAAATCACAGTTTTAAACTTGACCCTTTCATAATATCCAAAATCCAGTTGATGCATGAGGCAGCGCCTAGAATCTTCTCCTAACAATAATTCATACGTTGAAGGGGGGCCATTCTCACATAGTCCTGCTTCACCCTCCCCTTTCAACATGACTTTCATTTGTTGAAGGGCCGAAGCCCAATATTACAAAAGATGATTTGGGAAGTGTCCGAAACTTTAAAGCTCTTCTGGGACGTGAATTGGCCCCCAAAAACCTAGAGCTCACCTGGTTAAGTAGCTTAAACCAGCTGCCATCGACCTTCAAGGGGATAGCCCTGAAATAATATAGATTCTTGGGTAAAAACAGCATTTTTACGACATTACTCCTCCCATTCAGGCTTAACCTAAGGTTGTTCATTCTCACAAAATCACAATTAGTTCTCTGAATCAACGGGCCCAAGTTGTACTCCATAGTTTTCTCTATATCGGCAGAGGCTTTGGGCTTGAAGCTCCCTACAGTGACAGTCGAGACGAACTTCCTGACAGAGGTGCTTCAACCGGCGGCAACTTCCTCTGAACCCTCTTGCCCTTCATGAAGCGCTCATGGACGTCCTTCTGGGCACTTGGTCCAAGCCCAGCACAGGGGCTCCTCTGGAAGGGATGAGTGCCTGCCTCCACCGACCGACTCCGGACGATCCCATTTTCCTCCACCAACACCCTTCCCCGAGAGCTTGGTGGTCCCAGCCTCTTCTTCCAAGGGTGCATTCATCAATCAATCAATCAATCAATCCATTTGTAAAGCCCACTACTTACCCGTGAGGGTCTCAAGGCGCTTGGAGGAGGGGAAAGCTGCTACTGCTCAAAAAGCCTGGTCTTCAGGAGTCTTCTGAAGGTCAGCAGGTCTTGGGTATGCCGTAGGTGGATGGGGAGGGTGTTCCAGGTCTTTGCGGCGAAGTGGGAGAACGATCTGCCACCTGAGGTTACTCTTCGGATGCGGGGGACTGTGGCGGGGCGAGGTCGGCAGAACGTAGCTGGCGGGTGGGGGTGTTGAAGCCGAGTCGTCCAATGAGGTATGCTTGTCCGGTGTTGTGGAGTGCCTTGTGTGCATGGGTGAGGAGCTTGAATGTTTTCCTCTTGCTGACTGGGAGCCAGTGCAGGTCTCTCACTTGGGGTGTGATGTGGCTGCGTCGAGGGATATCGAGGATCACGCGTGTAGAGGCGTTCTGATTGCGTTGAAGCCTTTTCAGGAGTTTTGTCGAGGCTCCTGCATAGAGTGCGTTTCCGTAGTCCAACCTGCTGCTGACGAGGGCCTGGGTGACCGTTCTTCTAGTTTCGGTGGGGATTCACTTGTAGATCTTGCGGAGCATGCGGAGGGTGTTGAAGCAGGAGGAAGAGACGACGTTGACCTGCTTAGTCTTGGAGAGAGTGTGGTCGAGGATGATCCCTAGGTTGCGTGCGTGGCCGGTGGGTGTTGGAGCTGTTACCAGTGCGGTCGGCCACCAGGAGTCGTCCCATGCCGAAGGGGTGGGTCCGAGGATGAGGACCTCCGTCTTGTCCGAGTTCAGCTTCAGTCGGCTGTTCCTCATCCATTCGGCGACGGCCTTCATTCTTTCCTGGAGGTTGGTTTTGGATCGGGGGGGTCCTTGGTGATGGAGAGAATCAGTTGGGTGTCATTTTCGTAGGAGTTGATGTTGAGGTCGTGTAGTCGGGCAACGTGGGCGAGCGGTGCCATGTAGATGTTGAACAGTGTAGGGCTGAGGGATGAGCCCCAGGGTTCTCCACTGATGATCTCGGTGGCTTCGGAGCGGAAGCCACCGAGCATTCTCTTCTGCACCCCTGGATAGGGAATCTTAAAAAGCTGGATAATATTAAAAAGCGTATGTTCTCTTCCTACAGCTTAGCACGTGAATACTGCATGGCTCTAGGCCCGCTATACCCTAACAATCTGGGATACGGTTGCTCAGGTGCTGCCTCAGTTCCCGGAGGAGACCCGGGCCATTCTCTCTCATGCATTGGCTGATGGGAGAGGTGCACCTACATTCAAATCCGCTGTGGCTGGGTGCCGTCGACTCTTTGGGCATAACGATTGCCACGTTGGTAGCCCTTCGGTGCTTTATCTTTTTGAGGATGTCTGGTTTTTCGGGGGCTGATCCAGCAACCTTGCTGGACATGCCCTTTGATGGCCGTCGCCTTTTTGGTGACAAGGCGGACTCGAAGCTTGAGTGATTCTCTGGCTACGGACAGATCCTTAGGCCTTGAAGCAGCCACCGACCCCCACTGTCTCCTTTCGTCCCTTTCGTGGCAATGTAAGGCCCCCCCCCCCACCATGTCTGATCCAGTTCAGCCACCGGCCCATGCAAGCTGCTTAGCCTCTCCGCGGATGTGAGACCCAGCGATGCGGGTGTGGGAACCAGCAGGCGGGCCAGTCCAACCTCCCCCCCCACCCCCCTGGAACAGCTTCCAAACTCTCCTAGTCTGACCTTTCAGGGCCATCAGCGGTCAGTGGGTGGCAGGATTCTCCATCAACTCCCCCACTGGCAATTCATCCCTTCAGACAGGTGGGTTTTGGAGATAGTTCGAAGGGGCTACTTCCTCCCCTTCGAGACTCCCCTCCCTTCATGCCACTGTCTTTCGATCACATCAGAGTATCATTTGGTGCTTCTCCGCCAGAAAGTCTCAGCCTTCTTGGCCAAGCGAGCTATCTAGAGGGTCCCTGCGCCAGAAATAGGTTGTGGTTGCTGTTCTGCTACTTTCTGGTGCCGAAGACGTACAAAGGCCTGCGTCCTATCATGGATGCAGGGCCCTCAACTGCTTCCTCTGGAAGGAAAAGTTCAAAATGCTAACCTTGGCTTATGTCCTGTCTGCCCTTGACCCCGGAGACAGGATGGTGGTGGACTTGCAGGACACCTATGTTCACATCCCTGTCCTGCCAGCCCACAGGCGTTACCTACGGGTCATGGTAGGCCACAAGCATCTTCAGTTCATCATGCTCCCCTTCGGCCTTATCAGTGCCCTGCAGGGTGTTCATGAAAGTGACAGCTGTGGTTGCAGCTCTTCTGCACAGATCAGGGGTTCCAGTCTTCCCCTATCTCGACGACTGGCTGTTGAAGGCAAGCTCGCTCCAGGCTGTTGTCTCCCACCTCCAGACTGCATCGCACCACCTGCATTCGCTGGGGTTCACTATCAACGTGCCACAGTCACACATGACTTCCTCTCTGTCGCTCTCTTTCATCGGAGCTGTTCTGAAAACAGTGCAGTTTCGGGCCTATCCTCCTGATTAGCGAGTCAAGGATATTCGGGCTATGATACTGATGTTTCACCCTCTATCCCTGATTTCGGCGAGAATTACTATGAGGATGCTGGGCCTCATGCCCTCTTGTATCCTGCTGGTGGATCAGGCCAGGTGGCATATGCGGAGTCTGCAGTGGGACCTGAAGTTCCAGTGGTCGCAGCAACAGGGGAATCTTTCTATGTCCAGATCTTGGAGTGGACTGCGCAACAACTGCAGTGGTGGTTGACTAACCAGGATTGGGTCACTGGCATATCCCTCTCCCTTCCCCAACCAGACCTCATGGTGGTGACCGATGCATCACTTCTGGGATGGAGTGGCCACCTGGGAGAGGCGGAGATCAGAGGAGTCTGGTCTCCATATCAACTTGTTGGAGCTCCAGGCGATGTGCTCGGCACTAATGACATTCCCTCCCTCCCTCCCTCCAGGGAAAGGCAGTGCAGGTGTTCACGGACAACACCACCACCATGCAGTATTGCAACAAGCAAGGCAGGTTGGGGTCGTGGGCACTTTGTCAAGAGGCTCTTTGTCTTTAGACATTGCTGGAACATCAGGGCATCACCCTGGTGGTTAAACACCTGACAGGATCTCTGAACACCAGGGCGGACAAACTCCTCTTTCAGAAACAAGTAAATCACAAATGGCGTCTTCACTTGTAGGTGGTAGAAGGTCTCTTTTAGCAATGGGGAGAGTCTTTGTTAGATCTGTTCACCACCGAAGAGAAAGCGCAATGTCAGCAGTTCTGCGCGTTGGAGTGTTCAAGGTGGCACTCGCTCGGCTACGGTTTTCGTCACGAGTGGCGCTGTCGCCTCCTGTACGCCTATCTTCCTTTACCAGTGCTGAAGAAGATCAAGTGTGGCCAGGCCCAAGTTTCAGACTCGGCACGAAGTCTGTTACCCCGAGCGCCTGAGCATGGCCATCGATCCTCTAATCAGACTGCCCATTCGGGAGCATCTATTGGTGCAGCATCAGGGGATGGTCCTCCACCCCACCTGTCCAGCCTCAACCTCCTCTCGTGGAGATTGAGTGGTGACAGTTGACAGCTTTCGACATTCCTCCCGAAGACTGTGTTGTCATCTTGGCAGCCAGTCGTGCCTCCAATAAGACTGTATATACCTGTTGATGGAACAAGTGTGTGGTACGGTGACCAAACTTGGGTTACCAGTGCTCCTGAATATCGCTGAAATTTAAAACTGTACTGCCTGATTGTTTTTAATGTGTACTAGGGCTCTTGTTTGTCAAGGTGCCTAATTGTTTTTGTTGCTGCCAGATCCCTTCTGACACCTAGGCTGTTTTCAGCCTTCCGCTCCGGGCTCAGTGGTTTTTCCCGTGAGCGGTGTAGTTTCTGATCAGCTGCTGCACAGCAGGGCTGTTGGGAGGGCAGAGGGGGCGTGAGCATTTAAGCAGGTGGAGAGAATGTGCAGCAGACGCGCGCAGCGTGTGCACTGATGGCGCACTTAAGGCAAGCCCGTCTGTGGCCGTTCGCATCCGACCGGGTCCAGGGGCCAGAACCTCTAGTCAAAAGTTGATCTACTCTACGGAGGAACTTCGAGAACTAAATGGTACGTTGCCCACGCCTGCCCTTCCTGTAGCGTTAGAAGAGAAGCTTTTTACGGGTAATTTGCTAGTCGGTAATGGGGAGCCAGAGAGGAGGTGGACTCGAGAGCGAAGGGTGCGGGTCGAGTTATCCCTCTGGATTGAGGGCCGTAGTGTTGAACACTCGTTCCCTCCAAAAGCACAACTTGGACATTTTTACGCTACTCCGGGAGGAAAAGCCAGACATCCTTGCAATAACGAAAACGTGGCTAGAGAATGCCTTGGGTCCCGAAACATTAGCCTCCCTTCCCCCAAATTATAATGTCTTGACATAAAATCGACAGGGCAGTAAAAGAGGGGGGAGTAGTCGTGTTGAGCCGCAGGTCCCTGACCACAGAAAGGATAGTAGATCAGAGCTTAGATGGAGCTTACATCCTGGGGGTAAAAATAGGGCTAAAATCTTCCTGATAGTGCCGGTAGTATACCACCCACCTCGGTCAACCCCTCTGTTCAATGATCTGCTCCCCGAAGTGGTCAGCGATCTGTGTTCCTGATATGAACAGATTCTAGTGATGGGGAACTTTAACTACCACTGAAACCAGGCACCTGGAGAGGCAATGACCATGCTGGGGATGAAACAAATTGTGAAGATCCCTACTTACGAGAAGGGCCATACTCTAGACCTCATCTGGTACACTGCCCGCAGCACAACTAATAGAGTGTAGACAATGTAGTTGGTCAGATCACCACCTGATCAGTTTCTTGGTCCCTTTGTCCAGTCGACTAAGGTACTTACCCCCTGTTTTAAGGACAGTACGGAATTGGCATTAAATAGGGGAAGCCAGTTTGAGGGAGGCATTGTGTGAGACAACGTACCCAGGGAGACAGATTTGTAATATGAGAGGCTCACAGACCTGAGGAAAGCCATTGATAAGGTGGCCCTGCATGGAAGGAAAGGGTAATGAACAGAGTGAAGGGTGCGCCATGGTATATGGAGGAATCTGATAGAGACTACTAGCCGCAGATTCCTTCACGTAGAATTATCCCCAGACCTGAGACTGGATTAAGAAAACTTTTGCCACAGCATCCCTGCGCGCAACACCACACGACTCCGCCCATGCGTCGTCCGCGTACGTGACGTCAGCGAGGTCACATAAGACCCACCCCGGCGTGCCTATGTAATTTTTTCCTTTTCCGCGTGCAACGCGGATCCGGTACTTGCTACTGGCTGTTTTTTTTCCATTGTCCCTTTTTTTGTGGAACAGTGTGCGAATGCTTTCGGGCTTCAAGACTTGCACGTCGTGTGGGTGTCTTATGTCGGCGATGGACCCTCACCTCATTTGTATGTGGTGTTTGGGGTAGGATCACGGCACCACGGATTGTGCAGCGCCCCAACAGTTGAAGCCGAAGTTGCTGCGGGAGCGGCGGATGAAACTTCTCACGGTGCGTCTCTCCAGGTCGACGTCCTCCCCTTGGTCTGCTAGGGCAAACGGCTTCAAATACGGCCATGGTCGTCGTCCTCGGCCTTCTCCGATGTCACGTGAGCGTCTCCCCCGGTGGGTAAGTGTCGCAGTTTGTCCCCGGGGACTGGTTTCAGGCCTGCCGGGGGCGTGGACTCTCCCCGGATGATGCAGCCCTGCGTGTCGTCGTATTCATCGTTTCACGGAGTTGGGGGGGGGGGTCGAGAGTTCAGATAGAGACATACGCGGCAGCTTTGCAAGCCTTGCTGGCGTCTCCTTCTCCTCCTTCCGCTCCTGGGGCGTCTGCGGATCCCTTGCCTTGCGTTAGGCCCTCAGCGTCGCTGCCCCGGCGCTGACTGGTTCGGATCCAGACTTGGAGCATGTGGTGCTATTGGGGTGCTGCTCCTCCAGGGGCACCTCCATCAGGCCACGGCGACTCTGCCTCGCCGCATCCCCGAGCCCCTCTCGCTCCTTTGACAAGGTGGTCCTGTCTCAGGCCGAGGTGGCGGCTGGACTGTGCGGAGCCACAGGGGTCGGTAGACCCTCCTCGTCCCGCTCTCGGTCTGGGCTGGGTGGGGGACCACTCTTCCCTCTTCGGGACCCTCTCTTCCCTCCCCACAGGCGGCTGCCTCGTCGGAGGGCGAGTCAGAGGTCGAATCGTCCATGGCGCTGCCATATGGGTTGCCGGGCGATCTACGCCACACTCTGGGCCGTGACTGCCGGAAGGCTTCGTGTCACTCCCCAGGCCCTTCCCGTTCCCCGCGCAGGCGGCTGCCTCAGTGGGAATCGAGTCGGCGTAGCTCCGGTGCCGCTCCGGGGCCAGTTCGGCTCCGGCTCCACTCCGGTCCCCGATGCGGTGTGACTTGGAGGAACCCTGTCCGGCGATGCCGGGTGGTGCCGACGTTCTGCCCCAGGTGGCGCTCTACGGATGCGCGCAGGAGTTGTGCTGTGGATTAGTCTTAGGACGCTCAATCTTCTCCGGAGGCAGGCTGTATATTGGTGTCCTCCCTGGAGACTTGTCGCTGCATGGTTTCTTTTTCACCGGCGTTGTCGACGGGCGGCTACCCGCCTTTCCTGAGGCAGAGGTGTTCGTAGGAATTGCGGCAGGTCCCTCATTCTTCGGCTCTTTCTGACTTCCAGGTCTGGCCCTTGCCCGTCTCGCTTGGCTTCGGGGATGGCCGCCTTAGTTTGCAGCCGTCGCCCACGGAGGAGCTGCTTTCTCAACCGCAGGGCCCTGCGGAGGCGGGTGCGACCTTTGCTCACGCGGTGTCTACGGCTGTGGGCATTCTGTGCGTGGGTAACCCAGTTGCTCACTTTTCGTCGGACCATCTCTTGGAGGTTCTCCACCAGGGCTCTGGTGGGAGGGAGATCTTACTTCCCTTTTGAGGGTTCGCTCCTTTCTTCCCTGACGGGGGCTTGGAGACGTCCCTCCTCAGGGGATCCGGTTCCTAAGCACCTTCTGCACCTGCATCTTCTGGCGCCGCGTGACCCTGTGTGCCTTTCCCTTCACGCCTCTGCTGCCAGTCCGTTTTTGTGGACCTCCTTTCCCTCCCTGCCGCCACTGTTGACTCAGCCGTCCCACGAGGCTCGCTGGCTGGATTCTTGGGGGTGCAACATGTTCGCCTCTACCAGCGCTGCCCTGCGGGCCCTTAACACCTTGTGTGTTTTGGCTAGGGCCTCTTCTTGTTTGTGGGCCTCTGCTGAGTCACAGGGATCCGCAGCCTCCCAAGAGCCTGCCCAGGTGGACTTGCGGCATCATGCTGTGGATGGCCTGGAGCTAGCGGCGTTTATTCTCCTCTCTGCTCTAGACATCTGAGGTGCTGGGGCAGGCCATGGCTTCCTCAGTTGCCCTCCATCACCATGCTTGGCTTTGGGACGGCATGTTCCCCGAAAATATTCGGGAGCGGCTCACTGATCTTCCGTTTGACGGCAGCCTGTTGTTCCATGTCCCGGCTGACTCTGCCAGCAAAAGGTTCTTGGTAGGTCTTCGTCCTACTCCTCCTCCTCCTCCTCCTCCTCCTCCTCCTCCTCCTCCTCCGCCTCCTCCGCCTCCTCCGCCTTCTTCTCCTCCTCCTCCTCCTCCTTCCCCTCCTCAGTGACTGCTGAATTGGGCTTTTTCTGTACCTTCTTAGGCCGCTTGTTCTGACTTGGGAGTATGCTTTCTGGCCATTGAGTCCCCCTTGGGACTTTGCCATTGTTGGCTTTTGTTGACTGTGTGTGTTTTGCTGGAGTTGTTGCGCAGACTTGGCCTTAAGATTAGGCCTTCTGCTTTGCTTGAGCTGCTTGTCAAGCCTTCTGCAAGGGTGTTTTCCCCGTGGCCCTTTTGTTTTTTCCTCTGCTGAGGAAGTTCTTCCAAAGAGGGTTCCCATATCTTAGGACTTAACATACCCTATGTGGGGTAGTGGTAGCTGTTATATAGCTTGCGCTCTGCTAAGGAGTTCTTGTCGCCTTTGGGTGCCGGTTATCCATGGCGTTTCTGTATGTTGCTTTTGCTTCTTGAGGTTGTGTGCCCTTGTAGTGTTGTGGCCGGGCATTTTCTCAACTTTTTGCCCCTGTCCAGAGGGCTGAGGTGATTCCCAGTGCTCCTTGTCAAGCGTAGACTGCATGGTTCTTCTGGGGCCCGGGCTGTTTTTCTTGCTATGGCAGCTTATGACTGTTGGCATTGTCCTGGCTGGCCTGTTGCCTTCCATCTGGAGGGGGCTCGCCTTCCTTTACCACTTTTCCTTGGGCTCTCTGGGCCTATTCTTCCTCTTCTTCCTGTCTTGGCATTGGATCGAAGACCTGTTGCCTTGAAAGGGAGTGAGGTGCTTCATCCGCTCTAGACTTGCCCTTGGTTCTTCTCCTGTGAGGGTACGGGCCTCTTCAATCTCCCTTTCCTCATACACCCTCCGGGGTCGATGGTGTTCCCCTTGTGGGGGTTCCTCTTGCCTGGTGGGGATGAAGTTTCTCTTCTGGGCCGCAGATCTGGTTCCCTGTGGGACCTTCTGTTCCGTCCAGGCTGGTGAGGGTCCTTTCGCCGACCCTCCTTCCACGTGGGTATTGCTAGGGTATCTATTCTACGTCAAGTAATCTGCGGCTAGTAGTCTCTATCAGATGTACGAGTTGCTTACCTTCGGTAGCGATGTATCTGGTAGAGACGATTCTGACTGCAGATTCCTTCATGGCCCGCCCTTCCTCCAAGTTCTGCGAGGAGCCTTGGGGTGGTCTTCGGTACTCGCCTCCTGGTGGGGGGCTGTGGCAAAAGTTTTCTGGATCCAGTCTCACGCCTGGGGATAATTCTACGTGAAGGAATCTGCGGCTAGAATAGTCTCTACCAGATACATTGTTACCGAAGGTAAGTAACTCGTACATTAAGAGGAAAGAAACAGTTCCTACGCCAGAGTGAAAGGCAAACGCGGAAATCGTACGATCCCGAGTGGAATATAAGTTTTGTTTCTTTCCTGTCTGAACAGTATAAGATCGGGTTCTCCTCGTGATCCTATACCTGCCAAAATCTTAGCTACTGGATATTGAACCACGACGGGTCCTTATGAGACTCTTAAATGCATCTCTGAGTCCCTTATGCCCCAGGACTGGAAGCACGCAATGGTTGTTCCTCTTCAAAAAAATGCCGGAGTCGATACGTCCAACCTTGCAAATTTTCGACCTATATCTTTGCTACCTGTTCTCTCAAAAGTGTTGGAAAGACACGTTAATACCCAGCTAAACCATCTTGAGGAAAGCTCAGGATTTTTACACTCTTCCCAGTCTGGCTTTCGTGCGCACCACTCCACCGAGACGGCCCTACTGGGGGTGACGGAGAGTTTGCGACACGGTATCGACCGCGGGGAAACATCAGCACTCATCCTTTTGGATTTGAGCGCGGCGTTCGATACCGTGTCCCATTCCATTCTTTTGAGCTCTCTCCGGTCCCTGGGAGTGGACGGTCCTGCACTAGCCTGGATTGCCTCCTTTTTAAGTGAGCGCACCTTCCAGGTCTTTTCTACAAAAGCCACATCTGACATCTGTCCATCGGCGTATGGTGTCTCGCAGGGGTCCATACTCAGCCCCCTATTGTTCAACATCTATGTTAGAACCCTGGCTACCATTGCGGAGGATGCTGGGCTGACTATTTTTTCATACGCCGATGACACCCAAGTGGTTTTCTCTCTTTCCAGCAGTGAGAACAACAGTGTATCGATCCTGAAGTCTGGACTGTCTCGTATGGCTGAGTGGATGCAGAGGCATTTGCTCAAGCTAAACGGTGACAAAACCGAGGTTATCATCTTGGGGAAGCACAAAGATCTCTGGGGTCCACAACACTGGCCCAGTGACATGGGACCCCTTCCCCAACCAACATCTGTGGTTCGAAACCTCGGATTTCTTATAGATGATAAACTCCATGAGGCAGCAGGCCACTAAGGTGGCCGCTATCTGCTTTGTCACCTTGGCTCCAGAAAATTCTATGGATGCTGCACATGCCACCAGGAGAACCGTAGTCCAGGCGTTGGTAACCTCTCGCCTGGACTATGGAAATGTCCTCTACCTCGGTGCAGACGTAGCAGCGATTAATAAGCTTCAGGTTGTACAAAACTCGTCGGCCTGACTTCTTCTTAACATCCCGAGGAAATCATCGGCCTCTCAGGCTCTCCGAGATTTACACTGGCTTAGGGTCTCTAGCTGTATAAAATTTAAAGCCCTGTGCTATCTCTTTAAAATCAAACAGGGCACGGCCCCAAAATACTTGCAGAGTCTTGTTCAACCGTACAAGCCTAGTCGCACATTAAGATCCTCCGCAAATTGTGACTTTGTTGTTACAAGATTCATACTTGCAAGGATGGGGGGGTTGAGCCTTTTTCCATCTAGGTCCCAAACACTGGAACGCGCTTCCAATTGCTCTGAAATCTGAAACCAACCTATTTTGTTTCCGGCAAAAATTGAAAACCATGCTTTTTTTAACAAATATATAAGCTGCTGCTTCTGTTCCATGGTACTGCTGTGTTGTCCTTTCTTCTCCAGTCTTTCCCTTGCACGGGAAACCCACTGTGGGTAGCTGTTGCGCATTATAAATTCAAATAAATAAATAAAATAATGCAAATCTAGCCCTATATAAAACAGCCATCATGGCAAAGAAATCAGAGTACTATGAGCTGAAGATCAAGGAGGCCAAGGATACCCAGAAGGTGACCTTTAAAAATGTGTTGAGGGAGAGAAGTCAAACGAATGAACAGAAGACTGTTGCCAATTCGGCTGACTGCAATAAGATACAGGACTTCTTCCTAGTTAGTTAAAGATATCCTAACGGAAATAGGCAACACCCACATAAGCCCATGCCTTCTGTTAGTGGTGGAACTACCGGATTTCCAAGGTGACAAGCTCTCAGTTTTTCCAACATTAGATCTAGACTCCCTAGCACATATCATGGCCAAAGTGAAATCCCGGTCACCAGAGGACCCCTGCCTACCAAGGGTGTTCAAAATTATCCTCCCTCTGATGTGGTTGGAGCTGTTGCCCTTGCTAAACCTGGTAACTGGGAAGGTTCTTTTCAACTTTAAAGAAGCCATGCTGACTCCGCTGCTGAAGAAAGCAGGGGTGCATATCAATAATTTGAAGAACTATCAACCAATATCCAGACTTCCCTTCTTGGCTAAGGTAGAGCCGCATGTGCTTAGAACGCTTTCGTCCTTTTTGGAGGATAATCAGTTGCTCCCTGAGTGGCAAGCAGTCTTCAGGGCCCCAACAGTACAGAGCTAGTGATGCTCTTGGTGCTGGGCAAGCTGAGGCTTGCAGCAGACGAGAAGAAATCCTTGGCATTGATCCTATTGGATCTTTCAGCCGCATTCAACACAGTGAACCATGCTTAGCTGCTGACCCGCATACAGGGGCTGGGAATCACTGGCACCGTGTATCGGTGGATTGCCTCCTTTCTGAAGGATCGGTCACAAAAGGTCCAACTGGGGGAATGTGTTGTCCAGGAAAGGCCCTTGCCGTGTGGTGTCCCGAGGCTCTGCGCTGTTACCCCTGCTCTTTAACATTTATCTCCAGCCACTTGTGGAAGCACTAGAAAAACTGGAATGTCAAGTGTTCTATTACGCTGACGATACACAACTAATCTTGCGTATCAACAGTTCTGCGCAGTCTAAAATACAGAACCTTCTTTTGTTTTCTATGAATTGGATGACTACCAACTCATTGAAAGTAAATCCTGATAAGACTGAGGTACTAGCTGTTACCACAGGGGGCAGCCACTGGTCCAATTCCTTTTGGCCACAACAGCTAGGCACCACTCCGATACCCGTTCCAATTGTGAAGAGCTTAGGTATTAAGTTACACCAAACTAACTCTAAATAATGAGGTGGTCGCTGTGGTGGGTATTTTGTGGGCCTTATGAGGCACTCCAGAAGTTTGTACCCCTCCTGTCATTCTCCACCATGTGCACCTTAGTATCTGCACTAATTGTGTCACAACTCTACGGTAATGCACTATATATTGGGCTAACTGACCATCTTCAGGTGGTTATAAATGATGCAGCAAGACTGATTTTCAAACTCCCTAGAGGATCACATGCTACACCATTGGTACAACAACTACATTGGCTCCCAATCAAGCAGAAGGCTAGGTACAAGGGTGTGTGTATTGCACACTTAGCTCTGCATAGAACAGGACCTGACTACATCAAGGACCATTTGAAGAGTTATGTCCCAGGGCGATGCATCCGATCGTCTGAGGCAAGCTTGCTGTCCTCCCCACAGTTTGATAAAGCCACCATGGGGGGGGGGGGGAGTGGGGGGGGGGGGTTCAGTTGTGATTCCCCAGCTTTGAAAGAAGCTACCGGAGAGCTTGCGGTGGGAAGTCACCCTGCTCCCCTTTAGGAGGAAACTAAAGACCTACTTATTTATGCAGGTTTTTGGACAAGCTACAAGCTGTGCTCGGATCGTTTGGGCATTGGGATGGGTAACCCTGTTTGTGATGTATTTTCCTTCATAAGCACTTAGAGACCGTTAATGATTTTTTGTATTATATAAATGGCAATTAACATAACAGCAGAGGCTGTCAATCCGCTTTCAGCCCTTCTCTATGAAGTTCTTTTGTACCTTCTTTCTTTGGCTCAGCAGGGCTCTGCTCCGGGCACTCTTAAGGTCTATCTGGCAGATATTTCTGCTTTTCTTCGGCTACCACATCCGCACTCTTTGTTCAAGCCCCCTATTGTAAGTAGGTTCTTTACAGGCATTATTAATCTCTTTCCTCAATCTCCTTTCATAACGCGTCCTTGTTTTTACTTACCTTATGTGCGCTTCCTTTGAGCCTCTTCACAACTGTCCTCTTAGCCTTCTCACTCTTAAGACTTCCTTTCTTGTCATTATCACCTCTGCTTGTAGAGTGAGTGAGCGTCAACATCTTTCTTCTAAGCCCCCTTTCTTCTCAAGCCATCCGGACAAAGTGGTGCTTAGAACAAGGCCCTCTTTCCTGCCCAAAGTTGGCACTCCTTTTCACATCTGACATAATATTACGCTGCCCACCTTTTTCCTGCCTCCGCACCCTTCCAAGGAGGAGGAAAGACTCCCGTACTGGACCAGAAATGTGTGCTGTCATTCTACCTTATCCGTGTAGGAGAGTAGGGTCTGCTATCCTATGGTCACCCCAATTTTTTGCTTTTTGCTTCACTGGTTTATGACTTAATGTGGCTGTGGGCCTGCCAATCAGACCCACAGCCTGCTGTTCTCTCCCTAAATTTATGCCAAGGCACTTGTAGGTGCCTTACCAATTGGAACATGGATCACCTTGTGAGCCCCTGTACAGTGTACTCTAGGTACCCAGGGCATAGGTGCATCCAAGGCCTACCAGGGGCTGCAGCACATATTGTGCCACCCCTGGCCTGGCCTTACTATTTGACACAACTGGCTGATCACTCAGCTGGGGCAAGGTGGTGTAATCACCCTTTTCTTTAGGTATAGTATCTCTATATCGAACACATACAAGGACACACAGTAACCTATAAGTCACTCCTATGGCAGGCCTTATCAATCCTGGAGGCAGAGTGCTTGGTTATGTGTGAGATGGTGCTCTAGCATGAGCTGAGCCTGTCTGCTGCTTTTGGGACCATATCCTTTAGCTGTTTCCTGATAGCGTCATACCATATACTCTTAAGTGCATTATGAACCTCGCGGTTAAATGCTAACTCTGGTTTGACATTATCAAAACATGTCGAGTAAGGTGTCATACGAATTGGAATACTTCCCCTCGCCAATTCTGGCGACAAGGGTAGCATTCCACCGTTCTAGAGGGACATGACATGTACAGAACCTGAACCCCGGTTAAAGTTAAACAGAGCCTCAGCATCACAAAATGGATGCTACCACCACAGACACAAGTCTGACCTGCTGCTGGGAGTCCTTCCAGCGAGGGAGGCTTGGACAAAGGGTTTCCTGCCTTGGGAGGTGCTAGCACCACCCCAGACAGGATTTTGTGTATCTGGTTAGGTAGGGCTGAATAGAATCAGACATGCCCGGGGCACACAAGGTGTCCCCGTGCATAGGCCAGTTCAAACCAGTGCTAAGGCACCCCAGCCCCAGCTCTGGCGTGAAACTGGACAAAGGAAAGGGGTTGTAACCACCCCCCTTCCTGGTCCCACCCATAGGAGGGACCTAGTAGGTAGTCCAGCCCCTAGAATTGGTTTAAAAGTAGGAGCTGAGCCCCAAGACAGCAGATTACCCTGAAATACGACTACAAGAAGAAGAAATTCTGGACCTTCGACGTTCTGCTGCTCAGAAGACTGAAGAATCTCCCTTGTGGCCAAGGAGTGGCCACCCTGTGAACACAGGCACCATCCAGCGATCAACAACTGCTTTGCCGCCGCCTCCCGCCGGAGCCCGAGCCCAGAGACTGACAAGAACCAGACTCCCAGACATCTAACAGCCCGATCCACGGTCCCTGCTAAGCTGATACGAGTGGAGGCGACCTGAGACGTGGGACCAGACCTCTTGTCAAGTCCACGAGAAGCTGACTGCGCAGCACCTGAAGCCCCCTAATCACTGTGCGTGGGGTCTTGAGAAGCCCCACCACCGAGCTACATTTGCACCAAGGACCAGCCCTCCAGCTCTCATGAGATCTGCGTGGAGCCCTTCTGCTTTGTTCCACTCAACGCGCCTATCCGGTTAGTAGTCCGTTGGCTAGTGACAATTTTGGCGACCAAACGACAACTTTCCAACGCTGGTCTGGTTGCTCCAGACTGTCCCTTGCTGCTCCCAAAAGCAGCAACCCCTCTGACCTTGCTGGTCAGAGTGAGAAGCCTTCTCTGTTTCCTGCGTGGCTTGCATTAGCCAAGGCCTGTTTGCTCCAATCAAGAAGCCGGCTCCGCCATCAACTAGAGCCTACGTGGGACAGCTGGTGAGTGACTTCTGGTCATCGTCGCCTAGTCCACGCTGCTGAAGAGACAACCTTCACGACATCACCTGTTGGCACCCGACAACGCCTGGTTTCTTCCTGGTTCCACGCCGGTCACTGGCTAGTGACTAAGCGTGAGCTCAAAATCCGTTCCGCTCGCGGATTTTCGGTAAATCCGCAATTCGCGAACTCCCGTGAATTCACCGAAAATCCACGAGCGGCGGATTCTGGGGGCAAAAGTTCAAGCCTTAAGTTGTTGTAACTATTTTAGGATGGCGCCGGCAAGCTGCCAGCGCCATCCTAAAATAGTTACTAAATTAGCTTCAACAGGAAGCACTAATAGATAAAATAAAGCAGGTGCTCGAGCTAATTTAGTAACTATTTTAGGATGGCGCTGGCAGCTTGCCGGCGCCATCCTAAAAACGTTATAGGATGATGGATGGACAGCTCACTCAAGGGACCCCTGGGCACATCGGTGTGCATAGTAACACACACATGGCCGCTGGAACTAATTGAAGCTCAAAATCAGTGGCTCATTCATCAGCCCAAAAACAATTGTGTGCGTCGTCGAGGCTGGGCAGGTGTGCCTTCTTCCCAAATCTACCGTCGAAAATCAGCTGTGATGCTGGATAGAGGCCTTTGTATCCTTGACTTTCATGAGCGCAATCCTCGTGCTGTTCCTGTGACCAGGAGCTTCTTTCTCTTGATCTGCTGCTCTGATCGGTCTCTGATCTTTTATACACACAAGAGGCATGTGAACTCGCATGGAAGCCCCGCCCGTTTGGCCCCGCTCACACACTCGCGGTGTGCACCGTCTTCCCGCCATTTACCCACTATGATGGACAGCTCACTCAAGGGACCCCTGCGCCCTTCGTGGCGATTGCATAGTAACACACACATGGTCGCTGGAACTAGTTGAAGCTCAAATTCAGTGACTCATTCATCAGCCCAAAAACAATCGTGAGCGTCGTCGAGGCTGGGCAGGTGTTCCTTCTTCCCAAATCTACAGTCGAAAATCAGCTGTGATGCTGGATAGAGGCCTTTGTATCCTTGACTTTCACGAGCGCAATCCTCGTGCTGTTCCTGTGACCAGGAGCTTCTTTCTCTTCATCTGCTCTTCTGATCGGTCTCTGACCATTTATACACACAAGAGGCACTTGAACTCGCACAGAAGACCCCCCCCCCCCCCCCCCCCCCATTTAAAAAGCCCGCAAAATCCGTGGATTTTGCGGATCCGCGAATACGCAAATCCGCGGATCGTGGATCCGCGATATCCGCCCATGCTTACTAGTGACTGTGAACATTGTCCCCTCTGCTTTCAGGTCTTCACTGTAGGAGAGTAGGGTCTGTAATCCTATGGTCACCCCAGATTTTTGCTTTTTGCTTCACTGGTTTACGACTTTCCCTGGCTGTTGGCCTGCTAATCAGACCCACAGCCTAGCTGTTCTCTCTCTAAATTGACATCCATGTACCTTAGGTGCATTTACCAATTGGTATTGGGTCACTCTTGTAAGTCCTTGTTCAGTGTACCATAGGTACCCAGGGCATAAGTGAACCCAAGGCCTACCCGGGGCTGCAGCATGTATTATGCCACCCCTGGCTGGCCCTCCAAATCTGACACAACTGGCTGATCAATCAGCTGGGGCAAGGTGGTGTAATCACCCTTTGCTTTAGATATAGTATACCTATATCTAACCCTAAAATGGACACATATACTCCTATAAGTCACTCCTATGGCAGGCCTTAACAATCCTGGAGGCAGAGTGCTTGGAATTATGCGAGATAGTGCTCTGGCATGAGCTGAGCCTGTTTGCAGCTTTCGGAACCAAGTCCTTTAGCTGTTTCCATGATAACGCTATACCATATACTCTTAAGTGCATTATAATCCTCGCGGCTATTGCTAACTTTGGCATAGCATTATCAAAACATGTCGAGTAAGGTGTCATACGATTTGGAATACTACCCCCTCGCCAATTCTGGCGACGGGGGTAGCATTCCACCCTTCTCGAGGGACATGACATGTATGTAACTGTGAACCCCAGTTAAAGTTAACCCGAGCCTCAGCATCACAAAATGGATGCTGCCACCACAGAGACAAGTCTGACCTCCTGCTGCTGGGAGTCTTTCCAGCGAGGGAGGCTTTGACAAAGGGTTTCCTGCCTTGGGAGGTGCTAGCACCACCCCAGACAGGATTTTGTGTATTGGGTAGGACCGGGCTGAAAGGAATGAGACATGCCTGGGGCACACAAGGTGTCCCTGTGCATACACCGGTCTAAACCAGTTCCTGGGGCTCTCCAGCCCCAGCTCTGGCGCAAGACCGGACAAAGGATAGGGGGTGTAACCACCCCCCTTCCTGGTCCCACCCATAGGAGGGACCTAGTGATAGTACAGCCCCCTTTAGGAGAATAAAGGTAGGAGCTGGTCCCATTCCAATTTAGGTTAATCCTGAACTGAAACTCTACAAGAAGAAACTCTGGACTTCGACTTTCTACACAGAAGACTGAAGAAATCTCCCTTGTGGGCAAGGATTGTCCACCCTGCACAAGCAGGCACCATCAGCGCCCAGCGGCTTCCCTTTGTCGTCTTCCCTCGATGATCCAGACTTCAGAGCCCGACGAGACCCGGATTCCCAGACCTCTCCGACCTCTACCTACATCTGCAGCACAGCTGATATCCGTGGGTGCGACGAGACACGTGGGACCGGCCAGCTTGGAAGAAGCAGCACTTCGCTCCAGCACGGCTCCTGAGGTAACCTCGGCCAAGTGCTTTGGGGACCGAGAAGCCCCAGCCCCGAGCAGCTCCTGCACCGAAGACCAGCCCTCCAGCATCCACGAGCTCTGTGTGGGGCCCTTCTGGCTGTTTGCTGCTCGACGCGTTGTCTGGTCACTTTCCGGCTGGCTAGTGACCTCCTAGACGACGAACCTTGAAATCCAATCTGCTGGTCTGGTTGCTCCAGACTGGCCCTTGCTTCCCTGCAAAGGAGAAGCACCCCGGACCCTCCTGGTCCACTCCAGATGCCGTTTCCACTCACTGCGTGGGTTGCCTTTGCCAAGGCCTGTTGACTCCAAATCCAGATCCGACACCTCCGACAGCGAGAGCCTGCTGGGACAGCTCGTGCCTCCATCCTGGTCATCGAAGACACCTTCTGGTCCACGTGGCTGCAGAGACAAGCGTCCACTCTTCACCTGATCGCGATGACGACATCTGGTTCCACTCCATTCACTGGCTAGTGACTTTGAACATTGTCCCCTCTGCTTTCAGGTCCTCCTCTTCATTGATCCACCCTTGGATCACGCCAGACATCTTCCTCCTGGTCGCCTGCAGCATCTTTTCTTTCAGGCTCCATAGACTTCAACGCCGGAACCCGACACGACTTCGCACCTATGCACCCACAGCCTGTGAGTGAGGTAACAAGAGCATTTTGGTGCTCAAGGGTAGATTGACTCTCCTAGTGTCCAGTTCCACAGTCGTTTTAGTCCTAACTAGTCAGGATTGTCCGTACTCACCTTTTACTTGAACTGTACTGTCCATAGACGACGTTGCGCATCTCGCGTGTGAGTTCACACTCTGCACACGCGTTCCGTGGGCCTCCTGTTACTTACCTAAGGTTAGGGTAGTGTAGTCCCAGCGACCCTACAGCCTCTGGACAGCTCCATTCCTTCTATCGACTTTCACATTCCACTTACGTAGTATATGGTTTGTTGTGTCCCTAGGGCAACATTGTAATTGTGTAACTAACTCTTATTTTTCTTAAGAGTCTTGTCATGTGCTTAGCCCTCTGATCTCATAAAGAGTTCAGAGGCGTTTGTTAGTTGATAAATATATTGTTTATTTTCATAACTACCTGTGTGGTGTCCTTTCATTTGGTATTCAAGGGGTTATATGTGGTAAAACAGCTGGCTTCACATGCCAAAAGAGTTTAGCCTAAGACTGCTTTGTCCATGCTACCATTAGGGTAGCTGGTCTATAAGGTTGACGTACAACCAATCACCATAAGGGTTGTTTGGACTGATACAAGGTGATCACTAGAACTAGTGAGCATCATATATCAGGCCAACTTCTCACAATCCGCACAAAGGATTTCCAGGTGGACGATCAACTCTTTGCTGGCTATGTGGGTACCCAAAAAGTTAGTGCTGTGCAAAAGCTTACAACCCCTCGATGGGTAGATTTTTTTGTATAAAGTTTTTCTGATGGATACATCTGGCAGTGGGTTGTTTGGACTGATACAAGTTGATCACTAGAACTAGTGAGCATCATAAATCAGGCCAACTTCTCACATTCACCTCTTCAGATCCATGCTTGGATCCACCGGAACTCTTCACATCAGGTCGCCTGCAGCATCAACACTCCAAGGCTCCATCTGGACTCCTGCAGAATCCCGACACACTTTGGCTCCACTGCACCCGCTTCCTGTGGGTGAGGTAACTCTGGCACTCCGGTGCCCCTGAGTAGTTTAACACTCCTAATGTCCAGATTCCAAAGGGTTAAGTCCTAGACTGACCGGAAGACTTTCTACCTTCACTTTTTTAACTTTTACGCATCCATTGACTTTAATGTAAACTGCTTCTAACTTTGCGCACTGCAAACCAGATCCAGTGGGCCTCGTAGTTCCTAACTGGCGTTAGTACAGCATAACCCCAGCGATTCCCAAGGCCCTAGGCCTTACTTCCATTCGACTCGTGGTACTTATACCACTTCTTTAGAATATGGTTTTAGGGGCCACCCGGGGGGACTATTCATATCTGTGCAACTTTCATATACTTATCAATTGTATTGTTTTAACATGTTTGCTTCTGTGCTCATAAAGAGTTCAGGGGACTATTTGTAGTAATAAATAAGTATATATTTTGAATATATATCCTATGTGGTGTTCTTTCACTTGGTGTTCTAGGGGGTTACATATGGTAATACAGCTGGCTTCACATGCCAAAAGAGTTTAGCCTAAGACTGCTTTGTCCACGTTACCACTAGGATAGCTGGTCTATAAGGTTGACTTACAACCAATCACCATAAGGTTGTTTGGATTGATACAAGGTGGTCACTAGAACTAGTGAACATCATATATCAGGCCAACTTCTCACATTCTGCACAAAGGATTTCCAGGTGGACGATCAACTCTTTGCTGGCTATGTGGGTGCCCAAAAAGGTAGTGCTGTGCAAAAGCTTACAACCCCTCGATGGGTAGATTTTTTTTTTGTATAAATATTTTTCTGATGGATATATCTGGCAGTGGATTCCTCACCTTGTGAACATCCCCCTGCGTCAGCAACATTCGGAAATTCTTTTGTAGCCCTTCACGCTGACGTGCACGGCATCTCGCTCGGCTCCTCTTACGTCACCAACTCCATAAAGGGCCTATGTTGGCGTAATGACATCAGTTCCCTTTTTTCTGCTTCGTTGACGCTAATGGTTTCTTTAGGGATCCTCTGTAGCTCTATTGTTACTGTTACTGTCAAGAATTTTCAGTGTTTTCTTGTAACTCTTTCAAGATGTCGTCCAAGAAGACTAGTTTCAAGCCCTATTGAGAGTGCGGTAAAATGATGTCGATCACGGATCCGCATGAAGATTGCGTCTGGTGCTTGTCATCTGACCACGATGTTTAGGGCTGTACAAGTTGCAGAAAAATGAACCTGAAGGCTTTGTGAGAGAGAGAGGCTAAACTTCTAGTTGCGAAGTTAAAAGGCAAGAAGGAGAAGAAAAGATCGAAGTCTTGTTCCAAGCGTTCGATGTCTCGCTCGAAGTCGGCTTTGAGGTAGTCTTCGGGGCATGCTTCTAGGTCAAAAAAGAAGCATAAAAAGAAGCATGGGTCTCGGCGTCATTCGGAGTAGGAGTCGGACCCGAAGTCGCCAAGTAGTCGACATCGGAAGGATTATGTTTCTTCTTCACTTGCTCACTGGATCCGGAATGTGAGCAATCGACTGTTTGTTCACTGGAGCAGTCACCAGCTCGAGTATCGAATCAGTCTCCAACGTTGATACATTCTCCAGCTCGAGAGGAGGAAGAGGTTCCCTCCCTTGTGGTTTTGTCGACTCCGGTTCCTCGTGCCGAAGAACAGGTTGAGCCAAATCCGGTGCCTCAGGAGCAGCCGGTGGGTCCATACCCCCCGTTTCCGGTCCTGGCACAAGACCCTTCGCATTATTTAAATGCAATGTATGGGGTGTTCTCGAGAGCCATGTACCCCTCTGGAGCACCTGTTGGTCCCATGGGTTCGATGGCTTATAATAATCTTGGAGTTCCACAAACCTATGCTCCGGCTCCGTACATGCCTTTCATGCAGACTCTGGCTTGGCATCTCCCGGTGCCACCGAGGACTTTGACGCCGATACCTTCATCATCAGTGCCAGTTCCTGTTCGACCACCTCGTTCGCTACAGCCTGGTCTTTCGGCGCCGAGTTCGACGCCGGCAGCGGCTCCGTCCGAGTCGGTTGCGGATCCTCCGACACCGATCCCGAAGGAGAGGTCGAGAAGGGAGGCTCCACAGCTTCTGAAGGAATGGAGATACAGAGAGATGGAGATGGAAGAAGGCAAGTTGCAGGAATCTGAGTATTTCTATGATCTGAGGGAAGCTAGTGGCTTGGAGCTTTTTCCAGATTGGGAGTTATCTTCTTTTCCAGATGCCTCGTCAAAAGATGTGGCTCCATATGATATGGTCATAAGGAAAGCAGCTGAACTTTTGAATTTAAATCTTCCCACTGCGGAATTTAAATCTAATATTTTAACAGAAGTTCTCCACTCTCTGTCTTCAGTGATAGAGCCTATGCTTCCTTTCAATGAGGCGTTGACAGAGCCAATCTTGGAAGTGTGGTGTAAGCCTCTTACAGTCCAGCGGTCTCGAAAGCTGTCACAAGGAGATATAGGGGGGCTCCTGGTGACCCGGACTTCTTATCTTCTCATCCTTTGCCCGAGAGCTTAGTGGTACAGGCAGCATGCTCCAAGAAATCTGCAGGTGCCTTTCCGCAGGTGCCTGGGGACAAGGAATCTAAAAAGCAAGATCACTCGGCAAAGAAAATCTTTTCTTTAGCCAGCATGGCTCTTAAGTCAACAAATGCCACTTGTCTCTTAGGGCGTTACATCCATGCTTTGATGGACTCTGTAAAGCAATTAGCCCCTAAGATTCCGGAGGCGGATAGGCAGAATTTTAATGAGGTACTTGTTGACACTCAGGCTGCTGCTTGCCAAGTCGTCCAGAGTGGTTTGGACATGGCTGACTCTCTGGCAAGAGTTATGAGCTCGTCTATTGCCACCAGGAAAACAGCCTGGCTGAAGTCCTCTGAATTTACTGCGGATGTCCCAGCTGCCTTGGTAGATCTGCTGTTTCATGGCTCTGGCCTTTTTGGAAAAAAGGCGGATGCTGTGCTTGAAAGGTACAAAGACAGCAGGGCAACGGCTAGGTCTTTGGGTTTTCAGTCCAGAGGTTCTGTGAGTAGGTGATACAGGGGATTCGGAAGGTCTTCCTTTCATTCTTACAACAAACCGCAGCAGCAATCGCAGAATCCTCTGTACAAGTCATTCAGAGGAAGACAAAGGGCTCGTCCTCGAGGACTTCAAGCTTCCTCCTCTTCCTCCTCCTTCTCCTCCTCTTCCACCCACCCCCTCCATCCACAGCAAAGCAGCCCTAGATCCGCCATTCCGGATCATGTTGGTCCTGTAGGGGGTCGGCTTAACCATTTTCTGCGGGATTGGGAATCGGTCACATCGGACCTTTGGGTTCTCAATCTCGTGGAGAATGGGTATGCTCTTACCTTTTGGGAATTCCCTCCGAATTACCCTCCTTGCCAAGGTTTTTGCTCAGAGGACCACCTGCTTCTCCTGCAGGAAGAAGTCCTGGCGTTACTAAGGAAAGGTGCGATAGAGGTGGTTCCGGAGCAGGAAAGGGGTCAGGGATGGTACTCCCGGTATTTCCTGATACCAAAGAAGAATGGCAGACTTCGTCCAATCCTGGATCACAGGATCTTGAACCTATATCTGAAACGGGGGAGGTTCAAGATGCTCACCCTTGCACAGGTTCTTCAGGCGTTGCTGGAAGAAGACCGGATGGTGTCGATCCACTTGCAGGATGCTTATTTCCACATTCCCATCCTAAAGTCGCCGTGTCTCCATTTCACGGTGGGTTCGCAACATTACCAGTTTGCAGTCCTTCCGTTTGGACTTACTACTGCGCCTCAAGTCTTCACCAAGGTGATGGCAGTGGTGGCAGCACATCTCAGAAGTTTAGGGATACCAATATTCCCTTATCTAGACGACTGGCTGATCAAAGCAGTCGCCGGAGAAGGTGCTCCATCATCTGCAAGTCACAACTCAGTGTTGTACAGATTGGGCTTTTCGATAAATGTACCCAAATCTCACCTAGTGCCCTCCCAGCGCAACCTGTTAAATACTGCTGGCTCTCGGGCATTCCCTCCTCCTCAAAGGATTCTCGACATACAGGAAATGATTCCTTTATTATACAATGGAGAGGTCGTTCCAGTCCTGAAGGTCCTTCGTCTGCTCGGTCTGATTGCTACCTGCATTCTGTTGGTCAACCATGCACGCTGGCACATGAGGGCACTCCAGTGGTGTCTCAGCAGGCAGTGGTATCAACACAATGGGGATCTCAGGGAGTCTCTGAGGATCTCCAGAGAAGCTGCAGCGGATTTGACTTGGTGGAGCGCAATCTGTCTCAAGGAAAGCCCTTCCATCTGCCTCCATCGGTTGCCACAGTGATAACAGTTGCGTCCACTCTAGGGTGGGGTGCTCATCTTCGGGATCTTTAATTTCCAGAGGAAAGGTTGCTTCACATCAACCTTTTAGAATTGTGGGCTATTCGTCTGGCGCTCAAGGCCTTCATCCCTTCCCTTTGCGGTCAGTCAGTTCAAGTCCTGACGGACAATACTACAGCGATGTGGTATGTCAACTAGCAGGGAGGAGTTGGGTCGCAGTGTCTCTGCAGAGAGGCTCTGCGTCTCTGGTCCTGGGTTCAGGATCATCAGATTTGTCTGATGGCAAATCATCTGGCCGGAGTTCTGAATGTATGTGCAGACAGTCTCAGTCGGCAGTTCTCAGCCGATCACGAGTGGAGGCTTCATCCAGAGGTAGTTCGTCACGTCATTCGGACGCGGGGGACTCCTCAGGTGGACCTTTTCGCCACTCACGAGAATGCTCACTGCCAGTCATTCTGCAGTCTCCAGTATCCGATGCAGGGAGCTTTGGGGGACGTGTTTCAGTTGAGTTGGAGCTCACAACTTCTTTACGTGTTTCCTCCCATACAGTTAATTCTTTGAGTTCTGAGGAAGATTTGTCAATACCGGGCCCAAGTCATATTGATAGCCCCGGATTGGCCAAGAAGTGTGTGGTACACAGATCTTCTCCACCTCACCTCGTGCCTGCCCCATCGTCTCCCTCTCCGGGCAGAACTCTAGCAGTTGCAGGGGCAGGTTCTACACCCCCACACCTTACACCTTCATGCCTGGAGATTGAACGGGGCAACCTGAATTCTTTTTCTCTTCCACATGACGTGGTGGATGTCATTTTGTCAGCCAGGCGTCATTCCACCAAGTCTGTCTACTCTTATAGGTGGTCCAAATTTGTTTCATGGTGTGGGGAGAAATCGGTTGATCCTTTGAAGGCTCGATTGTCTGACATTCTGCAGTTTGCACTTGTTTGGCACAGCAAGGGATAGCTGTGGCTACAGTCAAAGTTTATCTTTCGGCATTGTCCGCATTTCTTTGCCTGCCGGATCAGCCGTCATTATTCAAATCTCCTATTGTTTTCGAAGGGCCTTACAAATACATTTCCTCCTACTCCTTTTATTATGCCTCAATGGGACTTGAATCTTGTGCTTACTTTTTTAATGGGTTCACCTTTTGAGCCTTTGCACAGGTGTCCCTTGAGACTTTTGTCTTTTAAAACGGTCTTTCTAATTGCGATCACCTCGGCAAGGAGCGTGAGTGAGCTTCAAGCTCTCAGTTCGTAGCCCCCATTCTTGACCATTCATGCTGAAACAATGGTACTCAGTACCAGGGCTGCTTTTCTGCCTAAGGTGGTAACTCCCTTCAATCTGGGGCAGTCCATTACCCTCCCTACCTTTTATCCTCCCCCTCACCCTTCCAAGGAGGAGGAGAGACTTCACCGTTTGGACCCTAAGTGAGCGGTGAGCTTCTACTTGGACAGAACCAGAGAGTTCAGAGTTGATGACCAGCTCTTTGTGGGCTTCGTTGGCGCCAGAAGAGGTAAAGCGGTTCACAAGCTATCAAGGTGGATTGTCTTGTGTATCAAGATATGCTACTCTCTGGCGGGTAAGGAACCTCCTGAAGGTTTGAGAACTCATTCTACTAGAGCAAGGTCTGCTACATCTGCTTTTTCTAGAGGTTTGCCTGTAGAGGACATTTGTAGAGCGGCAACTTGGGCCTCCCTCCACATTTTTGCGAAGCTTTACTGCTTAGATTCCGAAGTGAGGAGGGATGGTCACTTTGCGCGTTCTGTCCTACAGGATTTTCTGGTATAGGAGATTGGACACCCTCCTCCGTGAGTGGGGACTTCTGTGGGATTCTATTCACAAGGTGAGGAATCCACTGGCAGATGCATTCATCAGAAGAACAGGTTACTTACCTTCTGTAACGCTTTTTCTGGTGGATACAGTATCTGCCTGTGGATTCCTCACATGCCAACCCGCCTCCCCGTTGTCCACTCTTATATACTTGCATTAGTAGCATTGTTTTAATGTATATATATTTTATTGTAAAAGGAAATGTGTTGTTCAAATTGCTTCCAGCATTGTCACACACTGTGTGTGTATTACTTTGATTATTTGGTACTGTGTACTTTGTGTATATATATCTACTGTTGTTGGTCCATCCGTGTGCCTCGAAGGCACGGAAAAAAGGGCGGAACTGATGTGATCACGCCAACATAGGCCCTTTATGGAGTCGGTGACGTCAGCAGAGCCGCGCATGATGCCGTTCTTCTGTGACGTCGTCCACGTCGGCGTGAAGAGCTACAAAAGAATTTCCGAATGTTGCTGACGCAGGGGGATATTCACAAGGTGAGGAATCCACAGGCAGATACTGTATCCACCAGAAAAAGCGTTACCGAAGGTAAGTAACTTGTTCGTTATGCTTTGGCTAAAAAGAATCCTCCAGTGAGGCTGCAAGCTCATTCCACTACAGCAACCACTGCTGTCACGTCGAGTTCCACACGTTGGCTTCTATGCACATTTTTACCAGACATTACTGCCTGGATAGTGAAGTCCGGAGGGATTGCTCCTTTGCCCGTTCTGTCCTCCAGGATTTTCTGGTGTGAACTTGGTTCGTAGACCCTCCTCCATGGATATTATTGCTGGGATATCTATACTAAGGTAATAAATCTATAACTTATAGTGTTTTTCAGATGAACAAGTTACTTACCTTCTGTAACGATAGATCTGTAAGAGACATATATCTGAAAGAGACACGTTAGTGATAGATCCCTTACCTTAGAATATCCCCAGGCGTCAGACTGGATCCGGACCGGAAATTTTTGCATAGCAGTACCCTTGCGTGTCGGTAGGCGTCGTCTGCGGCTCCGCGTCCATCGGCGTCGTGGGCGCCGTGATGACGTTGTCGGAGTACTTAGACGCCGCCTCCGCGTGCTGACGTCAGTTCTTCTATTTTCCGCGCCAGATCTGGAAAAAGTTGTACCCAAGTCACTTTTTGACTAACCTTTTGAGATCCTTTTGATCCATTTTTCGAAGTCTATCGACTCCGACGGTGCCGGTAGGGATGCCCGATTTCAAGCCCTGCGCCGACTGCAACCGACTGATGTCGGTTACCGACCCCCATCGCCGGTGCCTGCACTGTTTGGGCCTAGACCACGACGACAAGTCCTGCTCTGACTGCCGGGCCCTGACGTCTAAGGCTAGACGGGAGTGGTCCCGTAAGCGACTCGATCTTCGGCAGTCTGCCCCGCGAGGCTCGAGGTCCCGGTCCGAAAGGAAGTCGAGGGACCGGTCGCGGGGCCGGGGCCCTCACAGTTCCGGGAGTCGTCATCGGTCTTCAGGCTCGAAGTCCTCAGGTAAGAGGGACAAGAAGTCGAAGAGGCACCATCGCTCTTCCGACTCCCCCCGACGCTTGCGCGACGCGGCCGGGGGTTCGGTCGACACCGCCCACGTGGCGCCGCAGGTGTTGCAACCTGCCCCACTCCCGCCGGTCCCTGGGCAGGATGCGACGCCAGGGGAGATTGCTGACTTCCTCATGGCCATGAGGGCTCTCGCTCCCCCGTCTGGTTCCGCGGCGCCTTCGGGCCAAGCGGTTCCGACTGGGACCCCACGCGGGCCGGTTGCTTCGGCACCGGCGACGTCCGGGGCTTTGGCCTCGGCGCCGTCGGCGACTTCGGTCCCCACGCCGCAGGGGCCCACTGGGTCCGGTTCCGGATCCGGGTCGTCGCCGGTCGACTTAACGACCTCGCCGACGCAGTCCCCTCGGGTGTCTCCCAAGGCGCCGTCCCAGGACGACGTCGTCCCTGGTCCTGTCCTCGAATCGGGTCTGGCATCGGAGTGGCGCCGCTCGGCGCCGTATTAGACGCCGCTAGGAGAATTTTATTTCAATGACCCGGTCCCATCTTTTGAGCCTGAGTACCAGGCTGTGGGTGATGAGGAGGATTGGGAGGGGTCTGAGGACCCTCTGGCACGGGAGTGTCAGTCTCCTGTGGACTGGACAGGAGAGCTTGGGGAGGCCAGTGGGCTGGACACTTCGCCCGACACTGGCTTTGTCTCCCCTCCTAGCGTTACTACGGAGGAGGGGGCTGCTTAAAGCGTGGTGCTGATGAGTGCGGCCAAGGCCCTGGGCCTTGTGCTCCCGTCGCGGCCGTGAGGACTAACCTCCTCACTGAGGTCCTTAAACCGCAGTCAAGCTCGGCTGAGCCTCTGCTGCCGTTTATTGAGGCCTTGTCAGACGTTCTTCTGGGCACTTGGTCCAGGCCCGCCACAGGACAGCCTGTGGATAGGAACGTGGCCAGACGCCACCGCCCGGCTCCGGGTGACCCTTGCTTTCTGTCTACCCATCCCACCCCTGAGAGCCTGGTTATCCAGGCAACCAATTCCCAGACCGCATTCCCGTCTGCTCCCCCCGACCGGGCATCTAAGAGGTACGAGAATTATGGAAAAAAGATATTCTCCTCCCTAAGTTTGGTATTGCGGTCCATTAATACTGCGTGCCTCTTAGGCCGCTACACCCACTCTCTGTGGGACACGGTCATGGACGTGCTACCACACTGCCCGCTGGAGGTACGGGCTAGACTCGGCCAAGCCCTGGTGGAGGGCCGGGATGCAGCACGGTATTCCATCCTGTGTGGGCTGGACACTACCGACTCTCTGGGCAGAGCGATGTCAACGACGGTGGCGATTCGTCGTCACGCCTGGTTGAGGTCCGCCAATTTCTCGGCCGATGTCCAAAACACACTTATGGACATGCCGTTCGATGGCCGTCGCCTCTTTGGCGGCAAGGCAGACCATGCGCTTCAGCAATTTAAGGACTCCAGAGCTACGGCCAAGTCCGTGGGCCTCTCGGCCCAGCGCCAGCAAATGGGTGCCTTTCGCTCTTTTCGTGGCCAAGGAAGGGGCGCCTTCAAAGAAACGGGGGACCCCACATCAATATAAGGCAGGTAGACGGGGAAAGTACAGGTATCAAGACAAGGAAGAGAACCTGCCCTGTAATTTTAAAGGTTGGCCTACGAGAGGTCCAAAGGATTAAGTACCACTCTGAACCCTAAATGAATATCTCACAGATAAATCAACACATATATATTATCAAAACTATTTATTATAGATTATTAAAGTTCATTTTTTTCTCATTTTCATTTTGTATTTCAGTAGTATAGACAAACCTATTCAAAGAGGACAATTATAAATATACAATAATAAAAAATTAGATAAGATTAATTCCCATTCATAGCCCATATTCCCACGATACACACCACCAACACACAAACAGTCATTCACACTTCATACAACACTTCACACAGTTGCCACAGATGTATACGATGGATATGAGACAGATGACCTAGTCCCAGATGGTTATGTAGGTTCCAGGGGTGGAACAAACGCCGACGCGCGTTTCGGTGTATAGCCCGGCACGGGCTACACCTTCATCAGGGCGCAGGTGAGGTGGAAGGAGAGAGGGCCACAGATGGGAGAGGTTCTCATGACGAGCCTAGTAGTCTTCAGGAAATAAGGAGTCCACGAGGTGAGGGAATTCCGGTTCTGGTTCCAAGTTATAGGATGTCGAAGGATAGGTAGTGCGAGTTAAAAGACAACAATAGGCTCTGCGCAGGCTTTCTTTTATAATAGTGTTCGGAGGGGTCGGCAACGGAGACACCGAGATAGGCGAAAGCGAAGGGATAGGTGCAGGTTCCCCTAGATGCTCCCGGCGGGGGCGGCAGGTAGAGAAGTTATGCCTCCTGTTCAGAATGCGAAACGCGCTTCTCCGGCTGGCCGTGCAGGATGCACACTCTGTCCCATATCCATTGTATACATCTGTGGCAACTGTGTAAAGTGTTGTATGAAGTGTGAATGACTGTGTTTGTGTGTTGGTGGTATGTATTGTGGGAATATGGGCTATGAATAGGAATTAATCTTCTTATCTAAATTTTCTATTATTGTATATTTATAATTGTCCTCTTTGAATATGTTTGTCTATACTACTGAAATACAAAATGAAAATGAGAAAAATATGAACTTTAATAATCTATAATAAGTAGTTTTGATAATATATATGTGCTGATTTATCTGTGATATTCATTTAGGGTTCAGAGTGGTACTTAATCCTTTGAACCTCTCGTAGGCCAACCTTTAAAATTACAGGGCAGGTTCTCTTCCTTGTCTTGATACAAGGAAGCGAC
The DNA here is from genome assembly GCF_964263255.1 of Lissotriton vulgaris. Lineage (NCBI taxonomy): Eukaryota > Metazoa > Chordata > Amphibia > Caudata > Salamandridae > Lissotriton > Lissotriton vulgaris. The sequence continues at coordinate 2,105,532,630 of NC_141689.1, forward strand.
GCCCCCACACGTGCCGCCAGCCACGCGCCGCAGGCTACCATCCAGCGCGGTGGTGGACAGGAAACTGCCTTAGCGGTGGTCGGGATCCAAGGCGAGGCCAGTCCCCACCTACCCCTGCAGCATCCGCCTCAAAACTTTCCTAGTCCGTGCTTTCCGGCCCATGTGACGCCAGTGGGGGGCAGGGTTTGCCATCACCATTCCCACTGGTGCACTGTCACATCGGACAGGTGGGTGCTGCAAATCGTCCGAAGGGACTACACCCTCCCCTTCGAGATGACCCCTCAAGCCATGCCACCGCAACACCACCGTGTATCGGGGGATCATTTGCGGCTTCTGCAGGAGGAAGTTTCGGCCCTCTTGGCCAAGGGGGCCATTGAGCGCGTTCCTGGGTCGGAAGTAGGGTGTGGTTGCTACTCCCACTACTTTCTGGTACCCAAGAAGGGCAAAGGGGGCCTACTCCCCATCAACGGCTTCCTCTAGAAGGAGAAGTTCAAAATGCTGAATCTGGCTCAGGTGTTAGCTGCCCTGGACCCAGGAGACTGGATGGTAGCGTTGGATTTGCAGGACGCTTATTTTCATATCCCCGTCCTGTCGGCCCACCGGCGCTACCTGCGGTTCACGGTAGGGCACAAGCACTTTCAGTTTACCGTGCTCCCCTTCGGCCTTACCAGCGCCCCACGGGAGTTTACGAAAGTGATGGCGGTGGTCGCAGCTCATCTGCACAGGTTAGGGGTTTCAGTCTTCCCCTACCTCGACGACTGGTTGTTGAAGGCGGGCTCGCCCTAGACAGTCGTCAGCCACCTCCAGACGACGGCATACCTCTTGCACCAGCTGGGGTTCTCCATCAATGTGCCGAAGTCACACCTATCTCCCTCTCAGAAGCTCCTTTTCATTGGAGCGGTTCTCGACTCAGCGAAGTTTTGGGTATACCCACCCGAACAGCGGGTTCGGGATATACAGGCTCTGATTCCTATCTTTCAGCCTTAATCCCGAGTTTCGGTCAGGTTGACGCTGCGGCATCTGGGGCTGATGGCTTCCTGCATCCTTCTGGTGCATTACGCCAGTTGGCGGATGCGGGCTCTGCAGTGGGACCTGAAAGTTTCAGTGGGCTCAGCATCAGGGCAACCTGCCCGACCATGCCCTCCTGATCTCGGAGGGCACTGCGAGACAGCTGCAGTGGTGGCTCACGGACCGCGATTGGTTCAGCGGCAGATACCTCTCCCTTCCCCAACCGGAGCATGTGGTTGTGACCGACGCGTCCCTCCAGGACTGGGGAGGCCACATGGGAGAGGCGGAGATTAGAGGCCTCTGGTCTCCGGCGGAGTCCCGGCTCCATATCAACCTTTTGGAGCTATGGGCGATTTGTCTAGCACTGAAGGCATTCCTTCCCTCTGTCCGGGGGAGTGTAGTGCAGGTGTTTACGGACAACACCACCGCCATGTGGTACTGAAACAAACAGGGCGGGGTGGGGTCGTGGACCCTCTGCCAAGAGGCTCTGCGCCTCTGGCAAAGGCTGGAACATCAGGGCGTGACCATGGTGGTTCAACACCGGGCAGGTTCTCTGAATGCCAGGGCGGACGAACTCAGCCGCCGGTGCATGATGGATCAAGAATGGCGTCTGAACTCTGACGTGGCGCAAGGTCTCTTTCTGCAGTGGGGAGAGCCTTGGTTAGATCTATTCGCCACCGAAGAGAACGCGCAATGTCATCAATTCAGCGCGTTGGAATTTCCAAGGCGGCACTCGCTCGGAGACTCTTTTCGTCGCAAGTGGAGTTGCGGTCTGTTGTCCGCCTTTCCGCCTATTCCACTTCTGCCCAGAGTGCTGAAGAAGATCAAGCGCGACCGGGCACAAGTCATCCTTGTGGCTCCGGACTGGGCACAAAGGTACTGGTATCCCGAGCTACTCAGTATGTCAGTCGATCCCCGGTTCGTCTGTCTCTACAGGAGGACCTTCTGTCGCAGCAGCTGGGGCGGTCCTTCACCCGAACCTGTCCAGTCTCCAACTACATCCATGGAGATTAAGCGGCGACAGTTGAGGCCTTTTGATTTGCCTCCTGAAGTCTGTGATGTGATTATGGCAGCCAGGCGTCCTTCCACAAAATGGGTATACGCCTGCAGGTGGAACAGATTTGTGGCATGGTTCACAGCAAAGGCTTTGGATCCCTTCTCTGCCCCCCCTTTCAGAGGTTCTCCTCTTCCTTCTTTCTCTTGCCCAGCAGGGCTCTGCTCTGGGCACTATCAAAGGCTACCTCTGGGCTATTTCAGCCTTCTTAAGGCTTCCAGATCAGCCTTCTCTTTTCATTTCCCCTGTTGTAAATAGATACTTGAAAGGCAGCACACACGTTTCCTCCTGTCCCCTTCGTGATCCCTCAGTGGTACTTTAACCTTGTACTGACTTATCTGATGTGTGCTCCCTTGGAGCCACTTCATAACTGTCGTCTTCATCTTCTGACTCTTGAGACTGCATTCCTGGGTGCCATCACCTCTGCCAGGAGAGTGAGTGAGCTCCAGGCTCTATCTTCTAAGCCTCCTTTCCTCTCTGTCCATCCGGACAAAGTTGTTCTGAGTACTCGCCCTTCTTTCCTGCCCAAGGTGGTCACAGCCTTTCATATCGGGCAGTCCATCACCTTGCCCAACTTCTTTCCGCCTCTTCATCCCTCGAAAGATTAAGAGAGGCTCCACTGTCTGTGCCCAAAACATGCGCTCTCCTATCTAGACCACACACACCAGTTCTGGGTGGATGACCAGCTCTTTGTTCGTTATGTGGGCCCTGAGAAGGGATGGGCGGTGCACAAGCAGACCATCTCTCTGTGAGTTGTGTTGTGCATCAAGGTCAGTTATTCCTTGGCGAAAAAGGAGCCTCCTGTGGGGCTGCGTGCCCATTCCACTTGGGCCACGGCGGCTACTACTGCCCTGGGTCCGGGAGTCCCCTTGCAGGACATCTGTCAGGCAGCTACGTGGACGTCGCTGCACATGTTTTTTAGGCACTACTGCCTGGACAACCAAGTCCGGAGAGATGGCTTTTTCGGCCGTTCTGTTCTCCAGGATTTTCTGGTGTGATCTTGGTGCACAGACCCACGACTGGGGTTAGTATTGCTGAGGTATCTATTCTAAGGTAAAGAATCTAACACTAACCTGTTTCTTTCAGATGCACAAGTTACTTACCTTCAGTAACGATATATCTATAAGAAACAGTAGTTAGGTAGATTCCTTACCGCCCCACCCATCCTCCCCGTTCTGTGAACCGATATCCAGGGTTAAGGTATCTCCCTTTGAGGGCCCTAGTTTCATGGCACCAGTGGCGGTTTTTATCTTGGCTCTACATTCCTGGCGCCGAAAGCTATGTAGAGAACTGAAGTCAGTGCGCGAGGGCAGCGTCTAAATACTCCGACGTCTTCCCGGCGATCACGATGCCGACGACGGACGCGGAGCCGCAGACGATGCCTATCGACGCGCAGGGGTACTGCTGATGAAAACTTTCCGGATCCAGCCTGTCGACTGGGGATATTCTAAGGTAAGGAATATAACACTAACTACTGTTTCTTACAGATATATGGTTACCGAAGGTTAGTAACTTGTGCATTAGGCACTGCATCAGAAGGCTTAGTGCGAGTAATAGGGTTTGAGCGCATGGCCCATTGGAATTCAAGGGTGGATTCTTAAAGAGAAGAACCTGCAAGCAAAGGGGACAGAGTCTATGCCACTCGGAGGTAACCAGGAGGCATTGAAGAGCAATGCCCACCGATGTTGGATGAGTCATGACAAATGACAGTTACCTTGTCACTGGAACTGTGAGGACCAGGCAATGCTGAGAGACCAGTAGCCGTTCACGAACTGTCCCACGTCGGAAGTCGAGAACCAGGGGGTCGGTGTCAGGCGGGAGACCTAGAAGTTTTTGGAGCAGCAAAATACGTGGTAAATGAAGGAGCAACATTAGAATCCAGGTCAAAGGGACTAACCAATTGCAGGAGGGTCAGAGCAGGCCCCCAACAAGCAGTGGAGCCCACTGAAGCAAGAGAAGACCCTCCAAGACCCACAGGCCGAAGACACAGGAGTCACAAGAGGACCTCGAGCAGCTCAACAAAGACAAAGGCCCACGGTGCAAAGGATGCAGTTAGGACGCAGATCTAGACACGAAGAGATGCTGTAGGCTGGAGCTATTTGTAGCCCTTAAATCTCTTATTAATAATAATAATATTAATAACCAGTATTTGTAAAGCGCATAGCTACCTCAGGCGAGGTGTCCCATCGCTGGGGGCCATCGGGAAGGGTAAGCGAGCGATTGCCCAGAGTCTCATGGTGCTGGGCTATCCTGCCGCTGGAGCTAGGGATCGAACCGCAAGTCCCCGTGTTCCGGAGTCAGCCACCCTGGCTGCTGCGCCACACCTCTTCCAAATCTCTTGAGTGCAAAGCCACCAAGCCTTGGCAACGGCAAGTCGATGCAGTGCACAGTGGTTTGGTCCCAGTGGTTCTGATGAGCGATACTAGACCTAATTGCGGAGAGGACAGGTCAGGACATGAGGTAGTTACACAACCCCCACCTGTGTTGCTGAGCCTTTCGAAGTCTGTTGGGCGTCGGGAGCAGCAGACTGGTCAGCTTTGTTGTGGTGCCTGCAGATGCAGGGGAGTACCTACTTCACTGCAAGGGTGATTACTTGGGGTGTTATTGATGCCCACAGGTCTCTTTGAAGATCCTAGATGAATCACAGTCACAGAAAACAAAGGAAACGTGCAGAACAGCGAGACCAGGAGCAGCAGCAGCCTTCCTTGATGCAGTCTTGGTTACCTTCGAAGTCCAGCAGAATCCAAGTGTCCAGACAGTTTGAGGCTTGAGTCTTGTCCCTCAATGAATCTGAGGACCCACCCACAGGTAAGCCCTTTTATACCATACGAAAGAGGTTAGGACGACTCACTGGTCCCTTCCGGAGGAGGGACTAAACGGAGAGGAGGATTCTCCCAAGGCCTTTGTCCAGTTATGCCCCAGAGTGTGAGCCAAGGGCTTCCTGAATTGGATCGAACTGCTGTATGCATAGAGGGCATCAAATGTGCCTTTCAAAACAGTCTGATGGTGCCGGCAAGCGCCCCCACCCTAGCCCATTACACCAAGTCCTGTCTGGGAGGTGGTCACCCCTCCCTGTGCCAGGAAACCTATTGTTCTACCGTTGACTGCTCGAGCTGACCTCAGCAGCACCAGGGCAGAATAGTGTCTGAGGCTGGCAGCAGCGCTAGCTTGCTAGCAGGCCCTGAAAGACTGTTACCAAGACTACTACAGACCATCCCCCAGGCAACAACACTATATTCACAGAACAACTCTCAAACCTAATCGCCAACTGCTCCCTCAAAGAGTCCAACACCATCATTTTAGGGGATCTTAATCTGCATTGGAACAACGAGAACAATGCCATTATAAAATCACTAAACGAACTTCTACTCGCAAACAACCTTTCCCAACACTGCTCAAAAGAGACCCACAACAAAGGGGCAACACTGGACGCCATCATCGCCAGGAACGATACAATCTCTATTGAACACATCCTCCCGGTAGACTGGTCTGACCACCACCTAATCCTATTCCACCTCAATCAACCGGTCCAATCCCACCCCACAAGCACAGCCCCCAGCACATGGTCCAGGAGTCTTTCACAAATCAACCCAAAAGAACTAGAAGAAAAAATAGCCTCCTCCCTGCTGAGCCACACAGAAGGCCTCTCAACTACCGAACTCATCTCTCACTACAACTCCACCACTAACGCCATCCTAGACCAACTGGCACCTCTAAAACAAAAAAGACCCAGGAACATTCCATCGAGAACCTGGTTCAACAAAGACATCAACGAGGAAAGAAGACTTCTCAGAGCCACAGAACGACAGTGGATAAAATACCCCTCCTGCAGCGGCGCGAGGAACTCAGAGCAGTAAGAAGAAGGTACAAAAACCACATCATCAATGAAAAAACAAACTTCTTCTGCAATGCGGTAGAAAAGGCAAAAAATAGACCTAGAGAACTCTTTGAGATCATCAAAAAACAAACCTCCAAGCCATCCACCGTCCATGCTCAACCCTCCAAAACGCTATGTGACAACTTCGTCTCCTTCTTCAATGAAAAAATTGCCAAGATCGAACTATCCCTAGACATCAGCCCTACCCCGACCATCAACATCAACCTAACTACAACATTCACCACCGCTGGAGACACAACCTCTACTGCCTGGTCCTCTTTCGACCTCGTCCAAGAAGCAGAGATCCTCAACCTAATCTCATCCTCCAAACCCTCCTCCCATAACTCTGATCCCATCCCTGCCCAAATGGCCAAAGACCTCAAACTCACCCTTGCCCCTCTCTGGTGTAAAATCATCAACAGCTCCCTAAAATCTGGCATCATCCCGGACTGCCTTAAAGTTGGCCAGGTCACTCCCCTCCTGAAGAAACCAGGCCTGGATTCCAACGACCTCAACAATTTCAGACCAGTCTCAAATCTACCCTTCCTAGCCAAAATCCTAGAAAAATGCGTACTACGCCAACTCAACAACCAGCTCGACAGCATCAACTTGCTTGATCAAAACCAATCTGGCTTCAGAAAAGGCTACAGCACCGAAACCGCAATCCTGAACATAGTAGATGACATCCGCAACTCCCTTGACTCGGATCAATGCTGCCTACTCATCCTTCTTGACCTGTCAGCGGCGTTTGACGCGGTTGACCACAAGCTCCTCATCAAAGCCCTCAAAGAACGATTAGGTGCGGAGGACATGGTCCTGAAATGGTCCGACTCCTTCTTTAAGAACCGCTCTCAAAGAGTAAAAATAAAATCCTTCACATCAGACCCTCTACCCGTGACCAGAGGGGTCCCCCAAGGATCCGTCCTTTCCCCTCAACTGTTCAACATATACATGGTTCCCCTCACCATCATACTGAAGAAAGCTAATATCCCTTTCCATCTATATGCGGACGACACTCAGATCTACATAGAAGCCACTTCCTATAACGACATTCTAAGACTCAACAACACTCTAAATGAAATCCAAGAATGGCTAGGGACGAATCACCTCAAATTAAACCAAGGGAAAACTGAGATCCTCCTCATCTCCAACAAAGATGACAACCCCAAATTGACTGAATGGGTGAAAGCCATTGACGCTCTCAAAGGAAATCTCACCCCAACCAACACAGTAAAATCACTGGGAATCACCCTGGATAACAAACTAACTATGTCAAACCACATCAAGAACTCCGCGAAAAGCGCCTTCCTCAATCTGAAGCTCCTCAATAAAATCAAACCACACATCCCACAAAAAGATCTCCAACAAGCCACCCAAGCATAGTCCTATCCAGACTGGACTATGGGATCGCAACACTATCCGGCACAGCCATATCCCACCTAGCGCCACTGAAAACCACCCTTAATGCAGCAGCCAGAATGGTCTCAGGTGCAAGGAAATTTGACCACATATCCCCCGCACTCAAAGATCTTAAATGGCTTCCAGTGGAAATGCGCGCAAACTTCAGAACGGCTTGCCTCACACACAAAGCCCTACACACAGGAAAACCGGAATATCTAGCCTCCAAGCTCAAGAAAGCGGGTCAATCCAGAAACCTCAGAAGTTCAAACTCTCTACTACTCATCCCCCTGAAAACCCGGAAACAAAAAACCGCCAGCCGCTCCTTTGCCGGCAACGCACCAAAAATCTGGAACTGCATCCCAGTGGACATCAGAACCACTCCTTCCTTTCCCGAATTCAAGAGACAACTAAAAATCCTCTACCTCAACCGCGCATTCCCGAACTCTACCTCATTAGCGCCTCCTGGAACTCGGACTACCTCAACAACTCTACCTCAAAACCGCCACCCAGGCGGAAGACCACAGAGCTAATTGCTGACCTTGTATGTACCCTGTTTACAGTATGCTGCACTATTTTTCGCACCTGTTTCTTCCTGACTGAATGTAAAGCGCTCCGATACCCTCGGGTCTGGCCAGCGCTATAGAAAACTCCAAAAATAAATAAATAACTACTGGGGGCTTCCCGCCGGAGCCCCTTAGTGCATGGAATCATACCTCCAGCACCTGGAGTTGTGTTAGGGTATGATTCCAACATGTTTGATACCAAACATACTCTGGTTCAGCACATTCACTATATAGTTGGCTATCGGGTAATGATGTCTGGGCACTACTATGTATCAAAATGGCTGACTGCATTTACAAATCCTGGAGAATCGACACCGAGTTTTGTTGGGGTGTCCTGCTTCTGCAGGTGCCCCCACACACTTATAAACACACACCCTGCTTTTAGGATTGAGTGGCCTGCCATATCTGTGACTTATAGGTTTTAAGTGTAGTGACCTCGGGTATAAGAAAACCTATTTTTGTTGTAAGTGGTGCTAGCACTAGTTTACTCAAGCTGCAATAGCAGACCTGTAGTCACAGTTTGAGTAGTCCCTCATGGGTGGCATAATACATGCTGCAGCCCATGTGAGACCCCTGGTATGCCTATGCCCGGATACCGCAGTACCATATACCAGGGACTTACATGGGTACACCAGTAGCCAATTGTTGAGGTACAAACGTACTTACCATGTCAAATTCAGGGTGGAAGGACAGTGGTTTGGGTCCTGATTAGCAGGATCTGAGGCAAACTAGTCCATATAAACATTCTGACACCAGCAAAAAGTGGGGGTTACCGTGAAAGCAGATGCCACTTTCCTACAAAACCGCCAACCCCCACCCCGAAAGGAGATGAGAGTAACCTTGCTCAGTTGAGTCTTCATTTTCTAAGTGCAGGTCTATGTTCCATAGAAAAGTTCATTCCCTGTAGGGAAATGGACCGCCTCAAATTTTTGGATTTTCACCCTTCATTCGTTTTAGCCATAAGAGGGGCTTGTGGTCTCTCTGAACAATGAAGTGAGTACCAAAAATGTATTAGACTGTAGCTCGCTACGTAGGCAGTGGAAGGGGCAGTTGCCATGTCTTAACTCGAAACAAGGTGTGTCCATGCCGATATTGCTGTTCAAATTCTTTTAGGTTGGGAACTGTTTTTAATGTTGTCAATATTTGGGTTTTTAACTAAGTTGCGCTCTGGGAATTTAAATGTCAATGTGAATTTGAATTTGAATGTGGTAGTAGAGATAGGAACCTACAAGACTATTTTGCTTGGTGAGACAGTAGCTCGCTGTGTAGGACACACTATTTGCTGATTGGTCACAGGGATGTCCAATCAGCATGACTGTTGGAAGTAGGCAGTGGAAGGGGCATTTGCCGCGCCTACTTAACATGGAGCATGGCACATCCGTGCTGATAATGCTATTCAAATTCTTCTAGGTTACAAACTGGAACTGTTTTAAATGTTTTAAATATTTGGGTTTTTAACTAAGTTGCTCCCTGGGACTATAAATGTCAATTTGAATGTGGCAATACAGATAGGCACCTGTCGGACTATTCTGCTTGGCGAGACTGTAGCTCACGGTGTAGGACGCACTGTTTGCTGATTGGTCACAGGGGTGTCCAATCAACACGACAGTTGGACGTAGGCAGTGGACGGGGCTGTTGCCTTGCCTGCTTAACGCGATCCATGGCATGTCCGCGCCGATGGCGTGCCAAAAACAAGCCTCTCTGCGCCCGGCTTTGCCAGGGGCTGGCCAGCCACCCTGCCCCTTTTATTACCTATTCTAGGAATTACTTATTGGATCACTATCGAGCTAGGCCAGTCAGTCCTCCCGCTCTCTCAAGGTCATTAAATGAATTAGGGGTTCTGAGAACCCCCAAGATGTGGCCTCACCATTAGCCGCCATCTTTATATTCAACAGCCCACTCGAACCAATAGCCCCATACCTAATATACACAAGATAAATCAAATCGAACTAGGGGTTTCCACTTGAATACTTGCTCCTTACCAAAACACCAGGAGATCATTTTAGACCTCCTGGAAACTCAGTCTCCTAAAATACTGTTTCTAACAGAAATATGGCTGACAGTCTGCTCCAGATATACTCTTGGCTCTTCCTAACCATTATTACATATTACAAACTAATAGACCAACACGGAAGAAGGGAGGGGGCGTTACAGCAATCATAAAGAAAGAATTCGATTTACTAAGATGTCCTCACTAGACCTTCCATCTGTGGAGAATTTAGTAATTCACCTTGAGTAATCGACCGCACCACTAACTTGTGCACTACTATACCAACCACCAAACTACATGCAGGAGTTTTCCCACGTCCTTGCAGAATCTATGGCTTCTTTCATTATAGATCACACCAATGTCCTATTTATAAAGCTAAACTACTAGGCTAATGAGGAAACAGGTGGACGTCAAGCCACTGATCTCACTGAGGTCCTTAGTAATCTAAATATGGAACAGATATTACTCCCAACCCATATTAAGAGCCACATATTAGATCAGATATGGACAACAAAATTCCCTTTGGGAAATCGTAGTATAGGTCCTTGTGGATGGTCAAATCACCACCTGATTACCTTCTCTCTATTCTTGCCTACTAGTACCAGTTCTTCTACCGTTTCAGCCATTGTCTCTAGGAATTGGGCTCGGGCTAACCTTACTGCCTTATGCGATGAATTGAGAAAGTCCCCACCTTCTCCAAACGAGGATATAGAAGCTTTTGAGAGGACAATCTTTAGCTGGCTTACTGAAGTCAGTGATGTCTATGGACCCCTTCACAGGAGCAGCAAAATTAGAGGCTATACGGCAAAGAAGTGGTTCTCGGACGTCCTGAAAAATACCAAATTAAATCTTCGAGTAGAACAGACATGGCCAACCAAGTAATCCCCGGACCTTAAAATACCGTATAATCAGCATCTTAAGACGTATAAAACTTGAATAAGGCAAGGAAAAATTACCTTTTTTGCAGGCAAAATCTTGAACGCCCCTCATAGATCTAAGGAGATATTTAATATCTTCTCCGACCTCACTAATTTAGATAGTTACACTCTCAGCTATACCTACTCAAACGTTGCAACCTTCTTAATGCTTTTTTTGTGAACACGATTGAGGCCATCAATAACAGCATCCCTTCCTGCCCAACACACAATAATCAATCTTTAGGTGATACTAATAATCACACGCTCTCCTGCGTCCCCAATATAACGCAAGAGGACCTACCAATCTTTTGATAAAAGTCAAGTCAGCATCGGCAAATGATATTTGCCCCCCGAAGGTCCTGAGAGTAGTAATTACTTGCTTTGCTGATTTCATACTGTCACTACGAACGAGGCGCACATAAATGGATATAAAACATACCACACTCCAGCGGTGAACTCAGTGTGTGGTAGAAATAACGGGAGGGGGGGTTATGCACCTACATTTCCAGTAGTTGATCTGTCAACAAGATTGTTTTTAAAATCTCCAAAAGATGTTATCAAGTGTTGCTATTGAATATGGATAAAAAGCGATCTGTGGCTCTTGTACATTTCTACAATAATATTTCCAAAGAGCAGCTAGGTCATGTACTGAGTGAATTACGGAAATATATCTGTAATATACAAGAAAGCTCAATGGAAGACCTATGCATTATCTGGGGTGGGGATTTTAACCCCTTCGATACTCATGACGGAACCGTCCTGTCATGACCACACCCGCGAATGGAATGTTCAGCACCGGGGGAGAATCAGCGCCGCAGGCAAGGTGTTAATGTTAATGTTTTTCAGTATGCTATGAAGGGTACCTGTGTCCTTTGCATGGAAAAAGGTGTGGGGTCTGCACATTTCTCCCATATTACATCTGACTATCTGCTTAATACCATTGTGTATCAATTTGACTTAGGGTTCGCTAATGAACTCTGAACCCCATAGTTCCATTTAAGAACACTTTTAATGGCAGAGGACAAGGCTCTATAATTGATTTCATTCTGATCAGTAAGATTCATACTATCCGGGTGAGGGATTTTGAAACTCATACTAATGTAAAGAGCGACCATTTTCCAATAAGTCTTTCTGTTTGTCTACCATGTGTTAAGCCGTATAGGGAGCTCCAGGAAGAATTATTCCCTTTTGAACTTGCGCTTAAAATGGTAAATGGGTATACCCTGAGTTGGACAAAAATTGACCCAACCCTGTTCAGTCAAATAATAAATATTTGTAAGAAGGATATGGCTGTTTGCCTTGACAAGTTGGCAGTTGACCTTGAGGTCCTAAACTCATTTGGTATTATTACAAAAGAGATTAAGGAGCTGTTGACAGTGAAAATTAGGGAAAGAAAGACAAAGGAACTGGAATGGTTTGATACAGGTTGCACCATAGTACATACTAACCTAAAGAAAATATTAAATAGACAGAATAGTAGCCAACATAAAAGAAAAATGGCTAGGGCCGCCTATAAGCGGGCGTTAAAGGGACGTAAAGAAACATTAAGCGTGCAGGCCTGGCAGGCTCTGCGCCAGGCATGTGAACTTGGAGATAACACTTTCTGGAAGGTGGTTAATGCTCGTTTTTTAGCCCACAGAGGTTCACCCTCAGTAGAAATAGCTATTACTGAAACCTTTTGGGTTGAACATTACACCGATCTATATATTGAAGTGAAGCAAACAGAGGCCACAACCGAGTGGGATCTGTCCATTTTAAAAGAAAATTCTTGTTTTTCCCCCTTGGACATATGTTTTACTTTGCAAGAAGTATTATGCGCCATTAATGAAAGTGCTGCTGGTTAAGTCCCTGGACCAGGCGGTGTCTCTGTGGACGTGTACAAGTCTAATCTACCGTTCTGGGGACCCTTGCTATCTCATGTATTAAAAGCTTGTTGTCAACAGGGTTTGTTACCAACAGTCCTGCTTGTTACCGACCAATTTCCCTGTTGGATCCCTTTCCTAAAATACAGGTCGCATTATTTTAAATAGGCTACAGTCTTGGGCGAAAGAGAAGGGTGTTCTTTTTAAATTCCAATATGGCTTCCGCCAGGGTATGGGGGGACCATTTAACAGGGTCTGAATCTAAATCTTGTGATCTGTAAATATACACAAGCGAGGACAAGTATTTTTAGTTTTTGTTTATGTTAGCTCTACTTTTGATTGCGTGAGACACAACAAACTGTGGAGTATTTTAAAGGAAATGGGTGTGGAACCACCGCTTATATCTTTTATGAGGCAGTTATATAAAGATGCTAGTGCTAGAGTTCGTTTTGGTAGGCAGGGCGAATGCAGCCAAATTTCCCATCAGTAAAGGTGTAAGCCAGGGCAGTTTGCTCGCCCCCTTACTTTTTAGCTCTTACATTAATGACTTAGGACAATTTTTAGCTGAAAGATGCCAGGATATCCTTGCCATTAACAACCTGTGCCAGCATTGCTGTACGCGGATGACTCTGTTTTAATGGCGCGTACTCAATTTTGCCTGCAGAGAGTTTTAACGAGTTTTATATTATTTATGGGTGCTAGTGGTCTGAAAGTAAAGACTTCAAACACATATATTATGAAATGTGGTAAAAATAGCGCTAGGTGCCGTGATATTTTTATTGATGATACAAAAGTAGATTGTATTAATAGTTTCCCATACCTTGGAATTCAATTTGATTACCGAGGGATCTGGGTACCTGCTGTGCAGGCAAGGCAATTGATGTTTGTTAGGACGATTGGTGCGCTGACCAATTTTACTGGAAGGCTAGGCAGAAGACCAGTCCCAGAATTAATACTGATATACAAAGCTAAATGCCTATCCACAGCTATGTATGGAACATGCATCTGGGGCTACACGGATGTGAACTCCATAGAACTTATAGAAAACGTATTTACAAAGTACCTACTGCTGTCCCCTCCAGCACGGCGAACTTTCTTCGTCACTCTGAACTCGGCTTGACTCGTATAGCAGATTTGGCCAAAATTGAACCGATTTTATTGTGGCACAAGGTCTGCGCTACCGAGGATACCAACTTGGTGATGAGGGATTGCTTGAGTATGGAGAAGTTGTCCTCTATCTTGTGGTTAAATTACATCAAAAAGTTGACAGATGATATTGGCCACCCAGAATATTTTGAAAATCCAGATAGTATCATCAAATTGATGAAAAAGTCCGTAAAAACATTTTGCCTAGACCATTTACAAATTAATAGACTCACCATGGAGATTGTTAAACAGTTGTGGAGAACCAACTAATGCGATCATGTTATGCTATCCAGCCATACCTATTCTGTGTTCCTGGGCCCCATGAGAGGATGCTTTTAACACAAATTTGCTTGGGGATCATTCATAGATTGATGAGTTTCCCCACTACTAAGGATTGGTCAAAAACATTATTTGCCTGCCCATGTGACACTATATCACAACAATCCACATTACATGTCACCCTATTTTGTCAGTTTTATTTGACCCAAGAAAAAGATTTTCAAAACCAGTTTTAAAAAAGATGGGGCTGAGACAATGTCGTACAGCGTTTAGCGATTTAAATTTTAGATGATGAACTGACTATTTTAGCTGTTGTCTCTTTCTTGAAAAATGTTATGAACTGAAGACAACTTTTATGAAAATAGCTGATGTATGATTATTTTTATTTATTATGAAATTATTTCCTTGTAAAAATGTGTTTCTAGAGCGAATGTTTAGCTTAGTGGTTTTATGATTTAGAAACTAAATCGAATAAAGCTATTTTTGATTTGATCTATCACTTCTCAATCAATCAATACTGGGATCGTACCTAGATCCTTCAAAAGAGGAATCATTGTTCCGATTCTAAAGCAAGTTGGAGCAGATCCTTAGGATATGAAAAATATCAGCCTATTTCCCTTCAGCCATACCTGGCAAAACTACTTGAGGCTCATGTAGCTCATTATCTCTGCTATTTTTTTTAGAGTCAGACTTTCTAGCCCCGTGTCAAGCAGGTTTCTGGTCAGCACATTCCAAAGAAGCAGTAATCATGTCTGTAATAGATGCGTACGGAAGTAGACAATGGTAACCCTAAAGTTTTGGTGCTACTTGACCTGTCTGTTGCATTTGACACTGTCAACCATACCCTTTTGTCTGATCGTGTCAGTGCTGCAGGGCTACAGGACTCAGACTTCGACTGGATCACTTTGTTTTTAGTGATAGAGCTCAATCAGTTAGACTACCCCCATTCAATTCAACAGAGGTTCAACTTAATTGTGGGGTGCCACAGGGCTCCTCTCTGTCCCCTCATCTTTTTAACATTTACATCTGCCCCTTGGTCAGCTCTCTTAAAAAGAAGGAAATCAACATCTTCAACTATGCTGACAACATGCAACTGCTATTCACGATCAATGATAGTTCCACCTCTAGACAGCAGTTTCAAGACAAAATTCTGATCATCCGCTATTGGATGAACATTAACCACCTTAAATTAAACCCTGATAAAACAGATTATTACAAAAAATAAGGTGGATCGCTGGAATCCCTCCTTCTGACCTAGTGAGATGGGCTTGCCTCCTTTGCCCAAAAAGGAGGTAAAAAGCCTCGGGGTCATTATTGATGAGGAGTTATAATTTAAACAGCAGGAAGGCACAGTGACATCGACATGCTTAGGTCCACTCTGGCGCATAAAAAAGATAAACAAATTCTTTACAAGGGAGGCCCTGATCAAAGTTATAATAGCTCTAGTCTAGTCTAGTCTAGACTAGGCCAATTCCCTTTACTTGAGCTTCCCCAAATTTCTTCTGCGTAGGCTCCAGCTAATCCAAAATCTACCATCTACCTAAATATGGACACATCTCATGTTACTAGGGAGCTCCACTGGCTGCCTGTGGTACAGAGAACCATTTTCAAGGTATGCTGTACAATCTTTAAGGCCTTACATATGAACTGCCTTGCGTTTGTTAAATTTCGAGTTGGTAAATACTGTCCTACCAGAGAACTGACATCCAGCTGCCCACACTATCTGGATATTCCCCCATCCAAACAATTAAGGTCCGGAGGGTGTAGGTTCTCAGTCATTGCTCCCTGAGCCTGGTATTCATTGACACTGGAACTCAGGATTACCACTAACTATGACAGATTTAGATAACTTCTGAAAACATGGCTCTTTTCAACATGCTTACCAATAACTGTTGATCAATATCGAATAGTTTCCTAGCGCCAATAGACCACTTGGTGTACGTGCGCTCTAGAAATACTCCCTAACATATAACATGGCCTCAACTTCTTTAAAACCCAGACCACCGCAAATGACCTCATCTCAATAGCTGACCAACGCCTCTCCCTGCGGTTTAACCTTCTGTGTATAGAACTGCACTTACCCCTATCTCAGAAGCATCTGTCTGGACAATGAAGGTTTTGGTATAGTCAGGACTTTGTAGAATGGGAGCAGTGCATATGGCCTGCTTCAGATCATCAAATGCCTTCTGACCGCTAACTGTCCACCGAACTTTGTTAGATATTCTTTTGGAGGTGAGATCATTAAAGAGAGTCATTATGGGCCCATATTCCTCAACAAACCTCCTGTAGTACCCAGCCAGGCCCAAGAAAGCTCTGAAATGAGTTTGGGCAGTGGGAGCAACCCATTCCATGATGGTCTAGATTTTGCTCTCAAATGGTTAAACCTGGCCTTTACCCACAAGGTTGCCCAAGTACACAACCTTTCTCTGCCCTATCTAACACTTACTGGCCTTGATAGGGAGGCCTGCGTTTTGCAGGCCCTCCAGAACATTCCTGAGGTGGGCCAGGTGATCCTCCCAGGTTGAACTAAAGGCAGCAATATCATCTAGATATGCTGGACTAAAGGCTTCCAGACCTGTGAGATATTTGTTCTCCAATCTCTGAAATGTGACAGGTGCATTCTTCAAACCAAAAGGCATTCAATATATTGATAATGCCCACTAGGAGGTGAAAATGCTGCTTTTGGCTTGGCATCAGCGTCTGATTTGCCAGTAGCCAACAGTCAGGTCAAATGTACTGAAAAACTTGCATGAGGCCAGAGTATCACAGCTCATCTGCTGTGTGAATTGGATGGGCATCAGTTCTAGTGACTGCATTGAGACCTGTATAGTCTACACACAATCTTATCTCTCTTACCATCTTGGGTGTGAGGTTCTGGCACAAGGACTACAGGACTAGCCCAAGGGATATTCGTAGGTTCAGTGACCCCCCCCCCCCCCCCCCCCCCACTCCAGTTTCTTCTTGACCTCAGTACTGATGCAGTCTGTCTGTAGGTTTTACTCTTGACAGGCAGATTGTCACCTGTGTTCACTTCATGGGTGTTCCAGGTGATTTGACTGGGAATTAGAGAGAACAAGGGTGGAAACTGATTAAATGTAAATGTATTGGCATTTATATAGCGCACTACTTACCCGTAGGGTCCCAAGGCGCTTCGACCGCTGCGAAACCCTTCCTGGCTTCCCTGAGAGATGGTCCCTTAATGGGTATCTCCAGGGTGAGACCAGGCATCCCCGGCGGTCTGGTGGGGCCGTTAGTGAAGATGAGGCAAGCTAATGCCCAGAGTTGCCGAGTGTGATCGCTGATCAGAGTGGGCACCGAGGCGAGAGAATTATCGAGTCCGCTGACCCTGGTCCAGAAACCTGCCGCGCCGGGAATCGAACCCTGGTCCCGGGCCGTCCTCTGCTCTCGGGTCTGCCGCCTCTAACCAGTGAGCCACACTACTTCACATTAAGGACTTGACTACAATAATCTTGCTGCTGGTTAGTGAGGCTGACTGCCAAGGATACTCCATGAACCAACTGATTAACAGGATCCTGAGAGAGGAGATCAGAGAGAGGATCTCTTTCTTCTGTCCCCTCATCAGTTTCCATGAGCAAGCTCATGTTAGCCCTGTCAACGAAAGGCTTTAGGCGGTTCACATGAAGTACTCTGTGAGAACTACATGAAGTATCTAGGGCCATCAAGTAGGTGAACTCCCCTCTCTTTTCTCAAGGTTGGTTTGGGAGCCACTCTATTTGTCTTGGAGAGCGGTTGTGGTCACAGGCTCCAACACCCACTCTTTATGTCCTGGCTGGTGAATCGTCAGCACAGCATTTTGGTCATGCCAAGCTTTCTGAAGCCCCTGGCTGGTCTCCAGGTTGTTGCTGGCTTGCTTTATGTACTCAGCTATGCGTGAACGCAGACCAAGGACACTACACAATGTCATGTTTAGGAGGTTTGAGAGTTTGCTCCCATCCCTACTTTTCAAATGGGCTATAGCCCCCCCCCCCCTTCTGAGGAACCATTCTGTAAGCAAAGAGAAGGCAGGATAGTAAGACATCCCATTTTTGCCTGACTTTTTTGGGAGTCTCATTATCCTACCCTTGATGGTCCTGTTGAACCTTTCAACAAGCCAATTGCACTGTGAATGGGAAGGTATGGGAAACTTGTAGTTTACACCACATTCTTTCCATAATGCAGTTATATGACTAGACATTAAGTTTATACCTCTGTCTGACAAGACCTCCTTAGGAAACCCCCTTTGGAAAATACTCCCAGAAGGGCCCTAGCCCCCACAGGAGCTGTTGTGGACTTAAGTAGAATAGCCTCTGGATACCTTGTGGCATGGCCTACAACCACTAGGATGTAAATGTGCCCAGATGTTTTTGGGTGGTTTTATGGACCAACAGTGTTTATCCCCACCTTCTCAAAGGGAACCCCAACCACTGGAAGTGGAATTAAGGGGTCCTTTGTTGTGCCACCTGACTTAACTCTGGCTTGTTAAGTGGCATCGGAGCAACAAAACACATTGGTGACATGTGGGGCCAGCAAAAATGAGGGATAAGCCTGTCCCACGTCATGCTTTGCCTAAGATGTCCTGCAAGGGAATTGTCATGTGCAAGCGAAAAAAGAAAAGCCCTGAACTACTGAGGTATAACCAAACTTTTGGCACAAGGCTTTGGGTCTCTACACTCAGAAAACAGAAGACCACCTTCCCAATAGATCCTATGGGGCCCACTAGCATTCCCTGCCTCGTCAGCAGGAGCTTGCAGTCTGAGTTGTTCAAAAGAGGGGCAGGATTTCTGCTCCAGACTCAAGTCTGCCCTTGAACGGCCCCTTGTCCCCATGAACTCTGCCTTTCCAGACCCAATTTAATATAGGATAGTTCCTTCACAGGGGCTAGGTTCATCTCCCTCAGGCGACTGATCCTCACTGGGAGGAGGTTCATTCCTTACCCTTCTCTTAGGGGCTAGCTGGTCCATTTCTACAGGTCCAAGAGCTCCCTAAGTGCCTAACTGTTTGACCTGATCCCTATTCACAGCAAATACACTGGCAGAGATTCCCATCATCTCTTCATGTGTCCTGAACTCCACTTCAGACCAGGCTGAAGTTTCTAAGTCATTGCCTAACAGACCGTCCACAGGTAGGCTTGGGGAAACCATAACTCATTTAGTGCTAGTTACACCTCCCCAGCTGAGATTTACAACTACCAAGGAATGGTCAGTCCTGACATTGTATGCATTGGCAAAGTTAACCAAGTAGGATTTGTCAGGAGACACAAGTTTCTCTGTCGCCATGGTGACTCTGGTCCCGTGTCCCTGTATGCCGCAGCTTCCTGACCATTAATCAGTGGCTATTGTTTGTACTTTCCCAAGTTAGTGGGACTTACAAATAAAGTGGCAAGTTCCATGCCACAGTCTCAGACGAGGACAGCCGGAGTAGGTGTTCTGTTCAGGCCAGAACCCACTTCAGAACCCAAGGTTAACCCTACTAACCCTTGGGGGCTGTAATACTGCTTTTACCGGTGCTAGTTGCCTTAGGGTTAGTAGTAGTAGCTTCTTTGGTGTGCACTTTAGAACAATTGGCATCCCTTTCTCTTTGGCCTTTTCCTTACGGAGGTAACACCAAAGTTTCTTGCCAGAGGGAGAGGAGTTTTGGGACCCAACTCCCAGAGGAACATGTATGGGATGCTTGTGAAGACTCCTTGTCTTAACCTTTCTCCCCACCCTATTTTTGGGTCTTAGAAGAATCTTGTTTCTTCTGGTCACCTCCACCTCCATTGTTTTTCTGCTTCACTCTAGTGTGGACCCATTTGTCAGCCTTCTTTCCCAATTCTTAGGGAGGGGTCAGATCAGAGTCCACCAGGTACTGGTGCAGCTGCTGATTCGGACAGTTATTGAGGATGTCCTCCGTCATTAATAAATTGTACATTCCCTCTTAGTAATCCACATAAATTAAAAAATATATATATTTATTGGTTTTTCGTTAACATAAGATAAGTTACAGTGCTTGCCGTACAGAAACTCACATAAATTAATAAGTATACCAATGTCAGTTGTCTCTTACGAGTGCAGTCCATGGCGTAATAGAATGCCTCAAGAGTCCATAATGTCTTTACAATTTGTCTTCCTTACTTCATTAAAAAATAATTGAACATTACCTACAACATTCCTTTGTCATGTCCTTATTTTTTGTTGCGCATGAGGTAAGAAGATTGGCTACAGCATTTTTTAGAGCAAAGGCACTGGAATTACTAGAGCAGGTCCTGTGGGGTAAGACTCACAGAATAGCGAGTTAAAAGAGGCAAGGGGAGAGGGAGTGGTGATGTAGGGATCATGAAGTGTAGCGTATGTGAACGTTGCATGGTGGGTTCCCTAAACTTCAAGTGTCTCTGTGTCGGTCGCAGGGGCGGTCACTGGGTGTGCGAGGAGATAAGTTGTGAGAGGGTCCCAAATGTCCCGGGTTGTGAAGGCAATGGGAGTTGTTCAGCATAGTTAGTCAGTTGCTCTTGGCAGTAAAGTAAGTCAGTGAGCCAGTCCTTTAACTTCGGCGCTCGTCCCCTGGCCCCTCTACAGGAAACGCAGCGTTTAGCCATTAACAAGGCAGTGGCGATATACCGGCGGTATGGCTTGCCAATTAGTGCAGTGTATCCCAGTAAGGCGACCAGCGGAGTGCGCTCCAGTAATAGCATTGTCATCTGCCCTAGGGCAGTAAAAAACTGTTCCTGGTAGTCGCGTACCCCCGGGAACCCCCAGGCCAAGTGAATAAAATCCGCCTCTGGGGCGTTGCACCTAGAACACCGGTTTGTGTCTTTCAGTTATTAGTTATGCATTTTTATGGGGGTGTAATAGAGACTGTGCAAGAATTTAAGATGCTTAATGCGCAATCTGTTACTTGCAGAGATTAGTTTTGTTTGCAGGCAGCAGTGTGTCAATTGGTCGTCGGTAAGCTTGTGTCCTAACTCTAATTCACTGCGCGCGAAATAGGCAAGGTGGTACAGTCTGCAGCATGTGTATGGTATGGTATGGATACCATCTGACTCGAAGATGTTTTTGATATGAGCCTGTGAAATCCCACTTCCTGAAGCAGTTGCATACGGGGATGATATGCGAGGGGGAGCAGTGGCGAGTAAAGGATGGGACACTGCAGCACAGCTGAATGCAATTCCCGAAAACAATCGTCCCTGTCACTGGTGACTTGGATTCTGATATACTGCATATCTGAGTTACACAACTCTAGTGGGAATTCCAGGGAGAACTGCTAAACCGCGGGAGCGAGTGGGAATATCTGCAACTTACTCCAGTTTATTTGAATCCCGGAAAGATTCCTAAATACAATGAAGTCTTTAAGTCTTTTAAGAGGGGGGTTTGTATTGTCCTACGGATCCCTGACATAGAGAATAATATCATTCACATAAAGTGATAGCAATATTTGGCGTAGTTCACATTGTAATGCCTTATCCTGGTGGTGCTATCAGAGGTTCTATCGCTTTAGAGAAAAGCAGGCACCCCTGCCTGGTGCCCCTGGTGAAAGCGCCAGATAAGTGACCATTAATGAGGACTTTGGCTGTTGGGAGTTGATATAATAATCTGATCGAGGAGCGAAACAGTGGAGGGAAGCCCATCCGTTGCAAAATGCCCAATAAGTAGTCCCCTTCAACTGAATCAAACGCCTTTGTGGCGTCTAGGAAGACCGCCGCCAAAGGTAAATCAAGATCAACGTTATGGAGGATAGAAAAAAAGGTGCGGAGATTTTGCGACTTCTCCCGTCCAGGAATAAAACCTGCTTGGTCTGGAAGAACCAGCTTCTCCATTAGCAGATTTAAGCGGTTGGTTATGACTTTACCTAAAATTCTGGTATCACAGTTGATTAGAGACAGCGGCCTGTAGGAATTGCAGTGTGTGGCAGGTTTGAGAAGGGAAATGATGAGTTTCCCTCATGGAAGGGGGAGTGTGCCTGCCTCGAGGGTGTCTTTGTACCCTTTTTTAAGGATGGGGGCCAAGATCTATATGTGTTTTCTAGAATTTGATGGAGAGTCCGTCTAAGCCAGGGGCTTTGCCTGATTTCATTTGTATTATTGCTTCCCGTATTTCGTCTATCTCAAAGGGGGCACAAAGGAACTCCTGTTGGGAATCACCCAGCCAAGCCAGTGAAATGTCGTCCAGATAGTTGTCCAGATCGAGAGTGTTGCGTCTATTGGACGTGTACAACAAGGAGTAATGTGAGGAGAACATGTGAAGAATATCTGTGGTATCCCTGTAAAGTACATCTCCTTGGACATCTATTTCTAGGATGTTATTGGAGAAACAACGTTTTCTCATTGTTTCGGCGTCGATCCATTCCAGACGTTCTCTCTCCCCATTTCTGCGGGCCACCCAGTGTTTGCCGCTGAATCTATCTTCGCGGTGTCAGTGTATTCTGTGAGCTTGTCTCGGAAGAGTCGCCGTGTTGACCCATCCGGGCCCAACGAAAAACCAATCTCCTAAGCTTTAAGCTCCGCGTCTAGCTAGTTGAGTGTTCCCTGTATGTCCCGTAGAACGCCAAGCTCTTTGAAATGCAGCAACCATAGATTGTGACCTTGAATGCCTCCCAAACGGTTTCGACACGATCTACAGACCATTTGTTGTTCCTTAAAAACTCATGGATTTCTTGCCCCAACTCGTCCTGAGACACCGTGTCTAACAACGTTAAGGGAGATAGCCTCCAGCTGCTGCGTGGGAGACCATGACCCGGGAGCGTGAGCGCTATTCTGACAGGAGCATGGTCTGAATATGAACACACTAAGTGTGTCGCAGCATTAAGCTGGGGGCCCAACCTTCGTGTGAGTAGTACGTAGTCCAGTCGTGCCCATGACGCATACTGAGCAGTGAAGTGGGTGCCTTCTGTAATGTGCAAGTGTAGGTGGGGCCATGCATCCAGGAGGCCATTCTCTGTTATTATGCCATGCACAACTTTGTGTGAGCTTTAGTGGTGCGACAAGGGGTTGGATCTATCTGCTGTAGGGTTAAGGGCAATGTTGAAGTCTCCACCCCATATGACGTGTGTACACCCTGTCGCTACGATCTGACCACAAAGGTGTGTGAAAAAATCAGGGGAGTCTGCCTTTATGCTATAACAGCAGGCCAGGGTGACCGATTCAGTGCTGAGCCTGCCCCATACACAACAGTATCGGCCATGGGTATAACGCTCTGGCCCAATCAGGGAGAATCGGGTGTGCTTTTTTGATAAGTATAGCACTCCCCCTGGAATAGGAATAGGAGTAGGAGGAGAAAAACCTATGTTCAGCCCAGTAATGCGCAAAGGCGTGAGTATGCTAAGAATGAATTTGGGTCTCTTGAAGCAGCTCAATGTGCGTCTGGTGCCTATCGAGGTATGCCAATATTTAGCGACGCTTCCTAGGGTCTCCCAACCCCCTGACGTTCCATGTGAGGATCTGTAAAGTGTGAGGAGTGGTCAGGCTAGGCATTGTCTAAAGCGGGTTGTGAAAGACAAAAGATTGAATACACCATATACATGAAGTATGTAGAAAGGACTATGGCAGTTATACATTTGCTTGTCGTGTGTGTTTCGTGCACTGTGGAAAAACATCCAGAACAATCTCAGACCCACCCCCTCCCACTGAAGCATCCCAAACATGCCAGTAAGGTACAACCCACCCCCTCCCTAAACCCCATCAATGCCACAAACATACTATGTACAACTATGCAGTGTGTATAACCTACTAAAGGGTGAGCACCCTTGGGGGAGACTCCCAGGGCCATGCACTGTTTCTCCCCACCCTCTGTGAGCTGGAGCCATGGTGTGAATAAAAGCTAAGAGAGAGCCGGGGTGCTCAGTGTTGAATGGCTTATAGGTCCAGTGTCTCACATATCTATTTAACAGCAACATAGGGGCAGGCTTGGGAGAGGCCCGCTGCCATCCGCCGTGTGCGCTTCACCTCTGCGCCACCCCAAAACGTCTGAAGGAAACTCATGTCATGGTGTCTGCAGCGGTCATTCAGGGTCCGGAGAACGCAATCTTGGTGAGAAAGCTGGAGAGGCACATGATCTGTTACTCCGTTTAAGGCATTTCAGGTATTAGTCTACTTGATGCGACTTAGTAAAAAAGGTTTGTTTGCCTTGTTGCGTGACTCGTAAGCTCACCGGATACAGTAGAGCATAATCAATTTGAGCCTCTTAGTTTTTTCTTCACAGGCATGAACTTAACCCTTTCTTCCTGGACGGTAGCGGTGAAGTCAGGGTAGATGGTAAACGTATTCCCTTCATAAGAGAGGTGGCATTTTTTTCACGGGTTGCTTTAAGGGCGACATCTCAATCCCAGTAATTGAGAAGCCGGGCTATGTGGGGCGAGTTGTGCTGCACAGGGGGGCCTGGAGCCCAGGGGTCTGTACGCCCGTTTGACGATAAATTGAGACAAGAAGAATTCCGCACCAATCTTATCACATAGCTATCGCTCTTTGTATTACTCCATCTTGCCAGTATTGGTGCTTTCAGGAATACCAAGGACACGGATATTATTCCATGTACTGCGCGCCTCAAGATCTTCGTTTTTTTGCAGCAATGATTTAAAGCAGCCTGTCAGTCTGTGCCAGGTTGGTCTGGAGATGACCCCTGGAGTCTATGGTGTCGAAGTTCTGCTTTTTTGATGCGCTCCTCATGCCCTTCCAATATGTGCACAATGGCGCCAGCCGATTATTTATGGTATCCATTTTGTCTACAAGAGATGTGAGACTTTGGCGCATCTCCCAGAGTAATGTTTTCATGTCCTCTTCAGATGTAGGTGACGGCCGCCATACAGGTTCGTCCCTGGCCTGGTCCGAGTCTTCCTACAGTGTATGGCTGCCCTTCTTGACCTTGAAAGTCAGCCTAGGTTGCAGAGTGTCAGGCTTCCCCATGTTCAATAGGATAATGGCTCCCAGACAGTTCCTGCTGGTGCACACTCTGCGTGTATACCCCCTTTGCATGATGAATTAAGTGGATGTGACTTTTCTGGACCTGGTGGTAATAGGCAGACCGGTAGGGGTGGCAGCACCAGTTGTCTCGTCAAGGTGAGGTGTCAGAGGGAAGGAGGATGAGTGGCAGAGTGCCGGTGGAAAGAACAGCTTATTGTCCAGTGTCAGCGGCGTGCCTAGTCGAGTCAAGTCAGTGGCGTGGCAGTGGGTGCTACAGGCATCGCAAGTTGTATAGGCCGTATTTCTGAGGCTGGAGCGCAATGCGTTAAAGATAGTGAGGGGTAACCTGATCAGCGGGATGTTGCCACTAGGAGATTGAAAATACCGGTTACTCACAGCATCAGCTCCCGCGCTGGAACATACTTTGCTGTGTCTAACCGCCACCGCGGGGCTTTCAGTGGGCTGCAGGGGGCCTGCACTGTTGCCTACATTGCCGGCAATGCTGCCTCATCATCAGTTGTCTCACAGCCGTTCTACAGTGGTGGGATGCATGAGCTGGTACCAGCTTCCTTGAAGTGTCCCAATTCCACGGCTGTCTGGAATGTCTCAGTGCACTCTGTGACTGGAGAGAGGTGACAGCTGTTTTGATGCCGCAGGAGCACGTGACCCCCCCCCCCCCCTCACAGCTATATTGGGCACCAAAGCAGTCTATTGAAGTGATGAGGAGCATATTCGCTGCAACCAACAGTTGCACCAGGCTCACAAGATCGCAGCTGCCTGCGCCCATCGCTGGGTGGCTCAGCACACCCAATGCACGGAACCAGGCAGCACTCCAGCAGCGGATCGCAGCGCGCCCCCAGCTCCAGCGGGCTGCGTTACTGCACCGCAGGGAAAGCACCACAATCAGGTGACTTTGGCAGACCACTAAGTAGAGTCTCTTGGCCAGGTAGAAGGGAACCACAGCAGGAATAATAGCGGGGTCCGCGCTGTGTGGGATCAACACCAGGAATGGTTCGCAGTCTCCGAGAGTAGCTGCACCGTTGATGAAGCGCTGCGCTCCAGGGGGGTATTTCCTAACTGCAGTGTATTGTGCACAGCGGTCGACAATTTTTGAAGTCCACCCCAGGCTCAGTCCACCAGTCTCTCCTGGGATGCTCTGCGATGGTGTGACTGCTGGGGCCGAATATCCCTTGGCGTCTACCTTCCCCCGGTGTGCGCGGCTGTCCCCAGAGCCATAGGTAGATGAAAGCGGCACTGCTCCTGGTGCAACAGGTTGATGGCAGCGGGGAAAAATGGCCAGGTAGGATCTTGGGGCCCCTCACTCTATACTAGCAGATGGGAAGGCAGTCGGGTTGTCGGGAATCAGGGGTGGAAAGATCACGCACTCACCGCCACCTGCCTGAATGCCAAGCTCACGGTGCGCACCAAGGATGAGGCCTTGGTACTTTGTGGGCGCTGTGGTCCTTGCGTGAGTCAGACTGCCAGGTCTCGGCTCCAGACGATCTAGTCCAGTACAGCGCTGTCCCGCCAGCGATGATAGAGCAGTGGCCAGGGACTTGCTGCTAGCATGACACTTTCAGTATCTCATCTCCCGTGTGTGAACTCTTCATTACTGCCGACATCAGACTGTAGTGAGCATCTGGACAGGAGATTTGGGCAGATTAATGCACCGAGCAGCAGGAGACTCACTCAAGTGCGGCCATCTTGCTAGTGTGCCACCTAGCGCCCTCCAGTAATCCACATTACTTCCATGAAACAATCCTTCCAGAGCCTTATTAGCACTGTCTACAAAGCTATCCCAGTCTTGGGTGTGTGCCTTCTGCGTGTCTCTGAATTTGCCCCTGTACTGGTCAGTGGTCAATCCACCTATCTATGAGGGAACTTTTCAAGACTGTGTAGTTGGCTGCATCTTTCCTCTTGTCCGTGAGGAGTTTGTCTATGCCTTTGCTAGCAAAGGAGTCACCGGATAGCTGCCCACCACCCTTGAGGCAGCTACATGGGCCTCGCTGCACACATTTGCTAGATACTACTGCCTGGACAGCCAAGTCCGCTTTTTCGGCCGTTCCGTTCTCCAGGACTTTCTGGTGTGATCTTGGTCTGCAGACCCACCACCGGGGTTGGTATTGCTGGGGTATCAATTCTTATGTAAGGAATCTAACACTAACCTGTTTCTTTCAGATACACAAGTTACTTACCTTCGGTAACAATGTATCTGTAAGAAACAGTAGTTGGTGGTAGATTCCTTACCGCCCCACCCATCCTCCCTGTTCTGCGGACCGATATCTAGGGTTAAGGTGTTTCCCTTTGAGGGTCCTAGTCTTATGGCATCAGTGTCGCTCTCTGGCATGGCTCTGTGTTCCTGGCGCGGAATGCTATGTACAAGAACTGACGTCCGCGCGTGAGGGCAGTGTCTAAGTACTCCGATGACGTCAACCCGGCGACCACGACGACGGACGCGTAGCCGCAGAAGACGCCTACCGACGCGCAGGGGTACTGCTACGCTAAACTTTCCGGATCAAGTCTGACGCCTGGGGATATTCTAAGGTAAGGAATCTACACTAACTACTGTATTTTTACAGATATATTGTTACCAAAGGTAAGTAACTTGTGCTATGTGTTTCTTTCAGATGCACAAGTTACTTACCTTCGGTTACGATATATCTATAAGAAACATTAGTAGTGACCGATTCCTTACCGCCCCATCCATCATTCCCGTTCTGCAAACTGATTTCTAGGGTTAAGGTCATCCCTTTCAGGGCATAGTTTCATGTCACCAGTAGTCCGTTTCTTTCATGGCTCTTCGTTCCTGTTGTGGAAAGTCGTGTACAGAAGTGACATCAGCACACATGGACGCATCCAAGTAGCTCCAGCGATGTCATTCCGGGCCCAACGACGCCCGCGGAGCCGCACGAGGACGCCTACCCACGCGCAGGGGTACTGCGGATGAAAACTTTGCGTATCCAGTCTGACACCTGGGGGTAATTCTAAGGTAAGGAATCTATCGCTACTAATGTTTCTTACAGATATATCTTTACCAAAGGTAAGTAACTTGTGTGTTAAGCCCTTCTTCAGGTACCCCTGTGAAAATTATTGCCCTTAGAGGTGTCTTTGCTTTGCTACCCTTTTCCTTAACCATTTGTGTGTTTGGCAGTGAAGGAGTTGATTGAGGCAGAATTTTTCCGCCATGGATAACTACTCAGTTGTCTGCATGTGTACCTGTCTAGCGCAGTCCCGTTTTGATGTACTTCACCCAGAAATGGGGGGCACTCCCCCTCTCCAGTTTTCAAAATTGATATCTACCATGCTTGGTGGGAATTCCAGATTCTGCTTTACAAGGGAAAGTAGGAAGGGATATGTGGTTGCAGTCTGATGACTGTTCATTTTGTCCCAGTGTCTTAGGAGGATGGCTTTGGCATATGGAGTGTTTGCAGGCCGGAAAGTGGACACAGGGTATCAGCCATGTGATCCAGTTTAACCCCTTCACTGCGGCGGCTATTCCACCGCAGTGCTAAGGGGGAGGGCGGCCGAGCGGCGGGCGCATGCTGGTGATGGAACCGCACCGTCACCAGCGTCGGTTGCGCTGTGCTCATGACTGAGCGGTTCCGTAACAGGCCCGCCCGCTCAATAGAACACGCCGCGCAGGCGCAAAATCAGCGCCGCGCAGGCGCAAAATCAGTGCCGCGCAGGCGCGGCGGCCGGGCCATGACGGAACCGCTCCGTCATCAGCACAGAGCGACCGCGGCTGATGACGGAGCGGATCCGTCATCAGCAGGGGAGGGGTTAAGGGAGCGGTGGAGCAGCCATGTTCAGCAAGCACCCATGGTTTAGTGTTAGGATGGTAGATAGTGCTAGTCTTAAGCAGATTGGAGTTGGTTGGTGTGGACATACTGTTCAATATTGGTAAACCCTAAGCCTCTATCTGCTGTACACTTTTTTTTTTAATGATAATCAATTTTATTGGTTTTTAAAACCGTAGTAAACAAAGGATCAGCAGTCTTCTATGCACTTTTCAGAGTCAGTTTGGGTACCTGCTGTGTAGAATAGTGCCATACGAACTGGCGAGCATCTGTTTTTGAGTGTGGGGAATCTCTTTAGGTATCCATGAGGGCAGAGCCCACCCGAACGGTACTGAACTTTGTGGAGCGCTTTTAGTACTAGTGGAATATTACTGGCATAAAGTCTGCAGATTGAATTTGTGAGGGTGATTCCCAGTTAGCCTAGGTAAGAGGCATACTATTGTAAGACAACGCTGGAAAGCAAGCAGCAAGATATTCTGGTAGCGACCACCACTCCTATGCCCTTGGGCTTCGCATAATTGATGGGGAAGCAATTTTAAACCGTGGTTGCTTGTCCATTAGGGGTGTATGGGATTTGACAGGGCATGTTAGTAAGCACAGGATGCCATTGACTAAGAGCTCTAGTTTATACTGTGCACTATTTATCTCCATCCCTCTAACCTCTGGGTTGGATTCTAGTGTATGTATTAGGGCCCGTCTAGCTTTGGACGTCAGGGTCCGGCAGTCGGAGAAGGACTTGTCGTTGGGGCCCTAACAGTGAAGGCACCGGCGATGGGGGTCGGTAACCGACATCAGTCGGCTGTAATCGACCCAGGGTTTGAACCCGGGCATCCCTACCGGCACCGTCTGAGTCGAGTGACTTCGAAAGATGATCAAAAATGATCGGAAAAGTTAGTCAAAAATTGACTAAGGGTACTTCCATTTATTTCTGGATCAGCGCTTGCTTGCGCAGAAAAAAGAACTGACGTCAGCTCGCGAGGGTGGCGTCTAAGTTCTCCGGCAACGTCATCCCGGCGCCGACGACGGATGCGGAGTCGCAGACGACGCCTACTGACGCGCAAGGGTACTGCTACGCAAAAGTTTACGAATCCAGTCTGACGCCTGGGGATATTCTAAGGTAAGGAATCTAATACTAACTACTGTTTCTTACAGATATATCGTTACCAAAGGTAACTAACTTGTGCATTAGGGCCTCTATGCTTAGTGTGAAAAGAAGCAGTGACAGAGGGCACCCTTGTCTGGTGGCCCTGCGTAACGTTATCAGGGCAGAGAGGATGCCCTTGACCTTCGGGTCTGCGTAATTCTCCTGCATGGACGCCATCATGTGGGCCTAGCCTGGTCTTCGCGAGGACTGCCCGGAGAAACTGCCAGTCCACCCGATCAAAGGCATTCTTCATGTCTAGCGAGCGAAGTTTAGTTGTGCATATGCGCTTTGCCACAGCTGAAAGAATGCATGTTTGAAGACTGAGAAACTAGGAAGAGGTTGATCCGTGTGTGGGTCTTGTGCACACTGGACTAGAAAGTGTAGTCCCTCCCTCTCCATTGTGTCTCCCTTTTCGCTGTCTAGTAGATGTAGGTCTTGCGTCGCTTGGGTTAAGGATCGATTGACTGCGGAGAAGTTGACCTCTGGTTTGATGACTGTATTAAAATGTACCCAATAATTTGGTTACCTGTTGTAAAGTGTGCTACTTGTGTGAAAAGTGAATTATAGAAACTTGTTCTTGCGATCATTGGTTCAAAAGAAAGTGAGCATATTTGAACCATGCGGACCCTTGCACCCACTGCTCTACTCACTTTATCTACATATGTGCAGTCTATATTTATGGGTAGGTCCTACCTGAGGAATAGGTTCACTCCCTCCATTTTGGTGTGACTAAATGCATGCAATTGAAGTGGGTACCATTTGGAATAGAGCAGTTTGGTATCGGGCAGAAGAGGCTTGTCTCTTGAATCATGGCCATCTCTAGATCTATATCCTTAGTGTAGAGCCATTTTCATAGTGCCTTCCTTTTCATGAGGGTGTTCAGTCCCTGTGTATTTAATGAAACTAGATTGAATTGATTCATTGATTAGTGGTAAGTAGGCCTATATCTCAACATAGTCAATGAAAGTACTGGGTTGCTGACACGCCGTACGAGGAGACTAACTTTGCCTCAGGTTGCAGCATTGATATCCAAGAAATATTCACTTTTAACAGGAAATGGAATCCGTTGCGAAATGAAAAATATATCTGATTACACTTTCTATATCTGAAAAAAAGGAATTATGAGAGTTTCCCACTTTTAACTATCATGATCATTGAGAAAGGATTTATCTCACAGGAACCATCACCTAATGGCACTAGAAAGAACTAGAAGGAATAATAATATTTGAGCAAACCGGACCGACGTAAATATCTGCACCATTAACTGAATCTGGAAGGAAGATAGCTGCTCTATATATATTACAGATCAAAAATCCCCTGGCTTCTGGTTTACATGGAATGTTTGTATCTGCATAGGTCCTGAGGAAGGTGGTGGATAACCCACCGAAACAGGCGTCGACCTTGCGTGGAACCAAATTTACCAACTTATGGTTCAAAGTTAGGCAGAGAACTTTCTGCCCCATAAATCAAGATTTGTTCAGATACTACATATGTATGATGTGTGTGAAAGGTTTTGAATTGGAATAATTGATATTGAGTGAGTGGAATTGGGTTAGTATTGATGTTTTTTTAAAGCCAAGGGGCCATTTGCTATGAGATTGTAATTGCACTTTTTGGAATATGAATTTTGTATAACACAATGTATCACTGATATAATGGATACAAATATCTTTTTAAGAAAGTAATAGAAAATGAAAAAGAAATAATGATGAAATAAAATATACTGAATAAATGTTATAGACTAGTCCTGATGTTGTGGTTGAATAAATTGCAATATATAAACAATGTTGGTGAACAAAAATTAGATAGGTCATGAGGGAATTTTTCTAGTATTGTATTTATCTTTTCCCCTCTTTTCCCTGACCCTAAAGTAACGGTAGAGGTGTCCCCTCCATGTTTTTTCTATATCTCAAAATCGCCATCGGCGGTATGTGTGGGAGAGGCCTTTATCAAGCTTGTGCAACCAACCACCCCAGTGAGTACACAACAACCCTGCCATATTTGCTATAAATACGTTTATTAACATGGAGAAAAACATGGGTCATGGAACCAAATCCGCAGAGCAAGATATGAAAGCACTTATGATGCAAACAAAAAAATTAGCATCACTTGGTTGCCGTGAGCTTGTCATCAGCCATGGGAAAAAGGATCAGCTCTCGAGTTGGTCTTGGAGCCCCCACCCGTCCACCCAATCAACAGAACAAAGGATACTGCAATAAGTCTGTGAGAACTATGTAGCAGCGTCCACCGCTAGGCAGGCCAGCAAGTGCAGTCTATTCGCTTCAGAAAAGGGGAGAAGAGGTGATGTGCAATTCCACAGCACCAAGCTGCAGTCTGCCCAAACAGGTAAAAAGCATCAGCCATCACCTCAGACACTATTCATTGTGGGGGCAAATCTGACCTTTATTCACACCAGGGTGACTTTTAAGTTGTTTCCTGCAGAGTCTTCTGAATTCTGGTCTGTTAAGAACCTGAGGTTTCTGCCATCTAGTTGGTTTTGGAGGACCTTGGGTCACAGGCCCCTGCCTTCTCCAGCAAAGGGGGACGTGTGCAGCAAAACTCTGGCTGCATCCGGCATCCATGCAATGACCTGCTTGTTTTCGATGGTGATCAGTCCCAACGCAAAGCCCCAGTGGAATGGAATTTTCTTCTCTCGCAGGTGGTGGAGCAGCAAGTCTTAAGTGTTTTTTTTGGGCTAGTGTTTGAACTGATGTTTCTTGGAAAAGTGAGACGGTGGCGGCCCTGAAGTTTAAAGAATCTAGCTTCCTGGACGCTTTCAATATTGCTTCCTTGACTTTTTAACGTGGACCCTAATGAATATATAGTGAGCAAAACTGTTCCGCTTGTGATAAGAGAAGAAAACTTAGTGTGTGCGGTCCAAGGTGAGATCCCGGCCTTACTATGCTGGAAGATATGACAGAACAAGGCTTGTACATGGCTCTCGAGCTTGTATTTTGGAAAGGTAACACGCCTCTGATCCAAATACTGTTGTAGCTGGACCGTTTTTCTAATCCCCTAGGGCTTCAGATAAGGTTTTTTGGTGAGCTGTACCTGTGCTGTGACACTCTCAACCATGTCGTCCTGTCCTGATCTTGCTATTTCCCCTCTTCCTCCATCAAGTCCGAGCTAGTCTAGACTCCCTTAACTGACTGGTCAAGTCCCTGAAGAGTTTAGTAAAGTTTACATGAATGGCTGCAATGTCCTTTCTTATTTCTTGGAGATATTCCTGGATGTCCACAATTGTGGTAGGCCACACAGCATTGTCCCTCACTGCCATCTCCTCCGCAGCCTCCACTGGGCCATTAGATTTGAGAAGTTTAGTGGCACTCAGCATGTTCTCTATCATGAAGCTCTCTGGGGCTTATTGTGGGAGTAAGCCACATGGGGCTCACTAAGCGGTGTAGAGGGGTCCACCACTGACATTGCAAGATGCTTCCACTAGTGGTTGATCGTGAGAAAAGGGCTGCCTGGAGTTGAGTAGCATAGAGTGCCCTCCCACTGTTCCCACTACTCCAGCTGGGGACAATTTCCGGTCTCCAGATGCCCTACGAGGCTGTCACCTGCTGTTGGTTCATCACACTCTGGAGGCCTCTTTTATGGCCTAAATTTGTGCTAGGGGCCTGGTAAGTGTGCTAAGGCCGAGCCTGCTGCTCCTCCTCAGTCCCGCGAACACCCATCCTGGATTCACCGCAGGGGAGCACTTGCCAACTCTGGCATGGCTCTGCCTGCCACCACAACACCCACTGACTCTGCTCCGGACTTCCACTACGTCTGTTGTAGTGATGGCTGCCTCCGGTCCCCTTGGGAAGGTTAAGTTGTAGTGTTGGGCGGCATTGGAGGCCCTGACTTTGGAGCTCTGGCGAGGTGCCTCATCTTGGGTTCTCGCTTTGGCCACGCCCCCAATGGATATTTCTAATTGTAGATTCCTCACCTTATAAATGTTTTGCAGGCATCAGACTTGATCCAAATACTTCAAAGCAGTACTCATGTGCACCAGTAGGTGGTGTTGTGTGGCTCTGCACCAAAGTCGTTCCACTTCAGAAGTGTGGACCTGAATCTCATATAAGCAATACCAATCCGTACTGATGTCTGTTCTTGTTATCTGAAAGAAACAGGTTAGTATTAGATTCCTTACCTTAGAATATCCCCAGGCGTCAGTCTGGATCCGGAAACTTTTGCGTAGCAGTACCCCTGCGCGTCGGTAGGCGTAGTCTGCAGGCGTCCCCTGTGGCTCCGCGTCCGTCGTCGGCATCGTGCGCCGTGATGACGTCGCTGGAGTATATAGACGCCGCCTCCGCGCGCTGACGTCAGTTCTTCTTTTTTCCGCACCAGTTAGCGCAGATCCGAGAAGTGCAGTACTCCGGTCTTTTGACCAAGTTTTTCTGATCTTTGATCTTGTTTGACATTCTTACGGTGCCGGTAGGATGCCCGGTTTTAAGAACTGTGACGACTGTGACCGGACGATGTCGGTCACGGATCATCACCGACTCTGTCTCCGGTGCCTGGGCCCCGACCACGACGTGGACGCCTGCGTCGATTGCCGGGCCTTGACGAACAAAGCTAGGCGGAAGCGGTCCCGCAAGCTGCTCGAGCTCCGGGTGTCGGCCCCGCGTCGAGAGCGGTCCCGGTCCGGCCGGAGGTCAAGGGAGCTGTCGCGGAGCCGTCACGGGATCTCCGGGAGTCGTCACCATTCATCTGGTTCCTCAGGTAGGAAGCACAAGAAGTCGGGGCGTCGTCATCGTACCCCCGACTCCCCCCCCCGACGCTCCCGCGATCGGCCGGGGGTTCGGGTGGCCCCACCCCGTGGCTCCGCGAGAGTCGCCGACGCGGCATGCCCCATACCCTGCGGTCCCTGGGCAGGACGCGTCGCCCGAGGAGATTGAGGCGTTCCTCGTGGCCATGAGGGCTCTTTCTCCTCCGGCAGGTTCTGCGGCGCCTTCGGGCCCTGTGAACCCGTCAGGGGGCCCTAGCGGTGCGGGTGATCCTGCCTCGACACCGTCGGGTGCTCCGGCCCCGCCGACGGCTCCGATCCCGCCGCCGCAGGGCCCCGCAGGGTCGGCACCGGCTGGTCAACCGGCCTCTCCGGCGCCGATTCCTTCGGGTCAACCCCTGGCGCCGCCCCCGCGCGGCGCCATCCCCATTCCCTCTCTGACTCCGGACGCGGAGTCGTCCGACGCCGAGTCCGACGTCGTTGGGGCCTGTGAACCCCGAGGAGCCGGTCTACATTGTTGATTCAGAATATGGTGAAGATGTAGATTATGGAGAGGAGTGGGAGGGGTCTGAGGACCCTCTGACACGCGAGTGTCAGTACGACATGGACTGGACGGGTGACTTTGGTGACGCCAGTGGTCTGGATGACTCCCCCAACCCTGGTTTTGTCTCGCCTCCTACCGTGGCTACGGAGGAGGGGGCTGCTTATTCAGTGGTGTTGATGAGGGCTGCCAAGGCCTTACACCTTGAGCTCCCCGTCGGGGCCGTGAGGACTAACATCCTCACTGAGGTCCTCAAACCGCAGTCATGCCCACAGGAGCCGCTGCTGCCATTCAACGAGGCCTTAACTGACGTTCTTTTGGGCACATGGTCTAGGCCCGCTTCAGGTTCGCCTGTCGATAGGAACGTGGCCAGACACCACCGTCCGTGTTCGGACGACCCCAAGTTTCTGTCCACCCACCCCACCCCTGAGAGTCTGGTGATCCAGGCCTCTACTTCCCAGACCGCATTCCCGTCGGCCCCGCCCGACCGGGAATCCAAGAGGTACGACCAGTATGGCAAAAAGGTCTTCTCATCCCTGAGTCTGGGACTGCGGTCTTGCAACACTGCGTGCCTCTTGGGCCGCTACACCCACTCTGTGTGGGATACGGTCGCGGACCTGCTGCCTGAATGCCCGCCGGAGGTTCGGGCTAAGCTCGGCAAGGCTATGATTGAAGGCCGAGACGCAGCAAGATACTCCATCAGGTGTGGTCTTGATACGACCGACTCGCTGGGTAGAGCGATGTCCACGACGATGGCGATTCGTCGCCACGCCTGGCTGAGATCCGCCAACTTCTCGGCAGATGTCCAGAATGCTTTAATGGACATGCCGTTTGATGGCAGTCGCCTGTTTGGCGACAAAGCGGACCACACGCTGGAGCGCTTCAAGGACTCCAGGGTCACGGCCAAGTCCTTGGGTCTTTCGACCCAGCGCCAGCAAACGGGTTCGTTTCGCTCCTTTTGTGGCCAAGGAAGGGGCGGTCCCACACGTGCTGCCAGCCACGCGCCGCAACAGACTTATCAACGCGGCGGCGGCCGTGGAAACCGCTGTGGTGGCGGTCGGGGACAGCGGCGAGGTCAGGCCACACCTCCCCCCGCAGCATCTGCCACTAAATCCTCCTAGTCCGTGCTTTCAGGCCCATGTGACGCCAGTGGGGGGCAGGGTTCGCCATCACCTCTCCCACTGGCGCACAATAACATCGGACAGGTGGGTGCTGCAGCTTGTCCGAAGGGGCTACTCCCTCCCCTTCGAGACCACTCCTCCAGCCATGCCACCGCAGAACCACCGTGTGTCGGGGGACCACTTGGCACTTCTGAGGGAGGAAGTTTCGGCCCTCTTGGCCAAGGGGGCCATCGAGCGCGTTCCTGGGCCAGAAGTAGGGCGTGGTTGCTATTCCCACTACTTTCTGGTACCCAAGAAGGACAAGGGGGGCCTACGTCCTATCTTGGATCTAAGGAACGACAACGGCTTCCTCCGGAAGGAGAAGTTCAAGATGTTGACTTTAGCTCAGGTCTTGGCTGCTCTAGACCCGCAAGACTGGATGGTAGCGTTGGACTTGCAGGATGCGTATTTTCACATCCCCGTCCTGCCGGCCCACCGGCGTTACCTGCGGTTCACGGTAGGCCACGAGCACTTTCAGTTTATCGTGCTCCCCTTCGGCCTTACCAGCGCCCCACGGGTGTTCACCAAGGTGATGGCGGTGGTCGCAGCCCATCTGCGCAGATTGGGGGTTTCAGTCTTCCCCTCTCTAGACGACTGGTTGTTGAAGGCGGGCTCGCCCCAGACAGTCGTCCACCACCTTCAGATGACGGCAGACCTGCACGAGCTGGGGTTCTCCATCAATGTGCCGAAATCACACCTGTGTCCCTCTCAAAAGCCCCTTTTCATCGGAGCGGTTCTCGACTCGGCGCAGTTTCGGGTCTATCCTCCGGAATGGCGAGTCCAGGATATACAGGCTTTGATTCCCATCTTTCAGCCGTTATCCCGGGTTTCGGTCAGGTTGACGCTGCGGCTGCTGGGACTGATGGCTTCCTGCATCCTTCTGGTGCATCACGCCCGGTGGCGGATGCGGGCTCTGCAGTGGGACCTGAAGTTTCAGTGGGCCCAGCATCAGGGCAACTTGTCCCACCATGTCTTGATCTCAGAGGGCACTGCAAGACAACTGCAGTGGTGGCTTACGGACCGCGATTGGGTCAGAGGCAGGTCCCTCTCCCTTCCCCAACCGGAGCACGTTGTTGTGACGGACGCGTCCCACCAGGGCTGGGGAGGCCACCTGGGAGAGGCAGAGATCAGAGGCATCTGGTCTCCGGCGGAGTCCCGGCTCCATATAAACCTGTTGGAGCTCTGGGCGATTCGTTTGGCACTGACTGCATTCCTCCCCTTTGTCAACGGGAGTGTAGTGCAGGTGTTCACGGACAACACCACCGCCATGTGGTACTGCAACAAGCAGGGCGGGGTGGGGTCATGGACCCTTTGCCAGGAGGCTCTGCGCTTCTGGCAATGGCTGGAACGTCAGGGCGTGACTCTGACGGTTCAACACCTGGCAGGTTCTCTGAACGCCAGGGCGGACGAACTCAGCCGTCGGTGCACGATGGATCACGAATGGCGTCTGAACTCGGACGTGGCGCAAGGGAGAGCCTTTGTTAGATGTATTCGCCACAGAAGAGAACGCGCAATGTCATCAGTTCTGCGCGTTGGAGTTTCCAAGACGGCACTCTCACGGCGACGCCTTTCGGCGCGAGTGGAGTTGCGGTCTGTTATACGCCTTTCCGCCTATACCACTTCTGCCCAGAGTGCTGAAGAAGATCAGGCGCGACCGGGCCCAAGTCATCCTTGTGGCTCCGGACTTGGCACGAAGGTACTGGTATCCCGAGCTACTCAGCATGTCAGTCGGTCCCCCGATCCGCCTGCCCCTTCAGGAGGACCTTCTGTCGCAGCAGCAGGGGACGGTCCTCCACCCGAACCTGTCCAGCCTCCACCTCCATGCGTGAAGATTGAGCGGCGGCAGTTGAGGCCATTTGACTTGCCTCCTGAAGTCTGTGATGTGATTCTGGCAACCAGGCGTTCCTCCACAAAATCGGTATACGCCTGTCGGTGGAACAAGTTTGTGGCATGGTGCACAGCAAAGGCTGTGGATCCTCTTTCTGCCCCTCTTTCTGAGGTTCTTCTCTTCCTTCTTTCTCTTGCCCAGCAGGGCTCTGCTCTGGGCACTATCAAGGGCTACCTTTCTGCCCTTTCGGCCTTTCTAAGGCTGCCTGATCAACCCTCTTTGTTCAAGTCCCCCATTGTAACATGATTCTTGAAGGGCATCACACACATGTATACACCTGTTCCGTTTGTGATGCCTCAGTGGGACCTGAACCTGGTTCTAACCTTCTTGATGTGTGCTCCCTTTGAGCCCCTTCATTCTTGTCCTCTCCGTCTCCTGACTTTAAAGACGGCTTTCCTGGTTGCCATCACCTCTGCGAGGAGAGTGAGTGAGCTCCAGGCTCTTTCTGTCAAACCTCCTTTCCTGTTCATTCATCCTGACAAGGTGGTTTTGAGAACTAGACCTTCTTTCTTGCCCAAAGTTGTCTCTGCTTTTCACATCGGGCAGTCTATCACCCTCCCTTCCTTCTTCCCGCCTCCGCATCCTTCAAAGGATGAAGAGAGGCTCCATCGTCTGGACCCAAAACGTGCGCTTTCATTTTATATGGATCGCACACGCCAGTTCCGGGTGGATGACCAACTGTTTGTTGGCTACGTGGGTGCGAAGAAGGGACGGGCGGTACATAAACGGACCGTCTCTCGGTGGGTCGTTCTGTGCATCAAAGCGTGCTTCTCTTTGGCTCGGAAGGAGCCTCCTGTTGGGCTGAGGGCCCATTCCACTCGGGCCACGGCGGCTACTACTGCCCTGGGCCGGGGAGTCCCCTTGCAGGACATTTGCCAGGCGGCTACGTGGGCCTCGCTGCACACCTTTGCGAGGCACTACTGCCTGGACAGTCAAGTCCGGAGGGATGGCTTCTTTGGCCGTTCTGTCCTCCAGGACTTTCTGGTGTAGGATTGTATTGGTTCGCAGACCCACCACCGGGGTTGGTATTGCTGGGGTATCTATTCTAAGGTAAGGAATCTAATACTAACCTGTTTCTTTCAGATGAACAAGTTACTTACCTTCGGTAACGATATATCTGTAAGAAACAGTAGTTAGTATTAGATTCCTTACCGCCCCACCCATCCTCCCCGTTCTGCAAACTGATACCTAGGGTTAAGGACATCCCTTTCAGGGCCCTAGTTTCAAATGGCACCAGTGTTGGTTCTCACATGGCTCTGCGTGTTCTGGCGCGGAAAAGCTGTGTACAAAGAACTGACGTCAGAGCGCGGAGGCGGCGTCTATATACTCCAGCGACGTCATCACGACGCCGACGACGGACGCGGAGCCGCAGGGGACGCCTGCAGACGACGCCTACCGACGCGCAGGGGTACTGCTACGCAAAAGTTTTCGGATCCAGACTGACGCCTGGGGATATTCTAAGGTAAGGAATCTAATACTAACTACTGTTTCTTACAGATATATCGTTACCGAAGGTAAGTAACTTGTTCGTTATGCACCTTCAGACATCGTTCCGGACTTACTCCATAGTCTTCAAGACTGTTTGCAAAAAAAATTCCAGTGTGCAAGAGAAAATGTCATCTCCTAAGACAACCAGATTCAAGTTGTGTAGGGACTTTAGCAAACAGATGTCTGTGACAGATAGTTCGAGGGAGGCCTCTGGACAAAACACAAATCAGGGCCTGCTAAGACTGCACCCGGCGGAATCAGATGGACATACAGAACCGCAAGGCGAAGCTCTGTCACCAAACATCAGAAGACTTTACTCTGTGAACAGACAAGGTTTTCACAGAAGATCTTCGTTCCGGTTAAAGTCTTTGAGGAAGTTTAAGAAGAAGCATACAAAATGTAAGAAGGATCTGCCCCTTCTCCAGAAAAGACATCAGGGTGCCACCTGGTCTTCCTCCTGATCTTCTGCACACCCTAATGTGGATACAGCCATAATGTTTGGGTTCCCTTGGTGACAACGCCACAAATTGAGACCTGCCGTGAGGCCATGCAGTGGATTTTGGCCTTTTTACCGGTTCTCTCTGCCACATCTTTCGGCCTCGAAGATCTGCAGGACCCTCCAGTCGGACTTCCGCCGGCTGGCCACCCTCGGCGCTGTTTGGGCCCCTTGAACCTGCTTAAAGTTTTGCACCAACTCTTGTACGCACTTCTTTTCCAGTACTGCCTGTTGCCACAGTTGACTTTGCATTGCCGCTGGCAGAGCATTCGCAATGCATTGTGCTCTAACGTTCCAAGCAGACCCACTCGATGGAGGCAGCACTGATTCGGACAATTACATTTTGTTCCTCAATATGATGAGAAGAATTGGTATGAGGAATTACAAGATGCCAGTGGCCTGGATAATTCTCCAGAAACAGGCTTCATTTCTCCTTCTGGCCCTTCCACTGAAGGAAGTGCCTCCTTTGCTATTACACAAAGGGCTGTATTACACAAAAAAGGATGGCTGTAATGCTTGAATCAATCTCAGCCACTGGTAATTACTCTGGATGCATCTGACAATGAGTGGGTTACGGTTTCAGGTCCGCTTTCTTTAATATTGCCAAATGAATAAGCTGAGCTCATTGCTACTAAGCACTGGTGTATAATTGAAAATTGTCCGAAATTGCAGGGTCATTTACTAGTGAAGAAAGTCCTAGCATTATACGAAAGTGTTTGTATATATAGCACAGTATTAGTTAAAGCCAAATTGCAACAAATGTGTGTTTTTTACCTCACCCTGAGGCCCATTTTTCAGGCCCCACATTTTAATTTGGGTACAGTGACTGCCCGATTATTTACAGTGGGGTTATTAGTTTGCATTCTGTGTGATCAAAATGGGGATCAATACTGACTTCAGTAAATGTTGCTTCCAAAAATACTATTAAGATATTTTCAGATTCGGTTTTAGGAGGATACCTGGGGTAAACTGGGGATTGGGGCAGCTACCACCTTTGTTCGGTTTTGTGTGCCCATGTTTGTTTGGACACACATAGAGGAACAGGTCTATAGCTGTTTGTTTTTTTCCAGATGGTTTATTGTGCTGTCTTGCAGTTTTGTATCAAATCAATGGGCAGGCAATTTCCTCAGTTCCGGGTGCAACTGCCCAGGCTTCAGAAATGCGAGTATGTTCTTTAGGCCATATAGGAGTTCACTCGCTGCTTGACTTCTCAACCGGAGGAGACACTGCTGGCCACCTCATTACAGGTTACTCCAGTTAGGTAAGCCAATTAGCAATTTGTTATTGCAGTGCTTTCTGGCCACCAAAAGTTGGGGGAATGTTTGACTAAGGGGCATTTGACCAGCATAAACAAGAAAGAAAAAGGTTACTGAACATTTGTCTGTCTTTTCTGAAATTTGTGCCAGACCAGTAATTGTCAGGTAGAAAGAGGACAATGTTTATTAACATGTGGTTCGCGGAACCCAGTTATCTGCAACGTCTTCTCAGGGGGACCGTGACTGTCTAGAAAATAAAATATTTGCAGTTTGCTAAAATAGATACACCTAATAATTTTTTTTTTTAAATCTCTGTAAATGTGGAAAAATTTGAAACTGAAGACTAAATTAAGTTTGGATCCTTAGTTTATTTATTGGGAACAGAGCAAGCTAAGCAGACAGTAGTATGGACAACTAGTGGCCTCAGCTGAAGCTCTAGAACGCTGTGACAAAAAGAGAAGATGCATTAGGAGCAATGAAGACAGTGATACAGGGGAGCCGGGGATATTTCTAAATAAACCTACATTTTGACAATTTCGATGTATTTTTTTATTAATCAAGCATTTCATGATTTATTTATTTGTTTGATGTATACTGGTTTCTGTAGTGATGTGTATTTTTTTGAGGTTCACTCATAGAAATTGTTTAGACAGGAGTCCCCGTCTTTTAGTAGTAATTCAGTGGGGGGAAATTGGGCTGGCCACGTAAGCCAAAAGGTTAAGTAGTGCTGGACTTGGTTAATGATCTTCTGAATTGCTAGGTTGAGCTGCTGAAGTGGACTTCTGCTGTTGCATTCTAGGTTTGCACATTTGTTTAAAATGGTGATATCTTAGTTTCTTTTTGTGTCTGAATGTACAGTGTGATGACGGAAGACTCTACCATGGGGCTTCAGGAGAGATTTTTACATTTTTCATGGAAGTAATCGGTGGGTGGGAGGCCAGTGTCTCTGGTAATCTGGCATGTTTGTTCACATGTTGTATTGTATCTTCTCTACCTGGCAATATATGTGGTAATTTATCATAAAGTATGCATTGTAAAAAAAAAAAAAATGACATCTAGTATTTCATTGGTTAGTGCTCAGATTTTCCTGTCTTTGAATGCAGGTAAAAAAGATTATTGTCTATTTGGGAAGAGATAAAACAATGCAACTTCTAGAAGAATTAGTAAGTGAACTGCAGCTTACTGATCCAGTCAGTTCTGGAGTAACTCACATGGATAACCCACCATATTATCGCATCACTTCAAATTGTAAAATTCCTTCAGTTACCTCAGGTAAGACATGCTTTAGCTTTACCTTTTAGGATACTTCACAGTGTGATGTCATATATTCACATTTTCTGTATACCCATCCCGCACTTTTCTTTCCTTATCATCCGGGCACTAAATTGGAGCAAGAAAGGCTTTTCCCACAAGTAACAGCTCTGCAGATCCGCCAGGTGGTGGCATGTGAATTCAGTCGCTCCTCTTCCTACTCCGGATATGATGACTTCAGTCTGTGTATTGTGACATTTTTCCTCTGCCTACTTACATGAGTCCGGAGATTTGTATTACTTTCAATAAAAAATATTCCTCGTGGTTTTGACAATACCTAAGTCAACTGTCCCCTCCTAGGTCTTTGTGGATCAGCACAGTATTGATAGTGTTGAAAGATATACTTTTCCGATATCTAAAATATCAGAAAGTATTGGCTGGTGTATGACCATGATCCCGGAGTGCATGACTCCTGCCTCTTCAAGCACTCTATGATCATCAGAGAGCAGAAGGTTGAGCTGTTCATGATGAGACAGGACCACAATTGGGAGGAGTGAGAAGTGTATGTAAGGTTTTACCCTCAACTTCCCTTATCATATACAACAATACTTGAAGAAGGTTCCCTTATTTTGTTGAATCCTATTACTATCCACAAGTCAATATTGGGTTGCCACTATCACACTAGTTTGTGGGATAGTTAACCCAGGTAAATCGGTGAAAATGACTGTGCCCTTATGGGAAATATTGTAAGGTCCTCACCCACAGGTACCACCTATGGCTCGCTTTATCATCAGACCTTTATCCCGCTCACCTAGGTTGGGGGGACAAGCTCAACAAGTTTGTAAGTGGAGTACTTTGGTTATGTAATCTTGGGAATTGTGAGAAGAAATTAAAATTGCCTCCCGTATCCTACTACTTTTTTAATAGTCCATTGGCAAGGTTAAAAACAGTGCAATGTCATAGAGGAGTAGTAACCTTATACATCTGAGGTTGATATGTCAGCCGTTGGAATCACCTGTGTGGGTCGGTCAACTTTCTTCTGGACCTTATTTTTGTGCTAATCCCTATTAGTGTAACTGGCCTTTATCATAGTGTATCTCCTTTTTTTCTTTTTTTTTTTTAAACAGTTTTTAAGAAAGTCATGCACTCAAATCATATAGACCAGTATTTTGGACTTTTTCCTTTTTGTCTTAGTCTGAGCTGAGAGAGGAAAATCAATAGCATTATGCAGTAATGGAATATCTATTTTCAATATATTGTACTTATTTTCTCCAATGCATCTTGTCATACACACTTGTGTTAAAAACCTCTAATAGTCTATATTACAGGTTTAAATAAGTGTGGGCCATTTATGATAATTTCAAGTGATATTGCACACACAGTCAATAAACCTTCATTGAGTTAATCTGGGGTGGGGGGGGAATGCTCCTCATAGTAACACTTCGTTGGATAAAATTGAGAAAATAGACTCAAGCACAGCATGTATATTAAGAGCTCCGAAAAGGATTTTTAAACAGAAGGGGCATCAGTGTCTCTCCTGCTTTTGTAATACTCACTTCGTCAAAGGACCGCGCCAACGTCTTTACCTATTTGGCTCCTCGCACTTTGTAACAAGGGGCGGAAGCCGGCTGTCTAGGTTTTATCCTTTCTCGTCATATGACCATCAGGCCTGGGCGTAGTTCGTGTTCCTACGAGGAACTCTGTGAAGTTACAAAAAATCTCTGCGGAGTTACCCAAGTGGCGGAGTGCCGT
Organism: Lissotriton vulgaris; assembly: GCF_964263255.1. Classification (NCBI taxonomy): domain Eukaryota; kingdom Metazoa; phylum Chordata; class Amphibia; order Caudata; family Salamandridae; genus Lissotriton; species Lissotriton vulgaris. The sequence goes on from NC_141689.1 coordinate 2,105,577,081, forward strand.
GCGTACTGCCATTCGCGGTGGTCTTCCTGCTGGTCAGGTAGAAATTCTACCTGAGCGGCAGCTCGCGGTCGCAAACTTACCGTTTGCAAGCGGGGAATAACCTCAGCTGCACTACGCGAAGTAGAGTTTTCTGCACTCAGCGAGCTCTTTAGAGTGCAGAAAACTCCGCAAACGGAGCAGAGTTCACCACCCAGGCATGGTGACCATCAAATGTGAAAGAACAACACATTTCTTGAGAATTGTAGTTCTAGGTTTTTTCTTTTTCCTCGTTGGGATGTGAATCAGTGTCGTATTGGTCTTTGTCATGTAGATTAATAGCCAATATTTTAGGTTCGGATTCATAAGTGATTACATCATAAATGACAGGGTTTTGTTTTTTGAACAGAAAAGCACTTCCTTTTCTTTGGAACAGTTATGTGATCTGCTTATGAACTAACTATCAAAAGGGAATAGATCACTTGACCTGAGTAACCAGGGTTTGCAACGTTTGTATCGGTTAACAATAAAAAACCCTCATTCACGTACACAAGCCGTAAGGCGGTATATCTTGGTCCTCCTCTCCGTTTAAAAACCTGACCGCATCATCATTGGGTTTCTTTTTTTTGTCGTATGCTTTCCTCCATATGGAGGTGAACCACTGGTTATTACAGTAGTGATCAACGAAAACAGAGGGGTGAACGTGCTCTGGTGCTTTTAATTGTAAATGTGGTGCTAAAAACTCGTATTGCCTAGATTCATTTTTTAATAGGTCTAGGATCGAGATAGTTTAAAAACAGTGTTGTGCATAGGAAGACCTGTCATCAGTCTACCGCACTAAGGTGTCCAAAAAAAGTCAACATGTTTCAGCACTTTGGTTTGCCCAGACGGGTGATGGGGGCTTTCTTCAGGACCTAAGAAGAGAAGGGAGTCCGTGTATTGTCACAGTGAATCAAGATGTGGTTCTCTTGCTTCTTAAGTGGTGAATTAGTACCTGTTCAGTAGAGAGGGAAGTAGAAGGTAAAAAGAAAACATAGAGGAATGTCATACTTGACATTCATTGAACAATCAATTGTGCCGTCCGATAATGTATATTACCATTATGTATATTAACATTATGTATATTGACATAGAAGATGCACTTGAAAGGAACTCAATTGTTATTGAAAAGAAACTCAAACGAGAAGGTACGAAATTAAAAAATGGCAATTCTTTATCCCGATTAGTGCTAGAATAGGGGTTTAGGGTAACTCCCTATTTATGCACTGATGAAAAGATGTTACATATAGTGATTGCTGCGCTAGTAGTCGCTGTTAGCTTTAGACAATATACAGGTAGATTGGTGTAACTTAGTATGTTACACAGGTAGTTCACATTACACGGGTGGGTGGTGGAGCAGAGCCCTGATCATTACGCATTTTTATTTTTAGCATGGTGTGTTCCTAAGTTGCCCGCTAGTCGTGCGTAAAAATGCTAGGTTTAAGACTGTATTTTAATGCCTCTTGGCGTTTGTTAAAAAATGGGGGGACTACGTGCAGTCAATTCTGTTTTCAGAGAACTGAGCATTTAGCATATTTCTTTCTAGCATTTGGGGTCCGATGTTAGGTCTGCGTGTGTTCATGAGTTGCCCCCCTAGACGTACGCAACAATGCTGGCTTAAGACATTAACCTGTATCTTCGCGTTTGTTTAAAAAGGAGACTACGTGCAGTCAGTTGGGTAGGCCTGTGTCTGTCAGCGACTCCCACACAGGTGCAAGAATTTCTTGCTACCATGGACCGCCTGTTCAGGCCTTGGGCTCCCGCCGGCGTGCCCTCTGGCCCGTGGTACCGTGTCAGTATCCTGTCTGGTAGTCGGCGGCTCCGGCGACGCAGGGTCCTGCCCTGCTGGCTCCAGCCACGGCACCACAAGGTCCCACCCTGCCGGCTCTAGTGCCACCCTCGACTCCGGTGCTACAGTGGATGCCATTGGTTCTGCCCATGCCCAGGTTCCAGGACAATTTTGTTCCTACCAGGGATCAGCATTGGGACACAGCGCCGGTTCGGCCCCATTCGGTGCCGTTCCCAACGCAGTTTGTTCCTTCCCCTGCCTTCAGACACGGTCTGTACCACATGCGGCGGAGGTGGAGGACGACTGGAAGGGGTCCCAGGACACCCTTGCTAGTCAGTGTGACTCTGAGCAGCACTGGGTAGACAAGTTAGAGCAGGCCAGCGGCCTTGATGTCTCCTCTGACCTGGTGTTTGCTTCTCCTCCGCTTACCATGGAGGAGGGTGCTTCTTACATGGTGGTGCTCCGTCAGGCAGCTGAGGTCCTCAACCTTGTCCTCCCTACGGTGGCCCTAATAACTAATCTCTTCACTGAGGTGCTCCAGACGTCGTCCATTTCGTAGGAGCCCCTGCTGCCATTTAATGACGCCCTCAATCACGTCCTACTGGGCACTTGGTTGCGGCCAGCCACAGGGACCCCTATGGATAAGAACGTCTGGTGACCCTGCCTTTCTGACCACTCATCCTACACCCGAGGGCCTGGTCATCCAAGCTTCGACGTCCCAGATTGCCTTTCCCACTGCTCTGCCGGATAAGGATTCTACGAAGCTGGAGCAGTTTGGCAAGCGGTTGTTCTCTTCGGCCAGCTTAGGGCTGCGGTCGGTGAACACTGCATGCCTATTGGGCCGCTATTCCCACGCGGTGTGGGATACCATTGCACATGTGTTGCCTCAGTGTCCTGAAGAGACCCAAGCTCTGCTGTCCCAAGCAGTTGCCGAGGGTAAAGATGCAGCTAATTTTGCCATTCGTTGTTGTTTGGACACCTCACTAGGTATAGCAGTTTCTACCAATGTGGCACTTCGTCACCATGCCTGGTTGAGACCTGCCAGGGTCTCGCCAGATGTCCAGAGCTCCCTCATGGTCATGCCCTTTGATGGCACTCGCCTGTTTGGTGATAAAGCCAACAGTGCGCTGGAGCGTTTTAAGGACTCGCGGGCCGTGGCCAAGTCCTTGGGTCTTTCCACGAAAAGCCCAACCACTCCTGGTTTTCGTGCTTTCGTGGCACCGGAAGGGGCACCCAGGTGCGTTCCTGCAGCAAGCCTGTGCAGAACCAGCCTCGCCGCGGGCGCGGTTTCCTCGGGGGCGCGTCTGAGAATCAGCATGTGGGTCAGGCAACCTCCTCCCCTGCTGCTTCTACCTCGAAACCTTCCTAAAATTTGGGAGCACCCCAAGCCAGTGGGTGGCAGGATCCACCATCACCTCCCCCACTGGCACACTGTCATATTGGACAAGTGGGTGTTGCAGATCATCCTCAAGGGTTACTCCCTTCCCTAGCAGTCCACCCCTCCAGCTATGCCACCTCAATACCACTGCATGTCGGGGAAACACTTGGCAGTTCTCCTGCAGGAAGTCACAACCCTCTTGGCCAAGGGGGCGATCAAGTGCGTTCCTGGGCCAGAAGCAGGAAATGGTTGTTATTCCCACTACTTTCTGGCCCCCAAGAAGGACAAAGTGGGTCTGCGTCCCATCTTGGACCTCCGGAACGTCAATCGCTTCATCCGGAATGAGAAGTTCAAGATGCTGACTCTGGCTCAGGTCTTGGCTGCCCTCGACCCTGGAGACTGGAGGGTAGCGTTGAACTTGCAGGGCGCATATTTTCACATCCCCGTCCTGCCGGCCCACCGGTGTTATCTGCGGTTCACGGTAGGCAAGGAGCATTTTCAATTTGCTGTGCTCCTCATCGGCCTTACCAGCGCCCCTTGGGTGTTCACAAAAGTGATGGCGGTGGTCGCAGCTCATCTGCGAAGGTCAGGGGTGTCAGTCTTCCGCTACCTCGACGACTGGCTGTTGAAGGCGGGCTCGCCCCAGGCAGTCGTTCCCACCTTTAAACTACGGCCGACCTCCTGCATTTGCTGGGGTTCTCCATCAACATGCCAAAGTCGCACCTGGTTCCCTCTCAGAAGCTCCCCTTCATTGGTGTGGTTCTGGAATCGGCGCGGTTTCGGGTCTATCCTCCGAAGCAGTGAGTCCGGGATATTCGGGCTATGATTTTGATCTTTCAGCCTTTATCCTAGGTTTGTCAGGATGACCCTCCGGCTCCTGGGCCTGATTGCCTCGTGCATCCTGCAAGTGCAACATGCCAGATGGCATATGCAGTCTCTGCAGTGGGACCAGAAGTTCCAGTGGGCGCAGCATCAGGGCAACCTGTCCGATTATGTCAAGATCTCGGATGGCACTGCACGACAATTGCAGTGGTTGCTCAAGAATCTCAATTTGGTCAATGGCAGATCCCTCTCCCTTCCACAACTGGAGCACACAGTGGTGACAGATGCGTCCCTCCTGGGATGGGGAGGCCACTTGGGAGAGACGGAGATCAGAGGCCTCTGGTCCCCGGCGGAGTCCCAGCTCCATATCAACCTTTTGGAACTTCGGGCAATCCGACTTGCACTGAAGTCATTCCTTCGCTCTGTTATGCTGGTGTTCACTGACAACACCACCGCCATGTGGTATTGCAACAAACAGGTTAGGGCGGAGTCCTGGTCAGGAGACTCTGCGCCTCTGGACATGGCTGGAACATCAAGGCATTAGCTTGGTGGTTCAACATCTGGCAGGTTCTCTAAACGCCAGGGTGGACAAACTCAACTACTGGTGCTTGATGGATCACGAATGGTGTCTGAACTCTGACGTGGCACAACGTCTCTTTCAGATGGGGAGAGCCTTGGCTAGATCTATTTGCCACCAAAGGGGACGCGCAATGTCATCAGTTTTGCACGTTGGAATTTCCAAAGCGGCACTCACTCAGTGACGCTTTTTGTCGCGAGTGGGGTTGCGGTCTATTGTACGCCTTTCCGCCTATACCACTTCTGCCCAGAGTGCTGAAGAACATTTTGCACGATACTGGTATCCCGAGCTACTCAACATGGCGATCGATCACCTGATCCGACTGCCTCTTTGGGAGGATCTTCTGTCGCCGCAGCAGGGGACGGTCTTCCACCTGAACCTGCCCAGCCTCCTCCTCCATGCGTGGAGAGTGAGCAGCTACAGTTGACAGCTTTCCATCTTCCTCCAGAAAGTCTGTGATGTCATTCTGGCAGCCAGGCGTACCTCCACGAAAACTGTATACGCCTGCAGGTAGAATACATTTGTGGCATGGTGCACAGCAAAGTCGGTGGATCCCCTTTCTGCCCCTCTTTCTGAAGTCCTTCTGTTCCTCCTTTCTTTGGCCCAGCAGGGTTTCCGCCTTTCTACGGCTTCCTGATCAGCCTTCTCTTTTAAAGTCCCTGTTTTTAACCGCTTTCTGAAAGGCATTACGCACATGTTTCCTCCCGTGCCATTCATTATGCCTCAATGGGACTTAAACCTTGTCCTGGCATATCTGATTTGCGCTCCCTTCCAGCCCCTTCATAATTAGCCCCTTTCCGTCTTCTTACTCTCAAGACGGCTTTCCTTGTAGTTATCACCTCTGCCAGAAGAGTGAGTGAGCTCCAGGTCCTTGCATCCAAACTTCCTTTCCTTTTTGTTCATCCGGACAAAGTTGTTCTCTTTTTTGCCAAAGGTTGTCACGCCCTTCCATAGCGGGCAGACATAACTTTGCCCACCTTCTGTCCGCCTCCGCATCCTTCCTAAGAGGAAGAGAGGCTCCACCATCTGGATCCAAAACGTGCACTCTAGTTCTCTCTAAAGCTCACACAACAGTTTCGGGTGGATGATTAACTCTTTGTTGGGTACGTGGGTGCCAAGAAAGGTCCGGCTGTGCACAAATGAACCATCTCTTGGTGGGTTGTTTGCGTGTTAAAGCCTGTTACCCCTTGGCTTAGAAGGAACCGCCTGTGGATCTGCATGCCCATTCTACTCGTGCGACAGCAGCCACTACTGCTCTGGGACAGGGAGTCCCTTTGCAGGATATCGGTCAGGCAGCTACGTGGTCCTCGCTGCATACCTTTACCAAGTATTATTGCCTTGACAGCCAAGTCCGGAGAGACGCCTTCTTTGGCCGTTCTGTCCTCTGGGATTTTCTGGTGTGATCTTAGTTTGCAGACCTTAGTATTGCTGGGGTATTTATTCTAAGGTCAGGGATCTATCACTTGCAAAAAACACAGTTCTGCATTCTGTCCATCAACTGTGTTTTTTGCAGGGATCTATCACTAACTTGTTTCTTTCAGATGAACAAGTTATTTACCTTTGGTAACGATATATCTGTAAGAAACATTAGTTTGTGATAGATTCCTTACCGCCCCACCCATCCTCCCCTTTCTGCGAACTGATTTTTAGGGTTAAGGTCATCTCTTTTAGACCCCTAGTTTTATGCACCAGTGGTCAGTATCTTGCATGGCTCCGCGTTCCTGGCGTGGAAAGTCGTGTACAGAACAGACGTCAGCGCGCATGGTTGGCGCCTAAGTAATCTCCGGGTCGTCATCTCAGCGCATACAATGCCAGCGATGGACGCGGAGCCGCACAACGCCACCTACTGATGCGCAGAGGTACTGCTAGCAAAAACCTTCCGGATACAGTCTGATGCCTGGGGATATTCTAAGGTAAGGAATCTATCACTAACTAATGTTTCTTACAGATATGTGGTCTCCGAAGGTAAGTACCTTGTTCTTCCTGTAGCGAGGATGGCCTCCCACTATTCCACCAATTGAGAGATTATCTCAAAAGATCGCTTTATACTCCATCTTATCCTCTTGGGATTTGTCCTCCCGTTCCTATCCTTGATGCACGCCTTCTGCAAGGAAGCGTTTCCTGGGATATGCCTTCAAGTCCTTGTCCATTTGTAAAAGGGGCCATAGAGGGCAGAGCAGCACAGGATGTTACTATCTTTACATATTGGTTTCCATGAAGGGCAGCGTTCTAAGAACCATTCTGGATTTCAGGCTCTTAAGCCTTTTCATTCAAGCAGACAAGTTCAAAATGTTGTTCTTGGTTCTTCTGGCCATCAACACAGATGATTTGATGTATCTCCAGGACCCCTATTTTCCTCTACTGGTCCTTATTCTTCGTAGACATTACCTCTGCTTCATGGTGGATAAAATCTCAGCACAACCAATTTGTGATTCTTCCTTTTGGTCTCACAAACACTCTGCACGTCTTCATCAGAGTGCTAGCTACAGTATTTTTCATTAGAGGTTGAGAAATCTAATAGCATCCAATCTAAAGTGACTTTTATTTAACAGGCATTACTTTATATGCCAGTCTTTCCACCAGTGTAGAGATTATATTCATTTCCCAAATGATGTAACAGTACATAGCTATTCCAGTACATTAGATCCGAATGTTAAGGCTTTCGAGTCAAACTACCTTGCCTCCTTTTCTGTATGCTCTTCTCTTCATAAGGTAGCTTCAGGTAGTGTTTGAATCTCTGTGGATTCCATTTTGGACAGACCTGTTGGGCAAGATCGTGTTAGGAAAGACATTCAACCTAGGACTAGACTGTTGGATGTCCAGTCTTCGTTCTTCAATAGGAAGTTGTTTTTGACCCATAGTGTCCATTTTCCATAGTGACTTGTGTGTCCCTTCGTGCATAAGAGTGCACATCTGGGCTAACGTCCTTACTGGAAGCAGCCAGCACCAGCACAACAGAGAAGACATAACTTATGTGAAAACCATCAAAGCTCCTTTGTAAAGAGAGGGCAGATCTTTGGAGTTGGCAATAGACATGCCAATTGGTATATCTGGTAGCTAATGTAGTGGGATTCGGTATGAGGAGATAGCAGGTTACCCTCAATTCGTCATATATGAAAGCTTCAGGAGGATGTCTCTGTTGTTTTTTTGTAATGGTGTCTCGAAGACATTTATCTTTCCGATGGATACTTATAACTACTGATTCCTGACCTTGTGGAATGCACCCAGGTGCCTAAGTGGATCCGGGATTTCTTCATAGCATTGCTTCTGTGTGCCGGTAGGTGGCACCCAGTGGCTCTGAATCTGCTTTGCCCCACTGTGAATGTGACATTGGAGCTATAAATAAGCACCATCTCTACAAGCTGTGAGTTCCTTTCATTTGGTGCTTTTGAAAGCAAATATAGAGCTTGCTTCCAAAACTTTTCTCCTAGCGTGCAATGGAAATTTGGTATCAAAATGACAGGTTTTAAACCTTGTAGGAACTGTCACCAGCTGATGGCTTGACAGACCCCCCCAACGAGGTATGTCTCAGGTGTGTAGGGTGCTTGCACAACTTCAAGGTCTTGCTTGGACTCTGTCTGAATGAAGCCTAAGGCCATCCAGGACCGTGAAGCCAAACTCGGTCTTGCCAAACGATGTATGGGACCGGTTCCTAATGCCTTTCCTGCGAAATGTCCTACTTGCATCTCCAAGTCTTCAGGTAAGTCAGTCGAACAAAAAACATAAGACAATGGAGCAGGATTCTTCGATGTTGAGTATTCAGATCCATCAGCGATCCTGCAATATATAGAGGCTTTCAAGGAGGCTGTAGGAGAGTAGGGTCTGCAATCCTATGATCACCCAGATTTTTTGCTTTTGTTTCACTGGTTTACGACTTTCTCTGGCTGTGGGCCTGCCAATCAGACCCACAGCCTGGCTGTTCTCTCTCTAAATTACAACGTGTACCCTAGGTGCATTTACCAATTGGTACTGGGCCACCTTATCAGACCCTGTAACTCAGGGCATAGGTGTACCCAGGGCCTACCAGGGGCTGAAGCATGTATTATGCCACCCCTGGCTGGCCTCCTAAATTTGACACAACTGGCTGCATGACAGCTGGGGCAAAGTCGTGTAATTACCCTTTGCTGTAGATATAGTATACCTATATCTAACCCTAAAATGGACACACAGATTCCTATCAGTCACTCCTATGGCAGGCCTTAACAATCCTGAAGGCAGAGTGCTTGGAATCGTGTGAGATGGTGCTCTGGCATGAGCTGAGCCTGTCTGCAGCTTGCGGAACCAAGTCCTAATAGCTGTTCCATGATATCGCATACCATATACTCTTAAGTGCATTATAATCCTCGCGGTTAAATGCTATCTTTGGTATTGCTTTATCAAAACATGTCGAGTAAGGTGTCATACGAATTGGAATACTAACCCCTCGCCAATTCTGGCGACGGGGTTAGCATTCCACCCTTCTAGAGGGACACGACATGTATGTAACTGTGAACCCCGGTTAAAGTTAACTGAAGCCTCTGCTCCACAAAATGGATGCTGCCACCACAGACACGAGTCTGACCCCCTGCAGCTGGGAGTCCTTCCAGCGAGGGGAGCCTGGACAAAGGGTTTCCTGTCGAGGGCGGTGCTAGCACCGTCCCAGACAGGGTTTTGTGTATCCTGGGTAGGCAGGGCTTTACAGGAAGGTGACTGCTGAGTGGCACCCCGGTGCTCACTACGCATAGGCCGGTCAGAACCAGTTCCAGGGGCACACCAGCCCCTGGCCTGGGGGAAGTCCGGCATGGGAGAGGGGTGTAACCACCCCCCTCCTAGTCCCACCCATAGGCAGGACCTAGTCACCGGGTCAGCCCCCTTTTTTAGTATAAAGATAGGAGCGGGCCCCCTGTTCAAATTAGATCATCTTTGGCATCAAGACACGACTTTCTGCGAAAGGACATCAAGATTTCTTCTTCAAGATTCTCCCTTGTGGCTAAGGAGTAGTCACCCTGCATCAGCGGGCACCATCCTAAGAACACTGCGGGCTGCTGCAAGTCCTTCCTCAGGAATCCGACGACCCAGCTCGACGAGACCCGGCTTCCCTGGCACCTCTGACCTCTACTCACCTCTACAGCCAAGCTGAGAACCGTGAGTGCGACGAGACCTCGAGGGACCGACAATCGCCAAGACTGCACGACTTCTTTGCAACAAGCCCACCGAGTCTTCCACTGGTGAGTGCTTTGGGGTCCGAGAAGCCCCAACCCTGAGCAGCTCCAGCACCGAAGATCACCCCTCCAGCATCTCCACGATCTGCGTGGGGCCCTTCTGCTTTTTGCTGCTCACCGCGTTGTTTGGCTACTAGCCGGCTGGCTTGTGGCCTTCTTAACGACGCCCGACGACATCACTGCTGCTGGTCTGGTTGCTCCAGACTGGCCCTTGTTTCCTTCTTCAAGAGAAGCACCCCGGACCCTCCTGGTCCACTCCAGATGCCATTTTGAGTCCACCGCGTGGGCTTGAATTTGCCAAGGCTTTGTTGCCCAATCCTGGGTCCAGCGACGCCGACAGCTTCATCCATCGTGGGACAGCTCGCTCCTCCATCCTGGTCGCCGACAACGCCTCCTGGTCCGTGAGATCTGCAGAGCACAGCGTCACCCACTCACCTAGTCGAGGTGACTACCATCCGGTGCCCTCCTGGTGCCACCGGACTACTGGCTAGTAGTCACGAACTTGGTCCCCTCTGCTTTCAGGTGTCATCTATCTTCAAGATCCAGGCTTGGATCACTTCGAACTCTCTTCACTGGTCGCCTGCCAGCATCTTTCTTCCAGGCTCCTGGTCCGTCTACGAGGATTCCCGACGTCTTTTGAGACATATGCAGCTGCAGCCCCTCGGCTAGGTAACTTCGGCATTTCGGTGCCCCAGCATAGCCTCACTATCCAAGGGTCAGGATCCACTTTCGTTTTCCTCCTACCAGGTCGGGTTCGCCCGAGAACACTAACTTTCTGAAATCTAGCTACCATAGACTTTGTCCCGCATCCCGCGTGAGAGTGCACACTCTGCACCCGAGTCCCCTAGGCCTCCTAGAAGTAATCTGAAGATTCTGTAGTCAAGACCTAGCGATTCCAAAGCCTATTAGTACTGTACTTACCTGCTAGTAATTTCGCATTCCACTTTCAGAGTATATGGTTTTCCGTGCCCCTCGAGCATTTGTATATACTGTGCTAACTTAAGTATTTTCGTAAGAGTTTTGTTTTGTGCTTAGTAATCTGTCCTCATAAAGAGTACAGGGCTGTTGTGATTTTAATAAATACACTGTTTATTTTCATAACACTTGTGTGGTGTCCTTTCACTGGGTGTTCAAGGGGTACATGTGTGGTATAACAGCTGGCTTAACACGCCCTCTCGAGTCTTTAGCCTTAGACTGCTCGTATCCATGCTACTAGGATAGCTGGTCTATAAGGTTGACTTACAACCAATCATCAATAAGGGTTGTTTGGACTGATACAAAGTGCTCACTAGAATAGTGAACATTATATATCAGGCCAACTTCTCACAGAGGCCATGTTGCATATTCTTTTAACTCCTCCACCAGCACACGCTCAGCTGTGCCACTCATTGTTGGGGTGCAGTGTTTCCCACACAAGGTTGGTTTTATCCTGAAGGTATACTATATACTATTGTGATTGTGGATGGGTACAGTCTAATTCACACTTTTTATCGACCCACACATGAGTAGATTGTGTCATCAGCCATGATGAATTGCCATGATCTCTTCTGACAGTCAATAGGCAAGAAATAGGCAAGAAACAGGTTGACCTTCATCTACACATCACCTTGTGCTTGAATGAACCATTGTATCCACTTCTAGCCATCTCTTGTTTTTAACCTTAACAAGGAGACCCAGTTACTACAATTGCTTTGGGTAGTCCTTAGTTATTTTTACCTCACCTTTACACCAATCTACTCACATTATCGCACCTACACCACACCTTACTCTGCACATCGGCAACAAATAAAAGAACTCTGGCAAAGAGCCCCCCTGTGGGACCTGTTTGGTATTGCAGCATCGACTCAACCAAGAGGTGCCTGATGATAAAGCGCGACACCCTTCGCAGTATGTGAGGGCCCTTGCTCCTGAGGGATCAGATCCCACAATCTGTCTCTACAGGTAGCCCGACCTCCTTCTTTCATCTGACAGGAACTGCATACCATTTGTTGTGCTTTGCCTGAGTGTGGCATGGATGCTGGACCTCCATTCGCCCCTAGTTATCCCCCCTATATTTTTCTCACTATTGTTTAGGTAGATACACTGTCCCTTTGGACAGAGGGGTGAAACCAATTGTCAAACAGGTTTCCCAGGGGTTTGCAGCCCCTCAGTAGCCTTTCCTCTGACCTGGGTTGGGCTAGGGAGCTCTACATGCCATGAGAAGGCATCTGCCGTCTTGAGAGTGGGTAGGATAGGCACTTCTGGGATAGCTAGATGACACACTTTGCAGGAAGTTATCATTGGGGGGGGAGAGTACCTGGAAGCTCTTTGGCTAGTGACCACAACCTTGACTGGGGGCATTTTCTTGGCATAAATAGGGCACTCCTTGCACCTAGAACTAAGATCTTGTTTGTAAGTAAATGAGGTGTATTATATGGTATGGTTGTGCGACCCTATCATTTTATACTTACCAACCCTTTTAGGTCCCCTAGGTTTTGTGCTTCAGACCCTTAGCTCAGCCTTGGGTATCTGTGGCACTGAACAGCAAAGCTTACACAGAGGAACACGTGTAAAGCATATAAACAGCGCCAAAACAATTGAATAAGAAATCGACTCAAGAAATTCGACACCAATTTAATAAAATAGACAGCAATTTTATAAGAATTTAGATTCTGGAATGAAAAAGATCCACTGGAGTGTTCCGGAGATATAGATTTTAAAAGCAATAATCAATCAAAGCAATTAACACAACTGTGAACAACCCCTGGCAAAGTCAACAAAATGGCCTCTTAAAACATTTTCAAGAAAAGCTTAGGTAGGTGTCCGAGCAGTTGGCTAGAAGTACTTGGGGTGACCAACTTTGGCAGAGAGCTGCTCTGGCAGGTCCAGCAAGGTCCTCAAAAACAGATACCTTCATAGAAGAAGCAGTCCTTCTACAGTTCCAGGCACTTTACCTACTTTGCAATTCATTTGTATGGAGTGGTTCTGATGCAAGCGATGAAAGATGCTGAAGATGCTCTGTTTGCTGTGAATGCAATGCAGTCGATGGTAGCCTTCCTGCAGGGATTCCTCAATCCACAACGATGCTGTGGGGGTCCTAGTTGCAGAGTCGACATCCCACAAAGTCCTCTCCAGTCTGGCTGATATCCAGTTGACACTAGACTACCAGTTGCTCATTGTCTCGGTCACAGGTATATCATTCCTGCGTCGATAACTCACCTTTGTAGGGTCCCAGCAACTCCCCCACAACACCCCAGGGCTTAGCGCACTCGGGAGCAACTCTTTGTATCTGGTATTGTTCCATATTGCTGCATGGTTGTGGTTTTAAGTATTTGGGCTGCAAACTTGCTCCAGTTGGTTTCTTCTGCTGTTGTCTTCCTCTGCAGTGAACAGAAGGCTAGTCAGCTGGCCCTTGGAGTCTCTTGGCTTGACTGGACTTGGGAGACAACTTCTCCTTGAGCAGGTATGACAGTCACTCTCTTAGCTAGCCACCATGGTGTAGCAAGTGCAATCTTTGATGGTGCAGCTTCTTAGTTGGTCTCTCAGTTCAGCAGGGCAGTTCCTTCATTGCTTCTGCCAATTCTGCTGAGATCTGGGTTCCAGGCATGCCCCTTTGATTCTTGGAAAATGACAGCAGGGTAAAATACAGTTGGTTGCAAAATGGGTTATCAGGCTTCCTCCCACCAATTACCTCTTTCTGTTGAGTGTGGCATCTGGATATCCCAGGATGCACCATTTTGCCCACTCCAGGACAGCAATACCTCTTTTGTGATGGCCCAAGCCCACCCCTGGGGTGTGGCTACCTCAGGGCTACAGGCCCCTCAGGAAACCGGTTTTGCAACTTGTTTCCCCTCTGCTCCCCATGCCAGCCTGTCTACCGAAACAATGGGACAGCCCGCATCCCTAGTGTGACACATCTGACCTTCAAAGGTGGCTTCCCCTTTGAAGCCTGCCTTTTCGGGGTAACACCGAAGTGGCTTCCTGCAGGAGGGCGTTAACGCTTCTCTCCTGACCTGCAATTCCTCTTTGTACTGAACGCCTCTCCAGGAGGGCAGAAAGCGGTCTCATGGGACAGGCCCCATGTGTGCCTGGGAAGGCACAGGAGTTTTAAAGGCAACAAAGTGGCAGCTTTGTAAAAGTTGCACACTGCAAACATACACATTAATTTCGTCTTGAGATACAAGTCGGCTTGATGGAACCAGTTGTTGGATACCTTTGAGTGCCCACTTTGGTCGCACCATTCAGGTGTTAGCTCAGCTGAGGTTTCAGCGTGTAACCCTGTACCCACCAATTCCGGGGCCAAGTCTTTCTGCAGTAAAAACTGTGTTTGTCAGGGCAGGTAAAACACATGTTCCTGCCTTTGTCATATGTTGCACCCTGCCTTGGGACTCGGTAGGCCTGCATGAAGGGTGACCTACACAGATGTACAAGGGTTGTAGTTGCTTTGCCATTGTGTTCACTGGCAATCTCTAGCTAGCAGTATGGGACTGCTCTACCAGAGTGCAGTGGCAGACTGTAGAACTCATTTTACTTGGAGGACTTCCAGGGTGGCACAACAGGTGCTGCAAGACCTGGGGTACCCATCTAACTTACATGTCCTGGTTACCAAGTTACCATATACTTGGGACTTACAGGTAAATAAGCCATTTCCAATCTGGTACAGTCAATCAGACATTCACTTTAGGGTTTGGGCACTGAGGTCTAGTTAGCAGGCCTCAGTGTACTCTGAGTCATAAAATCAGCAGAATCAGTTGAAAAACTTTGGGGGTGACGATACAAAAAGAGGCATTTCTTTACATAGTTGGACTGAAGGAGGACTGGCCCGTTGCACCAAGGACCCTGTAAAGAGAGGCTGCATTGACATGGGCTGCACCTGCTGAACCTGGTGGCTAGCAAAGGAGAAGGCCTGTTGTGTCCTGCTTGTTGAGAAACCGACTCCTGAGCCCATCAGGAGCAAAAGACTCCTAGGGTTTGGTTGACCTCCTGTTCGCAGCGCAGAACCACAACACCTGAAGAAGCTTTCTGAGGAGAGTTGATAGCCCAGGTTCCAGAATCGCCACCGCTTGCTGTCGTTCAGGCCAAGGAACCAAGACCTGGTGCTCAAATGTTGCTCCTGAGTCTGCTGAGCCTGGTGAGTTGTCCGAGTGCAGCTAGGTCACCCACAATGCAAGTTACTACCAAAAGAAGGAAATTGCTAAAACTGCTGTACCAAGCGACTGGACTTCTGCTAAGCTCAAGAGGACTTTGAGGGACTTCTACCTCTGTGGCAAGGATCACCACAGCCCCAGGAAGACTCCAGTTGACTGCACAACACCATTAGCATCTTTAAAAAATATATTTTTATATTTGAAACCAAAAAAGGAAAAGTAATAGTCAAGCGCAAAGTGCGCCTCTGTCTTCGGATACATATTGACAGTACACTTAAACAACATTCAGTGTGTAGTAGATTGTATCGCAACCAAACAGTCTAAATAAGAAAGTACTTTGACAGTTAGGGTACATGCATACACCTCTGAGGCCTTTTGTTTCTAGCCAGCAGTCTAGTGAGCCAGAAGTCGGACCGGGACTATCCTCCTCAGAGCCCAACACAGTAGTTTCTCCACCATCCCCAAATCTTTTTGAACTTACGGGGACTTCCTCTGCTGCGACCTATCACCTTTTCTGCTGCCATGTAGAGGTCCATTCCCCTCTGCCACTTGTGCACAGTGGGCACCTCAGCAGCCCCCAGAACTTAGCCACATACCTTTTTGCCGCCGCTCGGCCCAGTACGCTGAAGAGAAGCTTGAAGCATGGAACATCCAAATTGTTTGGGATCCACAACGACAGAAACCTTTGGTGTAATGGGAGCAGCACCTCCAATATGTCTGAGAGTTTATGGATAATTTTCTCCACGTAAGCCAGTATACACGGGCATTCCCCAAGTGTATGTAGAAATGAATCAACAGCCTCAGCACACCGCAGCCACAACGATGTGGAGGTCCTCCCCATGTTATGTAGCCTTTAGTGGTCATAATATACTCTTTGGAGTTTCTTAAATTGAATTGGGCGCAATTTAATAGCCACCTCATGAGGGTGCATTAGTGCTGCGTCCCAATCTGTCTTTGAGGTCACCCTTGTTCTTGAGGATGTCTCCCACTGTGGCGATGCCTATAGTGTCCCAGACCCCAAAGCTCTACAGCTTCTCCACCTCTTTCAGCAATGTCAACCCATTTTCCATGAGGCACAGGGTCAAGACTGATTTGCATATGGCCATCTCTAAACTGGGGTGGTATGGTGAGCAAAAGAATGATGGATTTAACCCAGATCGCTTGACTGGGGGTGAATGTTTTGATTTGTTCTGCATTCCGTCCATCAATTTTGTGTCTCTTGCTTTTTCGCCCTAAGTGCACCAGGTATGCCCAGACGTTGGTCCTGGGCTCACTGTGCCACTGGAATCAAGCTATCCTGGCTGAAGAGGGTGAAACCCTGAAACCGGCCCTAGGATGCTTGTTTCCGGTCCAGGGAGGACCTGGATTTGCAGTGCTGGACTGTTCCCATGAGGCACAGGGTCAAGACTGATTTGCATATGGCCAGGTCTAAACTGGGGTGGCATGGTGAGCAAAGGAATGATGGATTTAAAACCCAGATATCTTGACTGGGGGTGAATGTTTTGATTTGTTCTGCATTCCGTCCATCAATATTGTGTCTTTTGCTTAACAGCCTTTTATGACCTGCCATCAAGCTAGTGCTGCTGCCGACCACATACACGATTCTGCCCTACTGCTGCTGAGCCAAGTCGAACACGGGAAGGTAGACCAATATGTTTCCTGTTACAGGGAGGTGTGACCACCTCCGTTACAGGACTTAGTGTATTAGGCTGGGATGGGGAGCTTGCCAGAGCCACCAGACTGTTTTGAAGTGCACATTTGATGCCCGCCTTGCATACTCCAGTTTCTGCCTGTTCAGGCTGCCCTTGGCTCCTGCTTTTGCACGAAACTGAACAAAGGACATGGGAGTTTTCTCCCCGCAGTCCAGCCCCTCCTCTGGGTGGGATCCCCTAGTTTTTCCAACCCTTTCCTAAAGGTACTTAAGAGCTTACCTGTGGGTGGTTTGTTAGATTCATCGTGGGACAAGACTCAACCCTGAAACTACATCTCTCTTCAACTATCTGGACACTTGGACTTTGATTGGAACCAAGACTGCACCAAGGAAAACTCCTGCTGCTCCTGGTCTTGCTGCTCTCCAAGTCTTCTTTGTCATCTTTGTCTGTGCTTCTGCTTGGTTCTTTAACAGATATGTGGGCATCAAAGACTCCCGACAAAATCTCTCTTGGAGTGAAGGAGTCACCGCAATGAATCTGACTGGTCTGCTGCTCCTGTCGTCCAACATACTTCCTGAGGATCAGCAACATAGGTGGTGGTGGTTTTGCAAATCCCTCGAGGCCTGACCTGTGTCCTCTGCCATTTTGAGGCCAGTATCCCTCATTGGAACCACTGGGACTGGGCCCACTGTGCACTTCGTCGACTTGCTTTTGCCAAGGCTTGTTGGCTATGCACTCCAGAGATCTCCAGAGATCTGTAGGCTCAAGAAGCTCCATCCCCCAGCATATTTTTCCTCTGAGATCAGCATCCTCACTGCATCCTTTGCACAATGGTCCTTCAACCTTGGTGAACTATTTGAGGTCCTCTTGCGGCTCCTATCCCTTTGGCCTGTGGGCCCACCTGAGGGTCTTCTATTGCTACAGTGGGCTCCCCTGGTTGCTCGGGCCTGCTCCGACCACCTAATCACCAACATCGGACGTGGGATAAGTTGTGCACGGCACCTCGTCTCGCCTCCGCATCACCTGGTCTTCACAGCTGCAGCGACATGGTCACCGTTGACACTTCTGAACCTCCCTACATCGGTGGGTATCGTCTTTATGCCTACTGGTCACGTCCGAGTCGCATAGACGTCCGGGTCGCATAGACTCCTCCTCTTGCAGGTTCACCTCTTCCAAGAATCCCGCCTTGTATTCCCCAGTCTTCTTCACAGTCTTCTCGAGAGGCATTTTCTTCTAAGTCTTCCATTCCATTGTCATCTGTAAAGGTTTCGGATGTCTCTTCACCCTTATACACCTGGCTTCCCTGGTGTAGGTAACCAGGTTCCCGGGGTATCCACTGGTGGGGGTGGCTCTTCATCCTTCCGTCCTCCAAGGGAATTCTTCAGGGTCCACTGGGAAGGGTCCTTCTATGAAACTGTAACCCGACTTCTTCATTGGTCATGTGGCCGTGTTCTCTGCACACAGCCTCCGTGGGGTTCCTGGGTACTTAACCTGGGTGGTTCCTTGTGTCCCTGGCTTCTCTGGGTCTTCTGGACCAGGTCCCGTTTACCCCTGCAGTTTGCATTCCCCTGATTTAGTATACGGTTTGGTCTCCCCCTGTAGACCACTGTATTTTGTGTTACTTTCCTGACTGGTTTGAAGTATTCCTCTGTAATGTGTTGATATCTTCAGGTAGGAGATATACCAATATGTTAGTGAATGTTGTATAATTGTAGGAAACTGGCTCTGTATATACTATACCAAAATGAGGTACAGTGTGCACAGTCCATGGAACCCGAAAGGTAGGCAGCGGTAAAAGTAAATAGCACCTTACTCTCTATTTGTGGTAGAGTGGGCGAGCAGTAAGGCTTTATCAGAGGATAGTGTTAAGCATTTGTTGTACACACTTAATCATCAAATGATGTCATTCTCTCAGACTGAACTCGGACCAATTTGATTTGTATAAAAATATTATTTAGTTGTATTTATTTCCTAGAACCAAGCAAGCCTGGCACCGGTAATGTATATGATAATTTTCAATGTGGATTGAACAATAAAAGCAAACTGAATGAAAACGACTTTGTTACAGGTTTGTAAATACTTTCAAAACCGTGCCAATTACTGTTAGATTACTTTGAATTACTTTATGGATTACTCCTTCTACTCCGTGTGATACACCTAGACAAAACACTGGGACATTTCATAGAGAAAAGGTAAGCATGCCAATTTGTTGGTAATTGCAGTATTTTAAAGTTCCATAGAAAACCAACTCCACATCAACAGTAATGTATTCCTGCGGAACTAAATGAAGTATCAGTTAACAGGTAAGTACTTTTTTGTGGGAGTTGGTATTCTGTGGTTAGAACCAGTGTTCTCCCAGGGTCAAGGATGCAGTCTCAAAGCACCCCCAGCGGCACTAGTGACGGCCGAGTGCAGTGTTGAGGCCCAGTGTTATCCAATGGGGGATAGGGGGGTTCCGGTTGGTGGCTGATCACAAGCAGGCTACAAGGTTGTGGGAGCAAATGGGGGTCTGGTTTAGCATACAAAGTGCACTCGCACAGCGGCTGGGTGCAGGCTGCTGTTTTGGCGTCCGGTACCCTGTTTTCAATGGGAGTTGTGGGTCCTGGATTTTAACTGGAGGCTCGGTACAGGAAGACTGCTAGGGAGAACCCTACAGCTGGGCAGGTACATTGGAGGGCTCGGGACGTAGGTGCCCCTCGGGTTTTTTTCTCCAGGGAGCAGGGCGGCTGGATGCAGAGGTGTCTTTTGAGGTTAAATTTATCCTTACCAGGGTACTCGCGGTTGGGGGGAGGGAAAGGCCGTGTAGAAGCTGCAGGTGACATCGGGGTGTCCTGGAGGGGTCAACCAGATGTCAACTCTGGCTCTGGAGCGCTGGGGAGACCTCACTGGGACCAGTGGGCCTCCAGGATTTGGGCTGTAGGTGTCTGTTTCAGTGGTGGTTCCAGGCGTCGTGTTTCTTTGTCCTCAGCAGGCTCAGTCTGTCTTTCGAACAGAGCTGCTGTTCACAGGAGATCCGGTCTTTGTTGAAGGCATTCAGTCCCCCCTGGGTCCTGGAGGTCGCTGGCTGCAAGACAAGGCGACTTTTGGTGCTGGATCTCTAGAAATTGCAGACAGGCCATGAGGTCTGGGGCCATGTCAGTTCTTCTCTTCAGTCTACTCTGCTTGGCGTCTGGTTTTGTCCTTCTTTGTAGGTTGCAGGAATCTACCTTTTTGGTTCAGGGCTGCCCCCCTAAATACTATATTTAGGGGGTGTTTTAGGGGCCCCGAGGTTAGTAGCCAAATGGCTACTTACTTTGGGTGACTACACCCTTGGTGTGCTCACCCCATGTGTGGAGTGGACACAATCCCTAATCCTGATGGGGAGTGCCTGCCATCTGCAAGATGGCAGGCACTGATGAGTGGGCTTCACCTTGCCTCCCCCACCTGAGGGGGGCGGTTGGCAGAGGTGGGCACACCTTCTGGCTGGCTAATTTTTCCCGCCTGTCTTCCTGCCGAAAAGGAGGAGAGGCAGGAAGGTGGTCTGCTCCTGATAGCAGGAGAGGCTGGGGGTCGCATTACAAAGGCAGCAAGGTCTTTGAAGTTCCCCTTCCACAGTTGGCTCTTCCTGGCCTGGGGGTGACCACCTCCGCCCAGGAAAGGCTTTGTTTCTGGCCTTAGGGAGAGAAGACTCCCACCCCAGGGGTCCAGAAACAGGTCTTGTGGTGGCAGACTGGTTTGTACCAGTCAGGGAACTCACCAGAGGCTGGTCGTTTTTCAGGGGGCATCTCTAAGATGCCCTCTGAGTACATTTTTCATTAAATCCCACGTTGGCATCATTGTGGGTTTAATGTGCTTAGAAGTGTGATACCAAACTTCCCAGTTTTCAGTAAAGCCATTATGGTGCTGTGGAGTTAGTAATGACAAACTCCCAGCACCACATACTCCTAATAGAATTACTGCACTTAAAATGTCTAAGAATTGGTCTAGAATCTGTAGCGGTACAGGGTTCATGCAGCTATACCCTCACTCCTGGTATAGTGCACCCAGCTAGAGGGGTAGCTGACCTATGCCAGGTTAGTGGGTTGTGCCATGCCGACTCTTTTTTTACTCTATTTTGCAACAAAATAGGCAGCCTGCAATGGCTGTGTGTGTGTGTGTGTGTGTGTGTGTATATAAAGGTACAGGGCCTCTAAGGCTGGCACAATACGTGTTGCTGCCCTTACTTGGCCGTCCCTGGCCACAGTGCCCTTGGCACTCATGGTACCTTTTACAAGGGACTGACATGTGGCCAAAGAGGTGCCAATTGGGGGTACAAGGTACAGTTTTGGGAAGGAACACAGGCCCTGGGAACCTGATTGGCAGGGATCCAGGGCACATAGTTAAAGTGCATCAGTAGTCTGGCTAAAGGTGGAGGTGGGGGTTACTGCAACAGGAACCCAACTTCCTACAGTAATAATTAAAATATTTTTATATAAACACTGTGTCATTCTTTTTCATTTAGCTTACACTACAGATTAAGCTGGTAGAGCAAGCTGCTTAAGACTCCAAGATAAGCCAGAAGGCTGCTCTCCACAGCTATCAGTTTGAGAGCTTTCTATGGTTATCAAAGACCACTAGAATCACAATAAGGTTTGACTGGATTAATTCAGGGTGCACCACATGAATAAGTGTGCATCATGTACTAAGCTAGCATCCTAGTGGTGGGGGGAGAGGGGGTTGTTAGGAATCTGTAGGTAGAAGTATTCCTTAGAAGAAAAATGTACTTACCTTTTATAATGCTACTGCCTGTGATTACTATATCTACCAGCAAGTTCCTCAGGGATGTACATATGTACTTCATGTGCTTGGACATACTATGGAAAAGTACACCTAACTTATGGATATTAGTGTCACCCGATCGCCTCAAAGGTGCAGTAAAAAGAAGTGGATTGTAACTGACATCGTGCCTTCGGTAGTGCTGTATGGCTCTAGTAATGTGACGAGATCCAGCAGGTGATGTTGAGATTTAGCCATTGCCCTCTACAAGCATGGGAAATGTATTGAAAAGTTTCTGGATGCAGATTGACACCTGGGATATACAAAAGGTGATAGATTTGCAGATAGATACAGTAGTCACCATAAAGTGTTATGGAAGGCAAATAACTTTTAATTATATTTGATGGTTTTAGTCTGTTGTCAATTTGAAGGCATCTGTAGTAATGGAGGAACAGTTGTGATGTTGCAGTTCTACAATACAACTGAGATGTTCACCCTATGTTTTGTTTTCCAAATAAACAGGTACAACTTCTAGTAGCAATACAATGGTAGCTCCGCCCGATGGGAATTCTGACAAGCACATGAGAGACAGTGTGGAAGATAAGTGAGTATATTTGTCATATTACTACATTATCATAGTTGATCTACTACCTGAAATGCAGCCAGTTTGTAGAGATGCCATCTGTGCTCACCCATTATTGAGACTGGTTTATAATGTTCTGCCTTCTCTTTAGAAACATATTCTTAAATCAATTTTGTCACCACATTTAGACAATCAACTCTGCTTTCTTTTTCAGATGTAAATATTTGATATGTTTATCTGGTATTTCTATAGCTTGAACCTAGCTAAAGGGTAGCTGTTTGCTGTACATGGTAAAAGAAAACCAAACGTTCAGTGAGTGGAAATGCAAACTGTGTAGTATACTTTAATTGATTGTCATGTAGTGTTATCCACTCTTCCCTAAATTGAAACTGTATTGGGACTGTCCTTATTCAGCAATATCCTTCCAGGCCCAGGGTGCATAGATCAGAGAGATCTGCTGTCTTGTTTTTCTGTTTACACATCTTAGTCTGCAGTCTGATGGTTTCCTGGCTGCATGTGTGCCTAAACCACCACCACCACCACCATAAGTGGGGGGTGCTGGTCCTGATGTCTTTGTAAATGATGAAGCTGGTTTTGAAGATGGTGTGAGCTAACGAGTCGAGTCAATGGAGTTCCATCAGGATGGGGGTGATGTGATCACATTTCTTCTGGCCTTAGGAGAGGCTTGCTGCATCGTATTGTAAGCCCCTACGGGGTTTCAGAGTTGAGCCTGGGAGACCATGTAATAGGACATTGCAGATGCAAAAATACAAAAGCTTGAACAACAGTTCTAAAGTTGCTTTCTGGAAAAAACAGTGGTTGCAGCATTGGATGTTTGTAACAGAGGAGACTTTCAAGTAGAAATGTGGGTCATTGACATATTGGTGACTGTTGATGCTGTTATATGTGAGTAGAGCACTAGGCTGTTCCATATAAAGTTTGAAAATGACAGGAACAGTATGGAAGCCTGGGGAACTATCAAGGTGATGGGGATCTATTTTGTAAAATAACAAACCAAACAGGAGCTACCAAGTACTTTACAGATGCCCCTCACACAGAATGTGAAAAAAAACCTTAATGATTTTCAAAAGACCCACTCACCCACCAACCTAGTTGTGGCATGCTTCATTATTGGGGGTGCAACCTACGAAACCTAGCGCTTCACAGGTGTGCTTTGACGCCTGATTACATTAAAGCTGGGTTTTCTTTGTGAGTGTATTTCCCTAAAATGAGTCAGGTTCATCTTATGATTACTGGTTCAAGTAAGCTTTATTCGGCTTTTGAGTTTAAAACCATAAAAGCAGCAGAAAGAAATGCATACATGCAAAAATAACTCAGCAAATCATTTCATAATTAAAAAGAAAACAAACTATTTAAAACAAACTAAAACAGTTTAGCAAATCAACTATTCAAAATAGTAACCCAAGATACACAGTCACCCTTTTTCACCAGATGTTATGGTGATTCGGTGCTCGGGGACCAGGGTAAAAGTCATGCAGGTCCCAAATACAGATAGAGCCATCTCCAACTTTGGGCTGGGTAGATCGTAAATAGGGGGCAATGTTCCTGTGTTTAAATTTAATTAAAATCAAGTCCCCTGGAACATCTTTGGGCAGAGGACCAAGCAACCCCACCCTCCTGACGCTCAGTATCCCGCCATCTAACGCGGATGGTAACGGTCTATTGTTTTTGAGCCAAAAGATGGCTTTATTCAGTAGGTCCTGGTGCAGTTCACGTTTGCCCGGACTGAGTGCAGGGACCCCAGAGAGAACGGTGACGTATGGGGCGGCTTCGGGGGGTAGCTCAATGCGATGCCTTCTTTCAAGAGAGATCATAGGAGCTCTGTGAGGGGCATGTTTGGGCTTAAGAGTAGCATTGCGACCACTTAGAATGGGTGGTGTAAAAGGGGAGTCACAAGTTTGAAGTATCCTGGGAGCATTGTTCATAGGCCTTTCATGGGTGTTAGTGAGGGTAGAGCGTCTGGGTATAACAGTGTTTCCAGTTAGTGGATAGGACCTTATTACAGTTTTTTCGATCCTGGTCAACCTGTCCCCCAAATCATTGATTTTTGCAACTAGTGGTGATAGAGCAGTGTTTAGCAGTCGCTCGATTTGGGCCAGTAGAGTCGATTGAAGGGGGGATACAGAGTCATTTGGTCGAGTCTCAGCCTTATCCAACGTTGATAAGGGTGGGTTGGGGGCGGGTAAAGAGGGGCTGCAGAGATTGGTTTGAGAGAGGGTTGTTTCGGGGGATGCCTGGGGAGTGCAGATTACTTGATCAGTGTCTCTGCCCACTATGGAGGGGGTTGATACATCCGGGACATAGTTTGTGCCACACAGGGCATTCAGCTCTTCCCAGAGGGACATGGTAGTTGGAAGACAGGATCCCGAAGACAACAGTAAACAGTTCAAAACGGTAGGGATTGAAAGGATAGAACCTGACTGTACCTCCTCCTGTGATGAAGCCAAGTGTGGTGGCCCGTCCCGTCCTCCTTGTGCCTCTGAAGGCCACAGAGGGCCCGCCCTTTGCCCGGGAAGGTGAGTTAAAATTGTCTTCTGGGTTTCCCACCAATATTGTGTATTTTTTAAATTGGTACCCTTGGACAAGGATTAAAAACTGGTAGATGCATGGCGAGGAACTAATGACCTCTCACATCCTTGATATAGGTTGACATGTTTCAGCCATACTGTTTATGCTGCCCCTGGGGGTCAGTATGGCTTTCCTCACAACCAAAATTGTGTGCAAGCCATGCAATAGCATTTTCAGTGTTTATTTTAGAAATTCTGTATTACGCCGTTAGTGCTTCCGTATTAAATATCAAAGTGGAGAAACACATAATTTCCTACTGTAGTAGACCACACATCCAAAAGTAAAGTGCTAATTTTTCAGTATTGGGGTGTCTTTCATAGATTCACATGCCTGAATCATTCCCCGTTGTCTGAGTGGGAGTCCCACGGTACATAAAAAAGCAATAATATGCAATAATATCCTTAGAAAAACTTGGTAATAACCAACCAGGAAGTAAAGTAGCCCAAGATACCATAGAAAAAACTTCCACACTCATGACTATCTTAGGCTGCAGTTTGGACTATACAAAATTACTATCAAGCGACAGCACCCACGAGAAAGTCCTCCCCAGAGGCTCAGACTCTCAGATTTTCTACTGCATGTCGTGTGAAGAGTCTCCCTGAGCTGTTATTTTTTCAAAATGTCTACATTCTGCAAGTATTTTTACTTTTCTTCAAAGTAGTCTTTATTTTCAACTCTGCTTCGCCTGTGAAAAGCTTCGCCCTTTTTCTAAGGACCCTCCCGATACTACTGTCTTTTTTCTGAAGTCAGGTGAGGAGTCGCAGGTTCTGTGGAACCCTTTTCTCAAAGGACCTTTGAGAACGGAGATAGATTCATGTATTGTGCCGTTGTTAGAGTGCCAGTTGAAGACAACATTCACTGCTGTGTATTGGCATGGCGATGTATGTGGCCGGCATCGCTTTTAGTAATAAGACTTGTGAAAAGTATTTCAACAGTGATAGCAAACCACAGTGCGGTACATTATGAAGATTTCAAGGGCATGCTTGGTTAACATACTTGTCCGAAATATAAAAAGTCATCCTGCTCACTTCCGGCCACTGCATAAAAGCCATGGCATGTGCCGAAAATAATCTTCGGAACCCACGCCTTTGGGCTCTGCACTGAAAGAACAGCTTTCAGGGGGAGCCTCCAAAACCAACAAAGGTGTCTTTGGACTGAAACAAAAATGAAAGCAATTTTGCCACCAAAATGTTTCACTTTCGGGCCCAAAACTTTAAACGTTGAATTGAAATCGCCTCCGTAACCAGTTCTCAAGGCGATGGGCCAAAAAACTCGACCTGAAACAAAATACATTGCAAATACAACCTAGCACAAAGATAATCATTGTACAGTCAGCAAAGACTCATGTTTCCAAGAAGCCTTTGTCCTTTCAAGAGGCCCTAGACACTTCACCACCCTCTTCTAAAAATCAAAAGGACAAAGATGCTAGCCATACACAGCCAAATCTATGTGTCTTCACTACACCCTGTTACTCCACCACAACCTGTAACTCCACATCTTTCACCTCAGCCACAGGAAGATCTCTCAACATCATTCCCCTTCTGATATTGACAACCAAGATGATTTAGTAAATCATCCACAACCACAAGACTCTTGGGGTGATTGGTGTTGAACCCCAGAATAATACTGATCCGGACCTATACCCATCAAGGCCTTCACCACCAGATGTCTCAGCTTTTCAAGGTTTAATTGCTACGATAGCAGCCTTCCACCAACACCTTTTTGGGCCGCAACTTGACACAGCCCTCAAAGATGAACAAGGATCCACGCTATCCACCCACCTGTTTAATCTTCTCCCAATGATTCAGTCCCTGAAGAAAAGGAAAGTGACCACCTTCAACTATGCAGATGATTTACAATTAATGTTTACCATCAACAACTCACCTAAATCAGTCTCTGAATTTCAGGCCACTATGCTGTACATCCCTCACTGAATGGACCATAACCACTGAAAGCTCAATCTAGGCAACACTGAATTAGTTTGGTCGGGAGCAGCCACAATTTCTCTGGCCCACACTACTGGCCTATGGAACTTGGACCCTCCCACCCTCCCCCCCACCTCTGCCAAGAGCCTTGGAGTCACTATAAAGGACCTGTCACTAAGAACGTTAGTCGGATCGGTGATCTCGTCTTATTTCATCCAGCTGCGAAAGATCAGCCGATTACTTACACAAGCAGCACTGATACAGGCCGTGATAGCCATGGTGCTAGCACACTTAGACTACGTGAACTCAGTCCACCTGGGTATGCCACTTTTTCTTACCAAGCAGTTACAGATGGTTCAGAACCAAGTGGCCACTCTGATTCACCAGCAAACAAGGTGGCAATCTGCCACCCCTCTTTTAAGAAAGCTACACTGGCTTTCCATTCCCGAATGCTGTGCCTTAAAACTGGAAGCCTAATCTTTAAATCTTTACACAGTCATAGGCCCAAATATATAGACCGTCTCATATCAAGGTACACTCCCTCATGTAACCTGCGGTCAACCCACCTTCAGCTATTGACTACCCCGCCTTTAAGTTAAAACGACAAGGAAGATGCAGGCTTACCTCCTTGGCTCCAAGATTGTGGAATTCCTTCCCTTTAGAGATCTGGTCGTGTACTGACCTGAGTTTCATAAAAATTCTTAAGACATGGCTGTTTGTGCAGGCCTATGAATAATCTCTCCTCTGGGTTCGGCTAATGCAAGGCACAGCGCCATGAAACAAACAGGTGTCCGTGCATTTTATAAAACCCTTATAACATAACGCAACACAACAAGGATACAGCTGGTACAAAATCAATGGTGGCACTTCAAAGTACAACATTTCATGGTTCCTTTTGCTGCCCATCATTCAGACAAGGCGCTAGGTCTGCCACTACTGACGCAGGGGTGAGTGTTTGATTTGCTCAAACGCTCTGTCCATCATCCCCTTTTGTATCGCTTTGTTCGCCCTAAGTTGGTAGGGTATGCTCAGACGTGAGTCCCTTGCTCACTTGGCCACTGGATTCAAGATAGCCTGGCTGATGAGGATTATGAATCCGAAACCGGTCCCAGGATGCTTGTTTCTGTGCCAGGGAAGACATGGCTTGGCAGTTCGGGCTGGACTGTTCCCATGAGGCACAGGGTCAGACTGATTTGCGTATGGCCATGTCTGAACTGGGGTGGCTGAGTGAGCTAAAGAATGGTGATGGATTAAACCCAGAACAGTTGACTGGGGTGAGTGTTTGATTTGCTCAAACCCTCAGTCCATCACCCCCTTTTGTATCACTACTGACGCAGCAACATCGTCATAAAAGAGCCAAACCCAATCCTTGCCTTCAAAGTGGTTTTACAGTGGATCCTATGTAGGAAATTATTTCAAGGGCCATGTTCGTAAAAATTCCACATTCACAGCCAATAACCATTTGAAACCATGACTTCCATCACGTCTGCAACTCTTTCTGCCACAGTGGAAAAACATCACCACTGCAAGAATGCCTCTCACATAAAAAGAATCAGTCACAGGGTCAACTTCAAGATCTAGTGTTGATAGACAGCCGCACACATCACTCTCTGCATTGGTAGAACCTACAAAATGTATCCAAGGGGAGGCCGTTTCTAGACTCTGTTCCTCAAGTCATTCTTAAAGCGGATGCCTCTCTTACAGGTTGGGGAAGCCCATCTGCATCATCCAACTATACAGGGGACATGAGATATAAAACACCAGAGTCTCCATGTCAGCTGCCTTGAGCTTCAAGCTCTTCACCTAACATTGAAAGCATTTCTAACTCACCCAAAGAACAAGGTTGTCTTAGTCCGGACAGACAATATGACAAACTTGGGGGTTTGCTCTAATTGGCCTGTTCGCAAACACAGAAAACACAAAATGCTAAAACTTCACGACCAGATTCCTACAGCTTCTATCCTTAGGCAATTTCCTATGGATCAATTGGTCAGGGATGTTAGCATACGCTTTTTCCCCTCTCCCACTACTTCCATTTGTGTTCAGGAACTTACTACAAACTTAATGCATACTAATACTAGTGGCAACCACATGGGCTTGTCAAACATTGTTCACTACCGTAATGGAACTTTATAAGGTGCCACACGAGAAGCTTCCTCTCCACCCAAACCTTTTCTCACAGAACCAATGTAGAAGTAAGATATCCCATAAGAGATGAAACTTGCAATGTGGGTCCTGAAGTCATTGACTTTGGGTACCTTAAATTTATATACAAAATTGTATGGAGGTTCTTAAGGAGGCACGTAAACCAACAACTAGAAAATGTTACACAGCCAAATGGAAAAAGGTTTGTTGTATACTGCCAAACTAAAAATTGCAATACATTTGATGTACAAAAACAAATGATTTGTAATCCTTTTCATCTACAAACATCAGGTCTTGCCCACATTTTTATACAACTACATTTAGCTGCAACTGATGCTGATCTACAAAGCAGACAACATACATCTTTATTTAAAGTACCGGTCATTAAAGCTTTCATCGAGGAACTTAAATGAATTATTCCTCCCAAACTACCACCAGCACCAGTTTTGAACCTTCATGTTGACCTAACAGAGGTCCTCCTTTTGAGCAATTGCAATTGCATTTCTGTCAACATCAATTTTTATCTTCAAAAGTGTTTTTTTTTTTAATAGCAATCATTTCACTACGACGAGTTGGTTCACTCCAGGCATTAACACTAAAATAGCCTTTCTTCCAAATGTACACAAAGGAGGAAGTGTTAAGGACAAACCCAAAATTCCTAAAGTTCTCTCTCCTTTTCATAGGAGCCAATCTATTGAATTGCCTGTCTTCTTTCCAATCCCAGACTCTGTGGCAGAAAGTGCTCTTCATACAAGTGATTTTAAAAGAGCTTTAATGTATTACATTGACAGAACTAAAAGTTTGAGAAAAACAAAACAACTAGTTGTTGCTTTCTCATCTCTACACACTGGAAGACCAATTCCACAAAATGGAATTACTAGATAGATAGTGAAATGCATCCAGACATGTTTTACTAAAGGTGAACAGCAATTGCTAGTTATCCCTGAAGCCCACTTCAATAGAAAAGTTGGTACTTCTATGGCATTTTAGGGAGCATTCCAATTTCTGAAATATGTAAAGCAGCAACTTGGTCTACACCACATATTTTTACTAAACATTTTGTGGATGTAGCAGCACAAAAAATGTCTAATGTTGGACAGGCTGTACTACATACTCTATTTCAAACAACTCCAACCCCCACAGGATAGCCACCGCTTTGGCAGAGGGTCTGCTTTACAGTCTATGCAAAGCATGTGTATCTACAGCCACACATTCCTTGAACGTGTTAGGTTACTTACCCAGTAACCATCTATTCTCTGTAGTAAGTGCTGTAGATTAACATGCGCCCCCCTCCTCCCCCGATAGCTGTGTGGTTGGTATTGTGCATTTATTTACATTACTTACATGTTCATCACACATTCTACACTATTTCGAACTTGATTCTCACCCGTTTGCTACATAACAATGTAAAGGTGGAGTCGATACCCATGTGCATTGTTACCGAAGGGAGTCACTTAGCCCTGTAACTGGAAAATAATTCTTCAAAGAAAAACAACTTCTAATCATCCTTGCCCAACACTAGATGGAAGATTTATGCAAAGCATGTAATTCTACAGCACTACATGACACAAACAGATGCTTACTGGGTAAGTAACGTATTTCTTATCATTTGCATATCACCAAGTGAAGTGTTCTAATTTGTCATCCTATTAAAATATGTTTCCATCAAACAGTTGCAAAAAAATGTCCTTTAATAACTGCTAAAATATATTTCGGAATGTTTGTACAGTTCATTCTCAAGCCATTAAATTGTTAAAAGAAACAAACCTCTCATCCAACAACTTTCCGTTTTACACTCTTTGTACAGCACGAATGTCAGACCGTTCACTTTAGAAAATCCTCTAACATTTCATCATACAAATAAAAGTAAACTTCTACTGATAGGATAAAAATGCAGCTACATAAGCTGACATTTGACCTCCGTCTCTGAACGTAGAGCACATGTGAGAAGACAAAAACTAGATTTAAAGGCATGCTTAGTGCTTATTCACTTTGTGGGAATAGAACATCTTACCAGAATGGACCAGTAGGCCTTAAAAATAGCTCGCCCAGATAAAGTCGGACTTGCCTTAGCGAGTGGGCGAGTACATTTCTCGAGGCCTGAGGTGCCCGTGTGAACTAACTGATGCCGGATGGAAAGGTAAGACAACCAGTGAATGCCATTCGAGATTCCAGATTGGGTATAAGAGTGTAGTGGTCAACTGCCAAAGGCAGCTTAGAGGTCCAGCAATATCGGATGGCAAGTGTCTTCTTCATCTGAAGTCAATAGGGCATTATTTAGGATGTCTAAGGTAGTGGTCTCCAGACTACAGCGTGATCTGAAGCCAGACAGGTCATACATGAGATGGATAGCATTAATTTGATCTTGTTATCTGATAATGACTTCTAGCTGCAGATTCCTTACCTTTGGATTTCCCAGACGTCTGGCTGGATCTGGAAATTTTTACCAGAGCAATACCCCTTGCTTGCACCGACTCCATTCAGCTCCACATTGGTTGTGATGACTCAGTACCTATACAGGCGCCACCCAGGCACGCGGATGTCAGTTCTTTTCTTTCAGGCGTGTTAAGTTCCGATCCAGGAAGAACCATCCCTCTGTCACTTTTTGACATGGTTTTTCTCAATATTTTGTTGACTTCTGTTGTTGTAGTTCTATCTAGGACCCTAATTCGATATTCCCGATTCATGCCCTTATGTGGTTATAATTAATAATATCCTTATAAAGGCACAAGAATCATTTCAATATTCAGTAATAGCCCATGCAGTCCAAAGCACAGCACAGCTACTCCCATCGGCTCCTAGAAAGCACAACACGTTCTTTAAACAAACCAAGCCTCCAGCAGCCCGGGAAATCCCCCCCTGCTTTTATTTTGATTTGAACAAGAACTCCTGGAGTCCAGAAAGAACTGTTACTTCTTAGTGACATCTTATGTCCAACCTTACATCAAACTCGGCACCTTTCAGGGATAAATATACCAACAGTTGCCTTAAGCAAACACACGGTGGTTTGGAGCAGAGCGGCTATCTACTTGCCCGAGAGCCCAGCTGATGCGAGAGCCCACGGAAGCCGCCCTCCCGTTTGACGCACTGAGAGAGACGCTGTCTTTTTCTCCAGCCGAGAAAATCCAGCTCCGGTGTTTCCAGCTACCCTTGCGGGTTGCTGGGAGATCGAGTCCTGAGGAAAAGAGATACCAGACCTCCCACATTCTATTACCAAGGTACGGAGCTGACTAAACCCTTAAGAGAATTCTTGATTCAGATTCTTGGCAAAACAATCTTAACCAACTTAACTTAAACTGCTACTTACTTACTTCTTCCCAAGTATTAGGCTTATGTCCGATACACCGGGGTAGGCGTAGTTAGAAGCACCAGTTGAGTAAGTTAGTCAATGTTTTTATGTATGTATATATTTTATCCATTTTAAAGTACCATATGGCTAAGAAACCATATCAATGCTTTTGCAGTATTATTTCATAATATTACTTTTACTGTACGCCCTTTACTTTATGATAAGTATTGCAATTGTGGCAATTCATTTCTCTTGCATGAGAAAGAAGACTGCTCAATAAATAACACCTTTTATTGAAAACGCCCGTCTCTCTATTTCTCTGCACTCTGGTAAAACTAAGTATGCACGATTGACTGAGTGAAATAGCTGCCTATTGTTTTCACACGACTCTAGAGATACTCTTTTTCTGAGGGAGCAAAGTTATCATGTTTGTATGGTTGTCAGAAGCTAATCCCTTCTTGTCTAAATCCGGAGAGTTAACTCTTTCCTGAACATTCAAGACAGTTTCTAGTGACCTCTGAGCTAGCTGGCAAAACTAATTAAGTCTAATATAGTCAGTAGAGACCTAGTCGACCTCAGTCCTACGTCTACACTGCTGTTGATATTATTTCAATGTGCAGAGCCTATTGGGAATATAGGAACTACACTACATGGCGCCCAACGTTTGGTAAGGCGATAATGTAACGCAAGACACTAGAGTAACTCAGTCGTGCTTTTACACACAGAACCCTTTCCCCATAAAAACTCCAAAAGACTTCTGGAGTGAGTGAAAGGTTAATATCCGCCGGAACTTAGGATGAGAATCCTATGTATTAGTTTTTGGTTTAATCAACGTTGAAGGATACAGTGTTCCAAAATATTGTGCACCTAATCTTTGTTTCCTTGAAACTCGATCTGCAACAAAATACTTTCAGTCAATAAAAATGTCAGAAAGTGACGACGAAAGGGAAAGAGCTAGAATAGCAGCTCAACTAATAAAGGATGACACAACCATCCAAGAAAATGACCCGAGTGCTATACTCATTCCGGTCAACGTAAGGAGAACTATAACTCTTAAACTTATAGAAAATGGACTAACATCACCAGGTGGTACAGTCATATTCGTGGTAGAGGCACATGAATATCGGCAGACAGAGGTATTCTATTCATGGATACATTTTCCAGCAGCACACGCTGTGACAAAAGATTTCCACTATTACAAAATAGAGGAACCTCCGGATATATACACTCCTTTCAAGGACGTTGAAATCCCACTAAATTACCAAGAGCACCTGCTCTGGTTTAATGGCGCCCTAAAACATCAAAATCACATCACCAGGCACAGTCCACTAGGTAGACCAGAAGCCACGGGGCCGGTTCTAGCCAGCTACGCAACACACCCAGACATTGAAACATTGTCAAGCGAAGAACTCCTAGTTAAACTAAAAAAATTAACAAAGGCATATGGAGAATTTGTTCAATTCGCAAGGGACGATATAAAGTACCTCCAGAAATTGAAGGAATCAGATATAGCAGACCAACCATTTGAACTTGCCAGAATCATAGAAAAATCCTATGAAGAACTAGGAAGAGATAGTGTGGGTGGGAAACCGGTAAAATCCCAACTAACTAAAAATCCTGAAAAAACATTTATTAAAAATAATTTTAATACACCAAAGAAGGGTTGGGAGGGTAATAAACAATCCATTCCCAGGGAAAAACGATTCCAGTCCAGAGGAAGGTCTCCTCAACGGAGAGAAAATTCTCCAGACCGAGGAAACTAGTCTCCCCAAAGGGAGCCCTCTGAGAAAAGATATAACCTTAGAAATAGGGATAATTTGAAAAAACCTGATAGATATCAAGATGTTGATACAAGTCCCTCTCGATCTTTTCAGACTTCCTCACAGAAATCAGAAAGAAGAGGACGGTCCGAACAAAGAGAAGAGCACGTCAAGTCCAAAGACAAGGAACCTGCTCATCAAAGTAAAAAATTACAATTTCCCAGAAAGAAGGTAGCAAGTATTAAAATTAAACATTCCAAGAATTCTGAGGACACAACTGAAAAACGGAGAGTTGGCACAGACAATGCTAGACAGTGCAGCAGAGGTGACCATAGCTCGCAAGATCCTGATGAATCTTCTGGAGACCGTGGACACGAATGAATACATTCAGGTGGAAACTGCAGACACACTAGTTAGTGTGCCCCATAAACTATGTGGAATAACATTACAAATAGAGGGAGATAAAACTAGGAAAATAAAAGGTCTCTTTTGGGAAAAACTTTCTAAAGGCTATGACATCCTGTTAGCTGAAAAAGACTGGCCACCAGAGTTTGTCAGGGAGTGCCCTCATGGCGAAGAAATGAT
The DNA here is from genome assembly GCF_964263255.1 of Lissotriton vulgaris. Lineage (NCBI taxonomy): Eukaryota > Metazoa > Chordata > Amphibia > Caudata > Salamandridae > Lissotriton > Lissotriton vulgaris. Next base: position 2,105,611,251 of record NC_141689.1, read on the forward strand.
TATGCCTGGCTTCTCAAATCATATTCAGATTCATAAAAAATACACATTGGCAAGAAAATGGGCAGTGGCCCAAGCTCCTGCTTTAAACAAAAATCATGTAGGATGGGATGAGGATTCGCCTTACCACAAAATCCAGTTGAAAAATCAGCCCACTGCACAAAGGCAGTACCCAGTTAAACAAGAATCTAAAAAGCAAGTCAGGGAGATCTTAGATCAACTTGAATACCAAGGGGTGATTGAAACATGCACCTCACAAATGAACAATCCTTTGTTTCCTGTCTCCAAGCCAGACGATTCATATCGTCTAGTTTTGGACTACAGACACCTTAACTCCTGGTGTAAAACATTTGCAGTACAAAACTCACATATTGCAGCACTAATGAATAACATTGTGCTCAAAAAATATAAAACGACATTAGATATCTCTAATGGATTCTTCTGTCAAAACATTGAACCTGAAAGCAGGTATTTGACCGCTTTCTCAATAATGGGGTCACAAAAACACTTCTGTCGACTCCCACAGGGATTCAAGAATACCCCAGGATTATTCTCAGCAAGGGTAACAGAGTTACTACAAGTATATGATGATGAGGCATTATCATATGTCGATGACCTCTATCTCACAGATGATGACCTGTAGACTCACTTAAAAAGAGTGAACACCATAATACTTGGTTTCGCATCAGAGGGTTACAAATTCAACTTTAAAAAGTCACGAATTGCCCATTTAATTGTCCTGTTTTTAGGATATAAATTATCAAGTGAAGGCAAGAACCTAGCTGACAAATTCTTAGAGAAATGTGCTGTACTCCAAGCACCAAAAACGCTGAAGATGAATTTACCATCAATACTAGGTTTCCTGAATTTTGGAAGAACATACATTCTAAATTATGCAGAGAAGGTTAAACCTCTCTATGAATTGATAAAACCAGATTTCAAACCAATCAATTGGACTCAGAAACACACAGATTTTGAGATCATTTGCAAACAGACATGTTAACTAAAACAAAATTACAAACTCGTGAAAATATACGCAATCTTGTAATCCGAGTTATCCCAGGAAGATGCGGATTCACATACCTGACCTCTAATGAGGGAGAAACGGTACCTATAGCTTACAAATCACATTTGTACACTCAAGCTGAAATGAAATTCAGCTATACAGAAAAAATTCTGACAGCGGTTCAAACTGCTGTAGCAAGAGAAAGAGCCCTAGCCCAAGGCAAAAAAATAGCTGGTTTTTCAGCAGAATCAGCCCTTAAAGCATTAACAAGTCCATGCAATCTGAATACAGTGGCATTAGATCCAAAAATGGATACAATGGGAAAATTCTCTTGCTACAGAAGACGTGAAATACTATTTTGACCCGAAACTGAAAAAACTAGATCTAGAATACGAACAAGAATATCCTTTGCCAATCGAAATTCTGCCTCTCGAACAGTACACATGTGTAATCTACATGAACAGATTTGCACAACACTACGATGTAGAGGAAAAATCCTACAATGCAGCATGCGCGATTGTTAAAGGTCTCTGGCGCTCTGGTAAATTCAAACCGATGATCACCAAAACTGAATCACTCAAACTGTTCAGCTCAGCGAGCTGAAATAAGATCTTTAAAGATGGCGCTTGAAAATGCGGAGCGCGAATTCCCCACACTAGTAGTGTGTGATTCGTATTTCTGCGCCAAGTCATACAACAGTGACATGCAGACATGGAGTAAAAACGGTTATAAAGATGACATAGGTGCTACAATAAAGCATAGAACGCTTTGGGAACAAGTAGTTCTTTTCTACAAAAGAGTCACGTGATACACGCACTGAGTCATCAACGTGATGGCATTCACATTGCAGGGAATTCATTGGCTAACACAGCCACAGCGGCAGCGGTTCAACCGGCTTCCGTAGCCACAAAAAAAGTTCAGAAAAACAAATAGATGGGGAAACCATGCTGGCGGTAAAAGCCTCATTAAAAGGCGATTATGCAGCCTTACCTCACAACTATCCACTCAGTAATACATACATAATTTATGCAAACTCCGTTCCTTTTGCTCAAATCCCAGGAGTGAGGGATAGAGCAATTCCAAACACGAACCGGAGAGTTTTCTTGGTTGAATACACACACAGGGGATTGGGTCTGAGGCACCAAGAGATCCTAAAATCTCTGATAGAATTAGAATCAAACTACTGGTGACCGGGAATGAGCGTAGATATCTACTATTTTGCAAGAAATTGTGAGGACTGAAACAGAGATCGCAGTTGTGAACCGGACCAGACAACAGCCCAGATACCACTATTAGAGAGCATCAGGCTATCTATAGTGCAGAAATCCAGCCAGAGAAATGAGTCCCCATAATTATTGAGATTGAATTCTCTTAAAATGTAGACCCCAGCGCTTGGCTGATGCCAGAACTGTTATAAAAGATTTGCAAGTCTTTATCGGCACATACGCAATTGGCATGCTACATTCTGATCAGGGTCCTGCGTTTAGCTCTCGAGCTTACAAAGAGGCCATAAACAGCATGGGCATTGCATTGCGGTACTCTTCTCCCTTCCATCCTGAGGGAAATGCGGTAGTGGAAAGAAAAAACCGGGACATAAAGCAATCTATAACGGCGAGGGTATTGGGTTCGGGTGTTGGGTGGGTCAAACATTTAACAAGTGTCCAACGTAGTCTTAATAATCTGCCAAGAAATTCTCTAAAAAGTCTCACTTCATACGAACTATTGTTCGGTACTAGAATGCACATTCAGGATCTTAATTGTCACTCTTCAGTGGTAGAAGAAAAATCCTTTGATATCAAAGACCGTTTGGCTGTTTTACAGGATTTAAATGAAACAAGAAAAAACATGAGTAACATAAAGTTGAAATAACAGCCAACAGCCACTGAAGAAAAAACACCTGTCCCAGCAAGACCTGTCTGGATTCCAAAGATTGGGGATCTGGTCAGAGAGAAGATCGCAGTGAAGATGGAATTTTGGCCTTCTTACAGAAAAGCAGTACCAGTCTTAGCTGTCAGCGGAACAAGATTAGTTGTACTACCGCCTCTTGCTGGTAAAAAGGAGAACAGAGTTATATCCATCGACCTGGTAAAACCACAATCATGTGGCCAATAATAAGTGTAGGACCAGTGGACTCCCAAGAAATAGCAGAATACCGAAATTTGCTACAATCCAAGAGGCTCAAACTAAGAGACTAATCACATTTGATAAACCTGCAGTGAATAACAAAGGACTATGCAATAATGCCATGGAAATTGTGCCTCTTGAAACCCAAATTGCAACAGTTCGTCAAGAAACATCAGTCTACAATGATGTAGCCTCTGACTATGCTAATGAAACAAAGAAAAATGCAAAAGCTAATGAAAATCCGGAAATAATTCCAACAATTGACAGAGCTGCATCTGGCTACTTCATCAACTTTGACGACTTTTCTGAAGATCCAAGCGAGCATGAAGACATGCCTGCAACAAAAACTTTCAAAGACAAAGTAATTGAACTTTTTCACCAACTAAAAGAAACATATCTGATTTCACCATGGATTGAATTTTGCATTGTTAGGTTTACTTACTCTCCTGCTTTGGCTCATCATGGTCTATGTTTGGGAAAATTCATAGATGGAAAATATAGTACATTGGACATAATAAGTCAGAACATCAACTTGGTCCTAAAGCCTCACACATCCTCCCACATCGAGAAAAGAGAACTGTCAACAGTAAACATCTCAGCCAATCCAATACCCGGTGGGTAGCATGGGACAGAACATTATTGGCCCGGTTGAGCTCTTGGAATATCCACACCAGTTCAAGGTTTCATTAAGTGACTTTGTGACACCCAGTACCTTCTCTGATGATTGGGACTTTGAAAACAGTAATACTATGATGTCAGATTTAGTAATGTCAGCCAAATTTACAGAACATGATTACTTGCAGGGTTCATCGAATTATGAAGAGTTATACTGTTATAATCATTTTGGTGATCACTATTTGCATAAAACTGCTCAGCCTAGAAATGTTTTATCGTATAACACTGTCCAACTCCGCCAAAAGGCAGCTCGAAAACATTTTATGAGAAATTCCAGTACTTCTCAGGGTTTAATAACAGTGATCCAGAAACGTTTTATTTTAAAAATGTTAATTAGGACAGGAACGAAAACACAATGTTGACAAATACTAAATTGATTTATTCTGAAAAATTTTATGACAAAATGTCTACATTTGGTTTCGAATTTTGGAAAAACATTGAAACAAAAACGATCTGGGGTACCAAAGATTGGCAAGTACAGGGCTTAGAAGCATTATTTAGGGCATGCATGATCCCAGAACAAATGATATTTTTGAATGACACAATTCAACAAACTACTTGTCTTGGCTTAGCTAAGATAAAAGACTTCAATACACCGTCTATTCCGAAACCCATAACTGATAGTGATAGCACTACAGATGTGGGGATAGACGTATCCCATATTTTACACCAAAACAGAACACATCCTGACTGGAAAAAGTGGTTGATCTGGCCAACAGCCACAAATAACTGTCAAGATAGATTCCTGAACAAAACACAGGGTTGAAAATGACCAGGCCAGACCCAAGATACTCCCAGAGACAGCATCCAGGGATAGTTACAACATACAGTGTAGGGGAATTATGCCTTGAGTGGCTAGAGAAATCCACACTGGCTGAAATTAAGCAACACTTGACTTTATTTAAAGATGGTGCTGACTTGCTTGATTTCAAATTGGGACCACTCAAACAGCGTCAAAAACGTTTCATAGCAGTCGGTATATACGCTGCGTACAACGAAGCTTGGAAAGTAATGCAAATTGAAACAGCAGAAAAAATACGAGAAATTGATCGTATAAATTTGGAAAAATCAATTTCTATAGTGGACAATGGGTTAACGACTCTGTCCTCCAGAATATATTCACTGGACAGAATGTATCATCTGCTTTTGATATAATAGAGCAGGACTTACTAATGTTACAACATGGTCAGTCTCAATTACGGTCTATTATACAGCTTGGTTGGACGTTGCAAAATCTGCGTTCAGGCTCTGTACCATGGCATTTAATCAACACAATTATTCAGTATCTTTAACCTTACTAATAAACAATTCAGTTTGGCACAAAAAGGAGCAGACTATACGATTCTGAGCATTGAAAAACTTGAGAGATTACCATTGACAATGTCAGAGAGACCTGTCTTTGAATGGATAATACACGGAACAATTCCAATTCCAATAACTTTCCAGTTTAAATACTGCCAAAAGTATATACCTGCGGGCCAGTTTGAAAGGTTGGGTAAAGAATACATCAAATCAACCTGGGGTTTACCTTATACACACAGATGTTATAGTGAAGGGAAAAAGGAGGTATTCTTTAGTGGTAACAATTGTAAAAAATCACTAAGCTGTACACTTCTGTGTCAAGGTATTAATTTGCATGGAGCCTGCGAAGGGTCTTCAAATAACCTTTCGTGTCACCTGCATGGCACGCCTGCAAAACAGATAGAGCCATTTTTTAGACAACTTTCTAACGGCAGTTACGTTTTAATAAGTGACCACAGCTGTAGTGGCATGGTGCCAGGAAAAGCCTATCTCATGACCTTAACTTCCAAGGTTGTTTGCTGTATGCAAGTATTGTATCCACACAGCAATCCAGATATGGGGGCGGCGTTATGGCCTTCCTTGAATATCTCTTCTATTCAAATTGATACTTTAAGCAGAATGAAGTCTATTCTTTTACAGACAACTGTGCCTTTAATGTCATCCAAAGAAACGTATGATCTGAAAGTGGCAAGGACATCGGCAGAGATACATTCCCTTTTATCGACAAATTGCCCCGTGCATTTCGTAGAAATATTAAGCCAAATCTTTAACATGTCGGATACCAGTGGCATCACACATGTATTTAAGACCGTTTTTTCGGGACTGTTAGCACCCTTTGAAACAGTTCTGGGCATCTTCCCGAATTTTGTCCATTCTGACTTTGGTGGCCTACCCTTAATCTTGGGACTCGTGGCAGGAATTTTATTTTTGCTCCTTCTGCTCCGATATGGCAAGCCAATCCACAGACAAGACTCAAGCAACGATGGAAGAAACAATCCTAGCAATACGATACCGAGACCGTATCACTAAGGTCCTCGGATTGGCCTGGCTAAGAGATCTAAGTACAACCTGGTTTCTTTCATTCAGACCAATCTGGCAGGATTGCATCTTACCTGTGCTTCAATGTCTGCTATGCGGAGAAGAATGCGTGTTGGACGTCTGTCTTACACTACCATCAGCAGTACCAATGGATATCGATACTTTGCTAGGTCCTGTAAAGACTCCTGCATCGTGTTGTCCCCAGCGGCTACCTATTCTGATGACTGCATTCGTTGACACTTTCACCACTACGAGTAGGTGGCGGTGAGGTACGAGAGGAAAGCAGCACCAAACCGGTACAACCTTCTGTGAGCATTGCTGATCCAAACATCGATGATAGCAATCACGCTCCAAACTGCACAATTACAGCTTTTTCAAACTTGGTCGAACTTTCACCTGATGTTGTAGACCAATTTTTTGCGAGTCTGTCTGATATGTTCTCTCCAGTCAACGAGAATATCTCTTAAAAAAAACGAAAAAAAAACAATGAGCACACAGCGTTCCCAAAACTCTGAATTCGGACTTCAGTTTTGATAAACAAAGCTACCGAAAATATTTGGAACTATTTTTTACCCTGAAAGCGAAATTATTTTTTTCCATTTTCCAAAATATTTACCTTTTTTTGGCACATGGTACTCTGCTCAAAGTGGAACTATTCTTAGAGAACAGAGCTTCTATTTTTAGGATACTAGAGACAATATTTTACCCCAGCCTCTAGCACATATACAGCATTTTGTATAAATATGTGGTGGAATGGTCTTGACCTTCTTTTCTGTATTCGGAGCCATTTCATGTGTAATTTTCTCAATTCATTCAGCTGATATATATATGCATTTAACTGAATGATGACACTGCTTGAAAAGCGTACAGTACCAACACTCCTTTTCGTGTATTTACCATATATCATTTTAAATGCGAAATATGTATTTTGGGGTGGGTTGGAAAACACACATGCATCGTTATATGTTTACTATTGCTTAGTTTTTTAGTAATGATGGACATTAATCCGTGGAGTGGGTGTTGTATTTCTATGTAGGACCCTAATTCGATATTCCCGATTCATGCCCTTATGTGGTTATAATTAATAATATCCTTGTAAAGGCATAAGAATCATATCCATGTTCAGTAATAGCCCATGCATTCCAAAGCACAGCACGGCTACTCTCATCGACTCCTAGAAAGCACAACGCGTTCTTTAAACAAACCAAGCCTCCAGCAGCTCGGGAAATCCCCCCTCTGCTTTTGTTTTGATTTGATTAACAAACAATTGGTTCTGTTGGGTAATGGCAATATTGCTTTAAATAAGGCTGAAAACAGCTCAAGAACACAAAACAAGCAAACCTCTCTGAAGCAAAGCCTTTATATATATTAAAAGACAAGGGTAAAGCATATATAGGAATTACTTCATTCCACTATATTACCAATGCGTACTTCAAATTCGTGAATAGTGACTGTGGTGATCAAAGTGACTCGTGCAATGCATAAAGTGACACTTATATACAGAACATGTATTTACAATAAAACCACAAGATGGAAAAACAGGGGAGGAAACAAGGTATTTTCTGTCGTTGTAAGGCCAGTATTATAAATGTAAATGTCCCAAGGAAAGCAAATGGTTAGTATCCAAGTTCCTGGATTAATCTTGGCCAGAAAAATGCGTCGACGTTTCGACCCTAATTGCGCCCCAGTTGGTGGTCGCGGCGGGTCTTTATCAAGACGGGGGGGCTGAAAAAGGAAAGGGGATACGTATCAGAGAGGTGCTTGTAATTAGCGTCAAAGAATGACGAGAAACGCTCATGGTTACTTACAGGGGGATGGATCAAGTAGTGATTATATCCAGAGGGTAGCCCGTTGGTCAACCTAAATAGAAAAACTTATTAGGACCTTGTAGTATAAGTTACTGTCACACATAGGTCAGGAGGCAGTAATTAAAGTGCCTAGGTGTTTGCGCAGTCAGGTGAAATTAATCAGTGTAGTAGACTTAATAGAATTAAGTGCCTAAATAGTTTGCCTAGGTAATTCTAAAAAGTGGTACATATCCGAGCTCGGAATGGTAACCAGACACCTAAACGAGCGTTAAATTAATGTAAGTGGATTTCGATCGGCAGATTCCCAAAGGAGAATTCAACCAATGCAAGCGGATTTCGCTCGGCAGGTGTCCGAGTATGCGAAGTCCAACAAAATTATGAGGGACAGACAATGGGCTTTCTTACCCTCAATGTAGTATTGTCCGCAGTAATTATCAGCGGTCCCGGAATAGGCGCCAAAGCGAGCTGTCCGAGAGAATTACTAAGGCTGAAAAGCTCCAAACCCGAGTGTTAAGTGTACTCGTAGCCAGGCAAACTGGCTGCGCAAACACCTAGGCACTTTAATTACTGCCTCCTGACCTATGTGTGACAGTAACTTATACCACAAGGTCCTAATAAGTTTTTTCTATTTAGGTTGACCAACGGGCTACCCTCTGGATATCATCACCACTTGATCCATCCCCCTGTAAGTAACCATGAGCGTTTCTCGTCATTCTTTGACGCTAATTACAAGCACCTCTCTGATACGTATCCCCTTTCCTTTTTCAGCCCCCCCTGTCTTGATAAAGACCCGCCGCGACCACCAACTGGGGCGCAATTAGGGTCGAAACGTCGACGCATTTTTCTGGCCAAGATTAATCCAGGAACTTGGATACTAACCATTTGCTTTCCTTGGGACATTTACATTTATAATACTGGCCTTACAACGACAGAAAATACCTTGTTTCCTCCCCTGTTTTTTCCATCTTGTGGTTTTATTGTAAATACATGTTCTGTATATAAGTGTCACTTTATGCATTGCACGAGTCACTTTGATCACCACAGTCACTATTCACGAATTTGAAGTACGCATTGGTAATATAGTGGAATGAAGTAATTCCTATATATGCTTTACCCTTGTCTTTTAATATATATAAAGGCTTTGCTTCAGAGAGGTTTGTTTTGTGTTCTTGAGCTGTTTTCAGCCTTATTTAAAGCAATATTTCCATTACCCAACAGAACCAATTGTTTGTTAATCGCATATACCCAGGTTCTGAGGGACACAGGGTTACCCCTTTTTTGTTAAAACATTCTTTTGCAAGTGCTGACTTGCAAGGGTTCTCTTTATTGAGTCATTCTAACCTGTTAATATCTGTTTCTAATGTACTCTTTTCATAATTGAGATATGTCAGACAAAGAAACCTTGTCTTATACGGAGGAGTATATAGCAAAATTGATAGAGGAACAACATTCCTCCAGCTTCCTTCTTGGTTCAGATAAAACAACTTCTGATGTGATGTAACACTCAATGAAAAACTGATTAAACTTGAACGATTGGAAAAGAAACTAATCCGTTCCCGCCTTCATGGACACATGCTTACTAAATATCTGGCATCTAACATAATTCCAAAAGGGTTGCATGTAAGAAACGAGCCCGGAATCTTCATCGACGTACCAAAGTTCAGAGAAGGATTCAGTTTTGTGGCCAACAATTGCTCCAGGCACTGGATGGTGCTTGGTGTGGAGACGGCCATAGAATATGTTAAAAAATTAACACAAGAAATTGCTGACTTGAAAAAGGAATTTCTGGAAGACGGTGCACTTGTGAACGCCAAAGAGGCATTGGAGAAAGCGGAAAAGACATTGGCAGAATTCAACACAGTGACACTGAATAGAAAACTCAATAAACTCAGTAAAGACATACGCAGCTACGATAAAAAAGTTACTTATCCGTACCTGGCAGACGAATATTATCAACAGGACGACCAAGGCTTTTTTACCAATAGAGGCAGACCAGGGCCTAGGAGATTCACAACATTTTCGGATTCATCAGCAGGCAGTGGATCTGAGTCAGAGCACGAAGGAGCATCAACCAGCAGGCAATCATCAGAGGCCCCGCAGCAACATTTTTTAGATCAAGGCTACCGTCCATCCAACCGAGGCGGCACTGCCCAGCAAGGTTGGACACCCAGAAGAACATGGAACAAGTAGAGAGGAGCCACGAGAGGGAACACGAGAGTGAGATTCTACCAACCAGAAGTGCACGGGGAGATCTCAACCTGCAAACAAACATAAAGATGGTAATCCAAACTGAAGAAGAAAGCTTGGAAATGGTTGTGATAGAGACTACACGACGGGATGCCTCCAATATTTCCTGTGGGAGCCAAGCTGTTATAGACCCCCCTACGGCTGTAGCGGAAGAAGTGATACAGAATAACTCTGAACACAATGTGGATCTTCCAATACCGGAAGACTCAATTATCAATCTCTCCAACCACCAGTTGTCATCTGCGGAAAGAAGTGTCCTGAATAAAGGGCTTTCCTTTGTGCCGAGTAATCGACCAGATGCTTTTACAACAAAACTAGAACTACAGAAATTCTTCCGCAAAGTGAGGTTACAGTACTACTTTGGAAGGAATGAATATACTCCGAAAATGGCTGCTACACCGTTCAAACCACCATCTACTTTTACCCCTGGTTCCTATTGCATGAGCCAACGGATACTGGCATTTGAACAAATCGTTATGCAAGAGGTGATGATGAGTATTGAAGAGAGACATTACATCAGATACAACATCACTAAGGAGGAGGCCCTTGCATTAAAAGATCTGAGTAATAACACCTCAATCATTGTCAAAGCAGCAGACAAGGGGGGAGCAGTGGTTTTACAGAATATGGATGACTATGTAGCGGAAATTAATCGTCAACTTGCTGTAAAGGAAAGCTACCAGCCAATACCCAGGGATCCAACCACAAATATAAAAACACAGATTGAGACCTTGGTAGAGGACGGGGTCAATAAAGGATTCCTGAGTCCTCCAGAGAGAGACTTTTTGATTAAAAAGGAGCCGCGGATTCCAACCATCTACACCCTACCGAAGGTGCACAAGGGGCTAAACAACCCACCTGGGAGACCAATAATATCTGGCTGTGGGTCTGTCTTGGAGCCGGTAAATCAATTTATTGACCATTTTCTGCAACCTTTGGTACCAGAAACAAAATCCTATGTGAGAGACTCGATGCACATCATTCAACTTCTAGAGGGTCAACCATATGATGAAGCCACACAATTCATGGTGACGTTAGATGTTGCCTCATTATATACATCGATACCCCAAGACAATGCAATCAAGGGCATCCAAGACATACTGGAGAAACGGCCTGCACCGCATTGGATACCTACCTCGTTCCTGATTGACCTTCTGGAGATCGCCATGAAGCGTAACTACTTCATCTTCCAGAAACAGTTCTACCTACAGTGTAAAGGGGTAGCCATGGGAGCGACATATGCTCCAAGCCTGGCGAATTTGTATATGGACCAATACGAGGAACGTCACCTGTACACAGAAGATAACCCATTCATCAACTATATATCGATATGGAAACGTTATATCGATGATGTGATTATGATTTGGACTGGCTCAGAAGCTGCCTTAAAAGACTTCTTTCTCTGGCTTAATGCAAGGTGCAAAGATATACAATTCACCATAAGCTATGATAGAAGAAAAATTGCTTTCTTGGACCTACTTTTCAAATCAGAGGATGGTGCAATAATCTGTGATCTCTATAGGAAACCCATGGAGAAAAACACCCTACTGAAATATGACTCTAATCACCCACGGAATTTACGGGACAATCTGCCATTTGGCCAGTATCTGCGGATTAGACGCAATTGCACAAAAAGAACGTCCTTTTTTGAGGAATGTGAGACTCTCACCAAACGCCTACGTGAAAAAGGCTATCCACTAGGACTCTTGAAACGGGCTAAGAAAAGAGCCTGGTATTGTCCGAGAGAAGAACTAATGACCCCCAAAGACAAAAATTCTGACTCTGTTGGTTTAGTTTGTGTCACCACCTTTAACTCAAAGAGCAATGTGGTGAAAAAAACAATAAAGAAATATTGGAACCTGGTGGCATCTGAACTCAATACCGACAAAACTCCGCACTTTGCATTCAAGAGAGGTAGGAACATAAAGGATAATGTGGTCAAAGCCTTCTTGGAACCACCTAAACCAGTAACCCTCAGAGACCATCTGGGTCTACCACCTATAAAAGGACATTTTAAATGTGGAACCTGCAAAGCTTGCCCCATGTGCATAGATGGACCATCACTTGCGTTCAACAATAAGACATATACTTTGCCGACCCTGACAAATTGCAATACTGCCAATGTCGTATATATCATCTTATGTCCATGCAACAAACCCTATGTGGGACAGACAACACAGAAAGCGAAATCCCGCATATTGCAACATATGAGCAGGATTCGCTGTAAGGTGCAGGGTGTACCCATGGTTGACAATTTCCTCACGCAATCATGATCCTGTAAGTTTGCGCTGGCGCATCCTGGAGAAAATCGATGCGAACCCAAGAGGTGGTTCCTTGTCTGCCATATTGAGCAGAAAAGAGTGTAAGTGGATCCACGTTCTGAACTCTGTGAGTCAGGGATTGAATGAACATGAGGAGATTTCAAAACAGATGGCCCTATTATAACCTGGTCTTGGTCATCATTGAAAGCTATTCTTTACCTGACATTAGTTTCTCATAGCACAATGCTGAATGTGGTTGTTATTTGTAAATTGACTGGCAACACGCATGTATAACTATATATTTGTGTTTTTTGCTTATAATAATGACCTCGTGTTTTTTCACGTTGTTTTCACATGAGGAGATTTCAAAACAGATGGCCCTATTATAACCTGGTTTTGGTCATCGCTGAAAGCTATTCTTTACCTGACATTCGTTTCTCATAGCACAATGCTGAATGTGGTTGTTATTTGTAAATTGACTGGCAACACGCATGTATAAGTATATATTTGTGTTTTTTGCTTATAATAAAGACCTCATGTTTTTTCACTTTGTTTTCACATGATAATACATAAAAGTGGTTCATGTTTGTATTTTCCGGACAACTCGCAATGTAAAATGATTTTAGACATGACCCCTTGTTTTTTAAAACTTAAACCTCACCATAAATGTGGTTCATGTTTGCATTTTCCGGACAACTCGTAATGTAAAATGGTTTTAAACTTGACCCCTTGTTTTAAAACTTTAACCTCACCACAGGTCCCAAGTCCCGGGTTATTTTTCCCATACTCTTCAGCTTACGAGCCAGATAGAACTCGGCACTCTGCTCTGGCATCCCACGCCCTCCTATTGATTGGGTGTAACGTTACCAAGCAACCGACGCAATGAGCGTCCTCGAGGAGACAGGCCTGACGTGGTCCCGTGCTACGCCCCCATTTCGATTGGCCAAGCCGTCTCCGGCCTCTGTTTCGGCTGGGGTTGCCTGGCTACGAGTACACTTAACACTCGGGTTTGGAGCTTTTCAGCCTTAGTAATTCTCTCGGACAGCTCACTTTGGTGCCTATTCCGGGACCGCTGATAATTACTGCGGACAATACTACATTGAGGGTAAGAAAGCCCATTCTCTGTCCCTCATAATTTTGTTCGACTTCGCATACTCGGACACCTGCCGAGCGAAATCCGCTTGCATTGGTTGAATTCTCCTTTGGGATTCTGCCTAGCGAAATCCACTTACATTAATTTAACGCTCGTTTAGGTGTCTGGTTACCATTCCGAGCTCGGATATGTACCACTTTTTAGAATTACCTAGGCAAACTATTTAGGCACTTAATTCTATTAAGTCTACTACACTGATTAATTTCACCTGACTGCGCAAACACCTAGGCACTTTAATTACTGCCCCCTGACCTATGTGTGACAGTAACTTATACCACAAGGTCCTAATAAGTTTTTTCTATTTAGGTTGACCAACGGGCTACCCTCTGGATATAATCACCACTTGATCCATCCCCCTGTAAGTAACCATTAGCGTTTCTCGTCATTCTTTGACGCTAATTACAAGCACCTCTCTGATACGTATCCCCTTTCCTTTTTCAGCCCCCCCTGTCTTGATAAAGACCCGCCGCGACCACCAACTGGGGCGCAATTAGGGTCGAAACGTCGACGCATTTTTCTGGCCAACATTAATCCAGGAACTTGGATACTAACCATTTGCTTTCCTTGGGACATTTACATTTATAATACCGGCCTTACAACGACAGAAAATACCTCGTTTCCTCCCCTGTTTTTTCCATCTTGTGGTTTTATTGTAAATACATGTTCTGTATATAAGTGTCACTTAATGCATTGCACGAGTCACTTTGATCACCACAGTCACTATTCACGAATTTGAAGTACGCATTGGTAATATAGTGGAATGAAGTAATTCCTATATATGCTTTACCCTTGTCTTTTGATATATATAAAGGCTTTGCTTCAGAGAGGTTTGCTTGTTTTGTGTTCTTGAGCTGTTTTCAGCCTTATTTAAAGCAATATTGCCATTACCCAACAGAACCAATTGTTTGTTAATCGCATATACCCAGGTTCTGAGGGACACAGGGTTACCCCTTTTTTGTTAAAACATTTGTTTTGATTTGAACAAGAACTCCTGGAGTCCAGAAAGAACTGTTAGTTCTTAGGGACGTCTTATGTCCACCCTTACGTCAAACTCGGCACCTTTCAGGTATAAATATACCAACAGTTGCCTTAAGCAAACATACTGTGGTTTGGAGCAGAGCGGCTATCTACTTGCCCGAGAGCCCAGCTGATGCGAGAGCCCACGGAAACCCCCCCTCCCGTTTGACGCACTGAGAGAGACGCTGTCTTTTTCTCCAGCCGAGAAAATCCAGCTCCGGTGTTTCCAGCTACCCTTGCGCGTTGCTGGGAGATCAAGTCCTGAAGAAAGAGATACCAGACCTCCCACATTCTATTACCAAGGTACGGAGCTGACTAAACCCTTAAGAGAATTCTTGATTCAGATTCTTGGCAAAACAATCTTAACCAACTCCTTCCCAAGTATTAGGCTTAGGTCAGGTACACCGGGGTAGGCGTAGTTAGAAGCACCAGTTGAGTACGTTAGTCAATGTTTTTATGAATGTATATATTTTATCCATTTTAAAGTACCATATGGCTAAGAAACCATATCAATGCTTTTACAGTATTATTTCATAATACTACTTTTACTGTATGCACTTTACTTTATGATAAGTATTGCAATTGTGGCAATTCATTTCTCTTGCATGAGAAAGAAGACTGCTCAATAAATAACACCTTTTATTGAAAACCCCCGTCTCTTTATTTCTCTGCTCTCTGGTGAAACTAAGTATGCTCGATTGACTGAGTGAAATAGCTGCCTATTGTTTTCACACAACTCTAGAGATACTCTTTTTCTGAGGATGCAAAGTTGTCATGTTTGTATGGTTGTCAGAAGCTAATCTCTTGTCTAAATCTGGAGAGTTAACTCTTTCCTGAACATTCGAGAAAGTTTCTAGTGACCTCTGAGCTAGCTGGCAAAACTAATTAAGTCTAATATAGTCAGTAGAGACCTAGTCGACCAGAGTCCTACGTCTACACTGCTGTTTATATTATTCCAATGCGCAGAGCCTATTGGGAATATAAGAACTACACTACACTGTACTACTTTCATCGTATGCCAGGGATGTATTTGTGGAAGACAGGGTTTTTAGCCGTGTGTGGCCCAATGTTGGTCACTGATCCCCACCTCGCCTGCCTATGGTGTCTCTAGCGCGACCATGATCCAAAGTTGTGCTCGGACTGTCAGTCCATGACTCCTAAGATTTTATGGGAGCTGACCTTGAAGCTCCTTGCGACCAGATAAGTTGACACCATCAAGTGAGACTCTGTGGAGGTCTCGATCGAGGAAGAGGTCATGGGACCGCTCTAGGAGCCCAAAGTCCTCTTTGTCCCTCTCAAGGTCCTCGGGACACTCTGGGAAGAGGCACAGGAACAAGAAGTTGAAGCGGACTTCATCTTCACCTCAACTGTCGTCCGTCGACGAAGGTGGTAAGGAGCACTGATGCTCTGGTTCTGTGGAGCCGAAGCCAGGATCGACTTTGCACATCCATCCCTTTCCAGGAGTCGAAGTGACCCCCGCTCAAACTAAAGAGTTTTATGAGGCCATTCGCTGCGTATTTGAGCGGGCTGACCCCTCTAAGTCTTAGGCCCCGTGAGGTCGGAAGGGGACTCGTCAGATTCGACAGTCTGCTCCTGCCACGGCCCTGGTGGGGCCTCAAGGATCCGATCCAGGATCCTGGTTTATGCCGGTCGTGCCACCGCGACATCCTGCGGCAGCACATCCGAAGTCGGTGCCAGCCCCATCCTCACCACTGATGACACAGAGCCAGAATGACGTCACTCCAAACAAATTCCGATGTCGTTGTCAGAAATTTGTACTATACTGTACAGAAAGGTCCAATGATCCTCTTTCTACTTCTCTTTCAACAGTTTTTATTCACTCTTACTATTGCCCAGCAGGGCTCTGCTTTGGGAACTCTCAAGGGTTTCCTTTCTGCTCCGTCTGCTTTTTTGCAGTTGCCAGACCAGCCATTTTTCCAAGTTTCCAATTGTAAATTGATATCTAAAAGGGCTGGTTCACTTACTTCCACCCACACCCTTTGTAATGTCACAATGGGACCTTAATTTGGTCCTTACCTACCTGATGAGTGCTCCCTTTGAGTCTTTTCACAACTGTCCCCTCAGACTTTGACCATCAAAACAACCTTCTTAGTGGCGATTACATCTGCCCGGAGGGCGAGTGCGTTGCAGGTGTTATCTTGCTTGCCTCCATATCTGATGTCTATTCCAGACAAAATGGTACTTCGAACCCAGGCTTCCTATGTACCAAAGGTTGTGGCCCCATTCTATCTGGGTCAGTCCATCACATTGCCCACCTTCTTTGCTCCCGCCGCATCCCCTTAAAGAGGAGGAGCATCCCCACCGACTTGACCCAAAAAGAGCATTGTTGTTCTACCTTGACCACACGAAAGAGTTCCGGTGGACGACCAAGTCTTTGTGGGGTACATGGGAGCGACAGAAGGGAAGGGCTGGGCAGAAAAGGACCATCTCTCGCTGGGTCCTTCTCTGCATTAAGATCTTCTATGTCCTGGTGAAGAAGCAGCCCCCTGAGGGATTAAGGGCCCATTCCACCAGGGGGGTGGCTGGGACTACGGCCTTGGCTTGGGGTGTCTCAGTACTGGACATCTGTGGGCATCTTTGCACTCGTTTGCAAAACATTTCTGCCTGGACAGTCAGTTCCGCAAGGGCAGGCATTTCGCAGGACTTACTCGTTTATGGTATTGGTCCACATCCCACCGCCGGGATGGTATGTCTTGGGTATCTATTTAAAAGGTAAGGAATAAGCAGCTAGAAGTCTCTATCAGATAAACAAGTTACTTCCCTTAGGCAACTCATTATCTGGTAGAGACTCCATCTAGCTGCATATTCCTCACAGCCCCACCCATGCCTTCCCGCTTTGCGGACTAATGGTGTAGGCTTAGAGTTACTCCCTTTTGAAGGGGCCTAGTTTTGCACACGAATACGTCAGTTACTTCGTGGTTCTGCGCTTGTGGTGTGGAAAAAACGAAAAGTACTGATGTCTGCGTGCCTGGGTGGCACCTTTATAGGTACAGCAATGTTTTAACCGACACTAATGACGTCACACGTAGCCGAATGGGGCCACCTGATGGCGCTCGCATTGGGTATTGCTCAGCAAGAGTTTCTGGATCCAGCCTGAGACATGGGAAATTCAAAGGTAAGTAATCTGCAGC
The DNA here is from genome assembly GCF_964263255.1 of Lissotriton vulgaris. Taxonomy (NCBI): domain Eukaryota; kingdom Metazoa; phylum Chordata; class Amphibia; order Caudata; family Salamandridae; genus Lissotriton; species Lissotriton vulgaris. The sequence goes on from NC_141689.1 coordinate 2,105,629,031, forward strand.
TAGATAGTCTCTACCAGATAATGCATTACCAATGGTAAGTTACTTGTTTAAGTGTAGACTGATTTTAGAGTGAGATTGCCTTTGAATGGTAGATGACTGTGCCAGTTGTTAGCGAAGTCATCAGGGTCTATTGTAGATTTCTTCATGAATGAGAGGATCTGACCTGTATTTAGAGTGTCTGGGAACATGTCTTCAGTGAGGGAGGCATTGACAATTATAACCAGGAGTGTGTTGCCAAAGAGCTTTGATGAAGGACAATAGTAAGACATATTCCTAACAAGTGGCAGAGCAGGAGGATAGGAATGGCAAAGTTGCCAGTGCTGTTTAGGGGAAGAGCTGGTTTATATTGAATTGTTGATGATGATAAGACAAGGTCAAGGATGTGACCTTTGGAGTGTATTGGATTTCAGATTTTCATCAATATATGTGGTGTGTGTGGTTTTTTTTATTAATAGGTTGTGTTATCTGAGAGTATGGAGTCACCCTAGAGGGTGATGTGATTATGTTGGATGAGTGAGGGGATCTGACCTCCCTGAGAGATGAATTTTCAGTAGAGGAGAAGAAACGTGGCAGTCTGAGTTGCAGAGAGTGGGAAATGCAGGTAAGCTGATCCATGGGGTTGAGGGACAACTTTCTTTCCTAGGATGCAGCGTCATGAGGACTTACAGATGACAGCAAGGCCTTCCGCCCTTGTTAAGTTATCGGTCCATATAAGATATGCTGTAACCTGTGGGAAGAATGATGTCTAGGATGCATGAAGATGTCTGCTAGAGCCATGTTTCTGTGATGAGGGGCCTGTGATCGATGGTCATGTCTGCAATGGCTGGTGTGTGGAGTACTGCAGAGCGATTAGTTTGATCAACAAATTTATAAACTGGTTACTGTTGTGTATGGATGGCTTCTCCATGCAGCCCAGGTCAATGTGGATTGGTCTTAATATTTCTGTTGCTGCTTGCCTCTCTTTGTTTAAAAAGCATTGATGTGTGTTTGCTCTTCAACTGGCGGAGGGGATTCTGCAGACTTGCTAACTCTAATTTCTCAATTCCCATCTTAGGTTCCATAGGGCAATATCTACCGGATTTTCAAAGTAGGTCTTGAGGATCAGGTCGATTATCGGTCCAACCATTGCATAAATGATTTCCCTTTAGGTTAATTTGGTGTACGTTATTCTGATTTGCATATCCAGACCTTCATATAACACATTTTTTATGCTGACTAAAAAAATATTTTTTCCTCTAATTCTCGCCAATATTCTTGTGCATCTGAGTATTGGGGTCACGAGGATGTTTCTTTCTTCTCAAACTCGAACAGGAACCTGGCTTAAAAGTTATATTTCGTCTGAAAATGTCTTTACTGAGACTCTAACACTACAGTTTTTCTAATATGTGCAAGGAAAATCTCAAGTGACGGGGTTTGTAAATTGAGCTTAAAATGTTGAGATATTTGGCCATGTTTGTAAGCTCTCCTGAGGCCAATATTTCAGACATACAGTATCTTCACACATGTATTTCCTTTTTGGGGAGTTTATAGCATTATTTTCCTAACTTTCGTATTAGGTTGTAACTGAAAGTTACATCAAAGGCAACCGATTTTGAAGTTTAAATGTAAGCATGTCTTAATTATATTACATCCCTATGGTTTTGCTGAAGCTTATTCTCCTTTATTCCCATTAAAGTGTATTTATTATAATCAGAGTTAATCATGATTTGATAGTACAATGAAGTAGAGGTGGCATGCTCATCAGTAGCTCACAGAACAAATTACACCAACCAAATTCATTGTCCTATGTTTTTTGGCCACTTCAGCAAAGATTAGGGCAGTTGAAGTTTTAGAAAACCCGTTTATTTTAACCAAAAACCTTTTTTTTAAAAAGCAAAGAGACACTCTTAAGCTTGAAAAACTCAACCGTTCTTGCTTGTCTGAGAGCCCATGGCATTAAGAATACCAGACCTTTCCTTTCCTACACACTGCCCCACATCCAATCCTGGCTGAAAAGAGCCATGGCTGCTTCATGCAGTGTCCTATTGGTGCAAATGAAGGATGGACAGATGAAATAGATAAATGAATGTAAGAGGAGAGTATATCAATTATGATATTATCCTCATTCAAGCATGTCATCAAATAAAAATGAGACCACCTCCTCTGAATTCTCCCTGGGCTCTAACACACAGTAGTCTCAAGTCTTAATTGGGTCCATATTCTTCATAGTATCAATCGCTCACCTCTAATTGCGGAGAGGAGTAGACCTACATCAACTCCCCTCCCAGACGCCCAGAAAATAGCAACCTTGATCTACTCAGGCACATTGTCTTTCCTGTCACTGTAAAGTGGCAATTTACCTAAGCCCTAGCTGCTACCTGCCCCACCTAGGTCCAATCACTTTTCACACCACCATGAATATATTCATGGACCTTCACATAACCGTTGCACCCCACCTCTCTTTTGTATGGGCAGTCAACCCCATCACAGACCAGTGTAAGACTCATTGCAGAGTTGAAGGGCTGCACAGTCATTGGTTATGTCCACAGGCATCTTCTCCATGTTCACCTTCCCCTTTTAGTAATAGAGGATTCCTGCTACATAAACAGGTACATTTGTGTACATTGAAGGCTGTCTCACCTCCCACAACAAAACTACATTAGTAAAACAGCAAATAAAACATTAAAAGCCTGTGCCTTTCCACTCCTCAGCAACACAACTTAAAAGACTAGCCCAGCATTTAGGTCAACTGCATTAGTTTTTCAAACTTTAGCCATAGCTCCCCTCTTAAGTGCAACAAATAAGGTAGTACTTGGCTTTTATCAGCTGTCCATTCCCCAGATTCCTTTGGCAATTCTACAGTGCTTAATCTCTGCTGCTGATTGCAGATAGAGGCACCTATACAGTGCCAGCTCCCCCTTGCTGCGTAAGCACTCTTAGTTGCTGCCCCTTTCCCCCTGCCCCCTGCTTTGCTTTTGTGCAGGTCTTTACTGTTATCTCTTGCCTTGTTGCTGTAAAACCTAGTGCCTGTTCTCCTTGGCTATGTCAATTGTATTTTGTGTGGTCTTTAGTGTTATCGCTTTTCTTCGGCTACTGCAAACTTAGTGCCTTTTGTCAGTTGTAACACGTGCCTGTTATCTGTATATGTTATTTTTGTCTATTGCTGTTACTATTGTCATTTGGGCTCAGCAGCACCTGTACTTTACCGTTATGCCAATTTCCCGCCACCCTTGCCTCCCAGCGCTCCTTCCAGGACCTACTTATTGGAGGCTGCCGCGTGGCCACACCTCTGGTGGTGCCGTAGGGGCACCAAAAACAAGCCCATCTGTGCCTGTCTGGTCCGTGCCCAATGGCAGGAACCCTGAATCTCCTGTTATCTGCAACTACACAGAGCCCTGGACCCCAGACTTCACAACAATTGCAGCCGTACTTCTCCACGCTCAACAGTAGGACCCTCTACATGCCGCCACTGACTCTTCTCCTACAACACCAGAGCACCTGTAAACACAGCTGCTACCACTACGCTGATCACGACCATGACTAATCAACTTTACTGCCTCCAGATCACTTTGTAAACACGCCACCGTGTTCTTGGTCCCCTGACGTTGTCTTCACCGAAAACACAAACCTGCATACGCACCAGACACGACCACGGCCACACCCAACGGCTACAAAACTGCACACCGGTACCGCATCAACAAACAGAGGTATGGAATCATCACCAGCCGCAAATAATCCATTCACTGTACCACCACCATGGATGACACCACCCTGATCATAGAACATCTCAACTTTCAACTAAGAACAAACTGAAAAACCACCATCAGAGACAACGTGTCCTACAGACCTCTAGGACCAGGCCCCAGCTGCTGCGACCCACTGCCGACTTAATTGCTCATCAAACCATTGACACCGAACACTACATCGTCCTCTAATACCTCAACTTCTACCTCGATGACACTAATGGCTAACCTCCTTGAGAGCACTAACAACATTGGCTGCACCCAACTAGTCACTGACCCCTCACTCATCGCAGGGCACATGCTGGACTCTTAGCTTCACAGCCAGCAGCAGTCAAATACAGCCATGTCACCGAGCTCACCTGGACAGATGTCTCAATTGTCCAATTCACCTTCATAGCAGCCCCCAGCACCACCAACAGACCGCCTAGCACTCCACACCGAAATTGGAACAAAGTATCCGAAAACCAATGGACGGACATCCTCAACATCTCCCACCCTGACACCACTACTAACCTTGAACAAACTGTCAAGAACTTCACCGCCTGGATCTCCGACATTCTCCCCACCAAACCCGCCAAACTCAAGAGATCCACCAAACATGAAACCATCATAAACAAAATTGAAATGTGACGTCGCCTGGGAGTGCATGTTGGTGTGGCCTTGGAGCGCATGGAGTGAGACGTGCCTCGCTGCTGCTCCGGGCTCCCGAGGCCTTTTTAAGGGTGTTAGCTGCTTCAGAACGGGCCCACAGAAGCCTGGACCCAGTGCAGCTTATGGAACAAAGCTTCCACTGCCTGGGGGCATCGCTGGCCCTGGGGATGCCAAGTAGAATATGAAACCTAGGTTCAGTGTTGCTAGTGGCTGAGGAGCTTGAGCCACAATTTGAGGCCCCACGTGGTGGTCCTGGCTGGGGCGATTACTGGGACATCCCTTGGGAGCGGTGAGAGTGGGTCAGGTGCGTTCTACAGCAGGTGGTAGCATCACACTTGTTCCGCTCTGGGGGAGGCTCCATCTTGTGGACTGTGGGGCCGGCCCCAGAGGCTGCCTGTTTGGCCCCGGCCGACAGGAGGTCCCTGCCTGTGACCCTCCCTGCTTCCTTCCTGAGGGCCTGCGTGGAGGAGCCGGATTCGGCAGGGCTGGAGAGTTATACCCGGGATGGGTCGTGGTGCCCCCACCGACTGGAGGAGCTGTGGCTCCACCATCCACCTCCAGGGCTCCTGCCCGTGGGCTGATCCTGGATCCTTGGTGACTTGTATAGGTGGGGTCCTCCCAAACTACGGTGCCACAATGCTGCTCCGGACGGGTGCGGGCTGACTCCTTGTGGACTGCGGGGCCTTCCTCTTTGCCAGACAGCTGCTGGCGGAGGAGGGCTATCCCTACTGAGCCCTGGCCCATGGCATCCTGAGGGTGGGGCCCCTAGTTGCCCGCCACTAAGGGGGTACTACTGCGAGAGTCCCCTGGAAGGTGCTGGAGCCTTGCCTCAGGCCTGATTCTTTTAGCCGTAGGTGGCCCAGGCATAATCTGGTGAGCCGCCCACAGGGGGCTCACACAATGTGGGATCCTGCAGTGGGCCATACGGGACGGCCGATGGCTTTTTCCTCCTGTGGTTGGTGGGGGCTTCTGGGAACACTGTCTGGGTTGCGGATCACAAGACCCTGGGGTCTGCTCCCTGATGGCCCTAGGACTGGTGTCGGAGAGGAGACAAATGCAATCTGGGCCCCTGCGCTGCTAGGATAGGAGCTGACCCAGTCAGCCTGGACTCGGCCACACTGTATACCGCCACCCACCCGGGGTCTTGTGGAACGACTTCTGGATTGCCTGGGAGGCTGGTGTCCCTGATGGCCTAGGCCCTACAGGATTGTGCATATTTGTCAACTGAGGCGCCCCTGTCCTACAGTGGGGCCCCATTGTTGGACTGTTATCTGCTCACCCCAAGGGATGGTACTGGGTTGCCTCCCCACTCTGACTACCTGCATTCTGCTGAGTTACCAGTGGGCTTTGCTAGGCAACATTGGGGGCGCATGGGACTTGACACTTCATCGGATCCTTTGAGTTACAGCCAGGCTGTATGGCAAGTTGGCAAGGGATACCCCTGTAGGAGCTGCGAGAGAACTCTTGTGACCTCGCTCTGGGGAAAAACAGACCCCCCCCTCCATCCCACGACACCCTAACCCCCCCCTGAAACCCTCACCCCCACTTATACAGAGGTGGCTGCTGTCACGGCCTCTGAAGCTGACAAAGATGCATCCCTGGTGCAGATCTCTCAAGCAAACTAGGACCGCTTTCTGCAGGAGATTCGTAGCAAAATTGTATCCCTCAAGACTGACTTCAAGGTATGCCTGAAAGACCTCAGTCGCAGGGTTACCGATCTGAGAGGCCAGGTGGATGACCTAGTGCGCACAGTGGACATGCGCTCCAAGGACCTAGAAACGCTCTTTATGGCACTGTTTGAAGAACAAAATATAGAGCTCTAGCTAAAGCAGCAATAGGAGCTGACGGAACAACATACGCTTCAGGGGAGTCCTGAGAGGACGGCAGAGCTCCTGCACGCAGTTCAGGGTGATGATGATGATGCTTTCCCGCCTGCCATGGATATGGCGAATCAAGAACGCTCTGACTCCATCCCAGACATTGTGACTCATGTTTACTACTTCACTGAGAAGAAAGTGATCTTAAAAGCAGCCCAAAGCAAATTTGAACTTCACATACGCCATCACAGTATCCAACTATTTCAGGATCTGTCACCTGTCACTCTACGTCAGTTCATGGACTTATGCCAGATCACAGATTAACTCTGAACTAAAAATTCGATCCCCGTGGGGCCATCCTTTTGCCACCAAGTCTACATGGGAGGGCAAAAGACTGGCCATCTGGTCGCTTACCAAAGCCCTTGGGCTGAAGACGGAAGTGCATGAGGACACAGCTTTGCCTTGCCTTGAGACTCTTTGCGACCCATCTGGTGCCAGGTGTCTTCCCACTGTGTGGACAAATCACATAAATCGGCGACAGCCCAGGTCATGAAGAGAATTCATTCAATGGCTCTGCTACATGGGTGGGGCCTCACCCCGGGCACCATCGACCACAAGCTGTTTGTGACCTTGCTTTCTGGCAGTACCAGCACTGGGAAGGACTTCTGTCTAGAAAGTATCAAACATAAGAACCACTAGTTGTTGGACTCTCTGGCTGGGCACTGTTGCCTCAGACAGATGGGGCCTTCAGCTGGGCCCTTGGCTGGGTGCTGGGGTCTTACTTGGAGGGCGAATCCCGGCCTGCTCTGCCCCTACTGACTACTTGGACCGATGTCCGTCTGGCCCAGTCGCACAGCCTCATCAACATACTGTTCCTGACCTGGCTGGCTTTGGGAACCAGAGTCTGGAGATGTCTCCACGATTTCCTTGACTCACATGCCCCGAGAAGGGTCGCCTCTCCTTGACCCTCATGGTAACACACTGTTGCTGGCCACCCCTCCTCAATTTGCACCTTCGGAGGCCAAGCTCTCCACTTCGACTGGCGCGCTTCAGTGCTTGTCGCTGTTGGACATGAATTGCGCGGTTAATCCCTGTTGGCCTGTTTTTGTTTCAAATGCTTTTACCATGTTTTCTGTTTTTGCCCATGCAGTATATCAGGTATATTTTCAGCACCTGCCTTCTATCTGCCCCACAGTGCTTGCCCTTTGGCTTCCCTGCAGGCCCCCTACCTCCCCAAAATTGTGGCCTGGCTCCGCAATAGGCTCTACCCGCAGCAGGGGCACATGGGTGAGTTGGGGAGTTTATGGTACTGGGTGGTGATTCTGCCTCCCTTAACATTCCTGCTTATGCAGGGCTGTTGCCCCCAACTCCATGTTCCCCCTCCTGAGCAATGGCCACTCACAGACATACTAAGTACTAAGTTACTCTAACTCAATGTGAGGGGCCTGAATTAGCGTAACAATAGAAAACAAATATATCCTTCAAGACCACAATGCTGTCTTCCTTCAGGAGACTCACCTTCTGAGGGCAGATAATACATAGATGTTTCACTACTTTGGGCGGGAGAACCGTCGGTAAAAACAAGTGAGGAAGAGAAGTGTGCCCACCTCTGCTAACTCCACCTCTAAGGTGGGGGAGGCGAGGTGAAGCACAACCTCGAGTCCCCGCCATCTTGAGGATGGGGGACCCAGGCATCCAGGGACAGGCTCCTTCCCTTCTCCCACTGAAGTGGCAGAATAGGGGGTGCACTCACCCCAGGGAAGGGACCCATTAGTCCCTGCCCTTTACCTACCTGTAACAACCCTAAAATTAGTATTTAGGGGCACCCTGAACATTCCTACCTCAGATCCAGCAACCACAGGAAAAGAAGAGAAGGACGAGAAGCCGTGCAGAGCTAACAAGAGGACGACACCCACTGACTTGGCCTCAGCCCTACAGGCCTGTCTCCCCTCGTACCTGCTCCTGCGAAACCCCAGCGTGTGCAGCAGCCAGCAACCTCACAAACCCCGGAGGACCTGCCTGCCTTCACTTTAAGGACTGTTTCTCCCATGAACACTAGACTTGTTTAAACTGCAGCTTCTGGTGCCAGCCAGGAACCTCGAATCCGGCCCACTCTGCACCCGCTGAACACTGCCCGAGCTAGAGTGGAAAAATACCACTAGGAGGTCCACCGGCGATCCTGACCCAAGATCTGACGACACCTGCAGCCTCAATCCAGAGGACCTCCCCCCTACCGCGACCAGAGCGGGTAACAAAATCAGACGTCCAAAGGCACCCCTGCGCCCGATGCCCCCGGTCTTGTGTGCCCAACCCAGCAGTGCCTAACCAACTCTCAACATTCCAACTTACCCCTCAAAGTGGTGGTCGCTCCAGGAAGATCTTTGTCCCCGAGCCTGCAGTGTTTCTTTGTCCCGAAGAATCTCCATTGAAATTAACAGGGCACCCGACCTCAAACCAACATCCGGCTGCCCTAGTGCCTCTGAGGGTGCACCTTTGGTGCTACTTTGGTCCCCAACTTGCCCTGAGCTAAACCCTAGGAGCTTTGCTCCCACAACCCTGTGGCCTGCTTGCCAGCAGCCACCAACAGGAGTCCCCCTATCCTCCATCGGATAACCCCAGAACCCTAACTCAAAAGACCGAGTACATTGATACCTTTTCTCTCAAAAAGTTTCTAAGTGTCGACCTTTGAAAACTAAGCATATTCTTTAAAAATCACACATTACCAAAACAAATTCTCTCAGCTATTTGCAGGAAAGGTCCAAGTGCTGAATCTAGGTATCCAGCACTGAGTAGGAAAAGTAACGTAAAAGTAACTTAACTGTGAATTGAATTTCCTTCCATAGGATAAAATTGGTGGTTCTATGTGAAAAAGTTTGTGTCAACTTTTGAAATACAAGAATATTCTTTAAAAATAGTACAACTAACTAAAACACATTTACTCATCTGTTTTCAGGAAATGTCCCAGTGCTGAATCTAGGATCCAGCACTTTGTTAGAATAAGTAATCAGAAAAGTAATTAACTGCATTTTTCTTGAAAAGCCTATTGATTCCTAAGTTTGTGCATTGCCTTGCAGTCCCTGTAAACTTGAATTGGTACAAAGTCATACTGTATTTTGAAAAGTATTTTATGCTTACCTGTACCAGGCTTGCTTGGTTCTAGAAATAAAACAGTATATTTTTTATACAAAAACAATTGGCCTAGAGTTCAGTTCTTGAGTGTGTTAATTCATTTGCTGACTCAGGGGATACATCAAATGCTTAACACTGTCCTCTGCTACAGCCTTACTGCTCGATCAAGCTACCACTTTGGAGAGTAAGGTTCTATCTACCTTTAACCTCTGCCAAACCTCTGGAGACCCTTGGACTCTATACTCACTGTACCTCACTTTGGTGCAGTATATATAGAGCCAGATTGAGATCTAGGGTTCTCTAGTTGGTAATGGTATTTACCTTTGTCCAAATAGGGACCCTTACTTCTAAGTCAGGATAAGGGAATTACACGCCTTAATAACCCCTGCTCACCCCCTTGGTAGCTTGGCACGAGCAGACAGGCTTATCTCAGAGGCAGTGTGTTAAGCATTTGTGAATATACATATCAATACAGTGAAAACACTACAGATGGACACAACACAGGTTTTATAAAAATAAGTATTCTTTATAAGTAGTCTTTATACAAGACCACAAACGACAAAAATCCACAATACTACACTTAAGCTTGCCTTAAAGATGATAAAAGTTACTTAGTTCAGGTTAATGATAAATGCGACAAAGTTCTCAACAAAGGACCTGGATGCGTAAAGCAAAGTAAACAAAAGGCTCACAAAAGGGGAGATGAGTCGGTTCCGTGGTCCGGGGGAAAATGATGCGTCGTGCCGAAATGCTTGCACAGAGTAGAGGATGCGTTGTGATCCTTACCGATGCGGGGTTGATGCGTAGATTCTCGGCCTGCTGGCCCGCTGCGATGCCCAAGATGGCGTCTTGATGAGAGGTGATGATCCGGTTGTGATGCGAGAAGATGGCACCCTTGATGCAATGACGCTGCGATGATGATGCATAGGTGCCCTGGCAGCCTTGTGACGACTCTGTACTTTGGAGCCGTGACACGCTTTTCCAGTGATGCGATGGCGACTCTCTCAATGGCGTCACGCTTCTCCGGTGATGCGACAGCAGGCAGCTTCGATCAACACACGCTTCCAGGGAGATGCGGCAATGGTTTGCTTCTCCGGCGATGCGACAATTTCAGCTGCAGCGGCGACGACACGCTTCCTCTTGATGCATCTAGCTTCCAGCTCCCAGCGAAACGCACATGTCTGTAGTTGAGAATTCCCAGCAAGGAAATTCAGAGGGGAGCTGGAGATTAAGTGTTTTGTCCCTGAGACTTTAGCAGGAAGCAAGCACAGTTCAAGCCCTTCGAGAATATTTTGTGTATGATGAAAGTCCTTAAAAAGTTCCTTCTCCTTTCCTTGGCAATGAAGAAACCACTACAGGCCAACCCAGCAAACAGCACACTGGCAGAGGGGCAGTAAAACACCTGCAGCTTTCTTGGTTCTTCTCCTTGGCAAAAAGTTTCTTGTTCCAGAAGTGATCTAATTTCTTGGGGGTCAGGGTCCCAATATTTATACCCCAAAATCCTTTGTTCTCTGAAGGCAGAGGGTCCTCTGCCTCTTCCAAACCAGTTCCTGAGCACTTTTTTTACATGACTCTCTCCTTCCTTTCACTGTGCAGGGCAGAGGCATCAGCCACCCCACAGGAGGTGGAGCCAGCACAGGGGAGGGAAGGCACAGCTCTGGAGCACTTTGGAGCAAGATTCCTTCTCTCCTTTCACAGTGCAGGGCAGAGAAATCAGACATGCCACAGGAGGTGGAGCCAGCATTGTAGAGGGAAGGCCGAGCCCTATTCAGGTCCCAGGTGCAACTCCTCCCTCCCATCTAGATGCAGACCTCTATTCACCACTTGGCTGCCCCAGCCGGTCTCCTGGAATCCCCCAGCCCTTGTCACTTACAAACCCAGACGAGGAATACACAACCTAGCAGAGGCAGGCCTGGACAGTAAGGCAAGAAAATACCTACTTTCTAAAAGTGGTATTTTCAAACACAGAATATTAAAACCAACTTTACTAAAATATGTATTTTATTTTGAGTTCAGGCATACTAAAGTCGAATTTCTACCATGTTCCCTGAGTCAGTTAGGATTATAAGAATGTGCTGATCTTACTGCCCATTGTAGCCTATGGAGAACAGGTAGCCTTCAATAGTGAAAAACGAAAATGGCTGTAATTCACTGTTAGGACAATCAATCCATCAATCACAAGAATTTATATGGCGCGCTACTTACCCGTAAGGGTCTCAAGGCGCTGAGGGGAGGATCGCTACTGCTCGAACAGCCAGGTCTTGAGTTGTTTCCTGAAGGAGAGGTGATCCCGGGTCAGCCGTAGGTGAGTGGGGAGGGAGTTCCAAGTCTTGGCTGCCAGGTAGGACAAGGATCTTCCTCCGACGGTGGATTTCCGAATTCTTGGGCGGAGGCGAGGGCGAGGCTGGCGGATCGGAGCTGGCGGGTGGGTGTGTAGAAAGTGAGGCGGTTGTTGAGGTACTTCGGGCCCATGTCGTGGTGAGCCTTGTGTGCGTGGGTGAGGAGTCTGAACGTGATCCTCTTGTTGACGGGGAGCCAGTGCAGGCCTTTCAGGTGGGCAGAGATGTGGCTGCGGCGAGGGATTTCCATGATGAGTCGTGCTGAGGCGTTCTGAATGCACTTGAGTCTTTTCTGGAGTTTGGCTGTGGTTCCATCGTAGAGGGTGTTCCCGTAGTCCAGACGACTGGTGACGAGGGCCTGGGTGACCGTCTTCCTGGTTTCTGTGGGGATCCATCGGAAGATCTTTCGGAGCATGCGCGGGGTGTTGAAGCAGGAAGATGAGACTGCGTTCACTTGCTTGGTCATCGTGAGGGAGGAGTCAAGGATGACGCCCAGGTTGCGTGCGTGGTCCGTTGGTATGGGTGCGTTGCCCAGGGCAGGGGGCCACCAGAAGTCGTCCCACGTGGAGGGAGATGGTCCGAGGATGAGGACTTCCGTCTTGTCTGAGTTCAGTTTCAGACGGCTGATCTTCATCCATTCTGCGACGTCTCTCATTCCTTCCTGGAGTTTGGCTTTGGCGGTGGCGGGGTCGTTGGTGAGGGAGAGGATCAGCTGGGTGTCATCGGTGTAGGAGATGATGTTGAGGTTGTGTTGGCGGGCGATGGCTGCGAGAGGGCTCATGTAGACGTTAGAGGGTGGGGCTGAGTGAGGATCCTTGCGGGAAGCCGCAGATGACTTCGTGGCCGCAGGTCGGATTGGGGGGAGGCGGACTCTCTGGGTTCTTCCGGTTAGGAATGAGATGATCCACTCCAGGGCCGCTCCTTGGATTCCGGTGTTGCTGAGGCGCTGTGTCAGGGTGCAGTGGCAGACGGTGTCGAAGGCTGCTGAGAGGTCCAGGAGGATGAGGGCAGCCGTTTCCCCGTTGTCGAGCAGGGACCTGATGTCGTCAGTGGCTGCGATGAGGGCGAGCTCGGTCCAGGCGCGGACGGCGTAGACAGGCTTGCCTTTGGCGCGCCCGCTGCGCGTGAACGCTGCGCGTACGCGCGGGCTCCATTTAAGGCGAAGTGGGAGGGAGGAGCAGATGGGAGGCAGGAGCGGGGCGGCCAATGGGGAAACAGAAAGAAAAAGGGGTGGGGCCGCGAAGGAGCAGCGGCGGGAAGCGGGGAGCGGAGGGGGGGTCACACCCAGGGGTACAGTAACGAGAGAAAGCGCAACAAAAACCTACTGACAGAAGGAAAAACACTAATACAGTAAATACAATACAATAAACGAAGTCACAGGAGGGCAACAGCGGGAGAAAAGAACGAGCAGCAGCGAGGGGGCACAGAGGTCCGGGGCCGACCTGTGGCGCTGGGGCAGAGACGCGCCTACAGCTGGTGGACCGTGCGGCGTGGGGGTGTCCTGGGGTCACGACACCCCCACGCCGCATGACATGCTACACACACCAGGGCATGTCCTACCTTATACTTACAATGCACCATGCCCTTGGGCCTACCATAGGGGTGTCTGATATGAAGCAAAGGGAAGGTTTAGGGACTTGCAAGTGGGTGCACTTACCAAGTCGACATGGCAGTACTAGACTGTACACAGGCCTTGCAATGGCAGGCCTGAGACACACTTTACAAGCTGCTTCTGTGGGTGGCACAACCAGTGCTGCAAGCCCACCCGTAGCATTTGATTTACAAGCCCTGGGCACACATGGTGCACTGTACTAGGTAAATCAAATAACCCAATCATGGAATCACCAATTAGTACATCAATTTAACATAGGGAGCACTTGCAGTGTGGCACTGAATAGCAGTGCCCAAAGCATATAACCAGCAAAAACATATCAAAACAGAGGAGGCAAACCGTCACAAATTGAAGGGAGACTCACGGCATTGAGGCTAGGTCTAAAAGCCAGTTTCTTACAATGGCGTATAAAATGACACTGTGGTATTACATTCTAGCCTATGGCCTTACCATTTATCGTACCACATCTTACCTCTGCTAGCGCTGTCTCGTTGCACCAGTCGAGTTCCAACACATATGGTAATCATTTTCCCTCAGCACTGTATATTGGAAGGAAAGTTTGGGTCACATCAAGGTTGTCCACGGATTCCCCCTCGCCCCCTTACACCACTACTAACCTGGGGATCTGGCCTATGGAGCTGGAGGCCATGACTGACACGGATTGGCGATTTGTGTGCCACATGTTAGGTGCAGCTAAACAACTCCTAGCACTTCGCTTAAAGCAACCCCCCCCCCCCCAACTCTGCCTGTATTTGGCAACCCTTTTTAACTACTTCACACACCTAAAATATACATGCTTGTACCGCAAACAGGCTGCTAATGGCAGTATGAACCCTGAACATGTACTGCATGTCTGCTTGCAGGTGTATGGTTGTCCTAGAAAGCTGTAATTCTTCTACTATATGTATAGTAATTACCCTTGATCATATCTACTTCAGCTAATATTCAATCAACACATACAAAATGTCCTTGCTATCGCAGTGGAAAAGATTCATCTGGCTATTTTTATAGATTTTTAATTTGTCTTTTCTATCCAACAGCTATGCACATCTTGACATCTATAGTGGACAGAACAGCAACTTGAATCGGCAGCACCATAGGCTAGAATCTCGCTACAGCAGCAGTTCTGGAGGATCCTATGAAGAAGAGAAAAGTAAAAACGTGTTGGCTTTTTAATACTATATTTGAGAAGCAATTTAAAAGCTGATGTTTGGAAAAACACATTTTCAGATTGTATGCAATACTCAACTAAAGATATTCATATTTCAAAGAACCAGTTGTATCTAACACTTCAGATAACATTTAATTAGTTTGTAGTTCTAGGGTGCCTACACAAAGGTAGTATGCAGCAGAGTTGGTTTCAGTATTTTTTATTGTTATTTGTTCAAAAGGTCAAATACACATTAACTTTAATTGCATGGTGATTTCCCAAGAACCTCAGATGTAACTCAACCTCCCCTGCGGACATGTGATGGTCTTCCTGAATTATATCTTCTTAGATTGGATCGGCTCTATGGCTAATTGCATGCATCAGGTGTAGACAGTTACAGAATTGCCTCATATGTGATCTAATGGGGCAAGCTGCAGCCTTTTCAAAATTGTGGGACAACAATCTAGTGTTGTGTGTGAAAAAGTCCATTACTGTTGCCCATTTCTTGGCAAAGGTGGGACCCATACCTCCCAGATTGTAGATAGTCTGCTCAGTTTCCAACATACACAACTTGTGCTACCATCTATGCACCCCTCTTCTCCTGGTGCAATTCCCAGCAGAATCACCTTAGAGCATAGGTTGATTTTAAATCCTGTAGTCTGTGATGTTGCTCAAAACCCCCCTGTCAACCTTATCTGATACACATCTAGCCACAGGTTCCTTAACTTTTCAATATTCCCCATGCACCAGTCTGGAACTGGAAATATTTTCAGCAGTACCTCTGCGCAACGGGGGATGGTGTTGTACGGCTCCACGATGACGTTGACTCCGGACATGACTTCAGTGAAGCAATATAAGTCCCCTTAGGCGTGCGGACGTCAGTTTCTTCTTTTCGCGATGCAATTGGGATCTGGAGAAGTTGTTCCTCAAGTCGTTTTTTTCCTGACCTACTTCGACACTGGTGGTGGTGGCACAGTGTGCCTTTGTCCAGTGTCGACAGGTTTCAGACCATGTGGGTCTTGTTGTCGACATATGTTGGTGACGGACCTGCATACATTTTGTAAGTGGTGTCTAGGTGAGCACCACGATGCAGAGGATTTTGCTTTCTGCTAGAAGCTAAAGTCGTTAAAGGAGCTGTGTTTGAAGTTGATGGTGGTGCCTGTAACGCTATCCTCTGAGGCTTACCAGCCTAGGTCTTCGTCGTCCTGCGAAGAATATTTGCAGGGTGGATCTAGAAGCTGAATCCAGTCTGGGGAACGTTGTTCTCCAGGGAAGTCAAAAGGGAAGGGGCGGTTGAAGTTGTGGTATTCTCAGACTTCACTGCGTGGAGACTCTGTCTACCTTGGCTCCTTCCTCTCGACAGCTGAGGAAGCCGTACACTACTCTGCACTGCGTCTCCCTGTGTTTTAAGGAGCCACTGCGTCAATCGTCCAGATGAGGGAACGTTCTGATTTCTTACACCTTATCTTTCCAACCCCATCTCCCTCTGGAGCGCCTCTAGGCCCCAAGGAGGTGAGGGGGGTGCAGTCGAGGATTTTTCCACGGTGACGATTGGGCCATCGGAGTCGATGGATGGGTGCCAGCCGACATCGGCTGTTGTTGCTTTAGCGCAGGTTCACAGTCCTTCGGGATCATTGCCTACTACGCTGGTCTTTGATCGCCTGACTCCGACATTGATGTCTGCGTTGCTGGTCGAAGTCGCCTCTCCTCCCCCAGTCGATATCATACGGCGTCTGATGCGGATTCGGCGATGCAAACTGAGGGGATTGTACAATGTGTGGCCCCTTTCCATGAGGAGGCTTTGGGAGGTCCACCTGTATCGACTGGGGCTCGACTTCAGCCCATTTCCGAAACCAATATGTTTCTGGTAGAGGAGAGCTGGCTTATAGCTTTTGGTGAGAATAGTGGGTTGGATTCTAAGCCAGCCTCTGGCTTGCTTTCTCCCCCTAATCTTGCCACAGAGTCAAGTTCCTCCTCTGGAAACATGCTGAGGAAAGTGGCTGCAGTTTTAGACTTGCCACTGCCCACGGTGCAGAGGTCTACACACCCTTTGTTTGAAATCCTTTGCCAGGGATAGAATGGAGAAGAGCCTGTTCTTCTGTATAGTGAGGCCCTGCTTGGGCCAAGTCTGAGACTGAGTTCTCAGTGGACCATGATGTTGCACATAGGCATTAGCCTGCACCTGGTGACCCAGTTTGTTTGCATAGACACCCTTCCACCAGTGGTCTGGTGACTCGGGCTGCATCGTCTACTCAGGATGTAGATTCCACTCCTCAGACTCCGGTGGATAAGGATGCTAGGGGTAGTGATGCTTGTGGTAAGCATATGTTTGCTTCAGCCAGCTCAGCATTGTGAGCCACCAACACGTCTTGTGTTCTGTGGCACTTTTCCTATGCCTTATGGGGTTCTTTACAGAGCATGCTCCCATCTCTTCCGGATAACGTCCTTGCTGAGGTAAGCAACTTGATTAGAGATGGCCAGCAGACCGCTAGGAATGCCATAAGGTGTGGCATGGACATGACCGATTCTGTAAGTTGGGCAATGGCATCTGCAGTGGCGCTAAGACGTCGGGCTTGGTTGGCATCTTCGGGTTTCTCAGAGGCTGTCCAGTTGTTTTGGCCGATTTTCCATTTGATGGTGCCCATATTTTTGCCAATCAGGCAGATGCGACATTAAGACACTTCAATGAAAGACTGAGAACTACTAAGTCGTAGTCCTACATTTCTGTCTGTGTCCTTTGTTTATAAGTTGGCTTGGGATATATGTTTTTGTTTGTCTAGAAGTAGCTGTATTAGGATGTTGTATTAGTCCAGTTTTGGTTTCAAAATAACCACATGTACTCCGGTGAGGAGAAGTGGTTATAACCTCAGTATTTTCTTTTTTTGTGTATTGATTTAAATGAGTAAGGGAGGTTCCTTTTATTTCCTGGCCTCTGAGGGCGAGCTTTCTGCTCAAGAGGCTGTTATTAGAGAGGTGTCTTCCTGTATGGGAGCAGATCTGTTACATGCTTTTTCAAAGCAGTTCAGTATGCAAGTTGCCTGGCTTTCTTCTTCAGTGTTCTTTTAGAGGCATATGGTTATGCCACTTGTAGACTGGTGGACAGTGATTCTTTGATCCACTCTTGGAGTAATTGAGTGCTTCAGCAAGTTGGAAGCATTGCTCTGACTCAGAGTATATGTCTGCATTGTTTAAATGCTAATTTGCTTGCAAGTTCTTCCTTTAGAATAAAGGAACAGTGTGTTCGAGGCATATGGGCTGCAGATGGTACATTATGAATAGATCGCCATCTGGTGTTGGGCTCGGATGATTGCACTTTGTTTTTCTCTTGGAGAGTCTTTTGTATCTTGGTGACTCCTCCCTTGGTTGGTAGTGCGCATGGGCATCGGCTCCATCCTTAGATTGTTTTTTTCCGCCATCGGGTTCGGATGAGGATCGAGACGCTCCAGATCAACTTCGGAAGAAAGTGATTTATCGGCGCGTATTCCCTTTCCAATTCGACGGTATTGTTATCGAACGCGTTCATTTCCATTCCGACGCGTTGCAAATTAAAAACCAAAGAGAAAAACTTGGATCTACGTCGAAGAACAGGAGGCCTTTCTCGACGCAGTCAAGCCCGGAGTCCATGGAAAGGACTCCATTCAAAAAATGTCCAAAGTGTGGTGCTAAGTTCCCACACAAGGACCTACACGAGGTGTGCAACCTCTGTCTGTCGCCGGAACACGAATCCAGGGACTGCGAAGCCTGCGCAGCATTCTCCTCCAAGCTAACGATTAGAAATCGTCGAGCTCGAAGACACGAGGTTTCCAGAATGCAGGCGGAAGCGATCCCGGAGTTGTTCGGAGACGACCAAATCGAGGAAGAAGAAGAAGAACAGTCGGGGTCGGAAGGGGACCAGTCGGAGACTGAGGAACTCATCGATCAACAAACCGTGAGTGACGACGTCCCCTTACCGAAAAACCGACCCCGTGCGGTAACAACCCCGCCCTCGGGCCCGGTCAAACCGCTGAAAAAAGTTTCCGACGCCCCGCCCTCGGGCCCGGCAACGAAACTGAAAGTGAAATCGAAACACTCGGACTCCCACCATGTCGGATCCGACAAAAGGGCGACATCGACTTCGACACCGAGGCTACATGCAAAGGAGATGTCGAAACATAAATATTACTTATCGCCCAAGAGACACTCGATACCAAGAAAGTCGGAATCGAGCAAGCATTCGGTGCCGAAAACAACAAGATCTGACGATCAAAAACAAAAGCACCTCTCGGAACCAACACCTTCGGTACCGATTCAGGAGCAACACACAGATCCAAAACAAAAGATCTTGTTTATTGATCCACAAACTGGGAAAGTGGTCACAAAGAAGAGAAAGAGTGAACAATCAGAAGATAAACCTCTTCCTCCAAAAAAGAGAACAATGGGGACAAATATAACTCCTCCTGCTTCTCCTCGTCCTAGGGTCACACCCTCTTCTCCTATTCCTCACAATAGGCCAAATATTCCTACACCTTCCACACCAAGACCAGCTACACCTCAGTCAGATGTAGACAGTGATCTAGGGGAGGGAGAACCTCAGGGAGATGATGAAACCATCCCAGATGAGGAGGTCCCATGGGAAAATTATGATGTAGGGTCAGATGAGGACAATGACCCGGAATTATATCCCTCAAAGCCTTCACCACCTGATGATAACACAGGCTTTGTGCAGCTCATTAATAGGGCAGCAAAATATCACAAGTTAGACATGCATACAGAACCTCAAATAGAAGATTTCTTGTTAGAGACTCTACCTAATGCACAGAGAACTCTTCCTATGTTAAAGGGTCTTCTTACTCACACAGAGGAAATATTCGAAAACCCAGTGAGAGCCAGGGTGTTAAACCCAAGAATTGATAAAAAATATAAAGCGGCTCCAAAGGACCCAATTTTTATTAAAGGACATGTACCTCTAGACTCGCTGGTGGTCTCAAACGGTGGTCTCAAACGCTTGTAAGAGAGCAAACTCATTATCTACAGGAGAGGCACCTCCACCAGATAAAGAATCAAAGCTAATAGATGCATCAGGCAAAAGAGTAGCATCACAGGCAGCGAATAGCTGGCGTATAGCAAATACACAAGCACTACTCGCACGGTATGACAGGGCACATTACGATGAGTTAGAGAAACTTCTCATACATCTCCCAAAAGAACACCAGAAAAAGGCAGATCAATTAATACAGGAAGGTAAAATAATAACCAATACTTCCATTAAGTGTGCATTAGACGCAGCAGACACTGCAGCAAGGTCTATTAACACAAGTGTCATGCTAAGAAGGCATGCATGGCTTAGAATCTCAGGATTCAAACAAGAAGTACAAACAGCCCTATTGAACAAACCATTTGATCAAAAAACATTGTTTGGTTCAAGCACAGACGAGGCATTAGAAAAGATGAAGAAAGATACGGAGACGGCTAAGTCAATGGGGGCATTGCAACAGCCAACACACAGAGGTTCCTTTCGTAGATCCACCTATAGAGGGGGCTCAAAAAACACAGGAACAAATCAGCAATCCACGTCTTTCACACCAACATCACCCAGAGGTAATTCATGAGGCAGTTACAGAGGTAACAACAATAAGGGTAGAGGCCGCGGAAATAATAACAACCGCAACGCCTCAACACCAAAACAGTGACTTCATAGAACTCCCCCCAGACCACATAACACCGGTCGGGGGACGTCTATCACAGTTCCTACCTGTCTGGGAAAACATCACGTCAGACAAGTGGGTGAGACAAATTATCCAACATGGTTATTGCCTAGAACTCACAGCTACCCCACCAAACATCCCCCCCAAACAGCGTCCAATGAGTCAAGATCATATGACACTGTTAAAAGAAGAAGTTCTAGCACTTATACAAAAGCATGCAATAGAGAAGGTCCCAAAGGATCAACAAGGAACAGGAGTATACTCTCTATACTTCCTGATCCCCAAAAAGGACGGGTCCCTAAGACCAATATTAGACCTCAGGCCTCTCAATGCTTACATAAATTCAGAGCATTTCCACATGGTCACGCTCCAACAAGTACTCCCTTTACTGAAGAAAGGGGACTTTCTTTCTACACTGGATCTAAAAGACGCTTACTTTCACATCCCAATTCACAAAGCCCACAGAAAATACCTAAGGTTTGTGTTAGAAGGACAACACTATCAGTTCAAAGTCCTTCCGTTCGGTGTCACAACAGCACCAAGAGTTTTCACAAAATGTCTAGCGGTGGTAGCAGCACATCTAAGAAGACAACAAATACATGTCTTCCCATACTTGGACGATTGGCTAATAAAGGCCTAGTCAAAGGAGGAATGTCTTCACAACACACAGAAGACAATCCAACTGCTGCACCAACTAGGGTTTACGGTGAACTACAAAAAATCACACCTGCAACCAAACCAGATTCAGCAATACCTGGGGGCTACAGTAGACACAGAAAAGGCAATAGCATACCCCAACCCAGTCAGAGTACAGACAATGGTCGGGTTAATACAAAGATTTCAACCACAACACTTACTACCAGCACAAGTGTTTATGCAACTATTAGGCATGATGTCCTCCTGCATACTGCTAATACCACATGCCAGACTTCAAATGCGCCCACTACAAGAGTGTCTAGCGACACAGTGGAATCAGGCTCAAGGTCAGATTACAGATCTGGTGTTGGTAAACGACCGGACGTATCGCTCTCTGAAGTGGTGGAACACAGAAAACATTTCCAAGGGACGGTCGTTCCTAGAGCCAGTTCCACAAGTGATAATAACAGCGGACGCATCGCTCTCCGGATGGGGAGCGCATATGGACAGATACACAGTACAGGGGAAGTGGAATGTGCAACAAAAGAAACTGCACATCAACTACCTAGAACTATTAGCAATATTTCTAGCACTAAAAGCGTTCCAAATACAAATAGCAGGGAAAGCAGTCCTGATCGGAACAGACAACATGACTGCAATGTATTATATCCAAAAACAGGGGGGGACACACTCTCTCCAACTGTCCAAACTAGCACAGGACATATGGAGATGGGCCATTCCTCAAAAGATCTACCTGTTAGCGGAACACCTACCAGGAGTTCAAAATCAAATAGCAGACATCCTACGCAGACAGTCAGAACAGGTACACGAATGGGAGCTGCACGACCAAATACTGCAGCCATTCTTCCAAAAATGGGGGCAACCAGAGATAGATCTGTTTGCCAACCATCAGAACGCAAAATGCAAAGAATTCGCATCCAGGTACCCACACCAAAGGTCCCAAGGCAATGCACTGTGGATAAATTGGTCCAACAAATTTGCTTACGCGTTCCCTCCTCTACCACTAATTCCATTGTTGGTTCGGAAACTACAGCAACACTCAATGACCATGATACTAGTAGCACCTACATGGGCAAGACAGCCGTGGTTCACCACGCTGCTACAACTCTCACAAGTACCACATCAAAAGCTAAGGTTACTACCCATGCATCTTACACAGAACCATGGAGAAATAATGCACCCAGATCCCAAACAACTGAACCTAGCGATCTGGCTCCTGAGGTCATAGAGTTTGGGTATTTAGATTTACCACCAGAATGCATGGAAATCATTAAACAAGCAAGACGTCCTACCACAAGAGCATGCTATGCAGCAAAATGGAAGAGGTTTGCTATACACTGTAACAGTAAGCACATTAACCCTCTGGACGCATCCACTAAACAAATCATTTGCTATTTATTACACTTACAGCAATGTAATCTGGCATATACCTCTATCAGAGTTCATCTCGCAGCTATAGCAGCGTACCTACAAAACAGGCAACATCTGTCACTGTTTAAAGTACCAGCAATTAAAGCTTTCATGGAAGGACTCAAAAGAGTCATTCCACCAAGAAGACCACCTTCCCCAGTCTGGAATCTCAACATAGTGCTTACCAGGCTAATGGGGCCACCCTTTGAACCTATGCATAGGTGTGAAATACAGTTCCTCACATGGAAGGTGGCTTTCCTTATAGCTATTACGTCACTTAGAAGAGTAAGTGAACTGCAAGCTTTTACGATTCAGGAACCATTTATTCAGCTACACCAAAATAAAGTGGTCCTTAGAACAAACCCAAAATTCTTACCAAAGGTCATTTCAGCATTCCACATCAATCAGTCAGTGGAATTACCGGTTTTCTTCCCAAAACCACAAACAGTAGCTGAAAGAGCCCTACATACACTGGACGTTAAAAGGGCCATATTGTACTATATAGAGAGAACACAAGCTTTCAGAAAGACAAAACAGCTATTTGTTGCGTTTTCTCCTACACATAAAGGCAATCCCATCTCCAAAGCGGGCATTGCCAGATGGATTGTAAAATGCATTCAGATATGCTACTTAAAGGCAAAGAGAACATTAACTGTTCCTCCTAGAGCTCACTCTACACGTAAACTAGGAGCATCTATGGCATTTTTGGGAAACATTCCACTAGATGACATATGCAGATCAGCTACCTGGGTTACACCGCACACCTTCACAAAACACTATTGTGTAGATGTGCACACAACACAACAAGCTAGAGTGGGTCAAGCAGTATTAAAAACATTGTTTCAGACAGTTGCAACAGACACGGGCGACCACCGCTAGGGAGAGAACTGCTGTATATAGTCTATTCATAATGTACCATCTGCAGCCCATATGCCTCGAACGGAATATGCTACTTACCAGTATGCATCTGTTCTTGGCATAGAGGGCTGCAGAGTGGTACATGCCCTCCCAGCCTCCCCGGAAACCTGTGTCTGTTCCAACATTATCTTATTTAGATACACTTACATGGGCATTCTTATCTGTATTCTACTATACTACTCCATCTAACCCTACTATGGCAAAACAATCTAAGGATGGAGCCGATGCCCATGCGCACTACCAACCAAGGGAGGAGTCACCAAGATACAAAAGACTCTCCAAGAGAAAAACAAAGTGCAATCATCCGAGCCCAACACCAGATGGCGATCTATTCATAATGTACCACTCTGCAGCCCTCTATGCCAAGAACAGATGCATACTGGTAAGTAGCATATTCCTTAGTAAAGGCATAATTATTGCTTCATCTGGATGTAATTCCTATCTCTGCTCCATATTGTGATTCTAAAAATTGGCAGCCAAATGTTTATGATGGCTTGTTGTCCTTGGCCTCAGACTATATGTCCTAAGGGGTCTAGCCATTTTTGGTCATCAGCAAGGCCGCCAATTCATCTTTAAAAATCTTGGGAGACACTTTTACAATAGGATGGTTTTTGACTCTCTAGTAAGCTTTCCTTCTTCCTATGAGATTCTTGATATGCTTTCTGATCGGCATTACCTGTTTGAGAGGATGTTCTTATTATTTTCTGCATTCCTTAATTCATGTGGAATCATGACTGCTGTTTCTTGTGATGTCGGGTCTTTATAACAGACCGCTTTCTCTTATGGCAAGTGACCTGCGGTGTTATATGGGTAGTGTACTACCCTTTCTTCACTGGATTGGGGATTTTTTGCAGATCCTCTTATTTCAGAGTTGGGAATGCATGATTTAATGTGCTGCTGTGTTTCACTTCATTGTTGGACTTACGATCATATTTGTCCAGTATTACAGGTATGGTTGTGTGTGTTTGTTGTTGACAAGTGCACTAATGGGTGCGCTACCATTTTCAAAACTATTTATTGTAATGCACTTTATCAAACTGTTTCTTGGTTCCAGTTAGTTTTTAGGTATACAGAGTATACATGACTGTATCTTATGTTTTATACATATTGTTCTTTAAAAAAAAGGACAAGAATGTATTAATCAAAGATGCAGTTGATTCTCTTTTTCTCGCTTACCTTGGTGTTTCAAGCTTACCTATTGTTAGAGGTTGTGTTCAGTCTTTGTCTGTCGCACTGAAGGCCGTATGAGGGCAAGCTTTATACGTTCTTGAGTTCTGACAGTAGTTATTGCCCAGTGAAATTAGGTGAATTTCCGGGCCAGTTGGGGTATCTGGTGGCACATTTATGTTTGTATATATATTTATGTCCATATATACATCTTTGTAGAAAAATGTTATACAATTGGCACATTCAATGAATACAATTGCCCATTGTGTCCAAACGAAATGATTTATACCAAGGAGGTGTTCCTCTCTCCTTTGGGGAGATGGGTCTGAAAGTCCTTCTTTTTGTTTTTATATGACATTCTTTTTTGTTATGAACAATGCAGATTACATGGCTTTTGGCACGCAGCTGACCCTTTTTTGGTCATTTAGTTTTCTTTCCCCTTTGGAGGATAGGGGATAATGTCTACTATCTGACAGATAGTTCTTTATGGGTTGTTCCCCTTTTCCCTCAATGGCTGATTCTCGGACCTGTAAAGTTGTTTTCTATTTATATGTTCTCTGACAGGGATCATGTATTCTATTCAGAGCAAAGCTATTATTCTGCTATTCCTACGTACATTTGGTAGTTTGGTTTTGGTAGTTTTGACCAACTGCTTCTCTTTGAGAACTTTTGTAGGATTAGCTTGCAGATCCTCCTCCAGTGGGGTAGAGCTATGGCATTTGATTCAAAAGTTAGGGAATCTGCAGCTAGATGTCTTGATCAGATGTAAAAGTTACTTACCTTCGGTAACGTGATATCTGGTAGAGAGACAGTCCAGCTGCAGATTCATTAACACCCTACCAATCCACCCCACTCTGCGAATGACCATTGAGGTAAGGGTTATAGCCTTTTTCAGTACTGGTTTTATATACCAGTGATCACTATCTCAACTTATGTTGGGACCCAACAGACCACTTTGCCCCCACATAGGTTTTGTCTAGGAGTTGTTATGCTATCCATTTCCAAATGTGTGTGGTTGGAAGGGTGGGGGT
This sequence comes from Lissotriton vulgaris, assembly GCF_964263255.1. Classification (NCBI taxonomy): domain Eukaryota; kingdom Metazoa; phylum Chordata; class Amphibia; order Caudata; family Salamandridae; genus Lissotriton; species Lissotriton vulgaris. The sequence goes on from NC_141689.1 coordinate 2,105,654,318, forward strand.
GTTTTCTCTTTCACACTGGATTTCACACCAGTGGGCAGTATTGGGTTATTTGTTCTTTCTTTGAGAGTCTTGTTTAGTATCATATCTTGTATTGGCAATTTCAATGACACGCAAAGATGTGATTCCACAAACAGTTAAGCCTTGTAGGTTTTGCTTGCTATTACCATGCCATTCATTACCATTGAGGAATGGTCTATAGAGTATAAGATTTTCTTTCATTACATGAGTTATTCACTAGGGCCCAGGGTTTTACCTAGCCCTGTGTTTTGTTGATTCTTTTGGAGTTTTCTAAAAAAAATCCATGCCAGGTATTAACATACCATTTGATGTTTCTTCTTAATGTTTCAAAGATCTTTTTTGGCTCACAGTGTCCATAGCCAGTTTCTATAGTGGCTCCACGTTCTGGCGCGGAAGGTTTCACAGGAGAAACTGACATCTGCGCACCAGAGGGGACTTATATGGCTCCACTATGGTCTTGCCCTGAGTCTCCGCCGTCGAGGACCCGTACGACTCCTTTCCCCCAGTGCGCAGAGGTACAGCTGAAATTTTTTTAGATCCAGTCCGGCGCCTGGGGAGAATTCAAAAGTTAATGAATCTACGGCTAGACTGTGTCTCTACCTGATATCTCATTACCGAAGGTAAGTAACTTTTACAACGGTGCCAAAGTATGTGGGGCAGCGATACCTAACCTCCACATTCTCTCCATATTTCTTGACTGTTTCTTATCGAAATGATGGCTAACTGATATGCTTATGTGCCATCTATACAGTGCTTTTAAGTTAAAACCGCTATCTCTTACCGCTTCTCTCTAAGCATTGTGACTAAACCTCCCCCATTGTAAATGTAAATGTAAATTGATACTTGTATAGCGCACTACTCACCCGCAAGGGTCTCAAGGCGCTTGTACGAATACCGCTGTGGAACCCATCCTGGCTTTCCCTGTGAGGCGTCCACTCCTGGGCACCCCCAAGGTGGAGGCCAGGCATCCTTAGCGTTGTGGGGGCCGTTGTGGAGATTAAGCAAGCTAATGCCCAGAGTTGCAGAGTGGGACTCCATGATTGGAATAGGCACGAGGCGAGAATCATCATGTCCGTGGAATTTTGAGCCCAAGACCCGCCGAGGCGGGGAATTGAACCCTGGTCCCGGGCTAGACCTCTGCATCAGGGTCTGCCGCTCTAATCATTGAGCCACACTTCTCCACTCCATTGGTCATGCTTGGATGGAATTTCCAATTCTTTTTCCTAATGTACCTGGTATTTCCACTTGTGTTCCACTTCTGAGTCCTGCATTATTTGGTAACTTAGATGTCAAATGTTTGCAATTCTTCGCTTTCTGTGATAGTTTAAAAAATGGGATGAATGCTTTATTAGCTCCAGACCTAAAAGTCGCCATTCTGTGAGTTGTGTATGGTGGAAATGCTTGGACTTTCCAACCCTGATATCACTATTAATCTGCTCAAAGGGCTTTATTTTCCAGTTGTGGAAGACGTCATCTAGCATTATAGGCGGAGTGGACTTTAAAGCTGCACATACCAGAAAATGTATCCTGGCTTCTTTTCACCCTTATGTTTGGAGAAATCGAGAGATAAGCTTTTCAGCCTTGTTCTCTGCACACCAGCTTGTTACCCGTGAATTATGCCTAAGCTATATAAAGCACTTCTATTTTTGTGACCTGAAGGCATGAGAACAAAGGTCTTCAATGCTGTCCTAAACAGTTGCTTGACAAGTGCAGAAAACAGTTGATGAAAGCAATACTCAATCAAAATAATTACAGAGACCGGCCTATGAGGACACTGACTCTGCATCTGGTGCTGTTTCCAAAATACATGCCTTAAATTTCAAGCACTAACCTAGACCACAATTAATTCATTAGGTTTTTGAGGACTGTAACATGCTTTAATTTGACAAAAGAGGCAAGATCAAGTTTTTTTTTCTTCATATTTTTTAGATGTTACTTTTTTGGTAGTGATCCAGACCCTTAATGAAGCTTTTGTGAATGATATGTAAAATCAAGAAGAAATAATTCTTGCTTTGAACTCATTCAATGCATCAACCAATATTAAATATGTTAGTAATTACCTAGTACCAAACAGTGCTGTGTAAATTTATAAATCATCAATATGTTTTACAATTGTTAAATGCTACTTTAGACCAAGAGAATAAGGCCACTCCCCACTCTCAGATCTCCTACAAACAGCTGGTTTGTCATGTATGCCTAAATAGCTTCCATACTATAATTTTACTTTTCAGGTACATTGACTTCTGTTTGGCATCCCTCTATTCCCGTCCCCCAATTCCCTCAATACTCCTCTGTTTCTCCCCGTTGAAAAGGAGGGAATTGTTCTTCCAACATTTAAGCTGGTCTAGTAGCAATATTTATTTTGCTCTCTTTACTCTGAAAAAAGCCTAAACTCTGATATTAAATTCAGAGCAACACTTACGATGTGTCATGATGCCTCTGTGATCTTGATTCTATCTGGTACTAAAGTAGTTCATCATTGAGCTAACACACCCCTACTGTGATACTAACTCTGTCATAAATTGCTCAATGTTAATCATGCTCTTCTAACCAAAACCTGCACCAGATCTGATCTTGACATGAAATCCTCAGACACTGCAGCTTGAAAGGAGTCAAATGTTTCTTAGACCAAGGCTGGATAATGAATGCACTTCTTATTCCGTATCATGAAGTTACCTCTGATGGCATGCTGCCAGTCAACAGTCCACCAGGTTTTATACCGCACTAGCATTGTCAACTTGCTGGCATTTTGAAAAACTGATAGCACCATGATGAAGCTAGATCAATATAAAGGGCACTGCTAAAGTTAGCCAGATTCTTGTCTTCACTTTTGAGATTGTATTTAGTTTACGACTTGTGTGAAAATCTTGAGTTCTGCTTTGGGAAATTGATTCACAGCTAGTCCTTGAACTCCTAGACTTATTCTTCCACATTTTAGTCAGAACTGTTTGAATGAGATTGAAGTTGGCTAAGTGAGGATTACTAAATGGGTTCTTATAAAGGGCCACTTTTTGTTTGTATACCAGCCACTTTTTCTATACACAGTCCAGATCCTTCAGTGTCAGTTCCACATTATTCTGATTCCTAAAATTGAGACACAGTTTCTTTGATGGATACATCTAAACCCTGAATCCTTGCCTTCAGAGTTTTTCCAGGTGCCAAACTGGATTTGGAGACTTATGCAGTGCTTCTGTAAGCGGGTAGTGGTGCCATGTAGCTCCACGTTCACTTCGGACCACCCTCTTAGTGACAGAGCGGAGGTGCATTCAAGCGCCTCTCACCTTCTCCACCTCCTTTTTTTCTTTTACATATGCTATGACACCACCCCAGAGCTCTGCTCCCATGTTTGCAATATTTAAGTTGATTCAAAATGTTTTCACAGTGATCTAGCTAATGATGTCCTCACAAAAAACAGGTTTCAAACCGTTCTTAGCAAATCTTGCTTACAGACCTGCACTGTTGTGCCTGTGGTGCTTGAGCTCTGAGCCACTTTCCAAGTCGTGTGACCACTGTGCCCTCATGTATTGGAATTACAAATTGGTCCCTGACAGAAGAGATTCACACACAAAATAATGAATATGAGCCTGAAATTAGTACTATATTAAAGCTGTCCAGCCAGACATAAATATTTAATAATGTATCAAATCACATAGAACACAATAATAAAGTGGTACACAATCCTACGTCCAACGCAACATATTTAGCAAAACGACACGAATGAACAGTAATTCACAAAATCAGAAAAAGGCTCCGGCAGGGCAAGAAATGCTTGTAAATTGTATAAAGAATTGCAACAAGCAAACAATATGTAGTTACACTGTTACACATCAGTAATTAATTCAGTTGCATTTACGGTGCATATAAGGTCAATGACGTTTCATCCTTATAAGTAAATCTATGGTACTGAGGTACCCAGGACACAGGTAAACCAGGGTTGCCCCATGGGCTGGAGCATGTTTTTTTTTTTTTTTGTAAATTTTTTATTTTGAGTTAAACATGAAGAGAAACATGGCAAGGGCCCCTGAGGTGCCACACATTTCCCCGCACAGGGGGCACTGTAATAAAGCGGTAGCATTAAGGTGCACAGTAAAAGAAGACGGTAATTCAGGCCGCTGTGGGCATGTGCAACTGGAGCATGTTTTATGCTACCCATGGGAGACCACTCAAACTTTGACTATAGACCTGCTGTTGCAGCCAGTGTAAGTTGGTGCTAGCATCGCTTATGAAAGATATAGGTCTCTCGATATCTCAGGTCACTTCACTTAAACCTAAAAGTCACCCCTTAAGCATACCTTTCAATACTGAAGGTTCTAAGTGTGAGGTTAACCCTGCAAGAGCAGGACACCCCTACAATATTCGGAGTCCGTTTTTCCAGATTGCAAGTGCATCCGCCATTACGACATATAGAGTGGTCATGCGTCATTACGGGATGACCGTCTCTAAACTGGCTGTAACGAACCTTGTCATGTTTGGTGTCAAACATGTTGGAATCATACGCTCACACTGTAAACCGTGTGGGAGGTATGATTCCATGCACTGTAAAGCTCCTCCGGAAACCCCTCAGTGCTTCCGGTACCAGTCTTCCAGAATCTGACAGCAAGCTAGGGCTGCTGCTGACCAGAGACCTGTTTCTCCCCGCCTACTGTTGAGCCAAGCTCGAGCAGGGCAAGGCAGAACAATAGACATCCTGTCATAGGGAGGTGTGACCACCTCCTAGACAGGGTGTATTGGGGCAAGGTGGGTGTGCTTGCCAGCGCCACTGAGACTGCTTGAATAGCACATTTGGTACCGTCCTTGCATAGTCCAGTTCAAACCAGTTTAGGGAGTCGTTGGCTCTCGCTCTGGTATGAAACTAGACAAAGGACATGGGAGTATCCTCCCCACTTTCTAGCCCCTTCCCTGGGTAGGAACCCTGAATCGTCCCAACCCTTTCCTTAACATATTTAAGGGCTAACCTGAGGTTGAGTCCCCAGTTTCGTCGTTGGACACGATCTAATTCAGACACCACTTCAACTTCGACCGTCTGGGCCCTCTGGACTTTGCTGGACTTTGCTCCGGGCACCGAGACTGCAACTGGGAAGACTCCTGCTGCTCCTGGTCTTTTCGTCCTGCTAGTCTGCTGCAACTTCTTTACCTGTCCTTTATACAGGAGCCTTCCAGCGACTGTAAACATCCAAGACACCTGAAGGTGTATAGGCCTCACCCCAGGGCACTCAACTCAGTTACTTTTCGTAACGTCTACTGTTTCCCTGATTGCTTGGGCCTACTCTGACTCTCCTGTTTGTGGAGTCGCTTGGACCTTGCTGTTCCCAATACTGCACCATTTTTGCCTTCCTTGTTATTTGCAGTTGCCAAGGCTTGTTAGTGTGCCCGATGAACACCATCCCCTCAACTCTAGACATCCGAGGTGGGACAGCTCAGGAACCATTACTAGTCTTCCACAACGTTGCCTTGTGTACACCGCTGCAGCTCCAAGGTCACCTTCAACTCTCCTGAAACACCGGACATTGGTGTGCATTTGTCTTCCGTGCCTCCTGGTCACTCCTGAGTGGCATAGACTGTCCCTTTGCAGGCAGGTACACCTCATCTTTAATCCACCTTTGGGTTCCACCGGACACTTTCACCTTAGCCAGCAGCATCTTTCTGCAGTCCTCCATTGAGTTTAACAGTAGTTTCCGACGAAACTTCGCACCTATGCACCTGGCTTCCCTAGTTTAGGTGTCCTGGTTCCTGGGGCATCCACGGGTGGGGTGGCTCTCCAATCTTCAGTCTTCCACAGGGTTTCTTCAGGGTCCACTGGGAAGGGTCCTTCCTCGTTAAAGCGACTTACCCATGAACTTGAATTGAGTGGGCGGTTGTGTTCCAACTTTGCACACGGCCTCTGTGGGGCTCCGGTGAACACATTCTAATGTCTCCTATCTGGAGATATTCATAATGCACACAATACTTTGAGAATAAAACAGGTAAGTATCACAAATTCACAGTGGTTGCAAGTGGGAGACCAAACCATATATAAAAATAGTGATATGCGAACCATGGCTCTAGTGAAGACTATACCCAGAAGACGTTGAAGTTCTGGGGACCCAGGCACCACCTAAAGTTAAGTACCCAGGAACCCCATGGAGGCTGTGTGCAGAGTGGAAACACTGCCGCGTGCCCAATTGAAGTCAATGGAGAAGTCACTGTTGCAGTTTTAAAAAACAAGACCCTCTCCAGAGGACCCTGAAGAAATTATTTAAAGGATGGAAGGTTGGAGAGCCGTCTCACCTTGTGATGCCCCGGGAACCAGGTTTCCTGTGTCAGAGAAACTGGGTGCCTAGGGATGAAGTGACTTTAGAACCTCCCGTAGACGACAGTTGAAGACTTGCGGAAAAAAAGGCCTCGGGGGAAGTCTCTGAAGATGTCCGGTGGAATTCGAGGGTGGATTCTTGAAGAGGTGAACCTGCATGCAGAAGGGACAGAGTTTATGCCACTCAGAGATGACCTGGAGGTACGGAAGTACAATGCTCACTCTTGGCAGGGAGCTCAGGAGAGTTGACGTGGACCTTGTTGCTGCAGCTGTGGGGAACCAAGAGCAGTACACGAGCAGATGTGGTTGTCTGACGGGAGCACTAACAAGCTTTGGTAGCTGCAATTGGCGTGGGAGATTAAACGCTGCAATTTAGGACCACCAAGCGACACACCAAATGCAGGAGAGTCAGAGCTGGCCCGAGCAAGTAAGGGAGCCCACCAAGGCAGAAGACTACAAGATGATCCACAGGCTGAAAACACAGGAGTTGCAAGAGGACCTCTTGCAGCTCACCAAAGATGAAAGCCCACGGTGCAAGGGATGCAGTGAGGACGCTGATCTTTGAGGGATGAGCTGCTGGAGCTTCTTGTAGCCCAAAGTTGTCTGGAGTGCAGAGTCAACAAGCATTGGCAACTGTAAGTCGACACAGCGCACAGGGGTTTGCTCCTAGTGGCTCAGTGGGATACTGTCCTCCAAATTGCAGGGAAGAGAGGTCAGGCCTTTGGAAAGCCACGGAACCACCATTTGTGTTGCTGAGCCTTGGGAAGTCTGCAGGATGACAGGAGCAGCAGACCTGTCAGTTTAGTTGCGGTGCCTGCAGATGCAATGATGTGACTCCTTCAGTCCAATGGAGATTTCTTCGTATGTCCTTGATGCCCACAGGTCTTCTGGAGAACCTGAGTGAAATACAGACGAGGCAGAAGACTTGCAAAACAGGACGTCCAGCAGCAGCATGAATCTTCCTTGATGCAGTAGAGTTTCCAGGTGAATTCCAACGAAGCCCAATTGTCCAGTCGATTAGTGTCTTGGTTTAAGAGGAGAGTCTTGTTCCACGACGAATCTGAAGACCAACCTGTGAGAAGTTGGCCTGATATATATAATGCTCACTAGTTCTAGTGATCACCTTGTATCAGTCCAAACAACCCTTATGGTGATTGGTTGTAAGTCAACCTTATAGACCAGCTATCCTAATGGTAGCATGGACAAAGCAGTCTTAGGCTAAACTCTTTTGGCACATGAAGCCAGCTTTTTTACCACATATACCCCTTGAATACCAAATGAAAGGACACCACACAGGTAGTTATGAAAATAAACAAGATATTTATTAACTAACATACACCTCTGAACTCTTTGAGATCAGAGGGCTAAGCACATAACAAGACTCTTAAGAAAAATACGTTGAGTTGCACGAGTTACAATGTTGCCCTAAGGGCGCAACAAACCATCTACTAAACAAGTGGTATAAGGAAGTCGATTAAAGGAATGGAGCTGTCCAGAGGCTGTTGGATCGCTGGGACTACACGTAATAGGAGGCCCACGGAACGCGTGTGCAGAGTGTGAACTCACACGCGAGATGCGTAATAACGTCTATGGACCGTACAGTTCAAGAAAAAGGTCGGGCTGCGGGTGCATAGGTGCGAAGTCGTGTCGGGTTTCTGCATTGAAGTCTATTAGCCTGAAAGAAAAGATGCTGCAGGCGACCAGGAGGAAGATGTCCGGTGGGATCCAAGGGTGGATCAGTGAAGCTGAAGACCTGAAAGCAGAGGGGACAATGTTCAAAGTCACTAGCCAGTGACTGGAGTGGAACCAGGAAGGAACCAGAGGCTGTCGTTGCGATCAGGTGAAGAGGGGACGCTTGACTCTGCAGCCACGTGGACCCGGTGGTGTCTTCGACCAGGATGGAGGCACGAGCTGTCCCACGCAGGCTCTCGCTGTCGGCAGTGTCGGATCCGGATTTGGAGTCAACAGGCCTTGGCAAAGGCAATCCACGCGGTGAGTTGCAAAGACGTCTGGTGCGGACCAGGAGGGTCCGGGGTGCCTCTCTTTTGGAAGGAAGCAAGGGCCAGTCTGGAGCAACCAGACCAGTGGTGTTGATGTCGTGGATCGTCGTCTAGGAGGTCACTGGCCGGCCGGCAAGTGACCAGACAACGCCTCGAGCAGCAGACAGGCAAAAGGGCCCCACGCAGATCTCGTGGATGCTGGAGGGCTGGTCTTCGGTGCAGGAGCTTCTCGGGGCTGGGGCTTTCAGTCCCCAAAGTACTTGGTCGAGGATACCTCAGAAGTCGTGCTGGAAGCGAAGTGCAGTTTCTCCAAGATGGCCGGTCCCACGTGTCTCGTTGCACCCACGGATCTCATGTACTGCAGATGTAGGTAGAGGTCGGAGAGGTCTGGGAATCCGGGTCTCGTCGGGCTCTGAAGTCTGGATCCTCGAGGGAAGACAACAAAGTGAAGCCGCTGGACGCTGATGGTGCCTGCTTGTGCAGGGTGGACACTCCTTGCCCACAAGGGAGATTTCTTCAGTCTTCTGTGTAGAAAGTCGAAGTCCAGAGTTTCTTCTTGCGGAATTTCAGTTCAGCATTAATCTAATTTGGAATGGGACCTGATCCTACCTTTATCCTGCTAAAGGGGGCTGTACTATCACTAGGTCCCTCCTATGGGTGGGACCAGGAAGGGGGGTGGTTACACCCCCTGGTTACACCCCCTATCCTTTGTTCAGTTTCGCGCCACAGTTGGGGCTGGAGTGCCCCAGCAACTGGTTTGAACTGGTGTATCCGCAGAGGCACCTTGTGTGGCCCAGGCATGTCTCATTCCTTTCAGGCCTGTCCTACCTAATACACAAAGTCCTGTCTGGGGTGGTGCTAGCACCTCCCAAGGCAGGAAACCCTTTGTCCAAGCCTCTCTCCCTGGAAGGACTCCCAGCAGCAGGAGGTCAGACTTGTGTCTGTGGTGGCAGCATCCATTTTGTGATGCTGAGGCTCGAGGTTAATTTTAACCGGTGTTCACAGTTAGGTACATTTTGTGTCCCTCTATAAGGGTGGAATGCTACCCCCGTCGCCAGAATTGGCGAGGGGGTAGTATTCCAGTTCGTATGACACCTTACTCGACATGTTTTGATAATGCTATGCCAAAATTGGCAATAACCGCGAGGATTATAATGTGCTTAAGAGTATATGGTATAGTGTTATCATGGAAACAGCTAAAGGACTTGGTTCCGAAAGCTGCAGACAGGCTCAGCTCATGCTAGAGCACCATCTCACATAATTCCAAGCACTCTGCCTCCAGGATTGTTAAGGCCTGCCATAGGAGAGACTTATAGGAGTATATGTGTCCATTTTAGGGTTAGATATAGGAATACTATATCTAAAGCAAAGGGTGATTACACCACCTTGTCCCAGCTGATTGATCAGCCAGTTGTGTCAGATCTGGAGGGCCAGCCAGGGGTGGCATAATACATGCTGCAGCCCCTGGTAGGCCCTGGGTGCACCTATGCCCTGGGTACCTAAGGTACACTGTACAGGAGCTGATAAGGTGACCCAGTATCCAATTAGATATGTACCTAAGGTACATGGAGTCCATTTTAACAGAGAGAGCAGGAAGCCTGGGGTCCTGGATAGCAGGATCCCAGGCCAACTAAGTCGAAAACCAGCTAAACACTAGGCAAAAAAGTTGGGGGTAACCATAGGCAGATATCCACCTTTCTACACAACCCACGGGGAGCCCTCAAATGTGCAAGGAAATGGTTGGAACGACTTGTGGAGGGCACCAAATGTGCCCTTCAATGCAGCCTGGTGGTGCTGGAAAGTGCCCCCACGACAGCCCAATACACTAAGTCACTTCTGGGAGGTGGTCACACCCCCCTGTGACAGGAAACCTATTACTGTACCTTCCCCTGCTGGAGCTCAGCAGCAGGTGGGCAGAACAGTCTCTGTGTTCGGCAGCAGCACTAGCTTGCTAGCAGACCCTGAAAGGCTGTAACTGGGAGCACAGGGGGCTCCCCGAAGGGCCCCACCCCCAGTACAAGGGTTCATAACTCCAACACCGAAATCAGTGTTGGTGTATGATCCCAATATGTTTGACACCACACATTACCAGGTTTGGAGCATGGATTCTATAGTTAGACATCTTGTAATTGACTTGATGTCCACTATATGTCTTAAAATGGCTGACCGCACTTACAGAGACTGGAGAATGGACTCCGGGGTTTTTGAGGTTTCCTGCTCATGCATGGGCACCTCACTCTTATACCAAGCACCCTGCCCTCCGTACTGAAGGGCCTACCATCAAGGTAACTTATAGCTTTTAAGTGTAATTATCTCAGATGTAAGAAAACATATTTGTTGTGAGAGGTGCGAGCACCACCTCAAACAGGCTGCACTGGCAGCCTGTAGTCTGAGTTTAAATGGACTCCCATTGGTGGCACAATACATGCTGCAGCCCATGGGAGACCCCTGGTGTACCTATGCCCTGGGAACCTTAGTACCATATATTAGGTACTTGGAAGGGTACACTTGTAGCCAATTGTGGAGGTACAAAAGTACTTATCTGAAAGAAACACGTTAGTGTTAGATTCCTTACCTTAGAATATCCCCAGGCGTCAGTCTGGATCCGGAAACTTTTGCGTAGCAGTACCCCTGCGCGTCGGTAGGCGTCGTCTGCAGGCGTCCCCTGCGGCTCCGCGTCCGTCGTCGGCGTTGTGCGCCGTGATGACATCGCTGGAGTATATAGACGCCGCCTCCGCGCGCTGACGTCAGTTCTTCTTTTTTCCGCGCCAGTAAGCGCAGATCCGAAGAGCAGTACTCCGGTCTTTTGACCAACTTTGTTTAACTTCTAATATCTTTTTGGTGCCTGGTAGGATGCCCGGTTTCAAGAATTGTGACGGTTGTGACCGCACGATGTCGGTCATGGACCATCACCGACTCCGGTGCCTGGGCCCCGACCACGACGTGGACGCCTGCGTCGACTGCCGGGCTCTTACTAACAAGGCTAGACGGGAGCGGTCCCGCAAGCTGCTTGAGCTCCGGGTGTCGGCCCCGCGTCGGGAGCGGTCCCGGTCCGGCCGGAGGTCCAGGGAGCGTTCGAGGCAGCGGTCGCGGAGCCGCGCCGAGCGCTCCGGAAGTCGTCACCACTCGTCGGGCTCTTCAGGTAAGAAACACAAGAAGTCGGGGCGTCGTCATCGTACCCCCGACGCTCGCGCGACGCGGCCGGGGGTTCGGGTGACCCCAACCCCGCGGCTCCGCGAGAGTCGCCTGCGCGGCCTGCTCATACCCTCCGGTCCCTGGGCAAGGTGCGACGCCTGAGGAGATTGAGGCGTTCCTCATGGCCATGAGAGCGCTCACTTCTCCGACGGGGCTTCCGGCGCCTTCGGGCCCAGTGAACCCGTCTGGGGGCCCTGGCGGCTCGGGTGTCCCTGACTCGACGCCATCGGGTGCTCCGGCCCCGGTGCCGCCGACGGCTCCGACCCCGGCGCCGCAAGGGCCTTCGGGGTCGACGCCGGGTGGTCTGCCGGCCGCTCCGGCGCCGATCCCATCGGGGTTACCCCCGACGCCGCCCCCGCGCGGCGCCGGTTCTCCTGCGCCGGCCGGCGTTGTCCCCATTCCTTCCCCGACTCCGGACGCGGAGTCGAACCGATGTCGATCGACGCCGGGCTCAATGCCGATGGGGCCTGTGAACCCCGAGGAGCCGGTCTACATCGTTGACTCCGAGTATGGAGATGATGAAGAGTTACGGGGAAGGTTGGGAGGGGTCTGAGGACCCTCGGTCACGTGAGTGCCAGTATGACCCGGACTGGACAGGTGATTTGGGGGACGCCAGTGGTCTGGACGACTCTCCTAACCCTGGCTTTGTCTCTCCTCCTTCCGTGGCGTCGGAGGAGGGAGCTGCATATTCAGTGGTGCTGATGAGGGCTGCCAAGGCCTTACACCTTGAGCTCCCCGTCGCGGCCGTGAGGCCTAACATCCTCACCGAGGTCTTCAAACCGCAGTCATGCCCACAGGAGCCACTGCTGCCGTTTAACGAAGCCTTGTCAGACGTTCTGTTGGGCACGTGGTCCAGGCCCGCTTCAGGTTCGCCTGTTGATCGGAACGTGGCCAGACGCCACCGTCCTTGTCCGGAAGACCCCAAATTCCTGTCCACCCATCCCACCCCCGAGAGTCTGGTGATCCAGGCCTCTACCTCCCAGACCGCATTCCCGTCGGCCCCGCCCGATCGGGAATCCAAGAGGTATGACCAGTATGGCAAGAAGGTCTTCTCGTCCCTGAGTTTGGGACTGCGGTCTTGCAATACCGCTTGCCTCTTGGGCCGCTACACCCACTCTGTGTGGGATACGGTCGCGGACCTGCTGCCAGAATGCCCCATGGAGGTGAGGGCAAAACTCGGCAAGGCTGTGGCTGAGGGCCGAGACGCAGCTAAATATTCTATACGGTGTGGTCTTGATACGACCGACTCGCTGGGCAGGGCTATGTCCACAACGGTGGCGATTCGTCGCCACGCCTGGCTGAGATCCGCCAACTTCTCGACAGATGTCCAGACTGCCTTGATGGACATGCCGTTCGATGGCTGTCGCCTGTTTGGCGACAAGGCGGACCACGCGCTGGAACGCTTCAAGGACTCCAGGGTCACGGCCAAGTCCTTGGGTCTATCGACCCAGCGCCAGCAAACGGGTTCGTTTCGCTCCTTTCGTGGCCAAGGAAGGGGCGCCCCCACACGTGCTGTCAGCCACGCGCCGCAACAATCCTTTCAACGCGGTGGCGGCCATGGAAACCGCTGTGGCGGCGGTCGGGGACAACGGCGGGGTCAGGCCACACCTCCCCCTGCAGCATCTGCCTCAAAGTCCTCCTAGTCCGTGCTTTCGGCCCCATGTGACGCCAGTGGGTGGCAGGGTTCGCCATCACCACGCTCACTGGCGCACAATTACATTGGACAGGTGGGTGCTGCAAATCGTCCGAAGGGGCTACTCCCTCCCCTTCGAGACCACTCCTCCAGCCATGCCACCGCAGAACCACCGTGTGTCGGGGGACCACTGGACGCTTCTGCAGGAGGAAGTTACGGCCCTCTTGGCCAAGGGGGCCATCGAGCGCGTTCCTGGGCCAGAAGTAGGGCGTGGTTGCTAGTCCCACTACTTTCTGGTACCCAAGAAGGACAAGGGGGGCCTACGTCCTATCTTGGATCTACGGAACGTCAACGGCTACCTCCGGAAGGAGAAGTTCAAGATGTTGACATTGGCTCAGGTCTTGGCTGCTCTGGACCCGCAAGACTGGATGGTAGCGTTGGACTTGCAGATGCGTACTTTCACATCCCCGTCCTGCCGGCCCACCGGCGTTACCTGCGGTTCACGGTAGGCCAGGAGCACTTTCAGTTTATCGTGCTCCCCTTCGGCCTTACCAGCGCCCCACGGGTGTTCACCAAGGTGATGGCGGTGGTCGCAGCTCATCTGCGCAGGTTAGGGGTTTCAGTCTTCCCCTACCTAGACGACTGGTTGTTGAAGGCGGGCTCGCCCCAGACAGTCGTCCACCACCTTCAGATGACGGCAGACCTCTTGCACGACCTGGGGTTCTCCATCAATGTGCCGAAATCACACCTGTGTCCCTCTCAAAAGCTCCTTTTCATCGGAGCGGTTCTGGACTCGGCGCAGTTTCGGGTTTATCCTCCGGAACGGCGGGTCCGGGATATTCAGGCTTTGATTCCCATCTTTCAGCCGCTATCCCGGGTTTCGGTCAGGTTGACGCTGATGCTGCTGGGACTGATGGCTTCCTGCATCCTTCTGGTGCATCACGCCCGGTGGCGGATGCGGGCTCTGCAATGGGACCTGAAGTTTCAGTGGGCCTAGCATCAGGGCAACTTGTCCGACCACGTCTTGATCTCGGAGGGCACTGCGAGACAACTGCAGTGGTGGCTTACGGACCGCGATTGGGTCAGTGGCAGATTCCTCTCCATTCCCCAACCGGAGCACGTTGTCGTGACGGACGCGTCCCTCCAGGGCTAGGGTGGCCACTTGGGAGAGGCAGAGATCAGAGGCATCTGGTCTCCGGCGGAGTCCCGGCTCCATATCAACCTGTTGGAGCTACGGGCGATTCGTCTAGCACTGAAGGCATTCCTCCCCTTTGTCAACGGGAGTGTGGTGCAAGTGTTCACCGACAACACCACCGCCATGTGGTATTGCAACAAACAGGGCGGAGTGGGGTCGTGGACCCTTTGCCAGGAGGCTCTGCGCCTCTGGCAGTGGCTGGAACGTCAGGGCGTGACTCTGACGGTTCAACACCTGGCAGGTTCTCTGAACGCCAGGGCGGACGAACTCAGCCGTCGGTGCTCGATGGATCACGAATGGCGTCTGAACTCGGACGTGGCACAAGGCCTCTTTCTGCAATGGGGAGAGCCTTGGTTAGATCTATTCGCCAGAGAAGAGAACGCGCAATGTCATCAGTTCTGCGCGTTGGAGTTTCCAAGACGGCACTCACACGGCGACGCCTTTCGGCGCGAGTGGAGTTGCGGTCTGTTATACGCCTTTCCGCCTATACCACTTCTGCCCAGAGTGCTGAAGAAGATCAGGCGCAACCGGGCCCAAGTTATCCTTGTGGCCCCGGACTGGGCTCGAAGGTACTGGTATCCCGAGCTACTCAGCATGTCAGTCGGTCCCCCGATCCGCCTGCCCCTTCAGGAGGACCTTCTGTCGCAGCAGCAGGGGACGGTCCTCCACCCGAACCTGTCCAGTCTCCACCTCCATGCTTGGAGATTGAGCGGCGGCAGTTGAGGCCATTTGACTTGCCTCCTGAAGTCTGTGATGTAATTCTGGCAGCCAGGCGTCCCACCACGAAGTCGGTATACGCCTGTCGGTGGAACAGATTTGTGGCATGGTGCACAGCAAAGGCTGTGGATCCTCTTTCTGCCCCTCTTTCCGAGGTTCTTCTGTTTCTTCTCTCTCTTGCCCAGCAGGGCTCTGCTCTGGGCACTATCAAGGGCTACCTTTCGGCCCTTTCAGCCTTTCTACGGCTTCCTGATCAGCCTTCTTTGTTCAAGTCCCCAATTGTAATGAGATTCTTGAAGGGCATCACACACATGTATCCACCTGTTCCGTTTGTGATGCCTCAGTGGGACTTGAACCTGGTTCTGACCTTTTTGATGTGTGCTCCCTTTGAGCCCCTTCATTCTTGTCCTCTCCGTCTCCTGACTTTAAAGACGGCTTTCCTGGTTGCCATCACCTCTGCCAGGAGAGTGAGTGAGCTCCAGGCTCTTTCTGTCCAACCTCCTTTCCTGTCCATTCATCCTGACAAGGTGGTTCTCAGGACTAGGCCTTCTTTCCTGCCCAAAGTAGTTTCTGCTTTTCACATCGGGCAGTCCATCACCCTCCCCTCCTTCTTCCCGCCTCCGCATCCCTCAAAGGATGAAGAGCGGCTCCATCGTCTGGACCCAAAACGTGCGCTTTCATTTTATATGGATCGCACACGCCAGTTCCGGGTGGATGACCAACTGTTTGTTGGCTACGTGGGTGCGAAGAAGGGACGGGCTGTGTGTAAACGAACCATCTCTCGGTGGGTCGTTCTGTGCATCAAAGCGTGCTACTCTTTGGCTCGGAAGGAGTCTCCTGTTGGGCTGGGGGCCCATTCCACTCAGGCCACGGCGGCTACTACTGCCCTGGGCCGGGGAGTCCCTTTGCAGGACATTTGCCAGGCGGCTACGTGGGCCTCGCTGCACACCTTTGCGAGGCACTACTGCCTGGACAGTCAAGTCCGGAGGGATGGCTTCTTTGGCCGTTCTGTCCTCCAGGACTTTCTGGTGTAGGAATGTATTGGTTCGCAGACCCACCACCGGGGTTGGTATTGCTGGGGTATCTATTCTAAGTTAAGGAATCTAACACTAACGTGTTTCTTTCAGATGAACAAGTTACTTACCTTCGGTAACGATATATCTGTAAGAAACATTAGTTAGTGTTAGATTCCTTACCGAACCCACCCATCCTCCCCGTTCTGCGAACTGATAACTAGGGTTAAGGACATCCCTTTCAGGGCCCTAGTTTCAAATGGCACCAGTGTTGGTTCTCTCATGGCTCTGCGTTTTCTGGCGCGGAAAAGCTGTGTACAAAGAACTGACGTCCGCGCGCGGAGGCGGCGTCTATATACTCCAGCGACGTCATCACGGCGCACGACGCCGACGACGGACGCGGAGCCGCAGGGGACGCCTGCAGACAACGCCTACCGACGCGCAGGGGTACTGCTACGCAAAAGTTTCCGGATCCAGACTGACGCCTGGGGATATTCTAAGGTAAGGAATCTAACACTAACTAATGTTTCTTACAGATATATCGTTACCGAAGGTAAGTAACTTGTTCACCAATGCCTTTCGGGAGAGGGAGCACAGATGCTAGGGTCCTGATTAGCAGGATCCCAGCAAAGTACAGTCAAAACACCAACATCAGGCAAGTGGGGGTAACCATGAAACCAGATCCTACTTTCCTACACCCAGCCTCTGCATGGCTGAGGATGCGGTTCCTACTGACCCCGTTGGTTGGGCAGCCAGAGGCCAGGCCAGTACACCACTCCCCTGGCAGTCGCAGCTTCTAAACCCTTATGTCTACTGTCTTACAATCATGGGCACCGAGTGGGGGCCAGGATCTGCCATCACCTGCCCTACTGACAGTATTTAACATCAGACCAGTGGGTTTTGCAGATCGTCTGAAGGGGTGATTCCCTCACCTTCGAGACTACCACTCACTCAATGCCACCTACTTATGACAGACGTACGAAGGACCACCTATCCCTTTCCCGCCACAGAGTGATGTCTCTCTTGGCCAAGACTTGGCTTGGCAGTTCGGGCTGAACTGTTCCCCCGAGGAACAGGGCAATACTGATTTGCATTTGATTGTGTCTGAACTGGGGTGGCAAAGTGAGCTTAAGAATGATAATGGATTCGACCCAGAACTTTGACTGGGGGTTAGTATCTGACTAACCTCCAGTATACCACCTGCATTTGCTGAGGTTCACTATCAACATGCTGGTCACACCTGATTCCCTCTGATGTTGCCTTTCATTGGAGCTGTTCTGGACACCGTGCAGTTTCTCGCCGTCCTCCCAAACGGCTAGTCCAGGAAATTCAGGCTATGATTCTGATGTTTCAGACTCTGTACTGTATTTCAGTGAGACTGACTGTGAGTCTGCTGGGCCTCATTGCCTCCTGCCTGTGAATCATGCCCGATGGCATATGTATGCTCTGCTGTGAGAAAGCAAGTTGCAGTGGGCACAGCATCAGGGGAATCTCCGACATGGTCCAGATCTCGGAGGGAAATGCAAGAGATCTGTAGTAGTTGTAAACGAACCGTGATTGGGTCAGCGGCATACCCCTCTCCCTTCCCCAACTAGATCAGACGGTAGTGACATACAACACCACTGGAACGGGCTGGCCATTTGGGGGAGGTTGCGATCAGAGGCCTCTGGTGAAATCTGGTGCCAGCTGGATCCTGGTGATCCGGCTGGCATCAAAAGCCTTTCTACCCTCCATCAAGGAAAGGCTTATGCAGTTGTGGACAGACACCACCGCCTCCATCAGGTACTGCAGCAAACCGGGCCTGGTGGAGTCTGGGGCCTTTTGTCAAGAGGTTTTGAGTCTTTTGACATTGCTGGAACATCAGGATGGATATGCTTGGTGGTTACATTTCTGGTGGGCTTGCTCAACGCCTAAATGAATGTCAGCCAAATATGCCTATAGGATCACAAATAACTTCTAAATTTGGAGATAGTGCAAGGTCTCTTTCAGCAGTGGGTAGAGCCTTGGTTAGATCTGTTCGCTGCAGGCTAGAACATGCAATATCAGCAGTCTTGTGCGCTGGAGTTTCAAAGGTGGCTCTAGCTTGGAGACACTTTTCGTTTCGAATGGAGCTCAGGCCTCCTGTACTCCTTTCCACCCCTACCACTCCTGCCCAGAATTCTCAAGAAGATCAGGTACGACCGCGCCCAAGTTATCCTTCTGCAAAAAGCACACTTGATGGACAGAAAATTGAAAAATGTCAAACACTCACCCTAGTACTGAGATCTGAGCCTAAATCCATCGCTTTTTGCTCCCCATGCCATTCAGTTTTAACCCAGCCATATGCAAACTCAGTCTTGACCCTCCATGGACCCGAAACAAGCACCTTGTTACCGGTTTCACACCTCTTCAGCCAAGCTAGCTTGACTCCAGTAGCATGGAGAGCAAGAGACCCACGTCTTGGCATACCTGTCCAACTGGGGGTGACAAATGCAAAAAGAGTAATTGATGGGCATAATGTTGAAACCCCGGAACCAGTCCCAGAATGCTTGTTTCTGGTCCAGGGAGGACCTTGCTTGGCAGTTAGGCCTTGTCTGTTTCCATGAGGAGCAGGGTCAAGACTGTTTTGCATATGGCTGGGTCTAGTGGCATGGTGAGCTAAAGAGCAATGGATTCATGCCAAATCTGTTGACTGGGGGTGAATGTTTTATTTGCTCTGCGTTCGATCAGTCAATTGTGTCTTTTGCTTTCGCGCCCAAGTGTGCTAGGTATGCCCACATGTGGGTCCTGGGCTCACTGTGCCACTGGATTCAAGATAGCCTGGCTGATGAGCGGTAATAACCTGAAGACGGTCCCAGGATGCTTGTTTCTGGTCCAGGGTGATCCTGGACTGGCAGTTAGGGCTGGACTGTTTCCATGAGGAGCAGGCTCAAGACCGATTTGCATATGGCTATGTCTAAACTGGGGTGGCTGGAGCAAAAGAACAATGGATTTAACACAGACCTGTTGACTGGGGTGAATGTTTGATTTGTTCTGCATTTCATCCGTCGTGTGTGTCTTTTGCAAGTCATTCTTGTAGCTCTGGACTCGGCACAGAGTCTGGTATCTTGGGCTGCTGGGTATGGCAATCGGTCCTATGATTGGGCTGCCCCTTCGGGAGTATCTGTCTCAGCAACAGAGGAGGATTCTCCACCCGAACCTATCAATGCTCCACCTTCTTGCATGGAGTTTGAGAGTTGACAGCTTTCGACTTTTGCCCAAAGTCTGCAATGTTATTCTCGCTGCCAGGCAACCCTCAACCAAAACGGTATATGCCTGCTGTTGGGACAAATTTTTGGCATGGTGTACAGAGAAACAAGTTAATCCCCTTTCTGCTCACCTTCTCTGGTTCCCCTTTTTTTTCTTTCCCTTGCCCAGCAGAGCTCTACACTGGGGACTGTTAAGGGTTATCTTTCTGCTATATCTGATTTTCCGCAGTTACCTGAACAACCTTCACTCTTTGAAACCCCTATCGTTCATAGGTTTTTGAAAGGTTTGCAGCATTTGTTTTCTTCTTCTTCCTTCATTATGTGTCAGTGGGACTGTAACCTGGTCTTAATGTTCCTGATGTGTGCTCAATTTGAGCCCTTATACAACTGTCTTCTCACGTTCCTTACCATTAAGACTGCCTTCCTGGTGGCAATAATGTCTGCCCGGAGGGTCAGTGAGCTTTAGGCCTTGACATCCAATCCTCCTTACCTAAACCTCTACCCAGACAAAACTGGTGCACCTTATGAGGGCCTCCTTTCTTCCAAAAGTTGTCACTCCATTTCACTTAGGCTAACCCTCTGCCTACTTTCTGCCCTCCGCTTCACCCCTCCAAGGAAGAGGAGTGACTTCACCACCTGGACCCAAAAACAGTGTTGTCCTTCTAACTTGCCCGCACACAAGAGTTCCGGTGGACGACAAACTCTTCGGGTATATCAGAGCGAAGAAAGGACTGGCCATTCAGAAGCAGACCATCTACAGATGGATCGTGCTCTGTATAAAGATCTACTATCCATTGGCTAAAAAGCAACCCGCTGAGGGTATATGTGCTCATTTCACCAGAGATAAGGTTGCTTCCACTGTGTTAGAATGTAGAGATGTGATCCTGGACATTGGGCTTCCTTGCTCACTTTTACCAAACACTGATGCCTGGACAGTCAGATCTGCAGGATTGGGCGTTTTGCCCGTTTGATCCTGCAGGACTTCCTTGTGTGAAATTGGTCCGCAGACTCACCTCCCGGGATGTACTGCCGGAGTATTTTTTGCTAAGTTAGGAGTTTACGACTGTGTCTTATCAGATGAAAAAGTTACTTACCTTCCCTAATGCCTTATCTGGTAGAAATTCTGTTTAGCGGCAGATTTCTTAACGTCCCACACATCCTCCCCGCTCTGCGAGTGTATTTCTAGGGCCTGAGCTTTCCCCTATTCAGGGACCTAGTATTCCATACCAGTGGCCAGTATGCTTCATGGCTCCGTACCTCTGGTGTGGAACACCACGAAAAGCAAACTTATGTGAGTGCCCTGAGGTGGTGTCTAATAGGCACCCCACATGTCACTTCCAGGGTAGATGATTCTATGCGCAGCCGAGCCACTCCATCTACCGGTGTACTGCTCAAGAAAAATATCTGTTCGCCTAGGGATAATTCCTAGGTAAGGAATCTGCGGCTAGATAGTCTCTACCAGATGTATTGAATACAAATCTGGCTAAAGCAAATAAGGGCTTCACTAATGGCAGTCCCGCCCATCAACCAGCCCAAAAAACATGTTCTAATTTTTAAAAGCAAACCACCAGAACGAATTGCAGTAACTAGTCAGAACGTTGCACCACAAGAGTGAGCTAATCCAAAGACCGTGGGAGACTTGAACATATCTCCACTGAGGTGCCGGGTTTTTAGAGACCCGGTGGTGCCAGGGGACCACACCCGAAGACCTCTGAGTTCTCCCTGTTCTGGACTTACAGAAACACAGAGTCTTCTAGTTGAAGTCAGTGATCGAGTTGTATTGGCTGCAACCAAGTAACATGCGTCCTAGAAGTAATACAACACGGGCCGTAAGTTCTCAGGAGACTGTTCGTTTTTACAGAACCAGCCTTCTCCTTATATACATAAATAACAGCTGCAGGCAAGAATTCTTGAGTTTATGATATGGCTATACACATATTTCTACAATAATACAAAGAGCGAAGTCATGCTGGTCAGCACATATCTTAGGTGTCCAGTTTGTGATGGATTACCCCGCCAGATCCAGAACTCCCATCAGATATCGATGAAACACAAATAAGGTCGGGCACCCTCCCATCATAAAACGGGTCATAAATGAGTCGTGGACAGGTGCATGTGTATGGGAAACAGGGTCTGTATGTAGTGAATGGTTTATGACATGTTGTGCCTTGATGATATCTTGCTCAGCCACTGGGCGAGGAGCTGCCCAAACAAGCTTGGCTGGAGGCAGTGGGGACAGCTTCGGCCAGGTCATGGGGAAGTCAGCTACGGCGGACGTGTCCTTTCAGATCAAACTCGGTCTTAATCAATTGACTATATGAGGCCAAGTCATAAGATGGATGCCGTTTACAAAATGGAGTCTGAGGGTTCGGTACGGAAACTACGATTTAAAGGTGTTAGCATCACTCAATCGTAACGCAAATGTATAGGGATAATGTTCTAATCGTTACCGGTCCATAGATACCATATTCGTCATGGTACGAAGACATTTTGTGACACGAGTGTAGGACCTCGATATCTGTAAAACAGCGGGGTCCGGATTTGCAGTACCACAGACCCTCCTTTTGCCCTCATATTAGGCAATAACTCACGCTAATCTGAGTCCAAATCTGTATTGATGAATTCACGGAGATGCTGCTGTAGCATCATTCTGTTGCTCAATTCGTCCCTTGATACAGGCTTCCTTACACATGAAGTGGCGCAGAGGCCACATATTGCAGGTGCGCACTGCACAAACAGGCAGAACATAAACAGAACGGCTAAGATCATCCCAATGAAGATCAGAGTTTTCCATCCCCAGGCAGAGATCAGTTCCCAGAACCACCCTAGCAGAGACCAGTCTCCCTTCTCCATGTGAAGGGAGTCAGAGATTTTGTGTAATTTGGAGATGGCCTGGTATACCGTCGGAGCATTATCGGGGATGAAAATGCAGCAACTAGATTGGATCACTCTACATACACCACCTCGGTCTGCAAGTATGACGTCTAGGGCAATCCTGTTCTGAAGGGTCATAAGTCGATACGACTGAAGCTCAGCTGTCAGGTTGCTAAGGGCACCGGCCGTTTCAGTCACGGCGGATTCAACTATTCTCGTCAATTGTCGAATGTTCCTGCTGTTCACCATGGGCCCCCAAAATGGCAGAAAACCCTTTGCGAAGTCTCCAAACTCCTAACCCGCAGTGTCGTCTTGACTCACGACACCCCTAACTGTCCTTGTCCGATGGTAATCTGCCCCGGCCGTGTAGGTGGGTGGCAGCAGAAACGAGATAAAACATGTGCCCGAGAAGTCAGGGGGCAACCATGTGTAGGCTTTGTCATGGCAGACGAAATAGGTGCCTTTAGCCGCCAAGAATGGTGGGGAAGTTCGGGAGGCAAACACATACGTCTCCGTGCATATGCTCTTCCCTAACTGCGCTTTGGGATCCCTGCCAATACCTTGCAGACATAAGTGACCTCGGTGGGGCACTATCCAGACTGGAGAGGATTTCTTTGATTTCTGGCTCTCGCTTAAGGAAATCCCATACTTGGTGATGTTCCATCTGCTGTATGGGGTAAACTCATCTTTGGGAGTTGCTCTAACCGTGCCAATATCTCTACTCATATTTCGGATCCCTGCCACTAGTGCCTTATTGTTTGAGTTTTCCCCTCGAACGTATGGTTCAAGGGAAAACAGGAACATGGTCTGGAAAGCCCATAGAGAACCGGAATAACTAAATGGCAGGACGAAGTAAGGGATGCCCTTATCTGTAGTGTGAGGCATGAGTCCGCATATCCAACAATTCGAGGTGTTCAGTATAGACTGGTGCTGGTGTAGGAGCTGGATAAAGGAGTTATTTACGAATTCTAGTCTTCTGGCAGACTCGTGTTCAGGTAGAGGGTGAAAGGAGTGGGTGTGAACAGTAGGAGGAGGTGCGGGCTGTGTGTTGTGTATGAATGGAACTCGAAAAATGGACAGAGCATAGCCAGTTAAAAACATTATTATACTACACAACATTGAGATGCTTAACACTAGAGTTCGTCTTCTTGTCATTACAGCACATATTTTGTTTTCAAAGGTCATGTGTCTAGCAGGTCTCTCAACCCCTGGAAACTCCATCCTCTGGTTGCTGCCCGCGGTGGGAGGTTGCTTCTGCCAAGATGTGCGCTCTGTCCAGTCCGGGGTGATTCCCTCAGACTGACCAGAACCGTTGACCTAGGCGTCCCCGGCTGCACTCCTCAGACTTCAACCGCGGCCCTAGCAGCAGAACCGGATGGCGGTTCGAAAATCAAAAATGAGCTAGTTCCCTGGGCGAGAGAGCTGTGAAATCAAAAATAGTTCATGGGAAAAAGGGGGGAAAATTGCACAAATTTGATTGTCAGTTCCTTGGTTTTGACCTCAGATTATATCGTTCCCTCCCCGGCAAGGTGTGATCTTCAAACAACGTTTCAGGTTCTATAGTGTCCAACTGCATCGACGGTGGCACAGATCCTTGCAGAATACAATCACTCTCTTTGTCGGTACCAGTTCCTTTTAATCGTGCATCGCTGAAGGGGACAAAACGAGGTGTAAACTCAGTTTCGGAGTCAGCGACTCCTTGCCGGACTTATCGGTCATATGGAAGGGGAAGCGGGACCCTTTTGCAATGGGCGCCGTGCACCCAGTGTTTCTTCCCGAGAACACGTACTGCAGAGCGGGTGGACAGTAAAACGTGGAAAGGTCCGGTCCAGCGAGGCTCCTCGTTCTTTGTTCGTCTGAAATTTCGAATCAGGATTCAGGAGCTGGGTTCGATGGCGTGGCCTGGATCGTCAGACGCCGGTGGAGAGGAGCTGTGGACCTGTTGATGTAAAGCATGCAGTTTAGTTGTCAGTTCGTGCAAATAGTCAAACAGTGCAGGGTACTCTATTTCACTGAGCCTCCTGGGCCTCTGTACTCCCCATATATTTGCTGGGCGCCCGAACACGATCTCGTGTGGGCTAAGTCCTAATCTGGAATGGACAATTATCCTGGTAGACAGGAGTGCTAAAGGTAGGGCGTCTGGCCACTTGAGGCCGGTGGTGGCTTGGATCTTGGCCAGTTTCAATTTTAACGTGCCATTATAGCACTCTACCAATCCTGCCGATTGGGGGTGATTTGCAGCATGGAACTTCTGGCGGATGCCTAGACACTCACACACTCTCTTCATCACTCGTCCCACGAATTCACTTCCGTTATCACTCCAGACAATTCTAGGCATGCCAAATCTAGGGAAGAATTCCTTGACAAGGGCTTTAGCAGTTAGCAATGCAGTGTTGTCTTTAAGGGGGTACGCTTCTACCCACCTGGAGAAGGCGCAAACGACAACGAGGACATATTTCAGGTTATTGCACCTCTCCATGTGGATGAAATCGAGTTGCAAGACCTCGAACGGATACGTTGGAGGTGCAAAATGACCAGCTGGGGTTGGGGTTCCCCTACCGGGATTGTGCTTCAAACACACCATACAATTTCTGACCAGATTCTCTGCACATTTTGGGATACCACTATTCTGCCATACTGGGGCCAACAGCTTACATATTCCTTTCACACTGATGTGTGCCATTCCATGGGCCATCGTTACCACTGCGAGCACATGAGCATCAGGTAACAACCATCGCTGATGTTCTGACAGTTCGACCCAACAACCATTCGTGTCTAACCTACCCTTGCTTTCTCTCCATTCATTCACCTCTTTCTCGGTAGCATCAGCTTGTATAGACTTCACGCTTTCGATGGTGTCCTCCCACATACCCACATCCGGGGTCCATCTAGCAGGACCTACAACATACATCCGACTCATTGTGTTCCTTGCGGTCTCTTTCGCGACTTCATCGGCAAATGCATTCCCTCGGCCAACATCGTCTCGGATCTTCCTATGCGCGCTGCACTTCGCAATCGCAACCTGTAGGGGCAAGGTCAGTGACTCGAGAAGGTCGTGTACTAGCTGGCCGTGTTGAATTCTCGCACCATGTGACGTCAGGAACCCACGTTCACGCCACAATCTTCCAAAACTGTGGGCTACGGTAAAGGCGTACTGACTATCGGTGTACACATTCACTCGTTTTCCTTTCGCCAACACACACGGTCTTGTAAGTGCGACTAACTCTGCTGCTTGTGCAGAATTCTGGGGGATGCGAGCTGTCTCTACAATTGTGTGTAATGTTGTCACGGCATATGCTGCAGTCGTATCACCATTTGGCAACTTGAAACATGAACCATCAACCCATAAATTATCATTACATTCAGGGAGAGGGTTGTCCTGCAAGTCTACTCTCCCTTTTGTCTCTTCCTCTGTCCTAAAGCAGCAATCATGTTTATCGACCTCTTCTGTCTCTGCTGGTGGAATGGGTAGTAACGTAGCAGGGTTGAGTGTATCACACCTCTTTATGTGAATGTGGCTTGCTAACAGGGTCAATTCATAGCTGGATAGTCGGGCACTAGTTAGATGTTGTGTTTTCGTCCTGTTTAGTAGGATATCTACTGCATGTGGGACCATAACGGTCAGAGTATTATTCATGACTAACCCAGCCGACTGTCGAATACAGACAGCCGCTGCGCCACTGGTCCTCAAGCAACTTGGTAATGCCTTAGCTACAGGATCTAGAGTCGCGGAGAAGTATGCACATGGGCGTTGTTTGTCCCCAAAGTGCTGCGTCAAGACTGATAATGCGCAACCTTCCTTCTCATGGACGTATAATGTAAAGGGCTTGCTGTAGTCTGGGTTGCCCAACACAGGAGCCGAACATAACGCCTCACGCAACTCATGGAAACTCGCCTGACAATCTTCAGACCAAGGCAAAGGATTGGGTGTGTCTTTACGCATTAATGCCAGCAAGGGCTTGGCCAACAGTGAGAAATTCGGTATCCATTGTCTACAGTATGATGTAATGCCCAAGAAGGCACGCACTTCTCTTTGTGTCCTTGGGACACTCAATTCTGCAATTGCCTGTATTCTTTCTGGGGTCAGTCTCCTTCCCTCCTTCGATAAGATGTGACCTAAGTAGGTTACTTCTTTTCGGCAAAATTGTAGTTTGGAAAGCGAGACCTTGTGCTTCATGTCACATAAATGACGCAACAATGACAATGTAGCTTGCTTGCAAACCTCTTCAGTATCTGCAGCGATCAGCAAATCGTCTACATACTGAATCAGAGTCGCGCCGCCAGGTAGAACAATCGTATGTAGTTGTGTTTTCAGAGCCTGACTGAATATTGATGGACTCTCACAGTAGCCCTGAGGAGTGCGTCTGAAGCGGAAGCTTCGTCCTCCTAAATTGAAGCCAAAGATATCTCTGCTCTCCTCGGCAATCGGAATGCTGAAGAAGGCATTCTTCGGGTCAATCACTGAAAACCAATTGGCTGAGGCTGGGACCATTGTCAATAAGGCAGTAATGTTGGGGACGACTGGAAACTGCGGTACAACGATCTTATTCACTTCCCTTAGATCGATCACAAATCGGTACACAGGGGGCTGTGAAGGATCGGTACGCTTTAAGACAAGCAGAACAGGACTGTTACAAATGTTGCCTGTAGCCTCTTCGATGACATCTTTCGCAATTAGATCGTGGACTATCTCTAGCAAACCCTTTTCACATTCTTTTGACATTCTATATTGGGGGATACGTGGCAACCTGACATTAGCTTTCAAGGTTATGACATACAATGCTATCTCTAAACGACCTACATCATTAGAACCATTTGCCCAAAGTACATCTGGAAGAGATGACAACTCAGTCGGAATTCTTTCTTTTGACAAATACATCGGGGAAATCACTTTCTTTCCAAGGGTGAGTTGTACTCCCGAAGGAGAACAGTACAAAGTCGCATATAATCTCTTCAGCAAATCCAAACCTAACAAATTTTCGCCACAACCTGTTGTAAGAATGAGGGGTGCTTCTAATTCGCATGGGCCAACAGAAAGGGGCATGGGACTGGAGATCGGATTTCTAACAGGGGCGCCAGAAAAACCTACTGAAACATTCATTTCGCCGGACAAAGGTGCGCCAGGAAGTTTTGAGTGCATAATAGAACTTTTCATAGCACCAGTATCCAGCAGAAATGGCTCCGACACTCCGGATGTAATTACCTCGACGTAAGGTCCATTCTGATCTACTGGAACTGAAACAACTCCCTCTCTTTGTCCATGGCTGTCCTAGCAATTATTACCCTCATTCTCGTTTTCTGCGTAATAGTCATCTGCATAGTACTGAGCTGACCTGGATGATGCATTATTCTGTTGGTCAAAGCTATTCATACAATTCTGAGGCGGAAAAGGAATGGTGTTCTGGGGGAAATTTGCACGGCCCCTACCTCTAGGAGCCTGTTGAACACCTCTACCTCTAGCGCCGGAGACACCGTTTAAACGTCGTGCAAGAGCTTGGCAACTACTTTTGAAATGACCCTCTTCTTTGCAATATGCACATTGATTCGGGCCATACGGAGAACGCTGGTGGGAAAACTGGTTTCCTTGCGCGTTTCTCGAATAATGCTGTGGCTGCTGATAATTGGGCTGACTAGGAGTGCGAGGCGGATAAGCTTGCTGGAGGAGAACTTTAGTTTTTAGTTCTTTAGTCTTCTTGTCTGACTTATCTAGCTCGTCTTTGCGTCTGTTTTCATAGTACTGGGCTGTGGCTAAAATCTGCGCTGACGTGGAAACAGCCCAAGCACTCTCTGAATCTTTCAATTTATTGCACAATTCAGGAAGCAGATTATGTACAAGTTTGTCTACAAACAATCTTTGGCCACCCTCGGTAGCCATGTCCTGACCACTATGATCAGTGAAAGTCTCCTCAAATCTCGTGAAAAAGTCAGACACATTTTCATCTTTCTTTTGCTTGCACGCAGATAGCTTGTCCCAATTTACACGTAATTCAGGCATTAACGTTTTCATGTACGCGATGATCCTACTTGGAAGATCTGCTATTAAAGGCTCGGGTTTAGAACCACCTACTTGTCTAGCATCTGTAGCAGTAATATTAGCCCATGAGTCACCTAGTTCTTGATCATGATCTACATGACGAATTTTACTCCATAAAGGATGCGGAACAACATTCCCAAACAACATGTCTATATCCGCTAAATTCATTATACATGAGCTGGCAGTCTGTGATAATTCCTTGTAATATCCTGCTGGGTTTTTACGGGGATCGGGTAGTGTCTGTTTGAGTGCTAAAACTTCGGATCTTTTCCAGGGGACATGTACCCATACACGCTGGAAATGCGGTGGAACAGGTGGTTGTGCATTCGCATCACCTTCCCTCCATACCGGAGGAACCTCTCTCATGGGGTACTGTCGCGCCTTTTTCCTACCCGACATATCCTTATTAAACGATCTAGAGCTGTTTCCCTTACTCCTATAAGATAACAGATCCATTGCTTTCTCAACATCTGCACCTATAATCATACCTTCATAGAATTTGAATCGCATGCGGGCTAGTTCCTGCATTCTGCGTTTTGGGTCATTGTCTTGTAAATCTTCCCAGAGGTACACACACATTTCTTCAAATGCATATCTTTGAGTGGATGAATCCCACTGACGGAAGACTTCCATAACAGACTGAACATCGTATCTTACAGTATCAGTAACCCATTTGCGTGCTAACTCATTCAGTACTTCTCTTTCCTCGTAGTCCGGTAGTTGACTACGCAACTGTCTACGTTCTGGTTTAGGGGTCGTTCTAGGCGACCCAAAGAAGGGCGAGAATAGGCCAGTGACAGTACTTGCCACTCTCTGTCTGACAGAAGGAGAAGTTTGCGGCGAGGCAGATGCGCCAGAAAAGACAGGCTGATGTGAAGAGGAAGTCGAAGCAACAGCGGAGGAAGTTGAGGCAGTAGCGGACGTAGTATCATAGTGAATAGTGGGAGCAGTAGGCAAAGTCGTAGAAGTAGATGGAGTATGTAGCAAAGGCGGCGGCCCTTGAAAAGGCTGCGCCGGAGAAGTAGGAACCAGCTGAAGAGGAGCTGGTGCTTGTGCAAGAGCTGTTTTTCGTGCGCCAGGGCGCGGTATAACAATACGCCTCGGGGGTCCAACAATACTCGATGTATATGGGGGTGGTGAGTTCAATAAATGGGACATTAATGGATCTTTGTAGGATATTCCCTTTGAGTCTTGTCCCTCATGTGGTAACATCGGGTAGCATTTATCTATTGCTAGTTTCTTGCTTCTGAGCATTTGTTCACTTTCCTGCTCTTCCTCATTATCCCTGTATGCGATGGCAGCTTGTACCATCGACATGCCTTTTTTATTTTTCTTTGCTAATTTTATTTCTTTCTGTTTGGCTTCTTTGCGCCATAAGCGAAAAGAGTCAAACATCGCTGGCCGGGCTTTCTTCTTGAACAATTTGACCTCGAAGTTATCTAATATTTCTGAGTCAAAACTACCATATTGGGGCCATTTTAAAACACCATCTTTTCTGGTGTACTTTATCCACACTTCATTATATGTGATAGGGCCTACTCCGTGCTTTATATATAACTCATATGTTGGAGTTCCAATCTGAGGAACCGGACACGAATCCTCTAATCGGGAGTCCTTACTACAACCAAGACAAAACAAGTTTCCAAGTCTGCTGAGACCAGGCATCTTCGCTCGCTAGTCTAGCTTCAAACTTCAAGGGATTATCTAATTATGATATTGTCGTGAATACACGAATCCCTCTGTTTTGGTGCTTGCAAGAACCAATACAAACCGTATCTCTGGGATACCAAAACTAAGAACTAAACTAAGAACTGGGAGACGCTCCACTTATACTTAACTGAATACTGAAGATCGGTGACGTCACTAGAAGACTCTTCTATCGTTTCGCTCTACCAAGGATCACTGGGTCCAAAACAGGGCGATAGTCAGGGCAGCAGTCCTTCGTAGCCGTCGGGACGCGGGGAACCTCGCAGCAAAGACCTTCGGAACCACGTCGACATGCAGGGGTCGCTGAAGTGGCTGGCCGTCCTCCGGAATTTTCACACGAAGCTCCTCACAAACATTTGGCTTGGATCGTCGCCGCTTGATATCGCCTCGAGTTGGGCGCCAACTGAGGTGCCGGGTTTTTAGAGACCCGGTGGTGCCAGGGGACCACACCCGAAGACCTCTGAGTTCTCCCTGTTCTGGACTTACAGAAACACAGAGTCTTCTAGTTGAAGTCAGTGATCGAGTTTTATTGGCTGCAACCAAGTAACATGCGTCCTAGAAGTACGACAACACGGGCCGTAAGTTCTCAGGAGACTGTTCGTTTTTACAGAACCAGCCTCTCCTTATATACATAAATAACAGCTGCAGGCAAGAATTCTTGAGTTTATGATATGGATATTTCTACAATAATACAAAGAGCGAAGTCATGCTGGTCAGCACATATCTTAGGTGTCCAGTTTGTGATGGATTACCCCGCCAGATCCAGAACTCCCATCAGATATCGATGAAACACAAATAAGGTCGGGCACCCTCCCATCATAAAACGGGTCATAAACGAGAGTCGTGGACAGGTGCATGTGTATGGGAAACAGGGTCTGTATGTAGTGAATGGTTTATGACATGTTGTGCCTTGATGATATCTTGCTCGGCCACTGGACGAGGAGCTGCCCAAACAAGCTTGGCTGGAGGCAGTGGGGACAGCTTTGGCCAGGTCATGGGGAAGTCAGCTACGGCGGACGTGTCTTTTCAGATCAAACTCGGTCTTAATCAATTGACTATATGAGGGCAAGTCAAAAGATGGATGCCGTTTACAAAATGGAGTCTGAGGGTTCGGGACGGAAACTACGATTTAAAGGTGTTAGCATCACTCAATCGTAACGCAAATGCATAGGGATCATGTCCTAATCGTTACCGGTCCATAGATACCAAATTCGTCATGGTACGACGACATTTTGTGACACGAGTGTAGGACCTCGATATCTGTAAAACAGCGGGGTCCGGATTTGCAGTACCACACCACCTCCACTGTCACAGACACCTTTGATGATTTACCTTATAGCTATGCTGTGCAAGGAATATCTCACCCGGCCGTCAATTATCCATGGTCACCTCATTGCGAAGCAATGCCTTTCGGACAATAGAACATGCAACAGGTGCTTTATCAGCAGTTGGACATAAAAGTGCTAAATGCAAACCTTATTCTGCAACAAGAGCAACATTAACACCTGGGTCTCAATATCAACTTTAAATCTCCTCCTGTCAACCAGGAAAAACAAAACAATGCTCACAAAGATCCACACCTGTTGTTGATGGATTTATAACATCAAATTGCAGACAATTTCTCACTCCTAGTTAGCAAACTGTGCTCCCATCACTACAAGGTCGACCATCCTCTAATTGGAAAAGCAGTAAATCCTCTCAACATGCCTAAGGCTCCTAATAGAAGACCAACAGAGTGCCCAACCATTGCTGCACCTACCTCTGCTTCAACAAACTCTGAACCAAAGGGCTCATCTTCCTCAAGATGCTCAGACTCAATGGAGTCCTGATGTAATAGTACTGGTACGAACAAAGACCAAATCCCCAATTAATCTCCTAATAATGATCCTTGGGACGCAGAAAGTAACTACCTGGACTTTACACCATGTTATCAGGTGACCAGAAGTTCTTAATCTGCAGAATATTCTACAGATATGATTTCTTCCGTACTTCAACTGTGTGGTTTCTTCAGACTGTACTGTTTCTTCAGACTGTACTGTTTCTTCAGACTGTACTGTTTCTTCAGACTGTACTGTTTCTTCAGACTGTACTGTTTCTTCAGACTGTACTGTTTCTTCAGACTGTACTGTTTCTTCAGACTGTACTGTTTCTTCAGACAGTACTGTTTCTTCAGACAGTACTGTTTCTTCAGACAGTACTGTTTCTTCAGACAGTACTGTTTCTTCAGACAGTACTGTTTCTTCAGACAGTACTGTTCCTTCAGACTGTACTGTTACTTCCAGAAAAATACTGACGTAGAACGAACATGTACAACTTAGGCTTCTTAACAGATATCACCAAAAGTTTGGCCAAGAGAGAGGCAATGGCGGGGTGGGGAAATCGCAATTTCCTAAAGGAAAAATTGATGTTTCCTCCCATGTTGTCAGCTCCATCAACTTGTTTCCATGAGCATCCTTCATGCATATGACATGGGCAGCAGTGTATCTGATATTCTGAAATTGGATAGAGTGGTCCACAATCGTATACGGTTATGGTCATGGAACATTGCCAGGATTACTTGTCAAGTCAGCAATTGTCAAAATGATTTGATTTTTCTGAACTTCCACAATGTAGAATGCCTGCAGGAATTTTGGGAAATGGGAGGCCATAATCTGCCCAATTTCACATCATGAAACCGGCTCCTTAACTCTCCGACCTGAAACTGATTATTATGTCCCCTTCAATAACTGCGAAAAACACGTTAAGAATCCTTTTGAGTTGAATTTCACCACCAACCCTTTCCTGTTTTGTCATTCAAAACATTATGTTCGTCGCCAAGCATGAAATAGTACAATTAATAAAGCAATCTAAACCTTCCAGTGGCCCCAATGGGATCCTGTTGGCTGTAATGAAGCACAACCCACAACTATGAAGCCAGATGCTGAAGCCTCTTTGACTGTGCCCTGACCACTGGCCAGTTTCCTGCATCCTGGCAAGGGTCTATCATGCAAACTCTCCTCAAAAAAGGTCCTAAAAGTCACTCCGCTCACTTTTGCTTGATTGTCCTTCTAAATGTGGAATTCAAACTAATTGATAAACATCTACGGTCTGTTTTGTAGATTTTAGCCTTTGATGAGGTTAACAGAAACAGACTCTGGTCTAAACATTGAGTTAAACTCAACACAATCTTCATCCAGAATGCCAGATTTTTATTCAGCCTGCAGACCAATACCTTTCACTTTATGATCTGCATTGAGCAAGCTCTTTCATCAATGACCTTGGTTTATCTACTGCAAAATATTTGCTGCTTCTGTGAATGCGCCTCTTCAAGTAGCCAATCAATGAGGGGTTTGATCTTCCAAGACCTAATGCAGAATCATCTATCCAGCAATCCATTCTCAGAGAATGACATAGGTGTCTTAGTAAAAGATCATAACTTACTCTCTTTGACCATTTTACTGAAAATGGCAACGCTGAAACGTAATTTTGTCATCAGAAAATGTCTACTGCAATCATTTTCTTTTAGAGATCTAATCAACATGTCAAGACATAAATTGGCAGTCTATCTTATGAATTCATACTTCTCACCAGGTAGCTGTACTGCATTCGCCATTTTACACATGCTAAATTGCATGTTGACTTCAATTCGATGCAATGCTCTTCCATTTGTTTGCATTGTTCTTCCATTTTGGGCTGCTTGGCCCTGTAGTTACATTTCAGCAGTAACATAAACATATTTTTCACGTAAACCAGTACGAGCTGGTGAGAGACTTATTTCGTGAGGTTGTTTTGTACCTTGTGCTTGTTTTTGTGCATTCTATGCTTATCTCAAGGACGGAGGGAGGATGTGCTGTGCAATGCTCCCCAAGGCCGGAGACAGGGAAAGGAATGTCTTTTGCCTTGGTGCTCCCAAACAGAATCTGGCCAGGTCTGTATGGGTGGATCTGACGCTCGTAGCTGCTGCTTTGGCTGACAGACTTGGAACTTGCCTTTCCTTGGATTTGGGAATCGTTTATCGCGAGGGAAGCTCTGCTGCTGACACACGGGGGCCGGGACTGTGAGACCCAGGGTTCCGCGCACGACCAACTCAGCGCACCTGGTGTCTCTTCCCGCCCCCTACTCCTCCTATTTAGTAACGCCCCCAACGCTCAGCGGGACGCGAGCGGGACGCTGGACGAAGCCCGGACAAAGGGCGAACAGTCTTAGACAGTCCGAGACAGGCCGCGACTGGACTGGGCCGACCACTTTGCCCCTATCAAGTTCGAGGAATTTACATGCAGTAAAATTCATTTTGCCTAACTCCACTTAATCTTATAGAGGATTGTTGTTGTTGTGTCCTCCCCTTTTCTAGTTTACTAGTTCAAGTACTGCTTATTGTGGGCTATAAACTTGCATTATTCTATTGAGTGCTAACTTCTAATTGTATAGGATGCCGAAAAAACTAGCTCCAACTCCATCCAACACGATGGATAAGTACATGGTCCAAGTGGTAACGAAAATTAATAGCGAAAGGCGACAGTCATTAGGACTAAGCCAATCCCCAGTTCTTCCTGCTATGAGTCCATCCCAATCATCTATCGTGGTTGATATATCCTCACAGGCTGCTGGCAGTGACGCTCATGAGTCTGATCATCAAGACAGTGACAAATACGATCAAAGCGCACTCCCAGCGGTTGATTTAGAAATTGACCCTGAAATTAATCCAGGAAGTGAAGATGATTCCGATCCTGAGACACATGCCCATGTCATAGAAGGTGACCTTTCCTCTGTAGAGCAGGAAACCACGACAGTTAGAACAGGTAAAAAGACCCAACCCAAGCGCGGCGGGTTACGCTCAGGGTTAAGGAGGAAAAGGGTTTCACCACCAAGGAAAACTAAGGACAAGATTATGGATGTTGGGGAGGGCAGCATAAAGCATATTATGGATGATGAGCTATTTTCTAGGATAGCAGATATGATTGAGTGTAAAATTAAAGCTATTATCAAACCAATGGTGGCCAAAATTGATAAACTCACTGCTGAGGTGAAAAAATTGGGTGGGATTCAGACTAAGGTAAATGGGGAGGTTGGTAACATAGCAACTCTGGTTTCAAATCTAGCAGGTACATATGGGAAGAATGGTGTGTGTGTGGTAGAGGTAGAGAGGAGTTCGACAGCAATCATCCCCCCTGGTCAGGGACCAGTAAATGTAGATACTCACCCAGTAGTAAGAGAGAAGGTTTTGCCAACATAGACCGTACAACCTGCATTCTGTCAGGGAACAGACTCTCCCCAATTTATAGTAGAAGCTTCACCTTTGGTGTTGGTACTGGCAAATGTTCCACCTTTGGTACCTGGGCAGACAGAAACTCCGACATCTCTCTCTAGTAAGGCGCTGCACTGGCTGTCAGGTAATATGCAGATGGCCCCTGGGGGAAACAGCAGTTAGCAGGGGAAATTATGTCGGCTAGAAGGACAGCCTGGATAGGGAATAGACCGAAAAAGTTTAAAGGAGATTGCGTAGTGGTGAATTTCTCCCATTCGGCTGTGCTCCCCAATGTTTTGTCAAACATACTCCCCCCTCAACGCAGGAGTGGCACTATTGTTCCACTCACCTTAAAGTTCTTTTATGGTGAGCGGCAAAATGTGACGTATCCTAAGACTCCAGGGCCAAGGTGGAACAACATGATGAATAGGTGGGGTGCGGGTGCTCCATTTAATGAATGGGGGATTAGTCTAGAAAATAGGTTTGGGATCCTGTCAGGCCTAAATAATTGCGACTGACTCCTGGGGGATCGCAATACGGCATGTATTAGATTATCTGAGGCCTGTGGAATGGATGACACTATAGCTTATAGCGCTGTCCTTACAAGTGATATCCGCATGCCCCAGACCAACACAATGGGCAATTGCAATATCTCAGTGGATCTGCAAGGGACTAATGGCTCTAATCAACCACGGGATTGTATGGTTGATAATACAGCACAAAACAAAATAGATCTCAATCAGGAGGCATTAGATACTAGTCTATCCGGGGTCTTACTACCCAAAGAAGGTAGGGCTAGCGCTGACCAACAAATCAAAGTTGACCGCACAAATTCTCCTCCCTTATCAACTCTGGTGTAATGGAATGTGGCAGGGTTGAGAAGTAAGGTAACATCTCTGGACTGGTTAGCTTTTCTGGATAATAAGGATATAATCCTCCTTCAGGAAACATGGCAGGTAACTCTGGAATTTAAGCCAGGATACTTAAACTTTTACACTTCTGCCATCCCTAGCTTACGGGGAAGACCGAAGGGAGGCTTGCTGACATGGGTTAAGCAGGATAGTAGATATTCCGTTACTCAGCTGGACACAAATAGCCCAGATATCTTGCTAATTAAGTTCAAAAGCTCAGACTTCAAGGACCTCCTTGTCTTTAATATTTATTGCAGGGGGCTCCCTGGTGGTAAACCTACCGAAGCAGTAGACCAGTTAGATATTCTCCTCAAGCGATATCGCTCAAAAGGCAACATTATTGTGGCAGGTGATTTTAATTGCTGTTTTGAACGCCTAGACAGCTATGATATGGATCTTACAGTGGAAGAGGACTACATTTGGAAGATCCCTCAGCTGACAATACCACCTATTAAAAAATGGTCAGAGGCAGCACTACAACTCAAAGTCCTATGTGTGGAGCACGAGTTACGTGCCACTAATGGAAGAATGGGTTTCGATAAACAGGGTGCCTCTACCTTTAACAACGGTACATCTCATAGCCGCATAGATTACATCCTTACAAATAAGGAGAATTGGTCTATTATGGATGATATGCGGATAGAAGAACGGGTAGAGAGTGATCATAACCCATTAATCCTGTCATTCAGGTTATTTGATTTACCAAAACGTGAGTGTCCGGGTGATTGTGTGGAAATAGCCCTCTCAAATAACCATAGACGAATCAGATGGGCAAGCTGTGTAATGAATGAAGAGGATATTGATGCCATGAGGGATCTGACTGGTCAAGCTATAGTAGAACTAAGGAATAATTCCACTGTGGAGGCAATCGTGTCAAATACTAGTCGGATTCACGACAACTTCTTTAATCAGTTAAGATCTTTCTTCGTCAAAAAGGTGACCAAAAAACCGAGTAGGCCAGCAAGAAAGGAGGATCAATGGTATGGTAAATCCTGTAGGGTTGCATATAGGGCCCTATCAGATGCAGTAAAAACCAAAGACATAGTTAAGATCAAGACCGCCCGAGTCACGTATAAAAGAATACAACTTAGGGCAAAAAGTGACTGGGACAATGAATACTGGAGGGAGCTCCTGAGTGCTAGTAAAGAAAGATCTATGTGCTCCTTTTGGGATATGGTCAAATGGGGTAGGGGGACAAAAAGGGGTGAACCTACCAACTATGTTTCACCAAATGCTTGGGTCTCTCACTATGCGTCTCAGTTTGCCGCTGTGGACGAGGTGGGAGAAGAGAGAGCGGCTCTTTTAAAAGCTATTGAGGGCACAAATCACCTTTCCTTTACCAAAGCTGATATCATCAAAATTTTGAACAATATCCCTAAAGCTAGGGCACCAGGCCTGGACTCTGTTCCAGCAGACCTGTTTATGCATGATAAGGATCTTTGGGCCTCTTCTATCCATCTGTTAGCTAATGGCATTGCAATGGGCTCACCAATACCTGAGTCCTGGAAGGGTGCCGAGATCATTCCAATTTTCAAAAAAGGGGAGTGCTCGGACCCAGGAAATTACAGGCCTATTAGCTTGATCGCTTGCATACAAAAGGTAGTGGCAAGTCTCTTACTGCAGCGTATTCAGGGCTGGATAGAGGAAAAGGATATTCTGTTGCCCCTACAGGCAGGGTTTCGTAGTCATACCAGTACCATTGACCAAGTTTTTAGATTTGTTTTATTATATTGGCGTGTAGTGTTACTAGGGGGGGGGGTATGCTTTTTGCAGTTTTCGTTGATCTTAAATCAGTGTTTGATTTGGTCCCTTGCACTAAGTTGTGGGTAGCCTTTCAAGAGCAGGGCATCCCACTTGATATTTTGTCACTTCTAATCAGACTGCATGAAAATAATTATGCCAGAGTCCGCTGGAATCAGCAGGGAAGTGTAACGGATAAATTCCCTATTGCCAGGGGGGTCCGCCAAGGGTGTGTACTTGCCCCTACACTCTTCTCACTATACATCAACAGGGTGATCCGCTATTTTGAACAGCAACCAACTGATGCCCCCAGGTTTGAGGTTTTCTGCAAAGACCATTGTCTTGTCATTAATACATCAAAGACAAAGTTTATGGTCCTACATAAAAATAAATTTGTCAGAGGGAATATAGCTATGTATGGGGTTCAATTGGAACAGACCCAAGTATTTAACTATCTGGGCATAACTTTGTCATCCAAATTAGATTGGAAACAGCACACCAACCAGCTGGCCACGAAACACGCACAACTGACAGGAGCACTCACTAAGGAATTTTATGTTCGAGGCATGTCGGCTGCTGAATTCATATCTGTGCATAGATCGCCGCCTAGTGTTGGGTCCGGATGATTGCACATTGTTGTCCTGGAAGAGTCTTCGAAGTACCACGAGATAGGTGGCTCCTCCCCTGGACTACAGGGCGCATGGGCATCCTCTCCATCCTCAGATTGTTTTTTTCCGCCATTGGGTTCGGATGTACTTTCTCGACTCTAGTTCAGAAACTTTGTATTGACTCTTTCCTAAGGCCAAAAGGCCTTCAAAGCGTCGGTATTGTCTCGTTCGGTGCCTGTTCCTTTCCAGTTCTTCGAACCGGACGTCGATAGCTGTTTCTCGCTTTGACATCACAGGCCCAGACTACGACAACGATGGATCGGAGCCCGTTTAAACGATGCCCCGTCTGTAATTCGAAATACCCCCATATAGACGTGCACCCAGTGTGCAATAAATGTTTGTCACCCGAGCACGACGAGGCCAGCTGTATGGCCTGCTCTAAGTTCCGCTCCAAGAAGACGCTTAAACTTCGACGCGCAGCAAGGCATTCGGCGCGGCAGTCGGCGCAACAGACGGCGCCAGAACCGGTCAACATCTTCGAGGCCTGTGACGATGAAGGCGTCGAAGATGAGGAAGAAGAAGAGGAGGTTAATGAAGAGCAGTCGGAACCAGCGTCGGAGCATGACTCCAACTTCGAGGTGGACGAGCAAGGTGAAGAGTACGTCCACGAAGAAGACGTCGTCGAGGTAGGGGACGACGAAGGGGCCATCGGGGCCGTCGATGACGACTCCAGTGATGAGCCGGGCCCAACCGCAGTAGCGGGGTCCAAAACTGACATTACGCTCCCTACGGCTCAGGTCGAGGCATCGCCGACAGGCCTTAGCCAAAATCTTCAAACACGTTCTATAGCCCCGCGTCCAAGCCAGGCTAAGAATGCTTCTAAGGAGCCATTGGTCTATTCCTCAAAATCGAAACCGAAACCAATGGAGCCGAAATCGAAACTAAAACTACTTAAAATGGTGGTCGGTTCGACGTCGATGCCTGTCCAATCAAAGACTATGGACAACCCTTCGGCGTCGAAAGTGCCTGTCGCCTCGAAGACTGGGGCGTCGAAGCAGAGCTCAACCAGCAAACACGTCACCTCGGCGCCGTCTACGTCGACGCACAAACATGGCGACAAGGCCAAAGGCCTCCAGACAAAGAAGGCCATCGAGCCGAAGATTTCAGGGCTCAAGCCACTGCTCAGCAAGCACCTCGAGCCGAAAGCCAAAGCCGACCCGAAACAGCAAGTCTCGTCGACGCCTAAGGCTGGAAATGCTACAAGCCGAGAGCTCGAGTCTGCGCCATCAACCAAGCGTCCTCCTCCAGCGCCGAAGCAGCTCGAATCGACCACTACATCGAGCTCCAAGACCGTCGGACAACCTCCGATCAAGTTCGGTCTTCTGCCGACATCTCGAGCGAAGCACCTCGAACTCCACAAAGGCGCCGAACCTTCCAAAACGTCGTCGGCGCCTCCGATGCCTGCTCCCGGAGGTGTTGTGTTCCACGAACCCTCGTACGACAGTCGAAACTATATATCGACTCGGAATCAGAGAGGCTAACCATCCACAAGCGGAAGATCGCGCCTGAACATCCTTTGGAGGGTTACAAAATTCCTCTTAAACGGAAGAAGGACTCTGCCACCTCACCGGTTCTCTTCGAGCACGTTCAGGACTATTCGCAGCAAATGGCATATTCTCCAGCACAAAGCGAGGAGGACATGGGTGAAGACTATGGTCAAGCGGCCTTCGCCTATCACGCTGACACTGATCAGGATGAACCACAACAGTGGTCTGAGGCTGTTGATCAAACTGTAGACCCTGATGATCCACATGCTGCACCAGACGCCCAGTCCTACAACGTCAAGACTTCACCAACTGAGGACACGGCAGCGTTTAACGCTCTGATAGAAAGGGCAGCACTCAACCATGACGTGGAGATGCATGCAGAACCAGTGGACGAAGATTTCTTGTTTGACACTTTCTCCACCTCTGAACGTTCCACTAAGACTTTGCCTATGCTTAAGGGGGTCCTCAAACATGCTGCGGACATTTTCAGAGAACCCACCAAAGCTAGGGTTATCAACCCACGCATTGAGAAAAAATATAGGCCTGCTCCAGTGGACCCCACTTACATCAAAGGCCAGCTCCCCTTGGACTCCCTTGTAGTGGCCAATGCACGCAAGAGGACAAACTAGTGGTGACGCTCCACCTCCGGACAAGGAATCAAAAATTCTGGAGGCGTCAGGAAAGCGAGTGGCAGCGCAGGCTACTAATGTTTGGAGGATTTCCAATACACAGGCACTGTTGGCTAGATAAGACAGGGCGCACTACGACACACTAGAACAGTTGTTGCAACACCTGCCTGATATGTACAGGGAGGGAGCAGAGATGATTATACAAGAAGGGAAATTGATTTCTAATGCGCACTGGACGCAGCAGACACGGCAGCTAGGGCCATAAACACTAGTGTGATGCTAAGACGTCACGCATGGCTCCGCATCTCTGGTTTCAAGCCCGAGATTCAAACTACTCGGCTCAACCAGCCGTTTAACCCGGACTTCCTTTTTGTTCCTGAGGTAGACACAACACTCGAAAAAATAAAAAAGGACACTGAGACAGCCAAATCCATGGGGGTTCTGCAATCTCAGCAGTTTCGGGGTGGTTCCTTTTGTCGCTCCGGTAATAGGGGAGCCTCTAGAGGACAGGCTTTACAGCAAGCCCAGTACACCAAAGGGAGCACGCAATCCACCTATACAAAGAATACCAGGGGTGGATACCGTGGGAACAGCGCCAAAGGCAGAGTACGTGACAATAACAACGCCAGATCCTCCGCTCCCAACAAACAGTGACGCCTTGTCACTTCCCCCCGACCATCCAACACCTGTCGGGGGAAGACTCCAGCAGTTCCTGCCAGTCTGGGTAGGCATTACCACGGACAGGTGGGTGAGACAACTTATCCGATACGGCTATTGTCTAGAACTAACCTCCCCCCCCCCCCCCCAACATACCCCCAAGGCACTGTCCTATGTCCGCAGAGCACATGCACTTATTGCAGCAAGAAGTACTCTCCATGCTGCAAAAAGGGGCAATAGAGCTCGTGCCTGCAGAAGAACGAGGTACAGGGGTGTACTCTCTGTACTTCCTTATCCCAAAAAAGGACGGATCCCTGCGGCCCATTCTTGACCTCAGACCCCTCAACCAATACATCCTTTCAGAACACTTTCATATGCTAACCTTACAGCAGATCCTGCCGTTGCTCAGCCAGGGCGACTTCCTAGCCACCCTGGACCTCAAGGATGCATATTTCCACATCCCCATTCACCCAAGTCACAAAAAATATCAGGTTCACCATCAACAATCAGCATTACCAATTCAAGGTTTTGCCTTTCGGGGTCACCACTGCACCCAGAGTGTTCACCAAGTGCTTAGCGACCGTGGTTGCGCACCTTCGCAGACAACATATTCACGTCTACCTCTACCTGGACGACTGGCTCGTTCAGGCCAAGTCAGCCCAGCAGTGTGCCAGCCACATGTCACGCACAATTCACCTCCTTCACAGTCTGGGGTTCTCACTCAACTACACGAAGTCACACTTGCAGCCAGCCCATGTGCGACAGTACCTAGAGGCAACCTTGAACACTCTGACGGCAACAGCGCAGCCGAACTCTGCCAGGGTCGACCGCATGCAGCTGCTCATTCGTAGGTTCAAGCCTCAACAATCACTCCCAGCGCAGGTGTTCATGCAACTGATTGGTATGATGGCATCCTGCATATTCATAGTCCCGCACGCGAGACTGCACATGCGTCCCCTTCAAGAATGCTTAGCACGGCAGTGCAACCAGGCTCTTGGGCATCTAAAAGACCTAGTGTTGGTGACCGGTCGTGCTTACAACTCTCTGCATTGGTGGACTCCACAAAACCTTTGCAGGGGACGACCGTTCCAAGAGCCTGTCCCACAGATAGTGCTAACAACGGACGCATCTCTCCAGGGTTGGGGAGCGCATGTTCTCCATTACACAGTGCAGGGACTATGGAAAACACAACAGCAAAAGATGCATATCAACCTGCTAGAGCTGATGGCAATCTTCATGGCACTGAAAGCGTTCAAATTGCACCTATGCAACAAGGTCGTGTTGATCCGGACGGACAACATGACTTCCATGTATTGCATCCAGAAACAGGGAGGCACACACTCCCCGCAGCTCTCACCTAGCCCAGAGCATGTGGAAGTGGGCCATTCAGAGGAACATCTTCCTCATGGCGAAGCATCTCCCGGGAGTAGACAACCAGATGGCGGACCTGCTCAGCAGGCACAGTCATCAAATGCACGAGTGGGAAATCCACCCCTCGGTACTCCAGCCATACTTCCAGCAGTGGGGTCATCCAGAGATCGACCTCTTCGCCACAAAAGAGAACGCAAAATGCCAAAGCTTCGCCGCCAGGTTCCCACACCCGCAGTCTCATGGCAATGCGATATGGATGAACTGGTCAGGCAGATTTGCGTACGCTTTTCCCCCAGCCCCACTCATACCGCTGGTGGCGCGCA
Organism: Lissotriton vulgaris; assembly: GCF_964263255.1. NCBI lineage: Eukaryota > Metazoa > Chordata > Amphibia > Caudata > Salamandridae > Lissotriton > Lissotriton vulgaris. Next base: position 2,105,697,230 of record NC_141689.1, read on the forward strand.
AACTGCGGCAGCACTCCATTACGCTCATCCTGGTTGCTCCAACGTGGGCACGGCAGGCTTGGTACACCACGTTCCTGGAACTTTCAGTGGTGCCTCGCCAGCGGCTGCGACTCACTCCCAGCCTCCTTACTCACAGCCATGGAGACATTCAGCACCCAGATCCTCAACAGTTGAGCCTAGCAATTTGGCTCCTGAGGTCATAGAGTTTGGCTACCTCAACTTGCCCCCTGAGTGTATGAACATCATCAAGGAGGCAAGGCGACCTACGACTAGAGCGTGCTACGCAGCCAAATGGAAACGATTTGTCATTTACTGTTCCAACAATGACATTGATCCGCTAGATGCATCCACGCAGAACATCATTTGTTACCTACTGCACATGTACCAATGCAACCTGGCGTATAGTTCCATCAGGATACATTTGGCTGCTATAGCCGCTTACCTTCAAAACAGACAGCACCTTTCACTTTTCAGAGTGCCTGCCATCAAAGCCTTTTTGCGGGGCCTTAAAAGAGGGATCCCTCCCAGACACCCTCATTCGCCTGTCTGGAATCTAAATATCGTTCTCACTAGGCTCATGGGACCCCCCTTTGAGCCTCTCCATTCTTGTGAGATACAGTTTTTTACTTGGAAAGTGGCCTTTCTAATAGCCATTACATCGCTGCGAAAAGCCAGCGAGCTTCAAGCCCTAACAATTCAAGAGCCCTATCTACAAATTCACGCTAATAGGGTGGTGCTGCGCACCAACCCCAAGTTCATGCCAAAGGTAATCTCGCAGTTCCACATTAATCAAAACATAGAACTGCCAGTTTTCTTTCCAAACCCTGACTCAGTGGCAGACAGAGCACTGCACACCTTAGATGTCAAAAGAGCTCTCCTGTATTACATCGACAGGACAAAAGACTTTCGCAAAACTAAACAACTGTTTGTTGCCTTCTCTCCACAACATAAAGGCAACCCTATTTCCAAATCAGGTATAGCCAGGTGGATAGTTAAATGCATTCAAATCTGTTATCAAAAGGCCAAACGCACTTTAACAGTTCCCCCAAGAGCGTGTTCCACACGCAAGCTAGGGGCATCCATGGCTTTCCTGGGTAACATTCCTCTAGAGGATATATGTAGAGCAGCCACATGGACCACCATACATACATTGACCAAACACTACTGCGTAGATGTACACTCCAAACAGCAAGCTGCTGTAGGACAGGCTGTTCTCAGAACTCTCTTTCAGACTGCTGCAGCTGGCACGGGCAACCGCCGATAGGGAGGTAACTGCTATTTATTCTATGCACAGATATGAATTCAGTAGCCCACATGCCTCGAACGGAATATGTTACTTACCAGTATGCATCTGTTCTTGGCATGTAAGGCTGCTGGCATTCATATCAGATCGGTTGCCTACTGGAGGAGATTATGGGTTACTCCAGAATTCTCCCAGTATGCACAGGCCTTCCTCGAGGTAAGAGACCTCGATAAGGCTCACAAAATAGTATGGTTGGCTATTTACAAGGCTATGGGATTATCTCCATTGTGGGATGACCCAATAGGGAATCTTTTTCCACCTAGAAAAATATTTTGAGACCTGTACTGGAACATGCTTGAGGCAAAGAGATTTGGCCGCTGTACTGAACCATCTCTTACGGCAGATTTCCTAGAACTCAAGCATTCTCCGGCCTTAGAGGCATATTGGGATTGGATTACCATCCCAGGGGACAGGAAGAAATATCATCAGTTTAGGGTGGGGACATTACCACTAAACTCTTGTACCGCAAAATGGCGAGGGGGACAAGGATTGGCTTGTCCCTTCTGTCCTGACCAGCGGGAAGTCATTGGGCATGTTCTCTTTGCCTGTCCTGAATATAAGGCTCCTAGGAGATCTTGGTTAAAACCTATTTGTGTCCAGTTAGGTCTCAAAACGGGTTGTGAGGCAGTCAGGATTCTATGTACTGACAACTCCCAAGCCGTAGTTATAGCCATAGCTAAATTTCTCCACTGGATGTGGATAATTCGGGCCCGTAAAATGAGCCTACAGTAATGTTTGCCTAATGATACTTGAAACTGTAAAATGTATATAGTGAGTAATGTTCCTGGTGATGAATTTTGAATTTTTTTTAAAATACTTATGTCTTCTTTTTAACACAATTTATTTAATGATTGTAATCTATGGATTTTATGTTTGGTGGATGGCCAATATTAATAATTCTTAATTGAGAGACGAAGTGATGAATTGTGGATTATACTAGCCCAAGGACTACACTAGCTGTCAAGGAAGGGTAATTTTAAAAACTTTTTCTTCATTTCTTAAATTGTAAAAAAAAAATTCTTGAAAATGTTTAAGGTTGTAAATGTCTTTAATGATTGAAAAAAATCGAAATAAAGACTTTTTGATTTGATTTGGATCTGACGCAGAGATGTGGCCAGCACCTATGATAGATAGGTAGGCGAGAACGCCTACTAGAGGCTTCTCGAACTTGTTTATTTAACTATAAAAGCGGTCTCTGTGGGGTGGAGCTCAGGAACGTATTCTTGGAGTGGACACACTCCCGGGACGACATTGGTGCCTGGAGAGATTACTTCCTGTGCCCAAGTCTCTTCAGGATTCCCGACTTGGTGTTTTCGGTGATTGGCGAGGGATGTTGAAGACTCCGGTGGAGACACATCTGGTGAGGTGCTTTGTACATTAACTGTTTATATACCTATATTCACTGTTTTATATTTGTATGTATTACAATATTTATAGTGTGGTTTATCCATTGTTTATTGCCTTTCACTCGGTGCCTAAGAACTTACTGGCTACAGTGATTTATTGCCCTTGTTTACAATACTAATAAAGCTCATTTTACCTCCAGAGGAGTGTCGGAGTTTCTGTGTAAGTAAGTGGTGTGCGTAAGTCTAGATTACGCAAGTGAGCAGGGCAGTACAGTAGCCCAAAAATGCTTTAAACTTGGAATCCAAAACCAAGTGTTCAATTTTAAGGTTTTGTGTTCTTTATACAACACTGACGCAGTTTGGGGGCTTCTGGAACATTTCCCATTCCAGACCTTCCTGTAGGTTTTGTAATCAGTTTGATGAAACACTGGATCACATTTTATGCTTTTATCCTGCTGTGAATGATTTGGAATACCAATATGTTGACCCTTTTTAGCCACCAGGACTTGCTTATTTTTACTGGATAACATACACTTTGCTAACTCAATTAAGTTTTCAGACCTAATGTATGCCCGACTAAATTTGGCAGATGATTTCTCCATGCACTCATAGTTTCTACAGACTCGTTATCAGATTTTTATCCTATTTGTTCACTGAAGCACTGGCTTTACTGCACATAGTAGCTAACATTAAAATGTCTGCTTATGTGGCATTATCTGTATATTGTAAAGATATTTAAACATTTTACACAATTAGTACCTTCTTACCTAAAACTAGCAGCAGTAACAGCCAATTCTGTCCTTTATTGTTAGCACCCTCTATCTGATAGACATTTAGCCACAGAGTACTTAGCTTTGAATTTCCCAGGCATCAGACTGGATCCAGAAGATTTTTCTTCAAGCAACAACCCTGTGAGGTGGTGTCAGTTGGCTCTGCATGATGTCGTCTGCCATAGACGTCTGCCTCACCTATATAGGCACCACCTCGGTTCTTTTCTTATCGTACCAGTCAAGCGCTGATCCATGAATAGAGCTACCCTCTGTCACTTTTTGACAGGCTTTTTTCAATGTTTTGTCAACCCATTTTTTGGGCCGTAGTCTTTTTTTCATTATAATTAGGAAGACCACTGGATTCAAACCCTTGATCCACCTGTCGCCGTGCTATGTTGGTGACAGATCCATACCTGGTTTTCCGCTGGTGCCATGACTCAAAATTGTGCTCCGACTGCCGGTACATGGCTTTGAAAGCCTTGAGGGAGCGGTGCCTAAAGCTACTAGTGACCCAGCACTCGGCACTGTGTTGCACAACTCCTCACGGACTCGTTCACGGTCCGGGTTGGGAGGAAGGTCCAGGCATCACTTCAGGAGTCCCAAGTCCTCATCCTCCCGCTCGAAGACGACTGGTAGGTCTGGTAAGAAACACAAGAAGTTGAAGTGTGCTTCGACTTTTCCTTGTCTGTAGACATTCTAGGCCTTGTTCTTCAGAACCAGCGCCTTGGTTATTGCCACAATTCCCAGCCGTTCCTGGATCTGGAGCGACCCCGCCCAGCTTAAAGAGTTTATTTATAACACCATGTGCCTCATATTTGGGTGGCCGAACCCTACTGGTGTACCTTAGGGCCCACATAGGCTAAGAGGGGGCTCCATTGGGGTCCACGCTGGCGGCTCCGGCCCATGAGCTGATTTCCCCCCATGGATGCGATAATGCATCCGGTGCAGCGCCAGTCGTTCCGTTGTGACCTTCCCCGGCCCCAATGCCAATGCTGCTGGTGCCCCCCGGTGACTCCAGCCCCATTCTGATTACAGACTACCTAGAGCCGGTACCACATTGACCGGCATCGGTACTGGTTCAGACTGAACCTCCATGTCCTAGGTCATTTACTGAGCCCTGTTCCGAAGGTCTCGTAGAACAAAAAGATTGGGAGGGGTCTCTGGATGCTTTAGAAATCCAGCCTTTCCACAGAATGGACTAGTGTGAGGACCTGGCTAAGTCCAGTAGAATGGGCACCACTCCAGATTCTGGCATGTTTTCTCCGCCTACAGTGGCTATGGAGGAGGGAGCATCGTTTGCTATGGTCATGCGAAGGGCAGCTGAGGTACTGGACCTTCAGCTCCCTTTAGTGGTGGTCAAGTCTAATATCTTGACAGAAGTCATGCAGCCAGGTGTGTCCTTTCCGGAACCTTTGCTGTCCTTTAATGCGACCTTTACAGATGTCCTACTGGGTACCTGGTCCAAAACAAGCACAGGGGCTTCTGTGAATAGGATAAACGCCTGCCTCCACTGCCCTGCTTCCCCACCCACCATACTCCAGTGAGCTTGGTGGTCCAAGCATCTTCTTTCCACGGCGTGTTCACTTCTGCTCCCCAGGCAGGGAATTCAAGAGGATGAATAGTTGGGGTAAGAAAATTCGTTTTTTCCACCAGCTTTGCATTGCAGTCTGTGAACACTGCATGCTTATTGGGCCGTTATTCCCACTCCCTTTGGGCCATTGTTGCGCAAGTGCTGTCACAGGTCCCGGAGGAGGGCCGGCCATCCTCTCCCAAGCGGTATCAGATTGGAGGGATGCAACAAAGTTCGCCATTCATTGTGGTCTCGACACGACAGACTTTGTGTACAGAGCAATTTCATAGACTATGGATGTTCGACACACCTGGTTAAGGACTTCTGATATTCGGGGTATGTCCAGGCCCCTCTCATTGTAATGCATTTGATGGCACCTGTCTCTTCAGAAACAAGGCAAGCATGGCCCTGGAGCGCTTTAAGGACTCACGGGCTACAGCCAAATCTTTGGGCCTTTCAGTAGCCATTTGCCCCCAGTCTCTTTTGCAACTTTTGTGGCTATGGAATGGGGTTTCAGCCGCACCAGCCCTATTCCAGCCTAAAAAACATGCAGGTTTAGCAACCTCAGCGCAGCGAGGGTGTGGCTCGTTCTGACCGCATGGGTTGGCCGGCCAGAGTTAGGTTTCATTCTACCACCACCTTGCTGCATCCGCTTCCAAACCCTCCTAGTCTTGCCATTCAAAATCATGGGCAGCCAGTTGGTGCGAGAATGTGCCAGCCCCTCCACCGCTGGTTTGATATCAAATCGGACAAGTGGGTCCTTCACATAGTCCGAAGGGGCTTCTCCCTCCCCTTTAAGATTAGCCCTCCCTCCATGCCTCTATCTTACGACAGGCTGACGGAGGATCATCTTATTTTGCTACAAGAGGAAGTAATGACTCTCTTGGCCAAAGGAGCCATGGAAAGGGTTCCGATACCAGAAGTTAACTGTGGTTGGTGTTCCTGCTAGTTTTGGGTCCCAAAAAAGGACAAGGGCCTTCTACCTATCGTAGATCTAGGAGCCCTTAGCTACTTCCTCAAAAAGGAAAAGTTCAAGATGATTGCATTGGCTTACGTCTGTCTGCCCTGGACCCGGGAGACTGGATGGTAGCATTGGACTTGAAGGATGTGTTTTTCCATATTCCCGGCTTGCCTGCTCATTGGCATTACCTGCGGTTTACGGTAGGCCACAGGCATTTTCAGTTCACTGTGCTACTCTTTGGCCTTAGATGTGCCCCTCTGGTGTTCACCAAGGTGATGGTCGCAGCTCATCTGTGGAGCCCTGCTGTGAATGGGTTAAAATAAAAACTAAACAAGCATTTGCACTGCAATAGGTCTAGCATTTTTGTGAGTTTGAGCTGTTGGCATTGTAAATAACAATGCCTTTTAATTTATGTTTTGGATTTGGACAAACGCAAAGAGATGATGGACGGAGCGCTGAAACTTTTCAGACACTCACCCCCTGGGTCTGGTGAGACCTGGGTTAAATCCATCATCGTTCTTTAGGTCACTTTTCCACCCCAGTTCAGACACAACTATATGCAAATCAGTCTTGACCCTGTGCCTCATGGACACAGTCCAGCCCGAACTGCAAAGCAATATCTTCCCTGGACCGGAAACAAGCATCCTGGGACCGGTTTCGGGATAACAGTAATATATTTGAGATGCAGCTCATGAAAAGAAAACAAGCATTTGGAATTCTATAGGTCTTGCATTCCCGATAGTTCAAGTTATGAGCATTGTAAATGACAATGCTTTTTATTTATGTTTTAAAAAACAAAACATAAAAAAGTGATTATCTATTACAATGCCAATAGCTCAAACTCATGTAAATTCGACACTTATTGGATTGCAAATTCTTGTTTACATTTTATTGTAAACCTTTCTCAGTAAGGCTCTGCTCTGGGCACTCTAAAGGGTACCTATTAGCCCTTTCTGCTGTTGTGCGGCTGCCTGACCAACACTTTGAGAAGTTAGCCTGGCATATGATGTCCACTAGTTCTAGTGGGCACCTTGCTCCAGTCTAATCAACCCGTTATTGATGGTGGTTGTAAAGTCAACCTTATAGAAAGCTATCCTAGTGGTAGCATGAACCAGCAGTCTTCAGGCTAAGACTTCAGTAGGCGAGTTAAGCAAGTTGTTTTACCATATATAATCCCTTGAATACCAAATGAAAGGACACTACACAAGGTATATATCAAATATATATGTATTTAATCTAAACACAACCCCTCTGCACTCTTTATGAGGACAGAGGTAAAAATACAATACAAGTCACACAGTTAATATACCATAAGTTGCACAGTATACGTTATGCCCTAGGCGCCTCACAAACCATATACTAAGAAAGTGGTATGATTACCACGTGAGAGTTAGAAAGCCGGTCTAAGGCCTGTGGAATCGCTGGGGCTACACTAAACAAACAAAGGTTAGGAAGTAGGAGGCCCACGGGAGACGTGTGCAGTGTCTAAACACAGACGCAGGTTACCATTGACTTTCTATGGGAAACGAAGAAGTTACAAATACGCAATTTAAGGACACTTCCTAATGGACTAGGATGAAACCCTTTTAAACTAGGACACTTCGAGAGTCAAGACCCACGGGAGCACCGGAGTACTCGTGTTACCTCACCCAGGGAAGCCGGGTGCATAGGTGTCTTTTCGTGTCTGGTTTTGTCGTCGTTTTCTATGGAGAGCTGCAAAGAAGTGCTGCAGGCGACCAGAGGAAAAGTATCCGTGTGGATCCAAGAGTGGATCGGTGATGTGAAGAACCTGAAAGCAGAGGGGACAGAGTCTGGGTCACTAGCCAGTGACCAGGAAGGAACCAGGCGATGTTGGGTGCTTGAAGGTGAGTTTGTCTCTTCAGCCACGAGGCCCAGGAGGTATCGACGAAGACCAGGCGCTGAATTTGAGTTGTCCCACGATTGATCTAGATGACTGCGGTGTCGGTATCCGGTTTGGACCCAACAAGCCTTGGCAACCGCAACCCACGCAGGATGTCGAGATTGGCTCTGTTGCAGACCAGCAAATTCTGTGGCTCTTTTACTTTTCAGGGAAGCTGGAGCAAGCGTGGAGCAACCAGGAAAGCAAAGTAAATTCAAGAAGGCATCTTCAGGGGGCTCACTAGCCAACAGACATGGAGCGGGGAAGACGCGTTGAGCTCAAATACAAAGGCGAGGCCCACAGGACACTCGCGGAGTGCGGGGGCCTGGGCTTCGGTGCAAATGGTGCTCGGGGCTGGGGCTTCTCGTACCCCAATGCACAACTTAGTGAGTCTTCAGGAAATAAGTGCAGGTAGCAAAATGCAGGATGTCCAAGATGTCAGGTCCCATATCTCTCGTGGCTGCCACGGGTCTCAGCTTTGCTGTGGGTGTGGATCAGGGTCAGAGAAGTCTGGAAGTCCAGTTCTTGAGTTGCAGAGTCTTCGGGTTCTGATGGGAGCCTTGAAACTGCAGGCCGGCGAAGTTGCTGTTGATGCCTGTTTGCACAGGGTGGTCACTCCTTGACCACAAGGGAGATGTCTTCCAGTCGGAATGGAATGTCGAAGGTCCAAGATATGTCTTTCAAAGATTCGTTCAGGATAATCTAAAGTCCCAGGGACACAGCTCCTATACTTATACTAAGGATGGGGGCTGGATTACCTGACTAGGTCCCTCCTATGGGTGGACCTGAGAAGGGGGTGGTTACACCCTTTTCCCTTTGTCCAGTTTTGCGCCAGAGCAGGGCTGGAGTGCCCCAGCAGCTGGTTTGAACCGGGCTATGCATGGAGCACCTTGTGTGCCCCAGGCAGTGTCTAAATGCATTCACTGAATGCAGCCCTCCCTGCCCCAATACACAAAAGCCCTGTCTGGGGAGGTGCCCGCACCTCCTTGGACAGGAAACCTCCCCTGCCGGAGTTTCGTCCAGCAACAGAAGGTCGGACTCATGTCTGTGGCAGCAGCATCCATTTTGTGATGCTGAGGCTCTGTTTAACTTTAATCGGGTAAAGCAGTAACTTACATGTCTTTTCCATCTAGAAGGGTGGAATGCTACCCCCGCTGCCAGAATTGGCGGGGGGTAGTATTCCAAAATGTTTGACACCTTACACGACATGTTTTGATAAAGCCAAGCCAAACCAAAGTTAGCATTAATCGCGAGGATTAGAATGCACATAAGAGTATATGGTATGGCTATAAGGAGATGGTTCCGAAAGCTGCAGAGGGGCTCAGCTCATGCTAGGGCTCCCCCTCACATAAACCCAAGCACTCTGCCCCCAGGATTGTTGAGGCCTACCATAGGAGTGGCTTATAGGTGTATATGTGTCTATATAAAAAGGTAGATATAGGTATACTATATCTAAGTAAGGGGTGATTACACCACCTTACCCAGGCTGTGTGATCAGGCCTGTGGTGTCAGTTTGGAAGGCAAAACCGGGGTGGCACAATACATGCTGCAACCCCTGGTAGGCCTAAGGTGCACCTATGCCCTGGATACCTATAGTACACTATAAAGGGGCTCACAAGGGTGACCCAGTAACCAATCTGGTATGTATCTGAAGTACATGGTATCAATTTAGAGAGAGAACAGCTGGGCTGTGGGTCTGATTAGCAGTCCCACAGCCACACAAAAGTAGAAAAACCAGAGAATCACGGCAAAAAGTGAGGGTGACCATAGGAAGCAGACCCCACTCTCCTACAGACACTTATTATTTAAGTCTCCCATTGTAAATAGATTTCTCAAATGCCTTTTACATGTATTCCCACCTCCCCCTTTCATCATGCCTCAGTGGGACCTTCATTTGTTTCTCATTTTCCTAATTTGCGCTCTGTTTGAAACTCTGCACAGCTGACCTCTCCGGCTGCTTACTACAAGACAGCCTTTTTAGTGGTGATAAAATCCACGAGGAGATTGAGTGAATTGCAGGCTTTGTCATCCAAGCCTCGTTACCTGGCAGTATTCCATGACAAGTTGTTCCTTTTACGCTAGGGCCTCTTTCCTACCAAAAGTGGGAACACCCTTCCATGTTGGGCAATCTGTCACCTTGCCCGTTTTCTACGCTCCTCTACATCCCTCTAAGGAAGAAGAGTGACTCCGCCGTCTGAATCCCCAAAAAAGCTTTGTCATTCTGTTTTGACCTCACTAAAGATTTCTGGGCGACGAACAACTCTTCGTGGGGTAGGTGGGAGTTAAGAAAGGCTGGGATCACTATGGGTCATCATCTGCATCAAGATTTGTTATGCTCTGGCAATGAATCAGCCTCCTGAAGGCTTAACAGCTCATTCCACCACAGCTAAGGCTGCTACCATGGCTTTGCAATGTGGAGTTCCAGTTGGCGAAACTTGTCAGGCAGCAACGTAGACATCTTTGCACATGTTTACCATATTAAACCTCGTGCCATTTGTTCTGAACGGAATCTCTTTTTAATACCACTGTTTTTAAATTGTTACACAGTGTAAATTGTTGAGGGGGGTTGGATTCCTACCTGATTTTATGCACAGTATTGGTCAGCTCTCCGGTCCACCGCAATTAGTTTAGTTGTTTTTTTGAGTGGAGAGAGAATGCATCTTAGCAATTGTCACAAAGTGTTTATGGTTGGGGGGGATCGGATTCCTCCCTGATTTTATGCACAGTCTATGGCAGCTCTCTGGTCCACCGCAATCAGGTTTAGTCGGTTTTTTGAGTGGAGAGACTGCATCTTAGCTTCTTGAAACTGGCGGGGCGCCATTTGCAGCGGTTAGCGCTCTAGTGGTTACTCTCCCGGGGCATAAAACAACCGCGCTTACGGCCACGTGCTGCTGGCGCGCCTAAGGTGCACTAAGGCAAGCCCGTCTGTGCCTGGATGCTGCCAGCTGCCAGGAGATGCCACCCGTCCACCCACAGGTATTTCCTACCCACAGGTATTTCCTGCTTCTAGGATGGTCTACTCTAAAGAGAGAGGCTGATGAAACTTGGAGGTTTATCATTCTGTGCGGGTTGGAGGAACAACCCTCAAGTAGTAGAGGCCATCTCTGGAGGGAATTGCCCAGATTCTGGCTGGTCATTGGTTGAAACTTAACGAATCTCTTGGAGCCTACATCCACACTCCAATGTGAATTTTTCTTGTAAGGAGCAGCTGGCTTGGATAGAGAAGCAGACCAAGGGAGGGCAAGTAGTACCCTTCCAGGGGCTGTATCTCAATGTTAGATCTATTCCAAAACATGTGGTGGAAATTTGGGACTTGTTGATGCCAAGCCGAACATCTGTCTTTTTACTGAGACATGGCTGAATAATGATGCTACACCAGCATTGGCAATGGCATTCTCGGCAGAGTACTCTGCCTGTTAGGACAGATTAGAAAAGAGGGGTGGAGGTCTGGCTATTGCCACACGTCCCCCTTATCATATTAAGACCCTGGACACAGTATCCTCCCCTCACCAGAGCTGCTGATCTTGAGAGTGCAGCGAGTCCATGTTGTTGAAACGGTGGGAGCTTTAGTGCATCACCCTCCCGGAGGAAACAAGAGATTTTCTGTACAGCACTACTGGAAACGCTGGCCCCATATATGTTGCAAACAGACAAGTTCTTACTGGTAAGAGACTTTAACCATCATCTGGAGGCTCTCTCCAATGCAGAGTCTGCCTGTCTGCTTGCAGCTATGGAGTGTCTTGATCTCTTCTCAAAAGTCACTAGTCCTACCCACATGTGTTGGACACCATCTTTACCAACATCCCAGAATTAGTAGTTGAACTTTCTCAGGGGTTAGGCTGGACAGACCACGCTAAGCTTCTCCTGGGCCCCCTCAAAACTGCCCGACCATCTGCAACCTTGCAAAGAGCTGCGCAGATCTTGGAAAAAGGTGACACTCCCCGCCTTTAGTGAGGCCTATACCCCCCCCCCCTTACACTAGCAAGATTTGAGGCCTCTATAACAGATACCCTCGACTCTATTGCACCACTGAAGAGGGTAAAATACCAAGTCAGGGCAGCTCCAACACCCTGGTACTCAGACAGTCTCAAGAGAGAAAAGGCCCTATGCAGGGCTAAAGAAAGAAAATAGAGGAAATGTAAATCTGGGCAAGATGAATTGCTGTATAGAGGGGTTCATAGAGCCTACCTAAATAGCTGCAATTTAGCTAGGAGAGCCTTCCTAGGCTCCCGTATTATGGAAGAAAGGAACTCCTCTCTGGAGCTTTTTGTTATTTTGAAGGAGTTCACAAACACGAGGGCGAATAATCCGCTCACGCTGCCCACACTGTAATTATGTGAGGACATGGTGAGTCACTTTACTAATAAGATCGATGTGATCGATTGTGCCTTTGGGCCTCAATAGGCCCAGGATAGAGCTTGCCTCCAGGAATATCCCTGCCCCTCAAGCCTAGAATTCTTCCCCAACATTACTGGTGAACAGGTGAGCTCCTTACTAACTCAGGTGAAATTGAGTTCCCCACTAGACCCAGCACCGCCTTCTGTTATTTCTGAATTAACCCCGGACCTAGCTGATGTGCTTGCCGATCTGCAACATCTCTCTAGCCACAGCTACTTTCCCTCGTAAATGGAAAAACGCATGTAGCAAGCCTCTGTTCAAAAAGCCACTAGCAGACCCCACTGATTTACAAAATTATAGGCCGAGCTCTCTTCTTCCCTGTTGTTCAAAGATCATGGAGACACTAATCAACAGTCATCGTTCTCGTTATTTGAAACATAACAAACTATTGGATACTTCCAGTCGGGCTTCCATGCATCTTATAGCACCGAGGCCGCACTGTTGGAAGTCACTGATATCTTAAGGATATCATTGGGCATGGATACACCAGTCTTGTTAGTACTGCTCGATCTGTCAGCAGCCTTTGACACCATCTGTCATCGCATTATCTTGGACAGGCTTCGAGAGATAGGTGTCAAATTCCAGACCTTTAAATGGATTCAGAATTATTTGTTTGACAGAACACAATGCGTCCAGCTCGACTCTTTTGTGTCACAAACCACGGCGGTGTAGAAGGGGGTCCCACAAGGTTCCATCTTGAGCCCTACCCTGTTCAATATATATGTGGCCAACTTAGCCTCAATTATCAGAAACTGGGGGTTCGAATCCATATTCTATGCTGACTACAACAGGTAATAGTCCCTCTAGAGGACAACCCTGCAGTATCCAAACTAAAGTTCATAAATTGTATGACTAGGATAGCTAGTTGGATGAGGAAGACCACTTAACTCCTCCAAAACAGAGATACTGCTGTTTGGAAAGCGGAGGAACTGTGGACCCAAGATTAATCGCCAACAGAACTAGGAGAAACACCCACCGGAAGAGGCTGGGCTAAGACCCTAGGCATCAGAATTGACCATAAACTATCCATGGAAAAACAGGTGAAGACCTGGTCAGGCACCTGTTCTGGAACCATGTAAATGCTTAGAAAGATTTTCCCTTGGATCCCGCTTAATCCCAGGAAGGCCTTCATTCAGTTGCTCTTAGTTAGTGGACTGGATTATGGCAACTATTTGCTGGTTGGAATAAGGGAAGACCTGTTATCTAAACTGCATGTGGTTCAAAATAAGGCAGCCTGCCTTGCCCTAAACAAACCAGCTCGGACCCCCTCTTTACCTCTCCTGCGACAATTACACTGACTTCCTATTAGGAAACAAGCCATCTTCAAGCTGCTGTGTATGGTCTTTAAGGCTCTCCAGGGGAATGGTCCTGTCTATCTGATGAAGAAAATTGAAGGTTACCAACCCGTACGACAGTTGAGATCCAGAAACTGCAATCTGCTTTGCACGCAGAGAATAAGGAAGGCTAAAATTTGTGACCACGCGTTTTCTTATCTGGCCACCAGCCACTGTAACAGCCTCCCGACAGAATCTGTGCCTGCTCCAATCTACCTCAATTCAAGATTCTGTCATGCGGAGCCACCCGATGCCACCTCGCAGCATGCAAGGGTATTGCTCGAACATAAGTCTTCCGGATCCAGCCTGATGCCTGGAAAATCGAAAGTTAAGGAATTTAAGGAATTTGCTGCTAGATCATGTCTCTACCAGATGAGGAGCTCTCACAGGTAACATGTCTTGCTATACTGGCCAAGAGCACTTGAAATTCTTCTTTTAGTATGGACAAGGTGTCTTCCTGGAAGTGTTGCAGTGTATGTGGCATTTACGGGGTGTGGGACTAGGAGGATCTCTGTTTTATTATCTGGTGCATCCGTTGATCTAATGTTATGCTCCTCCACTCAGGCAGGTAGAGGTAATGTGACCTTCCATCAGGGATCGTGTGGTGCAGAGGGTGATTTAAAGCAGTTTTGTTGGAGGGGTGGGCCTGGGTTTGGGTAGATTGTTGCCCATCGGGCTTAGATGCTGTCTGCCTGCCCCCCTGTCTCTACCTTAAAAGGACTTATAGGTCTGGTTTTGAGGTATTACCTTCTGCTGCCTATGCTGGTATTCCTTGCCGAACCTCGAAAGGGGTGAAATTGCGAAGAACTGCCGAACAGGTGGAGCGAAGCCTAGAATGTGCTTTTGCTTTGCTCTCTTTAAACCTCTCCAAGACAAAGTCTGCTTTTGTTCCTGAAGAGGGAGAGCGATCAAAGGGATTGTCCATTACAAAAATCTTTAGAAAAAGTCTTGGACTGATTCCAGGCATGGCGCTGAAGCACCTCTCAGGTCCCAACAACCCTACCTAGACTGTCAGTAGTGTCCATCCTGAGACAATTAAATACTTTGCTACATCTTGGCCGTCTTGGATAAGTCACTGCCGAGTGGTCTGGCTGTCATCTGGGACAGCTGGCAAAATGTCTGCCACTCTGTTCCACAACACATGTAACTATCTCCCCAGGAGGCAGCGGTTATTGACTGACCTCAGTTCAAGGCTGGCAGATAAAAACATCAATTTGGCGGATGTCTCCATTCTTTTAGGCAGGTTGTTTGGCAACACATTGAGGTTGAGACCTGTACGCTTGCACAACAGGCTCTCCAGATTGGGATGTTGCAGGATAAATTCAGAACTATGCTGCCTTGGCTCCTCCTTGTTAACTGGATGGCAAGACCTGGTTTTGCCCAGGTGTCCATAGTACATCAGTAAGCACCTCATTAAAAGCCACAAGAGATTCTTGGCTCATTTGCCCTGGATTTAGGACCTCAGTAAGTACATTGGTCTTCAACTGCATGTGAATAAGGTGAGTTTTAAAACTTAGGCAACCCTCTTTATCACACTAAAAAAGGAGGCAGACGACTGTTGCCATAGCCAGGTTCAGGAACGATAAATCAATGTCTTGAGAGGTTTCCAAACTACTGGCATCCAGTAAGCCTAATATTACAATATTGTCATCAAAGGGGGTGTCTGCATCCTCATCCTCCTCTAGTTGTGAGGTTTCAGGATCTGAATGTGAGTAAACTTGGGTTTGTTGCATTTGAGCTTCAGAGTCTGATCAAACTACTTCTGGGGTTGGTGACGTTGCTGCTGGCGTTAAAGGCACAGCTGGCAGCGTCACTTGGTTCGGGCGATTTGCTAGTGCTGGAGCTGAGCTTGGTGTTGGGGATGGCCTTGGATCGAGGTCAAGCAGCAGAGGGGTCTTGATAAGTACCAAAGAACACGTTATTTACCTTCAGTAACTTCTTTTTAAGCCTTCAATTGCCTTATAGTAATGTTTCAAAAGGTGTTAAGTCCAAAAATAGGTCTGAGGAGTTAGTTGGGTGGTTGCCCAATGGCAGCAAGTCAGATGCTGAATTTGGCATCACACATGTTTGACTGGTACTTGGCATATCTATGGAGAGTGTAGATGTTGGCAGTGTATTGCAGACCACTGTCTGCTCAGTTGTAGAGCTCGACAAGCTGCCTCCTTTTGAGGGGGGGTGCATAGAGTTCGAAGGAGACTGAGGAAAATGTAGTGGAGCTTGCAGAGGTGTTAGGTTGTAACTTTGCTTAGTTGAAGCAGCTGTAGCAGATTAATTATATTGTTGATTCTTGACAAGTAGAGGTCATTTACCATAATTATGTTAAGTATTTTACTGATGATTATTGAAACTTTCTGGGAATTGTTCAGCATAGTTCGTAGTAAACTGTTTTTAATGAGGTGTGCTGTTCTGCCGAGTGTAGTGTAGTTTAAGCCTCCAGAGCATTGGTTATTTTTGGTACGGGTTGGATTGATTGTACTAATTGCATGGATACACTGAGGAAGTAAGTTCGAAAGAGGCTATTAGTTATGGATTCCTCACCTTACTATTACACCCAGGCGTCAGACATGGTCTGGAGAATTTTTCTTCAGCATTACCCTTGCACGTCGGTAGGTGGCGTTGGTCGACTCCGCGTACGCTGTTGGTGTCGTGATCGCCAAAATGATTTTGCGGTATCTACTTAGACGCTGCCCCTGTGCCAGTTCTTTTTCTACGCCAGCCAGCGCACATCCTTAGAGAGATGTACCTCGAATCACATTTTGACTTTGTGACTTTTTGATGACGACTATTGAGTCGTCACGACTCCTGGTGCATAGGGATGGGGGATGGCATCTCGTCAGATCGACTTAAAGCCTTTTGGCTCCTGCCACAATCTGATGTCGATAAAACGGACCCCCCATCTCGTGTGCCAGTTGTCTGGACCGGAAGTCGTGCTCCAACTGCCGGGCCATGGCCCCGAAGTCTTTGCAGGAGCGGTCCCGAAAGCTTCTGGAGGCCCGGCAGTCGGCTCCGTGCCCCTTGGGGTCCCGGTCGAGAGGGAGGTCACGTGACCGGTCGCGAAGCCATCACCACCACTCCTTGTCGAAGTATTTGTCTTTATGTAAGTCGTAGCACAAAAAGAAGGCGAAGAAGCATTGTCGCTCTTAGCGATCTCCCCGTCTGTCGGCTGCTGCGGGTTGCGCATGGTAGTTGCCCAGTTCTGCCTGCGGAGCCTGTTAGGTCAGCTCCAAGCCTCCCTCACTTTCTGGGAACCGGAGTGACCCCAGCCCGACTTTGTAGCTTTTACAAAGCCCTCCATTCCGTCTTTGGGATGCCTGAATCCGCTGGCGTGCCTTGGGGCCCCATGGACTCAGCTGGGGGTTCTAGGTCTTTGATGCTGGTGTCTTTAGCACCGCAGGGCCCCCAGGGATTCAGACTTGGATCTGGATCAGCACCGGTCAACCTCTTGACTCCGCCGGTTGTGTTCCCAACCAACGTCAACCCCAGCCTCCCCCTCAATGTGGACACGGAGCCGGACCGGCATCGACCGACATCTGTGCCGACCGGTTCTTTTGTACCTCTGTTCTCCCATGGTGTTCTCTGTTGCCCTGAGTGGCACCAGAGCAGGGCGCGGAGGACTGGAAGGGGTCTGCGCATCCTCTGGCAGACCAGTTAAAGAACCGGGCTGGAAAGAGGAGTTAAGTGAGGCCAGTGGTCTCGACATCTCCCCAAACCTTGGCATGCTATCTCCCCCTACTATGGCTAGGTAGGAGGTTACAGCATACGCGGTGGTGTTGCGTAGGGCGGCTGAGGCCTTAAACCTTGAGCTTCCTATCGTGGTGGTCAGGATCAACCTCCTGACCGTGGTGCTAAAACCGAAAGCGGCCTCTTCAGAGCCCCTGCTGCCGTTCAATGATTTCCTCACGGATATCCTTTTGAGCACTTGGTCCAAGTCTAACACAGGGGCTCCTGTGAATAGGATAATTGCCGGCCCGAGCGACCCAGTTTTCCTCTCACACCACAACCGAGAGCTTGGTGGTCCAACCTTCCACTTCCAAGGGCCCATTTCCTACTGCACCACATGATAGGGAATCCAAGAATCCAAACGTTGGGCGCCATGTAGTGTAGTTTCAATTTCCCAATAGGCTCTGTGCATTGGAATAACATACACAATAGTTTAGACGTAGGACTAAGGTCGAGAGGTCTCTATTGAATATGCTAGACTTAATTTAGGTTTGCCAGCTAGCTCAGAGGTCACTAGAAACTTTCTCGAATGAACAGGGAGGAGTGAACTTCCCCGATTAGACAAGAAGGGATTCAGCTTCTGACATCCGCATAAACATGACAACTTTGCTCCCCCAGAATAAGGAGTATATCTCCAGAGTTGTGTGAAAACAATAGATAGCTATTTAACTAAGTCAATCGTGCATACTTAGTTTCACCAGAGTGCAGAGAAATAGAGAGACTGGTGTTTTCAATAAAAGATGTTATTTATTGAGCAGTCTTCTTTCTCATGCAAGAGAAATGAATTGCCACAATTGCAATCTTGTTATAAAGTAAAGTGCGTACAGTAAAAGGAGTATTATGAAGTAATACTGTAAAAGCATTAATATGGTTTCTGAGCCTTATGATACTTAAAAGGTATAAAATATATACAGTTACATTCAATGATAAAAGTTTGACTAAACGTACTCAACTGGTGCTTCTAAATACGGCTACACCGATGTACCTAACCTAAGCCTAGTACGTGGGAAGGAGTAAGTGAGCTGCAGTTTAAGTTAAGTTAGTTTTTGCCAAGAATCTGACTCAAGAATTCCCTAAGGATCTAATCAGCTCCGTACGTTGGTCTTAGAATGGATGAGGTCTTGTATCTCGCTCTCAGCACCCGCAAGGGTGACTGAAAACACTGGAGCTGGATTTTCTCGGCAGGAGAACGAGACAGCGTCTTTCTCAGTGCGTCAAAATGGGAGGGACGGCTTCCTTCGGCACTCGCATCAGCTGGGCTTCGGATAAGTAGATACCCGCTCTGCTCCACACCACCGGGTCTTGCTTAAGGCAAACGCTGGTATATTTATACTTGGAAGGTGCCGTGTTTGACGTAAGGTTGGACGTAAGACGTCAATAAAAGATGTCACTAAGAACTGGCCGTTCTTTCAGTGCTCGCAGAAGTTCTAGGACAAATCTAAACAAAAGCATGGGTAATTCCCAGGTTGTCGGAGGTTTGGTTTGTTGAAAGAACTCATTGTACTTTCTATGAGTCTAAGGAAGTAGCCTTGCCGTATTTGGTTTGCATTGGCTATTACTAAATATGGATTTGATTCTTATACCTTTATAAGGGTATGATTTGTTATAACCACATGAGGGCATAAATCGGGAATATTTAATTAGGGTCCTAGATATGATCACAACAGGGCCTTGAGCTCCCCGTCGCGGCCGTGAGGACTAACCTCCTCACTGAGGTCCTTAAACCGCAGTGAAGCTCAACTGAGCCTCTGCTGCCGTTTAATGAGGCCTTGACTGACGTTCTTTTGGGCACTTGGTCCAGGCCTGCTACAGGCCAGCCTGTAGATAGGAATGTGGCCAGACGCCACCGCCCGGCCTGGGCGACCCTTGTTTCCTGTCCACCCACCCCACCCCGAGAGCCTGGTCATCCAGGCCTCTAATTCCCAGACCGCATTCCGGTCTGCTCCGCCTGATCGGGAATCCAAGAGGTATGAGAATTATGGAAAGAAAATATTCTCCTCCCTTAGTTTGGGACTGTGGTCTTACAACACCGCATACCTCTTGGGCCGTTACACCCACTCCCTGTGGGCCACGGTCGCGGACGTGCTGCCACAATGCCCGGCGGAGGTCAAGGCTAAACTCGCCCAAGCCCTTGCGGAGGGTTGAGATGCGGCACGTTTCTCCGTCCGGTGTGGGCTGGATACCACCGACACACTGGGCAGAGCGATGGCAACGACGGTGGCGATTCGTCGCCACACCTGGTTGAGGTCCGCCAACTTTTCAACGGATGTCCAGAATACTCTCATGGACATGCCGTTTGTTGGCCGTTGCCTCTTTGGCGACAAGGCAGATCATGCGCTTGAGCGCTTTAAGGACTCAAGGGCTACGGCCAAGTCCTTGGGCCTCTCGGCCCTGCGCCAGCAAACGTGTGCCTTTCGCTCCTTTCGTGGCCAAGGAAGGGGTGCCCCCACACGTGCTGCCAGCCACGCACGGCAGACTAGCATCCAACGTGGTGGCGGCCTTGGAAATCGCCCTGGAGGCGGTCGGGGACCACGGCGAGGCCAGTCCCACCTTCCCCCGCAGCATCCGCCTCAAAACCCTCCTAGTCCCTGCTTTCAGGCTCAGGTGACGCCAGTGGGGGGCAGGGTTCGCCATCAACACTCCCACTGGCGCACTGTAACATCGGACAGGTGGGTGCTGCAAATCGTCCGAAGGGGTTACTCCCTCCCCTTCGAAACGACCCCTCAAGCCATGCCACCGCAATAACACCACGTATCGGGGGATCATATGCGGCTTCTGCAGGAGGAAGTTACGGCCCTCATGGCCAAGGGGGCCATTGAGCGCGTTCCTGGGCCAGAAGTAGGGTGTGGTTGCTACTCCCACTACTTTCTGGTACACAAGAAGGGCCAAGGGGGCCTACGCCCTATCTTGGATCTAAGGAACGTCCACGGCTTCCTCCGGAAGAAGTTCAAAATGCTGACACTGGCTCAGGTCTTAGCTGCCCTGGACCCAGGAGACTGGATGGTAGCATTGGACTTGCAGGACGCTTATTTCCACATCCCCGTCCTGCCGGCCCACCAGCGCTTCCTGCGGTTCACGGTAGGCCACGAGCACTTTCAGTTTACCGTGCTCCCCTTCGTCTTTACCAGCGCCCCACGGGTGTTCACGAAAGTGATGGCGTGGTCGCAGCTCATCTGCGCAGGTTAGGGGTTTGTCTTCCCCTACCTCGACGACTAGTTCTTGAAGGCGGGCTCGCCCCAGACAGCCGTCAGCCACCTCCAGACTACGGCAGACCTCCTGCACCAGCTGGGGTTCTCCATCAATGTGCCGAAGTCACACCTGTGTCCCTCTCAGAAGCTCCCCTTCATCAGAGCAGTTCTCGACTCTGCGCGCAGTTTTGGGTTCTCTCACCCAATCCCCCCGAACAGCGGGTTTGGGCTATACAGGCTCTGATTCCGATGTTTCAGCCTTTATCCCGAGTCTCGGTCATGTTGACGCTGCGGCTTCTGGGGCTGATGGCTTCCTGCATCCTTCTGGTGCATCATGCCCGTTGGCGGATGCTGGCTTTGCAGTGGGACCTGAAGTTTGAGGGCCCAGCATCAGGGCAACCTGTCCGACCATGTCCTGATCTCGGAAGGCACTGCAAGGCAGCTGCAGTGGTGGCTCGCGGACCGCGATTGGGTCAGCGGCAGATCCCTCTCCCTTCCCCAACCGGAGCACGTAGTTGTGACGGACGCGTCCCTCCAGGGCTGGGGAGGCCACATGGGAGAGGCGGAGATCAGAGGCCTCTGGTCTCCGGCGGAGTCCCGGCTCAATGTCAATTTTTGGAGCTGCGGGCGATTCGTCTAGCACTGAAGGCATTCCTCCCCTCTGTCCGGGGGAGTGTAGTGCAAGTGTTCACGGACAACACCACCGCCATGTGGTACTGCAACAAACAGGGCGGGGTGGTGTCGTGGACCCTCTGCCAGGAGGCTCTGCGCCTCTAGCAGTGGGTGGAACATCAGGGTGTGACCCTGGTGGTTCAACACCTGGCAGGTTCTCTGAACGCCAGGGTGGACGAACTCAGCCGCCGATGCATAATGGATCACGAATGCCGTCTGAACTCGGACGTGGCGCCAGGCCTCTGTTCGAGGCATGTGGGCTGCTGAATTCATATCTTGTCCATAGATTGCCGCCTAGTGTTGGGTCCGGATGATTGCACTTGTTGTCTTGGAAGAGTCGTATCAGGAGATTGGTGACTCCTCCCCTGGACTACAGTGCGCATGGGCATCTTCTCCATCCTCAGATTGTTTTTTTCCGCCATTGGGTTCGGATGCAAAATCCTATACTCCAACTTTGGAATCAAAAACAAAACTTTTCTAAAGGCCAAAAGGCCTTCGATTCGACGGTATTGTTCTCGCTCGGTACCTCTCTACTCGATCCAGCCTTCCATCTTCAAGCGGTCATCGACGCTGGCCGTTGGGCCTTTTCGACGATACGTGAGTCGACCGTCGATGGAAAGAAGCCCGTTTAAAAGGTGCCCACAATGCCACTCCAAGTTCCCAAATACTGATAAGTACTCAGTATGCAACAAGTGCCTTTCCCCAGACCATAAGGAGGAAAGCTGTTCAGCCTGCGCACAGTTTCGATCGAAGAAAACTATTCGGAACCGACGTGACGCCAGGCAAGAAATGCAGCGACAGGCACCAGACCCGGACAACATCTTCGATGATGACCAAGATCTACAAGAAGCGCCAGACCCGGACCTAGAGATCGTCACCGTCGAGGACTACTCGGACTCTGATGACGACATCCCACCGGGGCAAACTGTGAGTACCCTGCCTCCGACACCATCTACTCCGTTACAAACGGCTCCGGTCAAGGCATCGCCAAAGGGCCTTAGCCAAGATCAGAAAAAAGTTTTGCTTGCCCCGGCTCTGCTCCGAAACCGAAACCTTCTGAAACCCCAGGGCCCAGTAACATCGCCCCAAAGAAGGTTCCAGAGCCAAAGAAGGTCGTCGACCCGAAGGGCGTTGATCCGAAAACAGCCACAGAGGCAAGGAGCGTCGTGCCGAAAAAGACTGACGACCCCAAAAAGGCCGCGCAGCCCAAACTTGTCGAGCCAAAAGTGGTTGTGGAACCGAACATGACCACACAACCAAAGGGCGCTGAACCAATCGGCCCGAAGACACCGGCTCCGAAAACACCAGTCGATCCAAAAAATACAATCAACTCGGGAAAGGACACTCATCCAAAAAAGCCGAAGTCAACAGTTGAGCCGAACCGGAACATCGACTCGGAAGAGGACACTCCTCTGAAGAAGCCTACAGATCACAAAAAACCCGTCAAACCGAAAGTCGCGGTCGAACCGAAAAAAGGCCCGAGCCGAAAAAATAGGCTACTAAGCCAAAAGTCGTCGACAAACCTAAGTCAAACACTCAACCCAGGACTGTTGAGGAAGAACTCTTACCCCCAGATCCCTCTGACGACCAAGCAAACATTTATATCAACCCAGAGACTGGTAAAGTTACCATCCTGCATAGGAAAAAGAGGCCTTTGGACTTTGAACCTCAGTCCCCTATTCCACTGAAGAAAAAGGACTTTGGGACTTCTCCCTCTAGACCCTTCATTCCTTTTCAACCTTTCATGCCTACTACTCCTTTTAATCCATACACTCCTTATTCTCCTTCTCAACACGGGCACAATGAAGGTAACACAGGGGATGAGCCACAGCCTCAACGTGACTTCCCACAGGATCCTGAACCACAAGAGGAACCATGGGAAGAGCCAACGGACCCTTACAACACCCATCCCATCCCTGATATGTCCTCTTATCCTACGAAGCCGTCACCTACTGATGACACCGTAGTTTTTAATCAACTAATAGACAGGGCTGCACAGTTCCACAAAGTAGATATGCATAACGACCCTGTTGAGGAAGACTTCTTGTTTGACACCTTCCCTACATCAGAAAAAAGTGTCAAAACACTTCCCATGTTAAAGGGAGTTCTCAAACATGCACCTGACATATTTAAGGATACAGCCAGGGCACGGGTAATCAACCCCAGAATAGAATAAAGAATAGGGCAGCTCCTACAGACCCTACTTACATCAAAGGGCAGTTACCACTTGATTCCCTGGTAATGGCCAACACACTCAAGAGCCAACTCCCAAACCACTGGGGAAGCACCTCCCCCAGACAAAGAGTCAAAAATACTAGAGGCATCAGGGAAAAGAGTAGTAGCACAAGCCTCCAACTCGTGGAGGATATCTAATACACAAGCCCTACTGGCTCGTTACGACAGGGCGCATTACGAACAGCTAGAAACCCTAATGCAACACCTACCTGAGCCTTTCAAAGCACAAGATCTCATACAGGAGTGAAAATTCATAACAAACGCCTCACAAACAACGGCCTCATACAAAGGTAACAAACAAGGTTCCTTTACCAAAAACACAACCAGAGGAGGCTACAGAGGTAACAATACCAAGGGAAGAGGACGTGGAGGCAATAACACCAGAGCCTCCACTGCCTCAAAGCAGTGACTCTATTACACTACCTCCGGACCACTTAAAACCGGTCGGAGGCAGACTCCAACAGTTCCTACCTGTCTGGAACGCAATTACCACAGACAGGAGGGTGAGAGAAATTAGCCAGTCTGGCTACTGCCTAGAACTGACTTCTACACCACCAAACATACCACCCAGACATCGTCCAATGTCCAGAGAACACATCACCCTGTTACAACAAGATGTGAACTGCATGCTAGAAAATGGGGGTCATAGAGCAAGTCCCTTTCCAACAGCAAGGGACAGGAGTATACTCCCTATATTTCCTTATTCCCAAAAGGGATGGCTCTCTCAGACCAAAATTGGACCTCAGACCCCTAAATCAATACATTCTGTTGGAGTGCTTTCATATGATAACACTACAACAAGTGCTCCTGTTGCTACAACAAGGGGATTTCCTAGCAACACTGGACCTCAAAGAAGCGTATTTCCACATACCCATCCATCCAGCCCACAGAAAATACCTCAGATTCACAATAGATGGTCAACACTACCAATTCAAGGTTTTACCCTTCGGGGTTACCACGGCTCCCAGAGTGTTTACAAAATGCTTAGCGACAGTGGTAGCACATCTCAGGAGGCAGCACGTCCATGTGTACCCTTACCTGGACGATTGGCTAATACAAGTAAAATCGTACCAACAATGTGCAGCACACACGTCTCAGACAATCCAACTGCTACACAGCTTAGGCTTTTCAATCAACTACGCAAAATCACATCTGCAACCGTCCCACACACAGCAGTACCTGGGAGCCACCATAAACACATCAGTGGCAAAGGCATATCCAAACTCAGCGTGGATAGCCAGTATGTAGGTACTCATTCGCAAATTCCTGCCACAACACTCTGTCGGCTCAAGTCTTCATGCAGCTCATAGGCATGATGGCCTCCTGCATATTCATTGTCCCCCATGCCAGACTTCAGATGCGCCCATTGCAGGAATGCCTAGCACGGCAATGGAACCAGGCTCAAGGTCAACTAAAAGACCTAGTGTTGGTAGCCAGTCACACTCCCGACTCTCTGCAGTGGTGGAACCCACAAAACCTTTCCAAGGGGCGACTGTTCCAAGAGCCGGTTCTACAAGTAGTACTAACAGCGGACGTGTCCCTGACAGGCTGGGGAGCCCATCTCCTTCAATACAAAGTACAAGGGCTCTGGATAAACAAACAGAAAAGGCTGCATATCAACCAACTGGAATTGCTAGCAATATTCCTAGCCCTAAAAGCATTTCAGAAATACTTGTACAGCAAAACGGTGTTGATCCGGACGTACAACATGACCGCGATGTACTATATCCAGAAACCGGGAGGAATGCACTCTCCACAGCTGTCCCATCTGGCACAAAGCATCTGGAAGTGGGCGATTCCAAAAAACATTTTTCTCCTAGCAGAACACCTTCCAGGGAAGGAGAATCAAGTTGCCGATCTGCTCAGCAGGCACAGCCAGCAACTGCACGGATGGGAGATTCACCCCCAGGTCCTTCAGCCATTCTTCTTCGAGGAGTGGGGTCACCCAGAAATAGACCTGTTCGCCACAAAAGAAAACTCGAAATGCCAATACTTTGCCGCCAGGTTCCCACATCCTTTGTCACAGGGCAATGCGATATGGATGAACTGGTCAGGCAGATTTGCGTACTTTTTAGCCCCAACACCACTGATCCTGCTAGTGGCACGCAAACTGCGGTCACACTCCCTCACACTAATCCTAGTTGCTCCCACATGGGCGAGACAACCATGGTTCACGACGTTCCTGGAACTCTCAGTAGTTCCCCATCAAAGACTGTGCCCTGCACCTCATCTTTTAACTCAGAACCATGGAGAAATCAGACACCCAGATCCCAATCAAATGAACCTAGCGATCTAGCTCCTGAGGTCTTAGAGTTTGGATACCTTAACTTGCCCCCAGATTGCATGAATATCATTAGGGAGGCAAGAAAACCAACCACACGAGCGTGCTATGCAGCTAAATGTGGAGAAGTGTGGCTCAGGGGTTAGAGGCGGCAGACCCGGAATCTGAGATCGGCCCTGGACCAGGGTTCAATTCCCCGCCTTGGCGGGTCTTGGGCTCAAAATTCCACGGACTCGATAATTCTCGCTCCGATGCCTTCTCGACTCACGGGTTCACACTCTGCGACTCTGGGCAATAGCTTGCTTAATCTCCACAACGGCCCCTCGCGGTGGGATGCCTGGCTTTCACCTTGTGGATACCCTGCTGGGGTTATCTCACAGGGGAATACCAGGACAGGTTCCCTAAGCAAGCGCCGGGAAACCCACTGCGGGTAGCTGTGCGCTATATAAGCTCAACTACATACATACATAAATGGAAGAGATGTGTTATTTACTGCAACAAATCAACCCCTTCGACGCTTCAATTCAAAATATTATATTTTACCTGCTGCACCTACAAAGATGTAACTTAGCATACTCTTCAATACGACTACACCTCGCTGCCATAACAGCATATCTTCAAAACAGGCAACACCTTTCACTGTTTAGAATACCTGCAATCAAAGCCTTCATGGAGGGTTTGAAAAGGGTGATTCCTCCTAGGCACCCCCCTTCCCCAGTCTGGAATAGTTCTTACCAGATTCATGGGTCCTCCTTTCGAACCTTTACATTCATGCGAACTACAATTCCTAACGTGGAAAGTTGCATTCTTGGTGGCCATTGTAGGAGAGTAGGGTCTGCAATCCTATGGTCAGCCCATATTTTTGCTTTTTGCTTCACTGGTTTACGACTTTCCCTGGCTGTGGGCCTGCTAATCAGACCCACAGCCTAGCTGTTCTCTCTCTAAATTGACATCCATGTACCTTAAGTGCATTTACCAATTGGTATTGGGTCACTCTTGTAAATCCTTGTACAGTGTACCATAGGTACCTAGGGCATAAGTGCACCCAAGGCCTACCAGGGGCTACAGCATGTATTGTGCCACCCCTGGCTGGCCATCTAAACAGACACACCTGGCTGGTAACACAGCTGGGGCAAGGTGGTGTATTCACCCTTTGATTTAGATATAGTATACCTATATCTAACCCTAAAATGGACACATATTCTCCTATAAGTCACTCCTATGGCAAGCCTTAACAATCCTGGAGGCAGAGTGCTTGGAATTATGTGAGATGATGCTCTAGCAAAAGCTGAGCCTGTCTGCAGCTTTCGAAACCAAGTCCTTTAGCTGTTTCCATGATAACGCTATACCATATACTCTTAAGTGCATTATAATCCTCGCGGTTATTGCTAACTTTGGCATAGCATTATCAAAACATGTCGAGTAAGGTGTCATATGAATTGGAATACTACCCCCTCGCCAGTTCTGGCGACGGGGGTAGCATTCCACCCTTTTAGAGGGACACAACATGTATGTAACTGTGAACCCCGGTTAGAGTTAACTCGAGCCTCAGCATCACAAAATGGATGCTGCCACCACAGACACAAGTCTGACCTCCTGCTGCTGGGAGTCCTTCCAGCGAGGGAGGCCTGGCAAAGGGTTTTTTGCATTGGGAGGTGCTAGCACCACCCCAGACAGGATTTTGTGTATTGAGGTCGGACAGGCTGAAAGGAATGAGACATGCCTGGGGCACATAAGGTGTCCCTGTTCATATCCCGGTTCAAACCAGTTGCGGGCACTCCAGCCCCAGCTCTGGCGCGAAACCGGACAAAGGAAAAGGTGGTGTAACCACCCCCCCCTTCCTGGTCCCTCCCATAGGAGGGACTAGTCATAGTACAGCCCCCTTTAGGAGAATAAAGGTAGGAGCTGGTCCCATTCCAAATTAGATTATCCTGATTTGAAACTCTACAAAGAAGAAACTCTGGACTTCGACATTCTGCTCCACAGAAGACTGAAGAAAATCTCCCTTTTGGCCAAGGAGTGACCACCCTGCACAAGCAGGCACCATCAAGCGTCCTAGCGGTTCACTTTGTCGTCCTTCCTGCCTGGAACCAGACTCCAGAGCCCGACGAGATCCGGACTTCCAGACCTCTCCGACCTCTACCTACATCTGCAGCACAGCTGAGATCCGTGGGTGCGACGAGACACATGGGACCGGCCATCTTGAAGAAACTGCACTTCGCTTCTAGCACGACTTCAGAGGCATCCTCGAGAAAGTGCTTTGGGGATTGAGAAGCCCCTGCCCGAGCAGCTCCTGCACAGAAGATCAGCCCTCCAGCATCCACGAGATCTGCGTGGGGCTCTTTTGTTTGATTGCTGCTCGACGCGTTGTCTGGTCACTTGCCGTCTGGCTAGTGACCTCCTAGACGACGATCCACGAAATCTACATCGCTGGTCTCGTTGCTCCAGACTGGCCCTTGCTTCCCTGCAAAGGAGAAGCACCCCGGACCCTCCTGGTTCGCACCATACGCCTTTTCCACTCATCGCGTGGGTTGCCTTTGCCAAGGCCTGTTGACGCCGGAACCAACACCGCCGACAGCGAGAGCCTGCGTGGGACAGCTTGTGCCTCCATCCTGGTCGTCGAAGACACCTACTGGTCCACGTGGCTGCAGAGTCCAGCGTCAGCTCTTCCCCTGATCGCAACGACAGCTCCTGGTTCCTTCCTGGTTCCACTCCGGTCACTGGCTAGTGACTTTGAACATTGTCCTCTCTGCTTTCAGGTCTTCATCTTCTTCAATCCACCCTTGGGTCGCTCCGGACAGCTTCCTCCAGGTCTCCTGCAGCATCTTTCTTCAAGGCTCCATAGACTTCGATGCAGAAACCTGACACACTTTCACTCCTATGCACCCGCAGCCCGTGGGTGAGGTAACGAGAGCATTTCGGTGCTCAAGGGTATATTGACTCTGCTAGTGTCCAGGTATCCAGTCGTTTTAGTCCTAACTAGTCGGAACTGTCTTTTACTTACCTTTTCGTAATTTGTAGTGTCCATTGACTTTGTCCCGCATCTCGCGTGTGAGTTCACACTCTGCACACGCGTCCCGTGGGCCTCCCGCTCCTTACCTAAGGTTAGGGTAGGGTAGTGTAGTCCCAGCGATCCTACAGCCTCTGGACATCTTCATTTCCTCTATCAATTTCCGTATACCATTTACTTAGTATATGGTTTGTCGTGCCCCCAGGGCACCATTGTAATTTGTGCAACCTATCGTATTTCTCTTAAGTGTCTTGTCATGTGCTTAGCCATCTGATCTCATAAAGAGTTCAGAGGTGTTTTGTTAGTAATAAATATTTTCATAACAACCTGTGTGGTGTCCTCTCATTTGGTATTCAAGGGGTTATATGTGGTAAAACAGCTGGCTTCACATGCCAAAAGAGTTTAGCTTAAGACTGCTTTGTCCATGCTACCATTAGGATAGCTGGTCTATAAGGTTGACTTACAACCAATAACCATAAGGGTTGTTTGGACTGATACAAGGTGATCACTAGAACTAGTGAGCATCATATATCAGGCCAACTTCTCACAGCCATCACCTCACTCAGAAGAGTGAGTGAATTACAAGCGCTAACAATTCAAGAACCTTTCATGCAGGTACATGCCAACAGGGTGGTTCTTAGAACAAACCCTAAATTCATGCCTAAGGTTGAATCCAATTTCCATATCAACCAATCAATAGAACTGCCAGTGTTATTTCAAAATCCACAGTCAGTAGCTGAGAGATCCCTGCACACACTAGACCTAAAGAGAGCTCTACTTTATTATGTGGACAGAACTAAATCCTTAAGGAAAACGAAACAACTGTTTGTTGCCTTTGCACCACAACTCAAAGGGAATCCAATTTCAAAATCAGGAATAGCCAGATGGATAGTTAAATGCATTCAGATATGCTATCAAAAGGCAAAACGCACTTTAACCGTCTCCCCAAGAGCACACTCCACAAGGAAAATGGGGGCATCCATGGCTTTCATAGGAAATATTCCTCTTGAAGATATCTGTAAGGCTGCCACATGGACCAGCATACACACTTTCACAAAACACTACTGTGTAGATGTGCAAACAAAACAGCAAGCTGCTGTAGGCCAGGCTGTTCTCAAAACTCTTTTTCAAACTGCTGCAGCTGGCACAGGTAGCCACCGCTAGAGGAGATACTGCTATACAGTCTGTGCACAAGATATGAATTCAGCAGCCTGAGCTGCCTGATCAACCGTCTTTGTTCAAGTCCCCTATTGTAACTCGTTTTCTGAAAGGCATCACATACACGTTTCCACCTGTTCCATTTATGATGCCTCAGTGGGACTTGAACCTGGTTCTTACTTATCTGATGTGCGCTCCCTTTGAGCCACTTCACAACTGTCCTATCCGCCTTCTTACTCTGAAGACTGCTTTCCTGGTTGCCATCACCTCTGCCAGGAGAGTGAGTGAGTTCCAGGCTCTTTCCTCTAAACCTCCTTTCCTTTCTGTCCATCCGGACAAGGTTGTGTTGCGGACTAGGCCCCCTTTCCTGCCGAAGGTTGTCACGGCCTTTCACATCGGGCAGTCTATCACCTTGCCCACCTTCTTTCCGCATCCCTCAAAGGAGGAAGAGCGGCTCCACCGTCTGGACCCAAAACGTGCAGTCTCCTATTTGGATCGCACACGCCAGTTCCGGGTGGATGACCAACTCTTTGTTGGCTACGTGGGCACTAAGAAGGGACGGGCGGTACACAAGCGGACCATCTCTCGGTGGGTCGTTTTGTGTGTCAAGGCTTATTACTCCTTGGCAAGGAAGGAGCCTCCTGTAGGGCTGAGGGCCCATTCCACTCGGGCCACGGCGGCTACCACTGCCCTGGGTCGGGGAATCCCCCTGCAGGACATTTGTCAGGCAGCTACGTGGGCCTCGCTGCGCACGTTTGCAAGACACTACTGCCTGGACAGCCAAGTCCGGAAGGATGGCTTCTTTGGCCGTTCCGTCCTCCAGGACTTTCTGGTGTGATTATTGGTTCGCAGATCCACCACCGGGGTTGGTATTGCTGGGGTATCTATTCAAAGTTAAGGAATCTAATACTAACCTGTTTCTTTACGATGAACAAGTTACTTACCTTTGGTAACGATATATCTGTGAGAAACAGTAGTTAGTATTAGATTCCTTACCACCCCACCCATCCTCCCCGTTCTGCAAACCGATATCTAGGGTTAAGGTCACTTTCAGGGCCCTAGTTTCAATGGCACCAGTGTTGGTTTTTGAGATGGCTCTGCGTTTTTGGCGCGGAAAAGCTGTGTCTAAGAACTGACGTCCGCACGCGGAGGCGGCGTCTAAGTACTCCGACGTCATCACGACACCCACAACGCCGACGACAGACGCGGAGCCGCAGACGACGCCTACCGACGCGCAAGGGTACTGCTACACAAAAATTTCCGGATCCAGTCTGACGCCTGGGGATATTCTAAGGTAAGGAATCTAATACTAACTACTGTTTCTTACAGATATCGTTACCGAAGGTAAGTAACTTGTTTGTTACTGTCAAAGGAAGTGTGTTATTCTTTTTACTTTCCTGCATTGACTTCACACTGTGTGTGTTGGTTTGAATATTATGTACTGTGTATACTGTATATATATTGTTGTCGGTCCGTCCGTGTGCCTCGAAGGCACGGAAAATAACGGAACCGACGTCATCACGCCGACTAGGCTCTCTTATGGCGCCAGTGACGTCAGCGGAACCACGTGCGGAGCCATGCTACAGTAAAGTCGTCCTCGTCGGCGTGGAGAGTTACAAAACATTACTGAATGCTGCTGCCGCAGGTGATATTCACAAGGTAGATACTGTATCCACCAGAAAGTGTTACCGAAGTAACTACTAGAGAATTTTTTTTAATTTTAGGCAGTGTTTTTTTTGTTTATTTATGGCCCAGACTTTCTGCCTTGTACCTGCAAAAAAATGTAATTGGCTGCTTTGAGCTAAAACATTCATTATGACCGACTGTAAGGGAACTCTACTCAAAGGTTCCAAGTGACATTTTCAAGAAGCAGGAAATTGCCAGACTTTTAACTTCGAGTCTTCGGTAAAACCTTGCTGCTATGACCGGCAGTGATCTTAGTAGGAGAACAGGAGCGCTAGTCCCTTGCGTGAAGAAAAGCCCAAAAAACGGCCCTGCCTTCTTAACAGATGTGTGTAAGTGGTCTAAATTGACTGAGACACCCAGACATAAAAAGCAGTGACAAAACATTACCTGAGGACATTGTGAGGCTTTTTTGCCTTCATTTGCAATAAGACAGAAAAACACCCACCATTTAGTACCCTTAAGGTGTCCTGGACTTCCCTCATTCAGAATTCACTCATTAAGACCGATCTGTGTTCATCACTGCTGCCTTTGAAATTGTGTTCTGCATGCTGGGCTGGCAACCTAAATCCAGGTGCTGTTTAAAACACTATTAAGATTAAGTATATCTCACAATGTAAAGTTGTGGTACACGTACTCTAAATTCTATTTAAAACTTTGGGAGACTTTGGTTCCATTGGATGCCCACTGGTCCCATGGGTGCTTCACCATCAACATCTTTGACTGTGATAGTTCAAATGCTGAATTAAGGACATCTAAAGTTTGATACCCCAAGGGCACTTCATGGCACTATTTATTTATTTATTTATTTTACACATTTGTAGAGCGCTCTGTTACCCGGAGGTGTCCTGGCGCTGGAAGGATAGGCTGGTGTGAAGAAGCGTGCTTACAGAGTGAAGAGCCAAGTTTTAAGTCCTCTTCTGAAGACCATCAGGTTCTGAGTCTGTCTGAGCCCAAGTGGGAGTTTGTTCCAGGCCTCTGCCGCTCCAAGAGAGAAGCTCCTACCGCCCCAGCGAGCTTTTTTTGTTCTGGGGACTGTGGCCAGGGCCAGTTGTCCTGACCTCAGAGTTCTAGCTGGTTTGTGCCAGTGGAAAAGAGATTTCAGGTGCCTGGGGCCTGTATCGTGGAGGGCTTTGAAAACCATGCATACCGCCTTGAAAATGATTCTTTTACGGATGGGTAGCCAATGTAGTTTTACCAAATCTTGAGATACCGAGGAGAATTTGGGTGTGTCAGTGATAAGGCGGGCGGCTGCATTTTGCAGTAATTGAAGTTTGTTGAGAACGCACTGCTGGGCGTTTAGCATCAGACTGTTGCAGTAGTCTAGGCGTGAAAGCACTAGACCTGTGACAATTGTTTTCCTATATTTCTTCTCCAGATATGGTAGAATTTTTCTGATAGTTTTGAGTGTAAAGTGAAGGGAGGAGGAGAGGGCGTTCACCTGGGATTTGAAGGTCAGGGTGGAATCCACCAGAATCCCGAGGTTCTTCACTTTGTCCACCGGCTCTGGGAGAGGTCCCATTTCGTCGGGCCACCATCTCGGGGACCAGAAGTTATCTTTGGCACCAAAGAGCAGGACCTCGGTCTTTGAGGAGTTTAGCTTAAGACAACTTTGAGCCATCCAGCGGCCTACTTCGGACATGCAGTTTCTAAATCTGTCCGCGGTGTTTTGTGTGTTGCCGGGAAGAAGGGACACCACAATCTGTGTGTCATCGGCGTATGCCGTAAGTTGAAAGCCGAAAGATCGAATTACCGGGGCGAGGGTAGAGACATACACATTGAAAAGGGTTGGGCTCAAAGAGGACCCCTGGGGGACACCACATGGAAGTACAAAAGGGCGTGATTCGTAGCTGCCCAGTGCCACTGTCTGGGATCTATCAGATAGGAAGGCTTGAAGAATTTTACTCTACTCTGCATTTCTCTGTAGAAAATACTTGTAAAGGTCAGTTGCATCTTTAGTTGATCTACTTTGGTTCCGTGTCCCTACAGGACCTCCGGTTCGAGTCTTTGAACTGCATCTGGATACTCACACCTTCATTTTTTGGCTTCTTTTGGAAATTTGTTGGTTTGATGGTTGGAGTGTCTGCCAAATAAAGTTTTGGGATGCTTTTGAAGAGAAACTAGACAATTGGCCACCTTCCAATCTGATTGCACAACACTGAGTTAGATACAGTTTCTGCTCCCTTCTAGATTCATATGCATAACTTATGTTTCTCCTTCCATCTTTATGTGATACAGTTGGCATCTCTGTTAAACTATTTTGGCTTGGTGAATAATGTGTTTAAAAAAAGAAAAAAAAATTGCCAGTTTAATGTTTTACATGTCTGAAGTAACCAGAATATTGAGGAACTGCTAGAAGAGGTAGTTGGAAACTCAAGTAAAAATATATGCATACATTGCGAAATTCATGTAATGTTTCCCCAAAAGGGGGGGGGGGGGGGGTTAATATTTCTTTTCTTGCTTGTGATGCAAACGCATGTGGAAAAATGTTAGTCTCATTTTGAAAAAAGATAAATGTTTTAAAGTTGTTGATGCAAACAGTGGCCATTATCAGGAGATAGTCAGAGTTTCATGCTTTAGGGTTCAGGATTTAGTCTTCCCCCAGAGGAGAGTTTTTAAAACCTTTAACATGGCAGGCAAGTATAAACGAGTGCGCAAACTTCATCTTAAGATAGTACAAAGGACGTGCTTGTTTGTTCATCTCTCGTTCCATGTTTGTGCAACAGATGACAAAGTGAAACAATATTTTTGCCCCAGCTTTCCCCGGTCAAGGTTTAATGGGAAGCAAGCTAGTAATGATCTAGAGATTCCCTCTGATGTTCATCCACTTTTCATTTTTGGTGTTCTTTATCTCCTTTGCTGGTTTTTTTCAAGTTCTGAGCATGGTTTTCGGTCAGCTGCATTTTTAGCTATGGCTTAGCCTTATTCCAAAATTAGTGTCTAAAAAATATCAGAAATTGTAAATAGGTTAAATTGCACTTCCTTTTGAAAAAACATGTTGAAAGCAGTATCAAGATGTAAATTTTATTTAGAAGACATAGGATAGTGCATTGATGTAAGTCTAGTCCTGGAACAGAACGTGACACACGATGACATGTTAGAAAAATCTAGTGATTAATTAAGCCTATGATTCCAATCTTTTGCACGTAGCCAGTTTGTCTTACAGATTCTCCATATAACATATTAATCTCCTTTTTATGATTACATTTTTTTTATATATCACTAAATGTTTGGAAGAATGCAGTAATGTAGACTTAACTGATGAATTGTTTTAATAGGTGATTCAATGCCTCTTTATTCAACGTGGAGACTGAAAGTGATGGAGCATAATCAGGGAGAGCCCCTACCTTTCCCTCCTACTGGAGGATGTTGGTCACCATTGGTCGATTACTTGCCTGAAACATCATCAGCTGGAATGTCTCTTCACAGGTAAAAAAAAAAAAAAAAACATAACCATGTATCTGTTCTCTTTGTATAGTTTACCTTGGTTTGTCATCTGGCATCGTGCTGCAAACACAGAATATTGCAATTTATGGTGATTAATCAATCAAAAGCATTTCTTAAGTGCTACATTGTCATTCCTAGGGGTATCTGGCTGCTGTCTTCGTTGAAGAGCCAAGTCTTGAGTCTTTCTGAAGTCTGCCAGCGAGGGGGCTGTTTGGAGCTGAGGGGGGAGCTTGAAATTCTGTTATTTAATTTTTACATATTGTAAGTCTTCGCCAACAATTGTTTGCTTGATTAGAAGTGCCAGCCATTCTCTTGTGTGTATTCATTACTGGTGCCTACCGCAGACAAGTTCTGCTGGTGTATAGTTAAGCTGTAGCAGGTACATGAGCTGAGAGGCCCTTCACAGTGGTGTATTACTTTTAAAAGAGCTGGTGAATAATAACCACACAATGTATTTGACTTGATAATATCTCTAAATCTTTTTCATTTGAAATTTAACAGTATTTCCTATAGTGTCTAGTCTGAGGAGCACTAGTATAGTAGAATTTGTGGATTGCGAAGAATTTCTTGATTAGTGAGGTGAGACTAATTCTATACTCCCTTGCACCAGGGTCAGATAGCTAGAGGTGCACATACCAGCTCCACAGCCTACTCTGTAGCCATTGGGGAACTCTGCCTGTTCCCTTGTCCTTAATGCTTGTATCTGAAGGGCTGTTTGGCTAGGTCGTGATGGGCTCTAGGAAACCAGAGAGGTCTGAGACCAAAGTAAATACTCTTAGAAGCTGGATTCCTATTTTCCTGCACCCTCTGCCTGGATGTGTATAGAAAGACTTGTTTGGCACCCACTGGACTGGTGTTAAGTTTGACTTGGGTAACTAGCCTATAAAATATTAAGCTTGGACACTTTCTAGTCTTGAGCATGGTTCCAGCTTCACATGCAAATCAAAGCTTCATAAGCCCATAGGCTCTATGGTGTGTTTAGTGAAGTTTCCTCTAGCTTGCAATGCTTGTACACAGTTGACAGGATAATAATAGAGTTGTTATTAATTTCAGAGCTAACTGATGTTAGCTCTGTTCTATAGACTTAGACTCTTGCTGTATATTTTCTGTTCTAGCAATTTGCCACATCTGATTAGGTATTAACACAGTCGTTTGAGGCATGTGAGCTATAGATCACATGCTTTGCAATTCCTGCCATGTAGTGATTGGTTCGGATGTTTGCAGTTTGTTTTTCTTTGAAGAAGTCTTTTCAAGTCACGAGGTAGATGACTCCTCCTTTTA
This sequence comes from Lissotriton vulgaris, assembly GCF_964263255.1. Classification (NCBI taxonomy): domain Eukaryota; kingdom Metazoa; phylum Chordata; class Amphibia; order Caudata; family Salamandridae; genus Lissotriton; species Lissotriton vulgaris. The sequence continues at coordinate 2,105,733,487 of NC_141689.1, forward strand.
GGTGATAGTGCGCATGGGCATCGACTTCATTGTTAGATTGTTTTTGTCTGCCATCGGGTTCGGACATGAATTTCTGCGCTCCGGCTTGACACTGTTTCTTCGGTTTCCCTCGGTGCGCAATACACTCCCCCTCGACTGTTGTTTTCCGCGTATCTTATTTACTTCTAAAAAAACTTTCTTTTAATCGGTAAGCTCGTGGAAGTCCATCGGGCCTACCCACGTCAGTCCGCTTCGCTGTCAATGGAACGAACTCATTTCAAATTCTGCCCTCTGTGCCACGCGAAGTTTCTACGCACCGACTCACACAAAGTGTGCAACCTGTGCTTGTCTCCAGAGCACAGAGAAAAGGACTGCAACGTGTGCAAGGCTTTCCGGTCCAAGAAGACACTTCGCGACAGTCGTGTTCGAAGTTGCGACATGCAGAGCCAAACACAAGTTCCATTCCGGACCTCTTCGGAGCAGATTCAGAACAAGAAACCGGAGACGCCATGGGAGCCGAAGAACAGGATCTCATCTCCATCTCAGACTATGACTCTGAGGGAGAAGACGAAATCCCGCATGGGCAGCGTACCATGAGTACAGATCTTCCCTTGCCCCAAAGTCCACCTCAGTCCAAGAAGGCTGCTCGGTCCAAACCCCGCCTCCGGGCCTCGGTCGGCACCGAGAACATGTTTCCGGCACCCTGCCCTCCAGCTCGCCACCGAAACACACCCAAAAGCCTTCCGGCTCTGAGCCGAACCACCCAAAAATGGGCTTTGATCCGAAACCTTTGAAGTTGAAGACAGACTCTGACCCGCTCCCTTCGCGCCAAAAACACTTTTGGATCTGAAATCATCAGGTCCAAAACCACAGCACTAAAACCATCAGCATCGAAACTTTCGGCACCAAAACAATCGGACGTGCCTTTTCCATCTCAAGAACAGCATTTCGATGCTTTAGCGACTAAACCGGACCCGAAACAGAGACAGTTGTATATCCATTCAACCTCTAGACATATTACCACAAAAGTGACACTCAAAAGGAAACCGGACACAGAGGAGACTTACCACATTCATTTAAAGAGAAAGAATGTCGTGACTAATCCTTCTCCTCCTCCCCTTCCATCTCCTTCTCCTCAGCCTCAATCTTTCATGATTTCACCTGAGCACCTAGCACCACATACACCTGAAGATAAGGATGATGAAGATGGGGACAATGCATCACTACTCTCAGACCTATGGGCAGATTATAATACCTTTTTGGTAAAGAAGAGAGGGACCCCTTAAAACCAAAGAAATAGGGTACAATGAGACCATATATAAAAGAAAGAGTTTCCTTTGGACTACCCAAAGAAGAAAGATTATACTCCTGGCCACATCTACTCAACTGGCCTCAAGCAGCACACTCTATAAACCACTTCACATACACCATACATTGGAGGGAGATATAGTAGCAAGCCCAAGGTCACAAAGCAGGATTATAAAAAAATGGAAAAATGTATTGATCAATATATCAAAACGAAATACAGGAGGAAATAAGCGTTATTTCTAAGAATAAAAACAATCAAAAACAATATTAAAAAACCTTATGTATTACAGCACATAGTCAAAAACTGCATGTTATATATACATAATTGGCAATATTCATATGTAGTATTACTAGCTAAATCGATTTCTAACAACTCTAATAAAAAAAACAGTATCTAACAAAGAGTACGCATAAAAGAAAGTGCACTTTGTCATTGACTAGATACACATCCGTAATTAAACAGTGTACAGCAGTAGAACCTAATGTCGCACAGTTATTTAGTGATCTGTGGTGCCAGCCTTGTGACTGATTGTTTTATGTGCCGTCCTTTCTTTGATTGTTTGACAAGTATGAGAAAAATTATTTGAGCAAGAGTCACATATATGGTCTTGAAAAAGATGGTTCAATAATAATTTCCATCGAAATGTGTCAACACCACATAACACAATCCGTCACAAGGCTGGAACCACAGATGACTAAATAACTGTGTGACATGGGGTTCTACTGCTTTACACTTTTTAATTAAGGATGTGTATCTTGTCAATGACAAAGTGTACTGTCTTTTATGTGTACTGTTTGTTAGATGATAAAAAAAATTGTTTTTGAGTTTTGTGTTAGAAATTGATTTATCTAGTCAGACTGCATATGAATATTACCAACTACGTTGTATAACATGCAGTCTTGTTTTTAACTACGTGTTGTAATGCATAAGGTTTTTTAATATGTTTTAAATTGTTTTTATTCTTAGAAATAACGCTTATTTCTTCCTGTACTTCGTTTTGATATATTGATTAATACATTTTTCAAATTTTTATAATCTTGATTTGTGACCTTGGGCTTGCTAGTGTATCTCCCTCCAATGTATGGTGTATGGGAAGGGGTTTATAGAGTGTGTTGCTTGAGTCCAGTTGAGTAGATGTGGCCAGGTGTATAATCTTTCTTCATTGGGTAGTCCAAAGAAAACTGTTTCTTTCAGATTATGATACTGACTATTCCACAGGAAAGGACCCTGACCTGTACCCTACCAAGCCCACTCCACCAGACGACAGCGTAGGTTACATAGAACTGCTGTGTAGAGCTGCCAACTACCATGGTGACACCTGAAGAAAGAATCCCATAAAGAGGATTTCCTTTTTGAAACCCTTAGCAGCACACAGAAGTCATCGCACACACTCCCTATGCTCAAGGGTGTGATCAGAGATGTTGATGACATATTTACTGACCTCGGCATGACCCGTATCCTTACCCCTAGGGTAGATAAAATGTACAAGCCAGCATCTTCTGACCCAGTGTACATAAAGGGACAATTACCATTGGACTCCCTAGTGATGTCCAACGCACGTAAAAGGACCAACTCCCAAACTACAGGAAATGGTCCACCCCCAGATAAAGAATCTAAGCTTCTTGACGCTTCTGGGAAAATGGTAACCTCTCAGGCAGCAAACTTCTGGCGCAACTCTAAGTCGCAAGCGATGCTCACAAGGTATGACAGGGCATATTGGGACGAGATGGAGCACCTGCTCCAAATTCTGCCCTTTGAACATAAATCTAAAGCACAAGACCTAGTGCATGTCTTAGGACTTCAGAGCAGACGGGAACCACGACCAGAATGGCCCAGCTGTTTTGTTTTTCTCCCCACTGCAGATCAACCGACAACCATGGGAGCGTCAAATGCAAGAGGCCAGTTAGCCAAGCATCTCTGCACCTGAGTCCCCCAAGTCCGGGTTCACAACTTCCTGCATACCCTTGGCTTAGGGGCTCCCACAACATGGGTTTCCCTTTGGGTTCAGCCGGACATGTCCCCCTTTGCAGCTCCTTTGTTTCAGGTTCCCTTGACTTTACCATTGTAACACTCAAGGCTACTGTCTCAGCCAGCGTCTATCTGCACCCAGACACACCAGGGCAGATAAAGTGAAACTGCTAGTTGTCCTTTGGACCTTGGCCCCATAGCACCTTGTCCCAAAGGGCACCTCTGAACTCCGACTGTAAGTACTGTTTTACTACATGCGTTTTTCCTTCCAAAGGTTAACATTGTAGCGCTTGAGGCTAATGCCTCAAAATTTTTGTTCGAGTTATTATATTGTTTACTTCTAAAATTGATATCTCCAATTGTTATTCTAAAGATCTGGTGTAAATTCTATAAAAATCGACTTTACATAAATTGGTCTTAGATTTCTTATTGAATGTGTGAACAATGTATTGACTGTGTCTGTACAACAAATGCTTAACACTTCTCTTTGATAACTGTAAGCTGCTTGACCACACCTCCACAAATAGAGCACTTAAGATTTTTAAAGTAAGCTCTGTAAACCATTTAGGGTTGTCTGGACGTTTTACATGGTGTGCCCTTAGATTGGTGGCACTACTTTAAAGCCAGCATCCTCAAAGGTAAAGTATCAGAATCAGGAGATTTGTCCAAAGGCTTAATGCCTCCCTGGAAAGCCCGGTAAAGTGCCAAATATATACAGAAGGGCCTCTGCTTGCTGCAGTGTCATTGATGGACCTCGCAATTCTGCTCCAGGACCAATCTCTCGGAATCTGCTGCAATGGAGTTCAGGAGTGAAAGCCGAGGCACGTTGACACCCTTGTACCCTCTCTGGAGTCTGAAACGGGCTGGAAGGGTCAGAGTCCTGCTTTGAGGTAAGCTTTTTCTTAGATTCACTGGAAGACTTCCATTGTGAGGATTCAGCAGGAATGACTTTGAAAGTGGGAATGTGACCTTTCCTTCTCCTGGTCGTGGCATGGTGTTGTCTGTTTGATGACAAAGTTTGGCCTCGCCTTCCTAAATTACCTTTGAGGTTATCTTGGCACTGTTTTTGCAGGTCTTGGAGTTGTAGTCTGACCCCAGGTAAAACCAACAAACTTGTTGAGGGTCCGTCCCAAATATCTGTTTGCGACAGTCCCTACACGGTTTAAACCATGATGTTTTAGGGGGTGATATTTCCCCTGCACACTTAATGAATTTGGAAAAAAGCTGGGCCAAAAAATCAAATAACTCTCAAATGCCATGTGGGAGGCAGAAATGGAAAGCAACTGTCACCATGCTTGGGTAGCTCTTATATGCAGCTAAGCTAGTTACGTCTGGAGTGAAATGGCAGCAGCTTGTAGCCATACAATACCATTTACTGATATGCAGGAAATTGCCTACTCCAATCTGATGCCTGGGGGTATAAACAAGTTGAGGAATCTGCAGTTAGATTTTTCCAGCAGAGTTTTTAAGCATCCACCAACCCACCTCACCTAGTTTAGTGATTCAACTCACTTTGGCGGACTCAAAGCAGAGTGCTATATTTAATAAATCTGATACTGGAAACTGTGCAGGATTATTATGCTGAGATGTTTGGTACCAAACATCCCATACTTCACTGAAGCCATCATGGTGATGGGAAACTCGTAATGACAAATGTCCAGTCAATGCACTTGCTATGGCTTCCCTGGTCACTTAAAATAACCAGGAATCGACATGGATATTGCAGGGGAATATCTGCTCATGCAGTTTCCCTCACAGGAGATATAGTGTACCCTGCCTTAGGGCTAAGGCCTGCTAGAGGGGTGTCTTAGGTATATCCCATGCTGTGTCTGTGGGCGTGGCACACAGCGATGTGTGCCATGTTGACTCTTCAGTTTTGTCTACACCAAGGCATGCAGTCTGCTATAGCAGAGTGCTGGACCTTGGTTAGAAGACCCTGGGGAGACAATTCATGCTGTTACCCTTGGGGTCCTCCTTCAGTGCCAATGCCCTAGGTACCAGGGGTACCATTTACTAGGGACTTACAAGGGGTGCTGAAGTGGTGCTAATTGGGAGACAAAAAGGGTACAGTGTAGGGAATGAGTTCTTGCACAGGAGACCTGCTTGGCAGGGACCCTGTGCACTTCCAGTCAAGTTAACAGAAAAAAACAGGCAAAAGTGGGGGTGGGGTACTGCAACAAGCACCCTGTTTCCTCCACAGAAGAAATAGTGTATAGTATTTAAACAGCAAAAAAAGAAATGGATACTGTGAACTTGAAGGTGAGCTGACTGTACCCAAATGGAAATGGCTAGGTCGACATACACTTTAGTGTAAATGCACTGCCACTGAGGTCTGGTCAGCAGGCCTATGTGCAATCTCAGAGTCGAAACACTAGCAGCATAGGTCAAAAACCTGGCGGTGACCATACAAAATTATTTCCTTACACTGACCATATTTAACAGCTGCTCTTTAGATATATTGTATGGTGCCGGCATTAAAATGCGCTCTGTTTAGCCACTGTTTAGCCACAAGTGACATCCTCCTGACTGTTTTTAACAACTCCTTATAGCATGGCATTTTTCCTGACCCCTGGTTGGTAGCCTTAGTGAGTTCTCTACTAAAGAAGGGTGCCCAGAGAATGATTGATATGAGAAATGTTAGGCCAATCTCATTGCTCCCTTACTCAAAATTCTGAAAAAAGTGGCCCTGCGTCACCTTCAGGACCTTGTATAAACTAGTTTTCACCCTGATCGTAGCACCATGCTTGTGGTCTATCTCCCTTCAGTGATTTTACCAGCTCATTGATGGAGACATCGACAGGCTAGTCATGTTCGACTTGTTGGGCTCATTTGATACCATTGACTACAATATCCTTCTTAATACTTTAGAAGCCATCAATATTACAGGACAGTCCAGAAGGGAATAAAATATTTAATTTCATAGTTGTCATTCTTCATCTGTTCTCTTGAATGGCACTTTTGAAGGACTACTGACCAGGGCTGGTGCCTGCGTAACATCCAGTCTTGCAGAGATGAGAGGACATGACCTGAAATTTGAACTTTGTGCTGTACTAGACGAGGGTCTGCTGGATGCCTTGAACCCTACTGGATGAAAGGGAAGGAGTTTGACTGGCACTACATAAGGAGAGACTATCGAGAAGGCGAAGTCTGGTGTGTCCCTGGACTGTCGGACACCCAGAGAAAGCTAACTGCATTAAAAGAAGGCCTGGCGCATCCTGCCTAGGGTCCCGCCTTTTCTTAAATGTTCCTGGTAGGACCCTGGTAAAGCTTAAGTGACTTCAGCTGCCTTGGTTATTGTCCGCTTGATCAGAGCTGCAACTGTCATCCCAGTGGGAGGCTGCATTTTGATTTCATTTGCCTTTGTGAATGTATCAGTTGGTGCTGCAACAGCCTTAGTGATCCTGTAAGCCCAGTTGGGCCTGTCCTACCTTCATCATCGGCCATTAGCCCAAGCAGGTCTGCATCCATCTCAACAGCTGGGCAAGGCCAGAGCAGCCAAGAATTCTGCTATGCTAGGGATGCTGATTGTCGCTTAACTAAACTCATACTGCTGCTTGAGATGAGACATGCCAAAAGAACAGATCTGCTATGCTATCTTCCATAGTTGCTGAGTGGGAAAACTTGGTGATTGTCAAAATAACAATACAATAAAACAATGTACTGTGATTACTTACCAGTGGATGAGATTAATTAATCACTTTTTTTAATACTTTAGAGTGTTGCCCTAAGAGGGACGGGTATGCCCAGACTTGGGCCTGTGCAATTTTTTTTACTGGAACCAGGCTATTCCTGGCTGATGAGCCCTGAAAATCAGTCCTGAGTTGCATGTGTACAGGTTCAGGGACGGCCTGACTTGGCATTTCGGTCTGGACTGTTCCCATTGGAGCAGGGTCAAGACGGATTTGCAAATAGCGGAGTCCAAACTGAGGTGGCATGGTGTGCGAAAGAACAATGGATTGGGATGTGACTAAAGGCAATTACCAGTGGCTGAGATTAATTCAAGCATCACATCCATTTTTTTTTTTTTGTTCAAATTTGTTTTATTGATTTTAGAACAAGACAAGTACTTTGCATTTCTTATGTATGTCCACAAGGATACGCTAAAGGCAGACTGTAATATTCGCATTACATTTATCCGAACATTGTATTCGGGGGCCCTTTGATGTGGCAAGTGTCCTTGAATGTCACCTTAGTTTCGTCTTGCGTTTCTGGACTTATGACTCTCTTGAGAACAAAAGATTGAAACAAAACCCTCCCCCCTTCCCAAAAAGAAACCCCCCCCCCCCCCCCCGCCCTACCCCAACCCGTGTGCCGTTTCATACATCTAAATATGGAATTATGTATGAGAGTCTCATGGTGCCTGTGGTCTGGACTCTGAGTCAGCGTGTTGCGCCTCAGTGAAGCGTAGTAGGCGAATATATTTTGGGCATGTTATTTCGTTGAATTCCATTGATAAAAGCGACAACAACGGCTGCCAGACTGTGTGGAAAGAAGCCATGGATTGTGTTAGTGTTGCTTGGATGCCCTCCATACCCAACATGTACCAGAGTTTATGTAGCCAACCCGTGGGTGTGGGCCGTGTATTTGTTCCCCAAAGGGATAGGATGTGCTAGGAGGCTGCCTGCATTGCCAGACCTATCTGTCCCCCTCTGGGGATTTCAGTGGAAATGTGAGCGTGTTTGAGAGTCCCAGAATAGTGTATGCAGGGAATCATGGAATTTCGGTATCAAAGTGAATGTCTGTCATTGAGGACTGATATCCAGTAGTCTGTGACCTCCCTGCAGTCCCAGAGAAGATGTGTCAAGGTACCTTCCTCACCGCACCCTCTAGCAAGTCGAGCTATGGGACAGATTGCCTCTATGCCAGAGGTCTTCAAACTTTTGTAGGTTGAGCCCCCCCAGCTAAATTTTTTTGGTCAGATACCAGTAAGTTGCGAGTTTCACTGCTGTCTCTCTGCCTGCTGTCATCCTAGCCATGTGATTGGCCCTGTAATATATAGATTGCCATTCCCTAGTTCGTGAGCGTTCGTCCCAGCTCCTCCTCCCAACTCCGCAGGCCGGCTGATTGGTGTATCTCCGGGGGTGGGGAAATCATCTTGTAGAGATTGGTAATTAATTTGCGATCTGATTCTTTAGTGACTAGCCATTTTTGGAATCCCTTTGTTTTCCTACCAACTAGGGGGATAACATCGGGGTGCGTTAGTCGGTGTCTGAATTGAAAGTATTGAAATTGTTGCGGAGCTGCAATGTCCTAAAGCTGTGGAAGTGCTGAGAACGGTAGGAATCCCTCTAGGTCAAAGAGATGGCCCACTGATCTACAACTTGACCCGCGCCATTATGGGAACATGTGGGTGTTTTATCCCTGGGGTGAAGTCAGGGTTATTAAGCAGAGGCGTTAGCGGCGACAGGAACGTCGTGAGCTCTCTTAGAGTTGCCACCGAGTCCCATACGCTTAACACCGTGCGAGTGATGGGCGATTTCTGGAGATATCTAGGTCTGTTTTTCCAGAGCGACGTCCGAGCCATTGCCCTATCTTGGTAGAGCCATCCCTGTAAAGGAGTGGAGTTTTTTAGAGAAGATAGAAGGCCAGATATTACGTAAACTGTGTAATTTTGGTGGGTCCGGGTCCTGGGGATCAAGTTCGGGCGCCATATTTGTTTGGGGCACTTCGGCGGCGGCCGCCATCTTTGAGCGGACTCGCGCGCGAAGGGATGACGGGAGAGCCTACTTAAAGTCGCTCCCTCACGCGCAGCGGGTCGCGCAGGGGGACGCCCTCGCTTAGCCTGAGTCGTGCCGGAGTCCTGCCCGTCTGCGCCCGTCAGCGTCCCGGAGGCGCCGGGGCGGCGGTGGACTGCGGCCCGGTCAGACGAGGGGGAGAATGATCACTTACACCTCGGCGATGCTGCGTGCCATGCAGACCTACTCCTGCTCCTGTCGCTCGGTTTTTCCAGGGCGCTTTAACGGTAAACGGCGCTGCCAGGCCTGCGGCTGGACGCCCACTTGGACACCGGTCAACGTGTACAGGCCTGTAGAGGCTCGTGTTAAGCACCTTTGTTTGCTGCTGAATACGAGGTTGCTGGGCTGTCATGCCCTGCACTTATATGATCTTCTTGTGAGGGAAAACCCCTTGTGTCTTCTCCTAACCGAAACTTGGCTGGGAGAAGCGTCGAATCCGGATATTTTCTCTGCTATTCCCCCGGCATATAACATCTTCCGGCAGGATAGAGGGAAGGGTAGGGGCGGTGGAGTAGCTGTGGTGGTGAGGAAGAACGTCTCCTGTTCTGTTCTCCCTCTGAATCCCATTGGGGGCTCGGAGTCCATTGCTTTTACGCTCAGACTGTCCCCGGCCCAAGCATTTAAGGGGCTGTTGGTCTATAGGTCGCCAGGCCCTGTGGGCTCCTTCTTGGAGGATCTGCAGATAGCGATTTCCGAGCTGGCGCTGACTACACAGCACTGTGTAGTGGCTGGCGACTTCAACTTCCATCTTGATGTGACAGGCGACCCGGACACTATCAAACTGCTGGACATTACATCTCCGCTGGGCCTTGCACCGTTTGTGTCAGGTCCTACGCATGAGAGAGGGCATACCCTCGATCAAGTGTTTTCATCAGTTCCGATTGCTGATGTAGAAACTTTGCCAGTGCTCTGGACGGATCATAGGCTGATCAAGTTTTCCGTGCTTGAGAATGGGCGGCCGGATAACATTGCTCCCATGTTGCCTAGACCAGCCTCGGGAGCGTTGCATAGAGTGACATCTGAGATGCTAGAGCAGGCGCTCGCGGAACATCCCTGCCACCTCTCGGGTGATCTGGAAAGAGACACGGAGGCTCTGCAGTCGTGGTTGATTGAAAGGCTGGACGATCTTGCCCCACTGGCAGCCCCTCGGTCCACGGTATTACGGCAATCTGCGCTGTGGTTCACAGAGGCGCTGCGGGTGGCTCGCAGCCAGTGCAAGGTTGCTGAGCGGGCCTGGCGCTTTCAGTACAATGGGGAGGCCAAACTTGTCTACAGGGCAGCTATAAAGGCCTATCACCGGGACATCCTAGGTGCCAAGAAAGAATACCTTGCTAGGAGGATTGAGGTGGCGGCGAACTCCTGTAAGGAGTTCTTCACTGTGGTGAAGGAGTTCACGACCCCCAGTTCCCACTCACCCCCGCCAGTATCATCGGATGCGTGGGCTTGTGATCTCGCCAGTTTATTCACCAACAAGATCAAGGCGATTCAGGCCTCCTTCTCGGAGAGCGTTGAGGAGGGTGGCTGCGGCCCCGGGGCGGGACATGAGCTATCGCCCACGCCTGCCGCAGTGCTGACAGATTTTTCTGCTGTCACTAGCGAGGCGTCGCGGGTGCTGCTTGCCAGCCTCAAATCAGGTTCGCCACTTGACCCCTGCCCTGCCAAATTTTTGGCTGGGATGGCGGCGGTGGTGAATCCTCTGGTTAATCCCATCCTCAATGCCTCCCTGAGGGAGGGGAAGGTGCCTAGCACCTGGAAGAGGGCGATGGTTATCCCCCTCCTGAAAAAGCCGGGTCTTGATGCCGAGGTCTTGAGCAATTCTAGGCCACTTTCACTTCTCCCGGCTCTGGCCAAGATCACCGAGAAACATGTCCATGGCGTCTTGTCGAGCTTTCTAGAAACCAACCATCTGCTCCATCCTTCCCAATCCGGATTCCGTCCCAACTTTAGCACGGAAACGGCGTTGCTGGAGGTATCGGAGATCATCAGGGAGACCTTGGATGTTGGTGGCAAGGCCATGTTAGTCATGTTGGACCTGTCGGCGGCCTTTGACACCGCCCCCCATGCGGCGCTCCTCGCCAGGCTCCATGACATCGGCATTAGGGGGACGGTGTTCAAATGGTTCACATCCTTTCTTGAAGGACGCCGCCAGACGATCTGGGTCTCCCAGAGCTCCGCCGAGATGCCGCCATTGGGGGTCGGGGTTCTATAGGGCTCTGTGTTGAGGCCATCGTTGTTTAACATCTTTATGTCCCCTCTGGCGGCGGCGGTGGAGGCTTACGGGGCCCAGATCGTGTCCTACGCTGATGACACGCAACTCCTCTTCACATGCGGTAAAGATCAGCCATTTGACTGAGAGAGTATTCGGGGCTGTTTGGGCATGGTATTCGACTGGTTCCAGCACAACAACCTGAAGGCCAACTCTAGTAAGTCGGCGGTCCTATTCTTCGGCTGTGTCACCGACCCTGAGTGGCAGCAATGGTGGCCGTCTGAAATTAGTCCTCCCGCACAGTCATCTTTGGTTGCCAAAAATCTCGGTGTCAAACTAGACAATAAGCTGTCACTGAGAGCTCATGTCCTTGGTCTGGCCGGAACCTGCTTCGGCATTTTGAAGATGCTCGGCAAGTTTCTTCCACTGCTTTCTGCGGAGCACAGGCGGATTACCGTGCAATCAATCAATCAATCAGTGACACTTGTAAAGCGCGCTACATACCCGTAGGGTCTCAAGGCGCTTGGGGGGGGGGGTGCCGCTACTGCTCGAACAGCCAGGTCTTCAGCTTCTTCCTGAAGGAGAGGTGGTCTTGGGTCAGGCGCAGGTCGGACGGGAGGGAGTTCCAGGTCTTGGCGGCCAGGTAGGAGAAGGACCTTCCTCCTGTAGTCGCTCTTCGGATGCGGGGGACGGCGGCGAGGGCGTGGTTGGCTGATCGGAGGTGGCGTTTGGGAGCGTAGAAGTTGACTCGGCTGTTGAGGTAGCTCGGTCCTTGGTCGTGTAGGGCTTTGTGTGCGTGGGTGAGGAGGCGGAAGGTGATTCTCTTGTTGATGGGGAGCCAGTGAAGGTCTCTCAGATGTCCGGAGATGTGGCTGGATCGTGGGATGTCGAGGATGAGTCTGGCTGAGGCGTTTTGGATCCGCTGGAGTCTCTTCTGGAGCTTGGCGGTGGTCCCGGCGTAGAGGGCGTTGCCGTAGTCCAGTCGGCTGGTGACGAGGGCCTGGGTGACGGTCTTCCTGGTCTCTGTGGGGATCCACCAGAAGATCTTCCGTAGCATGCGTAGGATGTTGAAGCACGCCGAGGAGACGCTGTTGACTTGCCTGGTCATGGAGAGGGAGGAGTCCAGGATGAAGCCCAGGTTTCGTGCATGGTCTGTCGGTTTGGGTGCGGTGCCCAGGGCGGGAGGCCACCAGGAGTCGTCCCAGGCGGAGGGTGAGGAGCCCAGGATGAGGACCTCCGTCTTGTCCGAGTTCAGTTTCAGGCGGCTGGTCGTCATCCACTCGGCTACCTCTTTCATCCCTTCGTGCAGGTTGGCTCTGGCGGCGGCGGGGTCGTTGGTCAGGGAGAGGATCAGCTGGGTGTCGTCGGCGTAGGAGATGATGCTGAGGTGGTGTTTGCGTACGATGGCCGCGAGGGGGCTCATGTAGACGTTGAAGAGGGTGGGGCTCAGGGATGATCCTTGGGGGACGCCGCAGATGACTTTGGAGGCCTCTGACTTGTACGGTGGTAGGCGGACGCGCTGTGTTCTTCCGTCGAGGAAGGAGATGATCCATTCCAGCGCCTTGTCCTGGATTCCGATGTTGCTGAGGCGCCGTATTAGGGTGCGGTGGCAGACCGTGTCGAATGCCGCGGAGAGGTCTAGGAGGATGAGGGCCGCTGTTTCTCCGTGCAGGCGCTTATTGGGTCCAGGCTCGATTACGCCAATGCCCTCTTTCTTGGCCTCCCTGATTACCTGGTCCAGCGCCTACAGGTGGCACAAAACTCTGCTGCCCGTGCCATCTTTGGCCTGCATAGGCGATCACGAGCTTCTGGGTTGCTGCAGAAGCTCCATTGGCTGCCTATCCGTAAGCGGATCATGTTTAAATCCCTTACGTTGATGCACAAAGCCCTGTTTGGCTCAGGGGCCGGGTATCTGCGGCGTAGGTTGGCCTTCTACCGCCCAGCCCGCTCACTGCGGTCCGAATCTCTTTTTACTGCCGTGGTTCCACGTGTGCGGAAGGCCTGCACTGGGGGCCGTTCCTTCAGCTTCAAGGCGCCCCAGTTGTGGAATTCTCTACCACTGGCGTTACGCAGTATCCCTAATCTGTTTCAATTTAGGAAGAGCCTGAAGACTTGGCTTTTTAATTTCTAGTTGCTTTTTGTGGGTCTTTTTCTCTTTCCTGTATTTGTTTTTCTTGTTATGTTATTACACACTGAGCCGCCTGTGGAAAGCGCCGGGACACTCTTTTAGAGTAGCCGTGCGCTATATAAACTTATTTTAACATAACATAACATAACATTTTAATACGCTAGTTCCTTCAGCTGCTATTAGATTGGAATTCGGACTAATAAGCACTTATATTCAAGGTATTTCCAGAGTTTTACGCTGGGGATACCAGTTAAAAACAGTGAATTTTATTCCCTAAGTGGTTTCATGTGTGAGGAAATTTTTGGTGGTATAGGGGGGAAATACTCTTTAGGTCGAGATTTTTCTTTGGCTTTAAACATTTTTTGTGTTGAGGAAGTATCTATGATTTCCCTCCCGCTAACAGAATTTAAATCCTTCTTAAAAAATTCAAGTGGGAGGATCAGTTTTAATAGAGATATTGTGCTATGTAATAAGGAGAGATTAAAAATAATAGCAACGTCTGCTTCCCCGAAACTGCCCCAGAAATATTTAACCTGGAACCTAGACCATTGAATAAGACGCTGGTTTGCCCTATTTAGATTTAATCTCCTACCTCTAAATGATTTAACAGCATATTGGTCCCAGAATTAAAAAAAATGGAAAAAATTGCAATTTCTGTGAGCTGAGTATCCAGAACCTCGATCATGTTGTGTTTGTTTGGCCGGCACTGGCCTTTCACCGTCGTCTTTGGCTTAGGCCGATGTTTTTACAAAATGGTGTTAAGGACGTAGCCTCAGCTCGCAACTTTCTTTTTAATCCCAAAAATGAAGCTGTGTGTGCAAAATTGTTTAACTTCTTTAAGGAATTTATGTACATATTTTAACTGAATATTTTCCAAGTGGGATTTCATTTTTGAACGGCTGATCTTCTTTTTAGTCATATTATCCTCTCTTGATTAAGAATGTATCTTGCACTATTTGGTCCTTATTTTATAGGCTGTGCTTATTAAATTTTTTATCCCAAATTGTAAACTTGCACATGATTAGGCTGCTTTTACTTGTTATTTGCACAGTTCAGGAAATGCTCTGTTCTCTCGTTGTTTGCTGCTAATTCTAAACTTTGCTCCTTAAAAGTGCTTTACGTTGTCTCGGTTGCTTTATAATTGCTATCCGCACAATTCTGGAAATGCCCTGTTTCCTCATCACTGGCTGCTAAATCCCAAACTTTTTATCCCTTGAAACTGTTGTATCTTGAAACATTTTACTATCTTGTTTCCGCTGCATTACCACATGGTTTTATTGCACTTTATGTATTAATTGGTGTGTAATTTTTAAGCGGACCTCATTGGAGTTCCAAAACTTTAATAAATTGAATTGAATTGGAAGAGCCATCTCTTCTCTGATTCAGGCCTGTACCATTCCACTAGATACCTCAGTTGTGCCGCCTGAAAATATTGCTGCAGGTTAGGGATCCCCAGGCCACCTTCGTCCGGCCCTCGAAAGGCCAAGCTTTTACGCATTTGCGGTCTTTTCCCTGCCCAGACAAAGTGGTGTATCGCCTCCTGCAGAGTGTTGATCGTTCCCGCAGGGGGCATCACTGGTGTAGTTTGAAAGATGTATAATAGTTTGGGGAGTGCCAACATTGTTACTGCTGTGATAAGCCCCAGTAGGGATAATGGTTGTGTTTGAGGCATGTGGGCTGCTGAATTCATATCTGTGCATAGATCGCCGCCTAGTGTTGGGTCCGGACGATTGCACATTGTTGTCCTGGAAGAGTCTTCGAAGTATCACTAGATAGGTGGCTCCTTCCCCGGACTTCTGTGCGCATGGGCATCCTCTCCATCCTCAGATTGTTTTTTTTCGCCATTGGGTTCGGATGTACTTTTCTTTGCTCAAGTTCGGAAACTTTTCTTAAGGCCAAAAGGCCTTTGGGGCGTTGGTATTGTTTCGATCGGTGGCAAAAAAAATTTCCAGTTATTCTTAAGCAGGACGTCTAAGAGAGCCGCGTGGCATTTTCAACACTGGTGACGATCGTCGATGGAACGGAGCCCGTTCAAACGATGGCCCTTTGTAACTCTAAATACCCGCACATCGATGTACACCCGGTGTGCAACAAGTGCTTATCACCGGAGCACAACGAGGACAATTGTCTAGCTTGTGCTCGATTCAGGTCAAAGAAGACGCTTGGACTCCGACGTGCAGCGAGGCAAACTATGTCGAAGCCAGCACCCGACCCGGTGAATATCTTCGACGCTGAAGACGATGAGGTCGTCGAAACTGAGGATCCAGAACAACAGTCGGATCCTGGCTCGGAGCATGACTCCAACTATTATGAAGACGAAGAGGAGAACGTTGAGGATGAAAATGTCGTCTAGGTAAGGGACGACGTATCCCCCACCGGAGCCGTTGACGACAACTCAAACGATGTACCAGGCCCAGCGATGGATACAGGGCCCGAAACAGACACTCAAAGACTTCCAAGGGCTCAGGTCGAGGCATCGCCAGAAGGCCTTAACCAAGATCTTAAAGAACATTCTATAGCCCCGCGTCAAGGCCCGGCTAAGAATCTATCAAATCGAAAGCCCTCGAGTCGGAACCGAAACTGCTAAAATCAGTCTTCGGATCGAAGAGCTCCAACCCATCGGAGTCGACAAACAAAAGAGAGGTCGAAGACCCTGCGGGGTCGAAAGTGAAGAGTGTTGAACCAAAGATCGGTGCGATAAAGTCCACCATCAAATCCAAGTATGTCGAGCCGACGAGGTCAACGTCGATGGACGGCGACACAAACAAGGGACTCGAGTCTCGGAAGCTTCTCGATCCGAAGCATATAGTCAACAGGCCCCAGCTCGTCAAAGGCCTTGAGTCAATATCCAAGAGCGCCTCGAAAGACCACGTCGAGCCGAAACAAACAAGCGAGCCTCCGACGCCACAAGCGCCGAAGTCGACGCAAGGACATAAATTTACTGGCGAAAAGGCGAAATCGGTCGGGCCTCCATAGAGGCCGGCCCCGAAGAAGGTCGGTCTGTCTAAAGACACTGTGCCGCCAATAAAGTTCGGTCTGCCCCCGACTGCGTGCCCTAAAGCGCTCGTTTCGAGGCCTAGGGTCGACACGACCAAGACGGTGTCGTTGGGAAAACGGACACATCCTCTAGAAGAAGATGTTTTGTATCAGGAGCCCTTGTTTGATGACCAGTCGAAGCTACATATCGACTCCGAATCTGGTAGACTTACTATCTATCAAAGGAAAATAAGGTCGGAACATCCTCTGGAGTCATACAAGATCCCACTCAAGAAGAAAAGGGATTCTTCAATGTCCCCTCTCCTTTTTGAGACTGTAAGGTACCATGGACAGGACGCTTCCACATACTTTCCCACGCCCTCTACTGAGGATATGGGGTATGACGATGAGGAACAATATCATTACCCTGTGGACACAGATCAGGATGACCAGACTCAAGCCTGGACAGACCATGCTGACCGGGGGGAGTCACAGGCTATTCCGGATACTCCTTCTTATCCTATTAAAACTTCCCCAACAGAAGATACAGCTGCGTTCAACGCTTTGATTGAAAGGGCAGCATTAAATCATGATGTGGACATGCACGCTGACCCAGTGGAGGAAGACTTTCTGTTCGACACTTTCTCCACTTAGGAGAAATCTGTTAAACCTTTGCCAATGCTAAAATGTGTCTTTAAACACGCAGGGGACATCTTCAAAGAAACCACTAGATCAAGGGTTATAAACCCCAGGATTGAAAGAAAATACAGACCAGCGCCTGTGGACCCTACATATATTAAGGGACAATTGCCATTGGACTCTCTGGTGGTCTCAAATGCTCGTAAGTGAGCCAACTCGCAAACTACGGGTGATGCTCCTCCTCCAGACAAGGAATTGAAAGTATTGGAAGCTTCAGGGAAACGGGTGGCTGCTCAAGCAGCTAATATCTGGAGAATTTCCAATACGCAGGCCCTATTAGCCAGGTATGATAGGCGCATTATGACACTTTAGAGTAACTGCTTCAACATTTGCCAGAGGCCTACAAAGAAGGGGCAGAAATGCTAATCCAGGAACGGAAGCTCATAACAAACGCATCCATCAAATGCGCGCTAGACGCAGCGGACACTGCAGCCAGGGCCATTAACACAAGTGTCATGCTCAGGAGACATGCTTGGCTGCGAATCTCTGGGTTCAAACCTGAAATTCAGACCCCATTACTAAATCAGCCGGTAATCCCTTACTTTTTATTTGGTCCTGATGTGGACACAATCTTAGAAAAGATTAAAAAAGAAACAAACAGCCAAGTCTATGGGTGCCTTGCAGTCCCAACAGTTCAGGGGAGGTTCCTTTCGTCGCTCCAGTAACAGAGGAGCCACCCGAGGCCAGGCATCACAACAAGGTCCATACAATAAAGGGAGCACGCAGACCACCTATAATAAAAACAATAGAGGTGGATACCGTGGAAACAGTAGCAAAGGCAGAGGACGAGGGAACAACAACACCAGATCCTCCGCCAATAATAAACAGTGACGTCTTGTCACTGCCCCCGGACCATGTAACACCGGTCGGGGGGAGATTACAACAGTTCCTGCCAGTCTGTGAGAGCATTACCACAGACAGGTGAGTGAGACGGCTTATTCAGTACGGCTATTGTCTAGAGCTCACTTCCACTCCACCCAACATACCCCCCAGACACCGTCCTATGTCCGCAGAGCACATCGCCTTATTGCAGCAAGAAGTTATCAGCATGCTGCAAAAGGGGGACATAGAACTCGTCCCCATACAAAAACAAGGCACAGGGGTATACTCGCTGTACTTCTTAATACCCAAAAAGGACGGGTCTCTCAGACCAATACTGGACCTCAGGCCCCTAAACCAATACATCTTGTCAGAACATTTTCACATGCTCACTTTACAACAGGTTCTGCCATTGCTCACTCAGGGAGACTTCCTGGCAACGCTAGACCTAAAAGACGCATACTTCCACATACCAATACATCCTGCACACAGGAAGTATCTCCGGTTTACCATACAAAATCAACATTACCAGTTCAAGGTACTACCTTTCAGGGTGACAACGGCCCCCAGGGTGTTTACCAAGTGCCTAGCGACAGTAGCAGTGCACTTACGAAGAAACCAGGTCCACGTTTACCCATATCTAGACGACTAGCTCATCCAAGCAAAGTCAGACCAGCAATGTGCCAGCCACATGTCTCGCACTATTCACCTCCTCCACAGCCTCGGATTCTCATTGAACTACCCAAAGTCCCATCTCCAACCAGCCCAATTACAACAGTACCTGGGAGCAACAATAGACACTGTGGTAGCAAGGGCACAGCCAAACTCGGCGAGAATCAACAGCATTAAATTGCTGATTCAGAAATTCAGTCCCTGTCACTCGCTCCCAGCAAGGGTGTTTATGCAGTTGATAGGCATGATGGCCTCCTGCATCTTCATAGTCCCTCACGCGAGGCTACATATGCGTCCGCTGCAGGAGTGCTTAGCCGGCAGTGGAACCAGGCTCAGGGACAATTAAAAGACCTAGTGTTGGTGACCGGTCGCGCATACCACTCTCTGCATTAGTGGAACCCACTAAACCTTTGCATGGGACGACCGTTCCAGAGCCTGTGCCACAAATAGTCCTGACGACGGACGCATCTCTCCTGGGCTGGGGAGCGCATGTCCTCCATTACACAGTGCAGGGACTATGGACGACACAGCAAAGGAAGATGCATATCAACCTATTGGAACTGATGGCAATCTTCATGGCAATGAAGGCGTTCAAGGTGCATTTGTGCAACAAAGTCGTGTTGATCCGGACGGACAACATGACTGCCATGTACTACATACAGAAGCAGGGAGGGCACACTCTCCACAGTTGTCACACCTAGCGCAAAGAATGTGGAAGTGGGCCATTCAAAGGAACCTATTCCTCATGGCGGAACACCTCACAGGCAGGGACAACCAGATGGCGGATCTGCTCAGCAGACACAGCCACCAGATGCATGAGTGGGAGATACATCCCTCAGTGCTGCAACCGTACTTCCAGCAATGGGGTCACCCAGAGATAGACCTGTTCGCCACAAGGGAAAACGCAAAATGCCAAAACTTCCCCGCCAGGTTTCCACATCCGTAGTCTCAGGGCAATGCGATATGGATGAACTGGTCAGGCAGGTTTGCGTACGCTTTTCCCCCAGCCCCGCTCATACCCCTAGTGGCACGCAAACTGCGGTAACACTCCATGACACTCATCCTAGTTGCTATAACGTGGGCGAGGCAACCATGGTACACCACGTTCCTAGAACTTTCCGTGGGGCCTCATCAGCGGCTGCGACTAACACACAGTCTTTTAACGCAGAGCCATGGAGACATTCAGCACCCAGATCCGCAACAGTTGAACCTTGCGATCTGGCTTCTGAGGTCAGAGTTCGGTTACCTGAACTTGCCTCCTGACTGTATGGATATTATCAAAGAGGCAAGAAGACCTACAACCAGAGCATGCTATGCGGCAAAGTGGAAACGATTTGTCATCTATTGTACCAATAACTACATAAATCCACTAGATGCATCCACTCAAAACATCATATGTTACCTGTTACATTTACATAGATGCAATCTAGCCTACAGTTCCATACGCATACATTTGGCTGCGGTGGCAGCTTATCTTCAGAACAGGCAACACCTTTCACTCTTCAGAGTACCTGCTATTAAAGCTTTTATGGAAGGACTCAAACGAGTGATTCCTCCTAGACACCCACCTTCACCTTTCTGGAACCTCAACGTGGTTCTAACCAGACTGATGGGCCCACCTTTCGAACCTCTACACTCGTGTGAGATTCAAGTCCTAACGTGGAAAGTGGCTTTCTTAGTGGCGATTACATCACTTAGGAGAGTTAGTGAGCTACAAGCCCTAACTATTCAGGAGCCATTCATACAAATTCATGCAAATAGGGTAGTGCTGCGTGCAAACCCTAAATTTATGCCGAAGGTGGTCTCCCAGTTTCACATCAATCAGACTATCGAACTGCCAGTGTTCTTCCCAAATCCAGATTCGGTGGCAGAAAGAGCTCTACATACCTTGGATGTTAAGAGAGCTCTTCTGTACTATACAGAAAGAACAAAACCTTTCAGAAAAACTAAGCAACTGTTTGTTGCCTTTTCACCACAACACAAAGGCAACCCCATTTCAAAATCAGGTATAGCCAGATGGATTGTTTAGTGCATACAAATTTGTTATCTCAAAGCTAAACGCACATTAACAGTTCCCCCAAGGACGCATTCCACACGCAAGTTAGGGGCATCCATGGCTTTCCTAGGAAATATTCATCTAGAAGACATATGTAGAGCAGCCACATGGACTACCATACATACATTTACCAAACATTACTGCGTAGTTGTACACTCCAAACAGCAGGCAGCTGTAGGACAGGCTGTACTCAAGACTCTTTTTCAGGCTGCTGCAGCTGGCACTGGCAACACCGCTAAGAGGGAGACTGCTATACATTCTATGCACAGATATGAATTCAGCAGCCCACATGCCTCGAACGGAATATGCTACTTATCAGTATGCATCTGTTCTTGGCATGTAGGGCTGCTGACATTCATATCGCCCTCCCTCCTCCCCGGTGCCTGTCGCAGCTGTAGCACTCACAATTATTCTATAGCATGGACATCACTTCCTGTATCATACTCCATGCCTGCCACAATGGCAAAAAACAATCTGAGGATGGAGAGGATGCCCATGCGCACTGTAGTCCGGGGGAGGAGCCACCTATCTCGTGATACTTCGAAGACTCTTCCAGGAAAACAATGTGCAATCATCCGGACCCAACACTAGGCGGCGATCTATGCACAGATATGAATGTCAGCAGCCCTACATGCCAAGAACAGATGCATACTGGTAAGTAGCATATTCCTTCTGCCATCTTCTGAGATCCCCTTGGACCTGCGAAGTGACCTTAGAGTAATTCAGGGCGACCGTCTGCTCAGTAGATGGGGTAAGGACGATACCAAAGTATAGGAGGTGCGTTTGGACTAATAGTCCCCCATTATGCAAGGCCACTCATTTATGGCGTGGGAATTACTGTCGAGTGGTAGTATCATCGACTTCCCCTTGTTCATCTTGAGGCCCGACACCCGTCCGAAAGCCTCCACCTCGTCTAAGAAGGCTGGCACTGACAGCGCGGGGTTGTCGAGCACAGCCAAGATATCGTCTGCATAGAGGCTAATTGGGTGTGGCTCCCCTCCAAAAGTGGTGCCACGGATGTTCTGGTTGTCTCGCACCCTCTGCACTAGCGTTCTACATAGAGTGAGAATAGGAGGGACGAGAGTGGACACCCTTGTCTAGTGCCGCGTTGGATTTGGAATGGGTTTGAGCCCAACCCGTTGATTTGGTTCCTTGCCTGCTGCCGATGGTAGCAGCCTGCAACCCCCGCTCTGAAGCGTTCCCCAATGCCAAAGTGCACCAAATTCTTCTCTAGAAAGCCCCAGTCCACTCTGTCGAACGCTTTCTCAGCGTCTTTGGACAGGAGCACGGATTTGGACTGTACGTAGTGGGATTTATCTATTAAGTTTGAGAATAAGTTTGGTATTATCGCTGCATTGCCAACCTGGGATGAGAACTGATTGGTCCACTTCTATAATACCCGGAAGCTGTGGTCCAAGCCTTGAGGCGAGCACTCCTGTGAAGAGTTTGAGGTCGGGATTAAGTAGGGAAATTGGCCTGTAGGCAGCACAATGGGTGATATCTTTGCCTGTTTTAGGTAGCACTATATTAGCCTCCAGCATGTCAGGAGGGATGGAGCCGGGACCTTGGAATGAATTAAAAAGTTTGGTAAGTATTGGCGCGACTAATGGACAAAAAACTGTGTAAAAACCTTAGGAGAAGCCATCCGGGCCGGGTGATTTCAGGAGCTTGAGGCGGGATATTGCACTAATCACCTCTGAAATTCTGATAGGTGCATCCAACGAGGTTGCACCCTCCGCTTTGAGGGCGGTGGTGGCTGCGCCTTGCAAGTAAGCTTCTGCATTATTGTCAAGTAGGGGATCTGCACTGTAGAGGGATGCATAGTATTCTCTGAAAGCCTCCGCTATCTGTGCCTCATCGTGTATCTTCTCCCCGTGCATGTCGTGTAGGGTCGTGATTTTGGATCGTTGGACTTTGGCTCGAAGCGCGTTTGCTAAGAGTCGTCCCGTTTTGTCCCCACCCACATAGTACGTGTGACGAAGCCCAATTGCTGCGTATTCTGCCCTATCCATATCTAGACCTGCCAGCTGAGCTCTAGCAAATTTCAGCTGTTTAAACATTCTAGGAACCCCTGTTCGACTGTATACCCTCTCTAGTTCGGTCACTTTTGCGGTTAGTGATTCTCGTTTGTCTTTTCGTTCTTTGGTTTCCGCAGCTGAAATGGCTATTAATTCTCCTCTCACTACCGCTTTCAGGGCCCTTAGATGGCTGTCATGTGTTGTGTTTGGCAAACAAGATCGCCACTCCCGCTTTTTTGACGGCGGTGGAGGAGAAGAATTGCTGAGGGAATGCGCGGGACCTCATCCTGTGCCAGTCATTGGTGTGGAGGTGCGTTTCCTGAAGTAAGCATATTGCGGCACCCGAGTTGTCTAGATATGATAGGACCGCCCTACTTTTAATGGGTTTGTTGAGCCCCTTCACATTCAGGGTGATAACGTGTAGTGTAGCCCCTGTCATCTCGCTGGTAGAGTGTAGTAACAGCGGATTCTATCGGAAACCGCCCCCGCTGGGTGTCTCCCAAGGGCCCCTGACCCTGTCGGGACACTGGTTCCCTCCCGCCATCCCAAACCCCCCCACCCACCTGTGTGCTATGGTGGCTGGGTCTGATTTCAGTTCCGCTTTGGGCGACCTGCTGTGGCCGACTCTTTGCCACCCTCCCTGTGAGGATTGCTGGGATGGTCCTGGTGAGGTAGACCTCTCGTCATGCTCAATACCTCGCAGGGTGCCGGTGTCCTGGAGGGATCTCAGTTGATGCAAGGTTCCGTTCCATTTGAAAATCAATCGGAAGGGGTGACCCCAAGAGTAGGGGACACCTTTATCCTGCTGGAACGTCGTGGCGACTTTGAATGCTTTCCATTTTTGAAGCGTGATGGCTGAAAGGTCTTGAAATATTGCCACAGGGTGACCTTGGTATTGGAAAGGTTGTTTGACGCGCGTCACAGAGGATTCTCTCTTTAAATTGAAAATCTGGTAAGCAGTCCAGGATGCCAGGAGGCGGCGCAGGCGAGCACCGCGCCAGTCCTAATCCGTTTGCTCTGTCTATACGAATGTCAAAGTCTGCAGGCACCCCCAAGATCTCTCGAAACATGCCCTGCAGGTATCCGGTGACGTTCGCTCCTTCTGCTTTAGATGGGACGCCTCTGACCCGAATGTTGTTGCGTCGAGACCTGTTTTCAAGATCCTCTGCGTGCGCTTGTAAATAGACTTGTTGGTCTCGGAGGCGGAGAAGTTCTTGCTGGAGTTGTTCCACTTCCTCACTCCTGGTCTTTTCCGACTCTTCAACGGCCGCTACCCTCTCACCTAAACCGTCCACCTCGCGACGTATCTCTCGGATTTCCCCAGCCACTTCCTGCTTCAACGGATGGAAGTCCTCCCGCAGGGAGTTGAACAAGGTTTCGAGGAATGATTTGGTGATGGGTACCTCTCCATCTCCCAGTTCTGTGTGTTGCTTCGATGCCGCTGGAGAGGGGGAACCCCTATCTCCCTTGGGGGGGACCCTTTAGGAGCATGTCGATGAGCGTGCGCTCTCCCTTTTTTCTGTGCTGTCCATGCTCCGTAGCCATTCGCCGATTCTGTTCCCCCTTTGGGTACTTGGGTCTCTAGGGTCTGTCCTCCATGCCTAGGCCGTGCGCGGTTAGTGTGCAGAGCGGGAGATGCCACCTGTGAGTTGACGACGCGGGGGGAGGAAGCGGTCCTCTCAGTCACCTGGCTCCACCTGTAGGTCCTTCGTGGTGCTGTTGCTCTGTCACCCACACAGGCCCCTATCTGAAAGGCACCCTCTCCTGCCTGTTCCTCAGTGCTGGCCGCCGGCTCTCTAGGACTCTTGTCTCCCTCCGGTTTTCACCCCCTGTTGTCTGGTTGTGACCTCGGAGGCCTCAGTGCTTATTATGCAGGCCCTTTATGTGGGAGTGAATCACAGGCTTAAATAATGTCCAGGCCTTAGTTGAACACCATCACGAGGCCAGCTAATCACTACATGCAGCAGCAAGGTTGGTTCTGAAATGGCCGAAAAGATCATCAGCAACCAAAGCCCTCAATGCACTACATTGGTTGCCCATAACAAAAAGGGTCTTGTTTAAAGTACTTCTAATTACCTTTAGAGCTGTTCATAATCTAGGCCCATTATATCTAAGGAAAAAATTTAGCAGATACTGTCCAACTAGAGCACTACGTTCCTCAACTGCCAAACTGCTTAGCGTCCCGGGTTTCAGACTTAAAGCCCGAGGGGGCAAGTCCCTGGCGGTATTGGGTGCAAAAGCATGGAACACTCTCCCCCCACATCTGAGAATATTGGACAAGGAAACAGACTTCCGCAAACATCTAAAAACCTGGATCTTTAATCTCCAAGACACAACTGCCAGAAGCCTCGTGTAATCTTGGTTTTGGTCAAGTAAGCATAGAGACTACCTAACATCTGGTGGTCCTCACTCGGGCGCCTAGATGCTCCTTGGAGCGATTGTTGCGCGATACAAATTGGCATTTACATTACATTACATTTACATTACATTACTAGATTTGCGCGAGGGGGGGAGGTCGCTGTAGGAGAGTAGGGTCTGCTTCCTATGGTCACCCCCACTTTTTGCTTTGCTTTACTGGTTTTCGACTTAAATATGGCTGTGGGCCTGCTATTCAGAACCAGAGCACAGATACACTCTCTCTAAATTTACACCATGAAATCTAGGTACATCCACAATTGGGAATTGGTTCACCTTGTCGGCCCCTATAGAAGTGTACCCTAGGTACTCAGGGCATAGGTGTAACCATAGCCTACCAGGGGCTGCAGCATGTATTATGCCACCCTGGCTGGCCGCTCAAATAGACACAACTGGCTGATCACTCAGCTGGGGCAAGGTCGTGTAATCACCCCTGGCTTAGGTGTAGTATTTCTATACCTACTTTATATAGACACACAGTAACCTATAAGTCACTCCTATGGCAGGCCTTAACAATCCTGGAGGCAGAGTGTTTGGTTATGTGTGAGATGGTGCTCTAGCATGAGCTGAGCCTGTCTGCAGCTTTGGGAACCATGTCCTTATAGCTGCTCTATGATATGGCCATACTATATACTCTTAAGTGCATTATAACCCTTGTGGTTAATGCTAACTTTGGTTTGGCTTTATCCAAACATGTCGTGTAAGGTGTCATATGCTTTGGAATTCTACCCCCTCGCCAATTCTGGCGACGGGGGTAGCATTCCACCCTCTAGAGGGAGAAGACCTGTTAAGTCCAATGATCCCGGTTAAAGTTAACCAGAGCCCCAGCGTCACAAAATGGACGCTGCTGCCACTGACACAAGTCTGACCTCCTGCTGCTGGGAGTCGTTCCAGTCATGGAGGTTTGGACAATAGGTTTCCTGCTTTGGGAGGTGCGAGCACCACCCCAGACAGGAGGATGTGTATTGGGACAGGGTGGGCTGAATAGATTGAGATACTGCCCGAAGCACACTGGGTGCTTCATGTACCCCATTTCAAACCGGTTGCTGGGGCACTCCAGCCTCAGCTCTGGCGCGAAACTTAACAAAGGATAGGGGGTGTAACCACCCCCCTTCCTGGTCCAACCCATAGGAGGGAACTAGAAACTAATCCAGCCCCTATTAGTTGTATAAACGTAGGAGCTGTGTCCTTAGACTTTAGATTAGATCCTGACTGAAACTTGACACATAACTCTGGACCTTCGACGTTCTGCTGAAGAATCTCCCTTGTGGCCAAGGAGTGACCACCCTGGGCAACCAGGCACCATCCAGCTAATCAACGGCTTGCTTTGTCCCCGTTCCTGCCGGAACCCGAGCACAGAGCCTGACAAGACCCAGACTTCCAGACCTCTCTGACCCTCTCTTCACGTCTGCAGCATAGCTGAGATCTGTGGAGGCGAAGAGACACGTGGGACCGGACACCTTGAAAAGCCTGCAATTTGCTACCCATGCAGCTCCTGAGGCATCCTTGAAGCTGTACACTGGGGACTGAGAAACCCCGAGCTCCACCTGCACCGAAGATCAGCCCTCCACACTCCACGAGTTTTGCGTGGGGCTCTTCTGCTTGTGTTCTGCTCGACGCGTTGTCCGGTTGCTGGCCCGTTGGCTAGTAGCCTCTGTGACGACAATACTTTTGAATCACCTCGCTGGTCTGGTTGCTCCAGACTGGCCCTTGCCTCCCTGCAAAGGTGACTAGCAAAAAATGGTTAGGGGTTCTGCCCACTTAACCCTCCCGTACCTGAGCAGGAGACATCCAAGGATGAGAAAGTAGCAACAAAGTGTACCGAAGGGATCAATCCAATTTTAATTTTCAAACAAGAAACAATTAATTATCTTGTGAATCACAAGTTTAACATTACGAAAATATATGTTAATTCATCAACACACATATGAGCAGACATCAAGGGAGGCACAACAACCAACAGTCTATATACAAATCACATATACATCATATACAAATATACACAACATTTACAATATCAACAAACGCTTATCTGTACCCTAAACACAAGAAATATGTAAGAATATATATACACCAATTCAAGTAAGTGCCTCCTCTTAATTTACAATGGAGTGCACAACAAAGTGGTAGTCCCAAAAGCAAAGCACCAGGGGGTTAGAACATCAACCCAGTCTATATTTGTATTGGTGCACAACAGACAAAAATAGAATTTTTCTTAAATTGTAACAGGGGACTCCATTCGAAGCAAAAGGTGTTGACGCAGTCGCGGTCGCGTTTCAGCCAGATGATATAAGCTTCATCAGGACATGGTTACTCTATTCTTCTGGGTCCTGGCATATCCTCGGACCGATACCGGCAGCTAGTACACGCAACCACCCACACGGGGGTGGTGCGGGAATCGCACATATAAATATATATATATATATATATATATATATATACACACACACACACACACACACACACAATGAGTCTACTCGGATAAGGGTAGTGGGAAACAGGCGTGGCTTAAATCACACGTTCTTTCTGAATTCTTGGATAGCACAGCGACACGGACAAACAGTGCTCGCTGCAGCGTTAATCACACCACCGGGCCCTCAGAAAGAACGTGTGCTTTAAGCCACGCCTGTTTCCCACTACCCTTATCCGAGTGGACTCATTGTATATATAAGGTATTTTTCCCTATACTGGGCTTTAGAAAGCGATTCCCGCCCCACCCCAGTGTGGGTGGTTGAGTGTATAGGCCGCCGGTATCGGTCCGAGGATTTGATTTTTGTCTGTTGTGCACCAATACAAATATAGACTGTGCGGTGTTCGAGCACCGGGACCACACGCAGATGCAGGCTCCCTGTAACAGCTCAACCCCCTACCACCATGGGGCTCTGGTGGGGGTGTTTATGCAGAATTTGGCCGGGAATGGGGATTCAGTACGAGGAGGCTCAGGGATCGACGTCCTCCTGGGTCGCCATCTTACCCACACCCCTCCCATCACTTTTTTTTTATACGTTCAGGTGATCAAGCTTGTCAAGTCACTTGAATGGGACATAGCATGACAATCAATGAATGTTGCGCCAGAAGGGAGAATCATGACCAGGATCACTACCCTGTATACTGGATTGAATTGTGTAGTTTTTAGTACTGCTGTGAATAAAAAATACTGTTCCTCAAAGATGAGCAGTGGCCTGGTAATTTTAACTGATATTGTCTCTTATTTGTTAAGTTCTGAGCCTGTGCTCCCCACTCAACCTCCCTGAGAAGCCTGGTGCTGCTTGTCCTTGCGACCCTTAAAGTTGAATGCAGAAAGGGTTGTACTTGGCCGACTTTGTAGAGCAGTAGTAAAACAGACCTCAGTATACCAGAGGCAAATCACTTCAACCACCATGGTTGGGGCCCATTATCCTCTGAACTTGATGTCTCCAAATGAGGACTGACAATAGTAAAATGTTGGTGTTAAGTCTTTAAAAATGTAATACTGGTTTTTGCTTCTTTTCAGGTGCAACATAGCAGTGATTCTTCTGACCGACTTGATAATAGACCATGGTGTGAAGGTAGAATGGGGAGGATACCTGCATCTGTTGCTGCATGCAATTTTCATAGGTAAATTAAATTTCACTTTATGCACAGGGCTTCATGGAAAGAGGTCCTCACCTTCTGTAAACTGAGATTTCATGTGCATACATCCTGTATCCAATGATGTTCCTATCCAAGCATTTAGTGAGAAACAGGGTCTCCTTTTGATTTCACAAAAAAAATGATCAGGGGTTCTTTAATAGGTCCCTTATTTCGGTGCCATTACATTTGTCAGTATTGTGAGAAGGTGGCCTGATATGCAGTGCTCACTATTCTAGTGAACACTATGTATCAGTCCAGCAACCCTTATTGATGATTGGTTGTAAGTCAACCTTATAGACCAGCTATCCTAGTAGCGTGGATACGAGCAGTCTAAGGCTAAAGACTCGAGAGGGCGCGTTAAGCCAGCTGTTTACCACACATATACCCCTTGAATACCAAGTGAAAGGACACCACACAAGTGTTATGAAAATAAACAGTTATTTATTTAAAGATCACAACAGCCCTGTACTCTTTATGAGGACAGGGTACTAAGCACAAACCAAAACTCTTACAAAAATACTTAAGTTAGCACAGTATATACAAATGCCCGAGGGGCACGGAAAACCATATACTCTGAAAGTGGAATGCGAAATTCCTAGCAGGTAAGTACAGTACTAATAGCTTTTGGAATCGCTAGGACTTGACTAGGGAATCGTTAGATTATGTCTAGGAGGCCTAGGGGACTCGGGTGCAGTGTGTGCACTCTCACGCGAGATGCGGGACAAAAGTCTATGGTAGCTAGGAATTAGAAAGTTAGTGTTCTCGGGCGAACCCGACCTGGTAGGGAGAAAACGAAAGTAGATTCTGACCCTTGGATAGTGAGGCTATGCTGGGGCACCGAAATGCCGAAGTTACCTAGCCCAGGGGCTGCAGCTGCATAGGTCTGAAAAGACGTCGGGAATCCTCGTAGACGGACCAGGAGCCGGAAGAAAAGATGCTGGCCGGTGACCAGTGAAGAAAGTTCAGTCGGATCCAAGCCTGGATCTTGAAGATAGATGACACCTGAAAGCAGAGGGGACCAAGTTCGAGACTACTAGCCAGTAGTCAGTGGGCACCAGGAGGGCACCGGATGGTAGCCACCTCGACTAGGTGAGTGGGTGACGCTTGACTCGAAGATCTCACGGACCAGGAGGCGTTGTCGGCGACCAGGATGGAGGATCGAGCTGTCCCACGAAGATAGAAGCTGTCGGCGTCGCTGGACCCAGGATTGGGCAACAAAGCCTTGGCAAATTCAAGCCCACGCGGTGGACCTAAAATGGCGTCTGGAGTGGACCAGGAGGGTCCGGGGTGCCTCTCTTGAAGAAGGAAGCAAAGGCCAGCCTGGAGCAGCCAGACCAGCAGTCGTGAAGTCGTTGGGCGTCGTTCAGAGGGCCACAAGCCAGCCGGCTAGTAGCCAAACAACGCGGTGCACAGCAAACAGCAGAAGGGCCCCACGCAGATCGTGGAGATGCAGGGGGGCTGATCTTGGGTGCTGGAGCTGCGCAGGGTCGGGGCTTCTCGGACCCCAAAGCACTCACCAGTGGAGGACACGGTGGGCTTGCAGTAAAGATGTCGTGCAGTCTTGGCGATCGTCGGTCCCTTGAGGTCTCGTCGCACTCACGGTTCTCAGCTGGGCTGTAGAGGTGAGTAGAGGTCAGAGGGGCCAGGGAAGCCGGGTCTCGTCGAGCTGGGTCGTCGGATTCGTGATGAAGGACTTGCAGCAGACCGCAGTGTTCTTTAGGATGGTGCCTGCGGATGCAGGGTGACTACTCCTTAGCCACAAGGGAGAATCTTGAAGAAGAAATCGTGAAGTCCTTTCGAAGAAAGTGGTATCTTGATTCCAAAGATGATCTAATTTGAACAGGGGGCCCGCTCCTATCTTTATACTAAAAAAGGGGGCTGACCCGGTGACTAGGTCCTGCCTATGGGTGGGACCAGGAGGGGGGTGGTTACACCCCTCTCCCCTGCCGGACTTCCCCAGGCCAGGGGCTGGTGTGCCCCTGGAACTGGTTCTGACTGGCCTATGCGTAGTGAGCACCGGGGTGCCACTCAGCAGTCACCTTCCTGAAAAGCCCTGCCTACCCAGGATACACAAAACCATGTCTGGGACGGTGCTAGCACCGCCCCGGACAGGAAACCCTTTGTCCAGGCCTCCCTCGCTGGAAGGACTCCCAGCAGCAGGAGGTCAGACTCGTGTCTGTGGTGGCAGCATCCATTTTGTGGAGCTGAGGCTTCAGTTAACTTTAACCGGGGTTCACAGTTACATACATGTCGTGTCCCTCTAGAAGGGTGGAATGCTAACCCCGTCGCCAGAATTGGCGAGGGGTTAGTATTCCAATTCGTATGACACCTTACTCGACATGTTTTGATAAAGCAATACCAAAGTTAGCATTTAACCGCGAGGATTATAATGCACTTAAGAGTATATGGTATGCGATATCATGGAACAGCTATTAGGACTTGGTTCCGCAAGCTGCAGACAGGCTCAGCTCATGCCAGAGCACCATCTCACACGATTCCAAGCACTCTGCCTTCAGGATTGTCAAGGCCTGCCATAGGAGTGACTGATAGGAATCTGTGTGTCCATTTTAGGGTTAGGTATAGGTATACTACACCTACAGCAAAGGGTGATTACACGACTTTGCCCCAGCTGTCATGCAGCCAGTTGTGTCAAATTTAGGAGGCCAGCCAGGGGTGGCATAATACATGCTGCAGCCCCTGGCAGCCCTGGGTACACCTATGCCCTGAGTTACAGGGTCTGATAAGGTGGCCCAGTACCAATTGGAAATGTACCTAGGGTACATGGAATCCATTTTAAAGAGAGAGCAGTAGGCCTGGGGTCCTGATTGGCAGGGTCCCAGGTCGACTATGTCCAAAACCAGCTAAAACACAGGGCAAAAAGTTGGGGGCAACCATAGTCAGGATGTACCTTCCTACACAACCCCCCCCCAAACGAAAGGAGATAAGGCTATCCTTGCCCAGGTAAGCCTCTATTACCTAAGTGGCCATATAAGGAAGGACCAGCTCTGGCTTGGTTTCCCCCTGTGTCATGGTCCACTAGGCAACCCCTCACCCTAAGGGTATCTGAGGGTCTCCACCATAGGGAATCTCTGTTTCTGGTGTGTCTTGGGAAAGAAGAAGGCTGATGCTGGGTTGGAGTACTGAAGTGAGGCTCCTCTACCTTTGGGCTCAACTTCCTCCAATCACCATCCATCATGTGTGCCTTTCTTTCTTTAGCTGAGATGCACTGAGCTCTCAGGGTCAGCCTCTGGCTACCTAAAGCTGGAGGCTGAGTCCCTCTGTTTGGCTTACTGGAGGTACAGGTCAGGTCTGGGGTTTTTAGGCCCCATGTTTGGCTGTGCCCACCAGTGTCCAGCTGTGGGAGTTCCCTAACTACTTTTAAGGGGGATCCCTCAGGAGTCTGTTCTATTTTCACTTGGCTAGGTTTACCAGCTTCAGTGATCCTAATCTGTTGATTAAGGGGTTCTTTTGGACAGGGGGCCCTTTTGGGTCCACCACTGGCCTCCCTGACCTCCACAGCCCTGGGCTGACTGAGGCAGGGTAGAGAGGTGCAGGTTACCTGCTCCAGACTGGGTCCCACCTGGGAAGGGTCCACTGCCATCAGGGGCTCTGCCAGGCTAGGCCTGACTACCTCTGGGGCAGTTCCTTCAACAGGGGTAGAGTCAGTTCCCTGAGGAGGCTGGCTCTCACCTAGTGTCTGGGAGGGGGAAGACTCTTCTTCCTCCTCAATGCTCTCTGTTTGAGTGGAGTGATCCATTGTTTCAGGCTTCACAACCTCACTATCTGTTTGAGTGGAGGCTGAGACCATTTCAACCTTTTCAGGAGGGCACTCAGTCTGTGTTTGGGCTGTGACTGTCACAGCCCTCCTATCCTGTTCTGGAAAGTCTGTCTGAGCCTGGGCAGTGGCTACCACTGCCCTTCCAACCTTTTCAGGGAGGAATGGTGCTTGGACTGGGGCTGTATCTATTACTGCCCCACTAACCTGTCTGGATAGGCCTATCATTCTGGAGTGAGTTTCTTGCTCCACCTCAGCCCATGCTGAGAGTTCCAGGTCATTCCCCAGTAAGCAATCTACAGGTAGGTTATCTGTCACTGCCACTCTCATGGGCCCTGTGACATTACCCCAACTGAGCTTGACTACTGCCATGGGATGCCTTCTCTTCACTCCATGAATGTCTGTCACCTGATAAGTAAAACCAGGGGTCAGTTGAGCAGAGGGGACCAGATGGTCACTCACCATGGTGAGGCTGGCCCCTGTGTCTCTGAATGCCTCAACTTTCCGACCATTCACTAAAACTTCTTGTCTATACTTTCCCAAAATGTGGGGTCCAGTAGTGAAGTTGGCAAACCCCATGCCAGTCTCACAGACAAGAGTGTGGTCAGGGAACCTGGCTAGGCCATAGTCCTCCTGATTGCCCAAAGTAATGCCCACCACATTCTTGGGGGCACTCCCACCACCTGGGGGATTACCACTAGTGGTAACAGGAGGTTTAGGAGTATTACCTGGGGGTATGTTTCCCTTATTACCATTTTTAGGGCAACTGACATCACTTTTGTAATGACCCACCTGTTTACAGGTATGGCAATAAGGTTTCTTTTGTTCTGAAGGAGTGTTCTGGGACCCACCACCCTTGTTGGAGTTTTGGGGCCCTTGGGAAGTCTTCTCTGAGGATTTATCCCCACCCTTCTCTTGAGGCTTGGTTGATTCCTTTTTCTGGTCACCACCCTGGTTTTTAGGCCTAACCCTGGTTCTGACCCATTTGTCTGCCCTCTTACCCAATTCCTGTGGAGAGGTCAGATCAGAGTCTACCAGGTGCTGATGTAATAACTGGTTCTGACAATTATTTAAGATTTGCTCCCTCATAATTAGATTATACAATCCTTTAAAATCAGTAACCTTACTACCCAGTAGCCAGCCTTCAAAAGCCTTAGTGGCACAATCAACAAAGTCAGTCCAATCTTGAGACTGAGTTTTCTGGGTGTCTCTGAACAGCATCCTGTATTGTTCAGTGGTTAAACCAAACCCATCAACCAGTGTATTCTTCAAGATTTGGTAATTGTTAGCATCCTCCACCCTTGTGGTGAGGAGCTTATCTCTACCTTTACCATCAAAGGAGAGCCACAAGATAGCTGCCCACTGACTTTGGGGAACACCCTGCACAGTGCAGGCTCTCTCCAAAGCAGTAATCCATTTGTGGATGTCATCCCCTTCTTTAAAGGGGGGCACTATCTTATTCAGGTGCTTTTTATCAAAACTCCTTTCCCTATTGCTAGGATTATTGCTGCCACCAGTGGGGACTGCCCCACTCAATTGTTGCTCTCTAGCAAAGGCAAGCCTTTCTTTGGCCAGGGCAAGTTCTTCCCTTTCAATCCTCAGATTGGCTGCCTTTTCCTTTGCCTCATACACTCTCCTCTGGGGAGATGTCATTCCCCTTTGAGAGGAACGTTGAGAGCCATTGGTATGAAGGGATCTGTTAGAGCCTCTAGATAGAGACCTAACTCGTCCATTCCCAATGTTAAGCTGACCTGAGAGTGGCCCCAGGGCTCCCCTAGAGTCCCTCTCATGTCTGCTTAAGTTGGTCCGGGTTAGTCTACTGACCTCTACCTGTCCCTTATCTGCCTCATCCCCAGACAACTCATCCTCCTCCTCAGCATCATCTGCCTCATGGAGGGGATGGATATCAAAGGGACCCTGTAAGGAGGGCAAACTTCCTTCTGGATTAGAAGGGTCTGGGTTACCAGCCCTACTGGCATCATAAGCCTCTAAGAGACCAATCAGAAAGGAAGTGGTGGGGTTAGACCCCTGTTTTAGTTTCCTGAGAGTACACACTTGTCTCATCTCATGGAAGCTAAGAGCAGCATATTTAGAAGTGACCTGTGGAAGGTCCACTGACACAAGGGGATACTCAGAGTTTCCTCCTTTGTCTGACATGCTGATTCTAGTGTGGTGTAAGTGATGCACCTACCTACACTATGTGTTTACCTACTGATCCCTTGCTAAGAGTTGCAGCCAAGGTGTGCTAAGCCTTGAGGAGCTACAACAGCTGGTTCAGTAGAACTCAGAGTATTCTAAGCTTTAGTTATATGTACCTAACAGTCCTTTATGTGATCTTTCAACAAGATATTCTTAGGATACGTGTGGTAAAACAACAGCAAGCTCAAATCCCAACCGCTGCTCACCAATGTGAGAAGGTGGCCTGATATGCAGTGCTCACTATTCTAGTGAACACTATGTATCAGTCCAGCAACCCTTATTGATGATTGGTTGTAAGTCAACCTTATAGACCAGCTATCCTAGTAGCGTGGATACGAGCAGTCTAAGGCTAAAGACTCGAGAGGGCGCGTTAAGCCAGCTGTTTACCACACATATACCCCTTGAATACCAAGTGAAAGGACACCACACAAGTGTTATGAAAATAAACAGTTATTTATTTAAAGATCACAACAGCCCTGTACTCTTTATGAGGACAGGGTACTAAGCACAAACCAAAACTCTTACAAAAATACTTAAGTTAGCACAGTATATACAAATGCCCGAGGGGCACGGAAAACCATATACTCTGAAAGTGGAATGCGAAATTCCTAGCAGGTAAGTACAGTACTAATAGCTTTTGGAATCGCTAGGACTTGACTAGGGAATCGTTAGATTATGTCTAGGAGGCCTAGGGGACTCGGGTGCAGTGTGTGCACTCTCACGCGAGATGCGGGACAAAAGTCTATGGTAGCTAGGAATTAGAAAGTTAGTGTTCTCGGGCGAACCCGACCTGGTAGGGAGAAAACGAAAGTAGATTCTGACCCTTGGATAGTGAGGCTATGCTGGGGCACCGAAATGCCGAAGTTACCTAGCCCAGGGGCTGCAGCTGCATAGGTCTGAAAAGACGTCGGGAATCCTCGTAGACGGACCAGGAGCCGGAAGAAAAGATGCTGGCCGGTGACCAGTGAAGAAAGTTCAGTCGGATCCAAGCCTGGATCTTGAAGATAGATGACACCTGAAAGCAGAGGGGACCAAGTTCGAGACTACTAGCCAGTAGTCAGTGGGCACCAGGAGGGCACCGGATGGTAGCCACCTCGACTAGGTGAGTGGGTGACGCTTGACTCGAAGATCTCACGGACCAGGAGGCGTTGTCGGCGACCAGGATGGAGGATCGAGCTGTCCCACGAAGATAGAAGCTGTCGGCGTCGCTGGACCCAGGATTGGGCAACAAAGCCTTGGCAAATTCAAGCCCACGCGGTGGACCTAAAATGGCGTCTGGAGTGGACCAGGAGGGTCCGGGGTGCCTCTCTTGAAGAAGGAAGCAAAGGCCAGCCTGGAGCAGCCAGACCAGCAGTCGTGAAGTCGTTGGGCGTCGTTCAGAGGGCCACAAGCCAGCCGGCTAGTAGCCAAACAACGCGGTGCACAGCAAACAGCAGAAGGGCCCCACGCAGATCGTGGAGATGCAGGGGGGCTGATCTTGGGTGCTGGAGCTGCGCAGGGTCGGGGCTTCTCGGACCCCAAAGCACTCACCAGTGGAGGACACGGTGGGCTTGCAGTAAAGATGTCGTGCAGTCTTGGCGATCGTCGGTCCCTTGAGGTCTCGTCGCACTCACGGTTCTCAGCTGGGCTGTAGAGGTGAGTAGAGGTCAGAGGGGCCAGGGAAGCCGGGTCTCGTCGAGCTGGGTCGTCGGATTCGTGATGAAGGACTTGCAGCAGACCGCAGTGTTCTTTAGGATGGTGCCTGCGGATGCAGGGTGACTACTCCTTAGCCACAAGGGAGAATCTTGAAGAAGAAATCGTGAAGTCCTTTCGAAGAAAGTGGTATCTTGATTCCAAAGATGATCTAATTTGAACAGGGGGCCCGCTCCTATCTTTATACTAAAAAAGGGGGCTGACCCGGTGACT
Source organism: Lissotriton vulgaris (assembly GCF_964263255.1). Taxonomy (NCBI): domain Eukaryota; kingdom Metazoa; phylum Chordata; class Amphibia; order Caudata; family Salamandridae; genus Lissotriton; species Lissotriton vulgaris. Next base: position 2,105,769,958 of record NC_141689.1, read on the forward strand.
AGGTCCTGCCTATGGGTGGGACCAGGAGGGGGGTGGTTACACCCCTCTCCCCTGCCGGACTTCCCCAGGCCAGGGGCTGGTGTGCCCCTGGAACTGGTTCTGACTGGCCTATGCGTAGTGAGCACCGGGGTGCCACTCAGCAGTCACCTTCCTGAAAAGCCCTGCCTACCCAGGATACACAAAACCATGTCTGGGACGGTGCTAGCACCGCCCCGGACAGGAAACCCTTTGTCCAGGCCTCCCTCGCTGGAAGGACTCCCAGCAGCAGGAGGTCAGACTCGTGTCTGTGGTGGCAGCATCCATTTTGTGGAGCTGAGGCTTCAGTTAACTTTAACCGGGGTTCACAGTTACATACATGTCGTGTCCCTCTAGAAGGGTGGAATGCTAACCCCGTCGCCAGAATTGGCGAGGGGTTAGTATTCCAATTCGTATGACACCTTACTCGACATGTTTTGATAAAGCAATACCAAAGTTAGCATTTAACCGCGAGGATTATAATGCACTTAAGAGTATATGGTATGCGATATCATGGAACAGCTATTAGGACTTGGTTCCGCAAGCTGCAGACAGGCTCAGCTCATGCCAGAGCACCATCTCACACGATTCCAAGCACTCTGCCTTCAGGATTGTCAAGGCCTGCCATAGGAGTGACTGATAGGAATCTGTGTGTCCATTTTAGGGTTAGGTATAGGTATACTACACCTACAGCAAAGGGTGATTACACGACTTTGCCCCAGCTGTCATGCAGCCAGTTGTGTCAAATTTAGGAGGCCAGCCAGGGGTGGCATAATACATGCTGCAGCCCCTGGCAGCCCTGGGTACACCTATGCCCTGAGTTACAGGGTCTGATAAGGTGGCCCAGTACCAATTGGAAATGTACCTAGGGTACATGGAATCCATTTTAAAGAGAGAGCAGTAGGCCTGGGGTCCTGATTGGCAGGGTCCCAGGTCGACTATGTCCAAAACCAGCTAAAACACAGGGCAAAAAGTTGGGGGCAACCATAGTCAGGATGTACCTTCCTACAAGTATGTCGTCTCGTATCCGTCACTGCTTGGCGGATACGGGATGACATACTGACGCATGTAATGGCCTCGAAATAAGGGACATACATATTAAAGTACCCCTGATGCCACGATCCTTATTTTTGTGAAATCACTAGGAGCCCTGTTTCTCTCACTAAATACGTGGATAGGAGCACTATTGGATATAGGATCACTTCTATCATCTGCATTAACGGAGACCAGAGATGAATGATTCACTGCTATTTATAAATTTTGAATGCTGAATTACGGGTCTTGATTTGTCGAGCTTCTCTGTTTTATTGAGACAATACAGAGCCTAGAGAAAGTCACAGTGGTGACGAAATGCACGTTGGCTGTCATTTGTGTGTCTTTGGAAACGAGCCTGGACCGTCATTACATTCTGGAATAAAGCTTTTATAATTATGTCAAGCATGATTTATAGGTCTTAGTCCTTGTCCTTTTGTAGCAAATATAACATATTGTTAATATATGAATAAATTACCAATGGACTGTATGATTACATTTGCTTCGTTTTCTGTGTTATGAGGAATCTCGATATCTTTTATCTCATTCGGTCATGCTGACAAACTGATTTTCTACTGTATGCTGCTGATACTCTTAGTTGATCTTGAGGTGCGACTTTTATTGCCACCTCTACCTTCTTGTGTTTTTTTACATTAATGTGAATGATCTGCTTCATACTAGCACCTGCAGTTATTGCACTCTTCCATCCTCTCACTGTGGATGCTGGGTATTTTACCTTTTTCATTGGACTTTTCATTGAGTCTTTACACATCTCCCCCTTGATATCCTAAGCTGTTGTCTTTCATCTTCGTAAGCCTGCCTAATTCACTTTTTTTCTGCCGCATACTTTTAACTGCAGATTCCTCACCTTCTAAATATTCCCCAGATGTTAAGCTGGATCCGAAAGAGATAAGCGGAGCCACATTTAAGCTCCCTCTGTATGTGCTGACATCTGAAAGAGACACGTTAGTGATCGATTCCTTACCTTAGAATATCCCCAGGCGTCAGACTGGATCCGGAAAGTTTTGTCTTCAGCAAGAACCCCTGAGCGACAGTAGACCACGTCGTACGGCTCCGCATACGTTGCTGGCGTCGTAGTCTCCAAGATGACGTCGATCGAGCTACTTAGACGCACCCACGCGCGCTGATGTCAGTTCTTTTTTTTTCCTTGCCAGCAAGCGCAGATCTAGAGAGAGCGGTACCCCCAGTCAAAAACTGACTTTTTGGGGACTTTTTGTCTCTGTTTTCAAGTATATATCAATCTACAGGTGTATAGGGATGCCCGGTTTTAAGTCCTGCGTGGCCTGTCCCCGCACGATGTCGGTGACAGACCAGCATCGTGAGGGTCTCTACTGCCTGGGGCATGACCACTGCCGGGCCATGGCTCCGAAAACATTGCAGGAGCGGTCCTGAAAGTGGCTGGAGGCCCCGGAGTCAGCTCTGTGCCGTTCAAGGTCCCGGTCCTGAGGGAGGTCGAGGGACCGGCCGCGGAGCCATCACCATCATTCGAAGTCTTTGCACTCTGAGTCAGGTAAGGCGAAGCACAAGAAGGCGAAGAAACTTCTTTGCTCCTCGGCCTCCCCTAGCCGGTCGAGCGACGCGGCTAAGGGTGCAGGTGGCGCTGCCCCTGTGGCTCCGGCAGAGCCTACGCAGTTGCCAATGGCCTTCCTATCTTTTCCGGGTCCATCGGGGACTCCAGCCCAGATACAGGAGTTCCTGTCAGCCATGGCACATCTCTTCGGACCGTCCGGTGCCGCCGGTGCGCCTTCGGGCTCCACGTGCCAGGATGCGGGTCCCGATGTCGTCGACTCTGGCAATGACGCCGCGGGATCCCCGTGGATCCAGGCCTGGATCCCCTTCCATGCCTGTTGGCCCTGTGCGACCTCCACTGGCATTGATGTTGCAGACGCTGGCCGCACCCCCGGCCGACGCCATCCCCGGCTCCCTCCCCGGCATGGGACAGGTCACGGAAGGGTGTCGTCCGACGCAGATTCTGAACCTGTTACGGAATTTCTTTCCATTTGTCCACCCACCTCCGTATGTTCCACAGGCTATGGAGGACGGGGACGACTGGGAGGGGTCTGAGGACCCTCTCGCAGCCCAATGCGAGTTAGACCCAGACTGGGATGAGTATCCAGGGGATGCAGGTGACCAGGATTATGCTCCAGAACCTGGCGCACTGTCTCCTACCGTGGCTACGGAGGAGGGGGGGGGGGGGGGGGAATCATTTTTTATGGTGTTGCGTAGGGCAGCCAAGTCTCTCCACCTCGAGCTCCCTACTGTGGCCGTCAGGACTAACCTCCTGACAGAGGTGCTTCGGCCAGCTTCTGCTTCTACAGAGCTTCTGCTGCCCTTTAACGATGCACTCTCAGACGTTCTTTTGGGCACATGGTTCAGGCCCAACACAGGGGTTCCTGTGGACAAGAACGTGGCCTGATGCCAACGGCCGACCCCGGGCGACCCCGTTTAACTTCTCCCAACACCCCACCCCGAGAGCTTGGTTGTCCAAATCTGAAAGAAACATGTTGGTGTTAGATTCCTTACCTTAGAATATCCCCAGGCGTCCGACTGCATCCGGAAAGTTTTGCGTAGCAGTACCCCTGCACGTCGGTAGGAGTCGTCTGCAGCTCCTCGTCGGCATTGTTGGCGCCAGGATGAAGTCGTCCGAGTACTTATACGCCACCCTCGTGCGCTGACGTCAGTTCTTGTGTTTTTTTCTGTGCCAGCAAGCGCAGATCCGGGAAGAGCAGTACTTTTTTCGATCTATTTTGGATCTTATTGAGTCATTTATCGACTCTGGTGACGGTAGGAATGCCCGGGTTCAAGCCCTGTGACGACTGTAGATGACTGTCGCTTACCGACCTCCACCGTCGGTGCCTTTATATCCTCGGGCCGACCATGATGACAAGTCCTGCCCCGACTGCCGGGCCTTGACGTCGAAAGCTAGGCGGGAGCGGTCCCGTGAACGACTCGAGATCCGGCAGTCGGCCCCGTGCCGCTCGAGGTCCTGGTACAGGAGGAGGATGAGGGACCGGTCGCGGGGCCGCATTTATCACAGCTCGGCGAGTCGACACCATGCATCGGGTTCAAAGTCCTGAGGTAAGTCTAGGCACAAGAAGTCGAAGAAGTGACATCGCTCTTCTGACTTATCGACCCCCCCCCAAGCCCACCCCCCTCCCATGCTCGCGCGACGCGGTGGGGGGGGGGGGGGTTCGGGCGTCACCTCCTGCCATTTAATGAAGCCTTCTCGGACTTTCTTCTCGGCACCTGGTCCAAGCCCACTACAGGCCTGCCCGTGGATCGGAACGTGGCCCAACGCCACCGCCCGGCACCGGGCGACCCCTGCTTTCTGTCCACTCACCCCACCCCTGAGAGTCTGGTTAGCCAGGCCTCTTAATTCCCAGACCGCATTCCCGACTGGGAATCCAAAAGGTATGACCAGTTTGGTAACAAGCTGCTCTCCTCACTCAGTTCAGGCCTGCGGTCTGTGATCACTGCATGATCTTGGGCCGTTATTCCCATTCTGTGTGGAATACTGTTGTGTAAGTGCTGCCTCAGTGTCCGGTGGAGGCTAGTACAATACGTTCCCAAGCTGTTGCTGAGGGGAGAGACGCAGCCAAGTTCACCATCCGTTGTGGTCTTGACACTGCTGGCTCGTTGGGCAGGCCAATTTCAACAACAGTAGCGCTGCGCTGTCGCCCCTGGCTGAGGACGACTGGCTTTTCTGGGGATGTCCATATCATGTTGATGGACATGCCCTTTGATGGCACTCGCCTGTTCGGCGATAAAGTAGACTGCGCGTTGGAACGTTTTAAGGAGTCACGGGCTATGTCCAAGTCCTTAAGCCTTTCGGTCACACGCACGCCTTCCACTTCTGCTTTTCGCTCCTTTCGTGGCCAAGGAAGGGGCGCCCAAGCACGTTTGTTTCAGAGCCACAGGCCTGCGCAACACCAGTCTCAGTGTGGTCGTGGGACCCGCAGAGGCGGGTCACAGGGCCAGCGTGCCGGTCAGTCCACCACCACAACCCCCCACCCACAGCCACTGCCTCCAAACCTTCCTAGTACGGTGTTACAGGCCCACCAGATGCCAGTGGGTGGCAGGATTCACCATCCCCTCCACCACTGGTGCAACATCACGTCAGAAAAGTAGGTTCTTCAACTTGTCCGAAGAGGCAACTCCCTCCCCTTCAAAGCTACCCCTCCAGCCATGCCACCGCAGTACCACCGCATGTTTGGAGATCACTTGATATTTCTCCAGCAGATAGTTACGGCCCTCTTTGCCAAGGGGCCATAGATCGCGTTCCGACGCCAGAAATAGGTTGTGTTTGCTACTCCCACTACTTCTTGGTTCCAAAGAAGGACAAGGGCCTTCGTTCTATCTTGGACCTTTGGAATGAACTTCTATTCCTGCGGAAGGAGAAGTTCAAGATGCTCACACTTGCTCCGGTCTTGTCTGCTTACGACCCACAAGACTAGTTGGTAGCGTTGGACCTGCAGGATGCTTATTTTCATATCCCAGTCCTGCCGGCCCACCGGCGTTACCTGCTATTCATGGTATGGCAGGAGCATTTTCAGTTCACTGTGCTCCCCTTCGGCCTTAGAAGCGCCCCTCAGGTGTTCCCAAAAGTGATGGCGGTGGTCGCAGCTCATCTGCACAGATCAGGGGTTTCAGTCTTTCCCTCTCTCGACGACTGGCTGTTGAAGGCGGGCTCGCTCCAGGCAGTCTTCTCCCACCTTCAGACTACGGCTGACCTCCTGCATTTGCTAGGGTTCTCCATCAATGTGCCTAAGTCGCACCTGATTCCCTCTTAGACGCTCCTCTTCATCAGTGCAGTTCTGGACACAGTGCAGTTTTGGGTTTATCCTCCCCAACAGCGAGTCCGGGACATTCGGGCTATGATTCCGATTTTTCGGCCCTTGTCCTGGGTTTCGGTCAGGATGACTTTGAGGCCTCCTGCATCCTGCTCACCAACCATGCCAGATGGCATATGCGGGCTATACAGTGGGACCTGAAGATCCAGTGGTCGCAGCATCAGGGTAACATGTCCGACTACGTCCAGATCTGAGGGCACTGGACAACAATTGCAGTTGGGTCAGCGGCAGATCCGTCTCCCTTCCCTAACCGGAGCACACAGTGGTGACTGAGTCCCTCATGGAATTGGGCGCCACATGGGAGAGGCGGAGATCAGAGGCCTCTGGTCTCCGGCGGAGACAGGCTCAATATCAACCTTCTGGAGCTTCGGGCGATCCTTCTTGCACTGAAAGAATTCCTTTCCTCTGTCAAGGGGAAGCTGGTGCAGGTTTTCACAGACACCACCACCACCATGTGGTATTGCAACAAACAAGGTGGGGTGGGGTTGTGGACCCTATGTCAGGACATGGCTGGAATGACATGGCATTTCCTTGACGGTTCAACACTTGGCAGGTTCTTTGAACGCCAGGGTGGACAAACTCAGCCTGATGGATCACGAATGGTGTCTTCACTCGGAGGTGGTGCAAGGTCTCTTTCGACAGTGGGGAGAGCCTTGGTAAGATCTATTCGCCACCGAAGAGAACTCTCAATATCAGCTGTTCTGCGATTTAGAATTTTCATGGCGGCATTCGCTCGGTGACGCTTTTCGTCGCGATTGGAGCTACGGTCTATTGTACTCCTTTCCGCCTACACCACTTCTGCCCTGAGTGCTGAAGATCAGGCGCGACCGGGTCCAAGTCATTCTTGTGGCCCTGGACTGGGCTCGAACTGTTTGGTATCCCGAGCTACTCAGTATGAGCGTGGATCCCCCTATCTGACTGCCTCTTCGGGCGGATCTTCTGTCGCAGCAGCAGGGGACGGTCCTCCAGCCGAATCTGTCCAGCCTCCACCTACATGTGTGGAGATTGAGCGATGACAGTTGATTCCATTTGACTTGCTTCCTGAAGTCTGTGATGTCAATCTGGCAGCCAGGCGTCCCTCCACTAAATCAGTATACGCCTGCAGGTGGAAAAGATCTGTGGCATGTTGCACAGCAAACACTTTGGAAGCCTCCTTTTCTGTCAGCCCATCCGGACAAGGTTGTGCTTCGCACTTGTCCTTCCTACTTGCCGAAAGTTGTCACTGCTTTTCACATTGGGCAGACTATAACCTTTCCCACTTTCTTTCTGCCTCTGCATCCTTCCAGAGAGGAAGAGAGGCTCCACCGTCTTGACTCAAAACGTGCCCTTTAATTTTACTTAAGTTGCACTCAACAGTTCCGGGTGGATGACCAGCTCTTTGTTGGCTACGTGGGTGCCAAGAAAGGCCGGGCTGTACATTAGAGGACTATCTCCCACTTTGTCATCTGGTTTATCAATGCCCGTTATTCTTTGGCTAAAAAGTGGGGTTGCGCGCCTATTCTACCAGGGCGACAGCAGCTACTACTGCATTGGGTCGTGGTGTACCCCTGCAAGACATCTGTCAGGCAGCCACGGGGGCTTCATTGCACACTTTTACCAAGCATTATTGTCTTGACATTCAAGTCCGGAGAGATGGCTACTTTGGCCGCCTGTTCCCTGGGACTTTCTGGTGTGATCTTTGTTCGCAGACCCACCATCGGGGTTGTTATTGGTGGGGTATCTATTCTAAGGTAAGGAATCTATCACTAACGTGCCTCTTTCAGATACTCAAGTTACTTGTGTAACAATATATCTGTAAGACATTAGTTGATGATAGATTCCTTACCGCCCCACCCATCCTCACCGTTCTGCGAAATGATTTCTAGGGTTAAGGTCATCCCTTTTAGGGCCCTAGTTTCAATGCACCAGTGGTCAGTATCTTGCATGGCTCTGCCTTCCTGGCGCGGAAAGTCATGTACAGAACTGGCGTCAGCGCGCGTTGGCACGTCTAAGTAGCTCCAGGGGCGTCATATCTGTGACTACGACGCCATCGACGTTCGCGGAGCCATACGACGATGCCTACCGATGCGCAGGGGTACTGCTGGCAAAAAAAAATCCTTTATCCAGTCTGACGCTTGGGGATATTCTCAGGTAAGGAATCTATCACCAACTAATGTCTCTTACAGATATATTGTTACACACGTAAGTAACTTGTGCATCAGTTACTTTCTTTCTACATGTTCAGATCCGAAACTTCTCCTTGGTTTTTGCAACTTATTTCTTATCTAAAATTTGCCAGTGTGTGAGTGTTATTTTCATCCCCGTAAAACATGGTTCAAACCTTGTAGGGAATGACTCAAACAAATGCCTGTGACAAGCACCCACAAAGTGCTTCTCTGGTGCACAACCCCAGGGTCTGTGATGACTGCTTAGATTAATCGAAAGGCGATCCGTGCGCGCTCTGTCAAACCTTACATCGCCAAGCTGAAGAAGCCTTCACGCTTTGACCGGGTCCTGTTCCCACTGCTGAATTCGATCATGTGGCAGATCTTTGTCGCAGTCGAAATCTTAGGGTAAGTCCAGAGAAAATATAATTAGTCGAAGTGGGAATCTGCCCCCTTCCCACCACTCTGACTCCAGAGTGGGAACAAGGGCATCAACTTGTCTCCCTCCCGATCTCCATCGGATTCGGTTCAGAGTTTAGTCCCCTCATACCCTGAATTCCCAGGTCCATTTGAGACATTGCAGCATGTAGAGGCCATCAGACAAGCTATGCTGTGAATATTTGGCACTTTACTGTTTCCCTCTGATAAGCTTTCAGGGCCCAAAGATCTGCAGGGGCCTCCTGTCAGACTTCTACCAGGGTTCGGCCCCCTTCAGCTTTTGTGACAGTTGAACCCACATCAATGCTAATTTTGGTTATCCCACCACTCCCTGTTCCGGTTCCATTTTGCATCAGTACTTATACCAAAGCTGCAGCTGCTGGAGGAGGATTAAAAGCCCATTGTGCTCTCTGACTTGAGTAATATCCACCACAACCTGGACTGAGAACGTGTCCGGCTCCAAAAGGCACGCAGCTAATGGGTAATCACTCTGATTCGAAACACTTAGCCTTTACCACGTGATTGGCACAAACCTTACACACTCTTTTCAGTACTGACTCAGACAATGAGATTTATGATGAAAGGGATGATTATATCACACAATATGAAGAGTAAAACTGGTATGAGGAACTCCAAGAACCCAGTAGTCTGGATGTTTCCCAAAACAGTGTCCTTGTGCCCCTCCCAATCTCCCCCATCCTGCTACAAGAGAAAGCACCTTTTCTGTAGTCGTTAGAGGAATGGCGGTAGAAGATTCATACCTACAGCTGCCCACTAAAAAGGTGAAATCTAATGTCTTAACTGAGGTACTTCAATCAGTTCAGGCCCCAACAGTGCTTCTACTGCCATTTACTGAGGTCCTCATGGATACCCTTATGGGGTCATGGACAAAACCATGTTCAGGCCCACTGATTGATAGGTTAGAGTGTTTGCTATTGCTCCGCATCTGGTGACCAAGCTTTTCTTACATAGCAGCCAATATCAGAGAGTTTGGTGGTACAGGCAACCAACAAGGGATTCAATTCCAACACCTTTTTTCCCACTCTGCCTGATATTGCGTCAAAAATATTAGAAACATTTGGCAAGCACATTTTCTCCTCTGAGCTGTGGTCTGAAGTCAGTGAATTCTTGATGTTGTATAGGCCACTACTCAAATGTCCTTTGAGACATGGTGGTACAAGTTTTACCATCTATTTTTGGCAACCTTTGAAAGTCCCTTGCTCGAAGCTATTCAAGATGGTCGCTGTAGGAAGCTAGGTTTTTATATAGTGTGCCAATGTAGGGGTACACCATGCAAACAGTCAAGATGCTCCTTATTGGTTTGCAGAAGTTTGCTAGAATACTCCCAATTGCTCTATTTGTGTTAGTGTGGTTGAGTTGTTTAGGCTTACTAGAGGGGAGTGTGGAGCATTTGTTGTACACACAGTCAATAAGAGAAACACACTGAAAAAGAAATCTGAGACCAACTTGGACAAATAACATACATTTTCGTAATTTTAAACACCAAGATCATCAGAATCTGCTAAGTACTTTCAGAAATATGATTTTTACAGTAAAACAGAAAAATAATTAAATAAAAAATGTTGAGTCATGAGCCTCGAACATGGTAATGCTCCAAGGAGAGAAACGTACACTGCATACACATACTTTAGAGTGTTTGAGAGAAGGTGGGGGGCAAGGTCCTAGAAACTCCCAGCAGTTAAGCTTTACCTGCTATGGTGAGTCGGTGCAAAGCTGCTGTTTGCACTGGTAGCCTCAAGCGCTACACTTTAAAGTCCATATCAAAGTTCCTGTTAAAGTAAGGCTGCGATGGGGGAATTGGGTACAAGTCTGGCCAAACCCAAAGGGGGCTCAACGCCTGAGGTCTCTGGAGCAAGGGGTCACCACTGGTTTACTTGAACTCAGGCTGTGGGGCTCTGGTACAGAGGTTTTTTGTCTGGCGGGTCACTTGCGTTGGAGGTTCTCATTTTACTTGGGTGACCTAGAGAGAAGAAAACAGAACTGTAGGGCCACTCTCTGTCCAGGCCTTGTTGATCCTGTAGGCTGTCACTGACAGGTCAGCTTTGTTGTTGGGGGCATATGGGCTGGACAGTCAACAAGACTTGGTTGTGCCGAATTCTCTTGTACCAAGAGTATTGATTCTGTGAGGCTCCTGGAGGATCTATTTATTTATTTATTTATTTATTGACATTTCTAAAGAGCGACAAATACCCGCAGGCGTCTCGGCGCTGAAAATGCACTTACTTGAGAAGAGGAGAGCTAGAGAAAGTAATGGAGAGTCATTGGTTAAACAGCCAGGTTTTTAAAAGTTTACGGAAGTGAAGAAGGGAAGGGCTCAACCTGATATTTTGGGGGAGAGTATTCCACAGTTTCGGAGCTGCTACTAAGAAGCGGAGATCGCCCCAGGACACTGTTTTGGAGCGTGGAATAACTAGCTGGTTGAGGGTGGCTGATCGTAGCAGTCTACTTGGTTTGTAGAGTTGGAGTTGCTCTTTCAAAAAATATGGTCCTTGATTTTTGAGTGCCTTGTAAACTATACATAAGGACTTGAAATGTATTCTATTCCGGATTGTCAGCCAATGGTATTCCTTTATGATTTTTGATATGGGTTCGTATTTTGTTTTTCCAGAGAGCAGGCGTGCTGCCGCATTCTGAATGGATTGTAGTTTCCTTATGACTCTGGATTGTGCGTTGAGGAATAGTCCATTGCAGTAGTCCAGAGTTGACAGAACTAAGGAGCTGACCAAAGTTTTGATGGCTGTTTCCTGGAGAAAGGGGCGAATCTTCCTAATCATCTTCAGTTTGTGATAGGCTGTAGATACTGTTTTATTAGCATGGTCCATAAAGTTTAGTCCTTCGTCGAAAATGATTCCCAGATTCCTGACCTTGGCTATCTGAAAGAAACACGTTAGTGTTAGATTCCTTACCTTAGAATATCCCCAGGCGTCAGTCTGGATCCGGAAACTTTTGCGTAGCAGTACCCCTGCGCGTCGGTAGGCGTCGTCTGCAGGCGTCCCCTGCGGCTCCGCGTCCGTCGTCGGCGTCGTGCGCCGTGATGACGTGCTGGAGTATATAGACGCCGCCTCCGCGCGCTGACGTCAGTTCTTCTTTTTTCCGCGCCAGTAAGCGCAGATCCGAAGAGCAGTACTCCGGTCTTTTGACCAACTTTGTTATAACTTCTATCTCTTTTTGGTGCCTGGTAGGATGCCTGGTTTCAAGAATTGTGACGGGTGTGACCGCACGATGTCGGTCACGGACCATCACGACTCTGTCTCCGGTGCCTGGGCCCCGACCACGACGTGGACGCCTGCGTCGACTGCCGGGCTCTCACTGGCAAGGCTAGACGGGAGCGGTCCCGCGAGCTGCTTGAGCTCCGGGTGTCGGCCCCGCGTCGGGAGCGGTCCCGTTCCGGCCGGATGTCCAGGGAGCGTTCGAGGGAGCGGTCGCGGAGCCGCGCCGAGCGCTCCGGAAGTCGTCACCATTCGTCAGGCTCCTGAGGTAAGAAACACAAGAAGTCGGGGCGTCGTCATCGTACCCCCGACTCCCCCCGACGCTCGCGTGACGCGGCCGGGGGTTCGGGTGACCCCAACTCCGCGGCTCCGCGAGAGTCGCTGGCGCGGCCTGCCCCATACCCTCCGGTCCCTGGGCACGGTGCGACGCCTGAGGAGATTGAGGCGTTCCTCATGGCCATGAGGGCGCTCAGTTCTCCGACGGGGCCTACGGCGCCTTCGGGCCCAGTGCTACCGTCCGGGGGCCCTGGTGGGTCGGGTGTCCCTGGCTCGACGCCATCGGGTGCTTCGGCCCCGGTGCCGCCGACGGCTCCGACCCCGGCGCCGCAAGGGCCTTCGGGGTCGACGCCGGCCTACCGGCTGGTCCGGCGCCGATCCCATCGGGGTTACCCCCGACGGCGCCCCCGCGCGGCGCCGGTTCTCCTGTGCCGGCTTCAGCCGGCGCCGGGGGTCCGGCGCCGGCTCCGGGCGGCGCCGTCCCCATTCCTTCCCCGAATCCGGACGCGGAGTCGGACCGGCGTGGATCGACGCCGGGCTCGACACCGATGGGGCCTGTGAACCCTGAGGAGCCGGTCTACATCGTTGACTCAGAGTATGGAGATGATGAAGAGTACGGGGAAGGTTGGGAGGGGTCTGAGGACCCTCTGTCACGTGAGTGCCAGTATGACCCAGACTGGACAGGTGATTTGGGGGACGCCAGTGGTCTGGACGACTCTCCTAACCCTGGCTTTGTCTCTCCTCCTTCCGTGGCGTCGGAGGAGGGAGCTGCATATTCAGTGGTGCTGATGAGGGCTGCCAAGGCCTTACACCTTGAGCTCCCCGTCGCGGCCGTGAGGCCTAACATCCTCACTGAGGTCTTCAAACCGCAGTCATGCCCACAGGAGCCACTGCTGCCGTTTAACGAAGCCTTGTCAGACGTTCTGTTGGGCACGTGGTCCAGGCCCGCTTCAGGTTCGCCTGTTGATCGGAACGTGGCCAGGCGCCACCGTCCTTGTCCGGACGACCCCAAGTTCCTGTCCACCCATCCCACCCCCGAGAGTCTGGTGATCCAGGCCTCTACCTCCCAGACCGCATTCCCGTCGGCCCCGCCCGATCGGGAATCCAAGAGGTATGACCAGTATGGTAAGAAGGTCTTCTCGTCCTTGAGTCTGGGACTGCGGTCTTGCAACACCGCATGCCTCTTGGGCCGCTACACCCACTCTGTGTGGGACACGGTCGCGGAACTGCTGCCTGAATGCCCCATGGAGGTGCGGGCAAAGCTCGGCAAGGCTGTGGCTGAGGGCCGAGACGCAGCGAAATATTCCATACGGTGTGGTCTTGATACGACTGACTCGCTGGGCAGAGCTATGTCAACGACGGTGGCGATTCGACGCCACGCCTGGCTGAGATCCGCCAACTTTTCGGCAGACGTCCAAAATGCCTTGATGGACATGCCGTTCGATGGCTGTCGCCTCTTTGGTGACAAGGCGGACCACGCGCTGGAACGCTTCAAGGACTCCAGGGTCACGGCCAAGTCCTTGGGTCTTTCGACCCAGCGCCAGCAAACGGGTTCGTTTCGCTCCTTTCGTGGCCAAGGAAGGGGCGTCCCCACACGTGCTGCCAGCCACGCGCCGCAACAATCCTTTCAACGCGGTGGCGGCCGTGGAAACCGCCGTGGCGGCGGTAGGGGTCAACGGCGGGGTCAGGCCACACCTCCCCCCGCAGCATCCGCCTCCAAATCCTCCTAGTCCGTGCTTTCGGCCCCATGTGACGCCAGTGGGTGGCAGGGTTCGCCATCACCACGCTCACTGGCGCACAATTACGTCGGACAGGTGGGTGCTGCAGCTCGTCCGAAGGGGCTACTCCCTCCCCTTCGAGACTACTCCTCCAGCCATGCCACCGCAGAACCACCGTGTGTCGGGGGACCACTTGACACTTCTGCAGGAGGAAGTTACGGCCCTCTTGGCCAAAGGGGCCATCGAGCGCGTTCCTGGGCCAGAAGTAGGGCGTGGTTGCTATTCCCACTACTTTCTAGTACCCAAGAAGGACAAGGGGGGCCTACGTCCTATCTTGGATCTACGGAACGTCAACGGCTTCCTCCGGAAGGAAAAGTTCAAGATGTTGACTTTGGCTCAGGTCTTGGCTGCTCTAGACCCGCAAGACTGGATGGTGGCGTTGGACTTGCAGGATGCGTATTTTCACATCCCCGTCCTGCCGGCCCACCGGCGTTACCTGCGGTTCACGGTGGGCCAGGAGCACTTTCAGTTTATCGTGCTCCCCTTCGGCCTTACCAGCGCCCCACGGGTGTTCACAAAGGTGATGGCGGTGGTCGCAGCCCATCTGCGCAGGTTAGGGGTTTCAGTCTTCCCCTACCTCGACGACTGGCTGTTGAAGGCGGGCTCGCCCCAGACAGTCGTCCACCACCTTCAGATGACGGCAGACCTCTTGCACGACCTGGGGTTCTCCATCAATGTGCCGAAATCACACCTGTGTCCCTCCCAAAAGCTCCTTTTCATCGGAGCGGTTCTGGACTCGGCGCAGTTTCGGGTTTATCCTCCGGAACGGCGGGTCCGGGATATACAGGCTTTGATTCCCATCTTTCAGCCGCTATCCTGGGTTTCGGTCAGGTTGAGCTGCGGCTGCTGGGACTGATGGCTTCCTGCATCCTTCTGGTGCATCACGCCCGGTGGCGGATGCGGGCTCTGCAGTGGGACCTGAAGTTTCAGTGGGCCCAGCATCAGGGCAACTTGTCCGACCACGTCTTGATCTCGGAGGGCACTGCGAGACAACTGCAGTGGTGGCTTACGGACCGCGATTGGGTCAGAGGCAGATCCCTCTCCCTTCCCCAACCGGAGCACGTTGTCGTGACGGACGCGTCCCTCCAGGGCTGGGGTGGCGACTTGGGAGAGGCAGAGATCAGAGGCATCTGGTCTCCGGCGGAGTCCCGGCTCCATATCAACCTGTTGGAGCTACGGGCGATTCGTCTAGCACTGAAGGCATTCCTCCCCTTTGTCAACGGGAGTGTGGTGCAGGTGTTCACAGACAACACCACCGCCATGTGGTATTGCAACAAACAGGGCGGGGTGGGGTCGTGGACCCTTTGCCAGGAGGCTCTGCTCCTCTGGCAGTGGCTGGAACGTCAGGGCGTGACTCTGACGGTTCAACACCTGGCAGGTTCTCTGAACGCCAGGGCGGACGAACTCAGCCGTCGGTGCTCGATGGATCACGAATGGCGTCTGAACTCGGACGTGGCGCAAGACATCTTTCTGCAATGGGGAGAGCCTTGGTTAGATCTATTCGCCACAGAAGAGAACGCGCAATGTCATCAGTTCTGCGCGTTGGAGTTTCCAAGACGGCACTCGCACGGCGACGCCTTTCGGCGCGAGTGGAGTTGCGGTCTGTTATACGCCTTTCCACCTATACCACTTCTGCCCAGAGTGCTGAAGAAGATCAGGCGCGACCGGGCCCAAGTTATCCTTGTGGCTCCGGACTGGGCTCGAAGGTACTGGTATCCCGAGCTACTCAGCATGTCAGTCGGTCCCCCGATCCGCCTGCCCCTTCAGGAGGACCTTCTGTCGCAGCAGCAGGGGACGGTCCTCCACCCGAACCTGTCCAGTCTCCACCTCCATGCTTGGAGATTGAGCGGCGGCAGTTGAGGCCATTTGACTTGCCTCCTGAAGTCTGAGATGTAATTCTGGCAGCCAGGCGTCCCTCCACTAAGTCGGTATACGCCTGTCGGTGGAACAGATTTGTGGCATGGTGCACAGCAAAGGCTGTGGATCCTCTTTCTGCCCCTCTTTCAGAGGTTCTTCTGTTTCTTCTTTCTCTTGCCCAGCAGGGCTCTGCTCTGGGCACTATCAAGGGCTACCTTTCTGCCCTTTCAGCCTTTCTTAGGCTTCCTGATCAGCCTTCTTTGTTCAAGTCCCCGATTGTAACGAGATTCTTGAAGGGCATCACACACATGTATCCACCTGTTCCGTTTGTGATGCCTCAGTGGGACTTGAACCTGGTTCTTACCTTTCTGATGTGTGCTCCCTTTGAGCCCCTTCATTCTTGTCCTCTTCGTCTCCTGACTTTGAAGACGGCTTTCCTGGTTGCCATCACCTCTGCCAGGAGAGTGAGTGAGCTCCAGGCTCTTTCTGTCCAACCTCCTTTCCTGTCCATTCATCCTGACAAGGTGGTTCTAAGGACTAGACCTTCTTTCCTGCCCAAAGTATTTTCTGCTTATCACATTGGGCAGTCCATCACCCTCCCTTCCTTCTTCCCGCCTCCGCATCCTTCGAAGGATGAAGAGCGGCTCCACCGTCTGGACCCAAAACGTGCGCTTTCATTTTATATGGATCGCACACGCCAGTTCCGGGTGGATGACCAACTGTTTGTTGGCTACGTGGGTGCGAAGAAGGGACGGGCGGTGTGTAAACGTACCATCTCTCGGTGGGTCGTTCTGTGCATCAAAGCGTGCTACTCTTTGGCTCGGAAGGAGCCCCCTGTTGGGCTGAGGGCCCATTCCACTCGGGCCACGGCGGCTACTACTGCCCTGGGCCGGGGAGTCCCTTTGCAGGACATTTGCCAGGCGGCTACGTGGGCCTCGCTGCACACCTTTGCGAGGCACTACTGCCTGGACAGTCAAGTCCGGAGGGATGGCTTCTTTGGCCGTTCTGTCCTCCAGGACTTTCTGGTGTAGGAATGTATTGGTTCGCAGACCCACCACCGGGGTTGGTATTGCTGGGGTATCTATTCTAAGGTAAGGAATCTAACACTAACGTGTTTCTTTCAGATGAACAAGTTACTTACCTTCGGTAACGATATATCTGTAAGAAACATTAGTTAGTGTTAGATTCCTTACCGAACCCACCCATCCTCCCCGTTCTGCGAACTGATACCTAGGGTTAAGGACATCCCTTTCAGGGCCCTAGTTTCAAATGGCACCAGTGTTGGTTCTCTCATGGCTCTGCGTTTTCTGGCGCGGAAAAGCTGTGTACAAAGAACTGACGTCAGCGCGCGGAGGCGGCGTCTATATACTCCAGCGACGTCATCACGGCGCCCGACGACGGACGCGGAGCCGCAGGGGACGCCTGCAGACGACGCCTACCGACGCGCAGGGGTACTGCTACGCAAACGTTTCCGGATCCAGACTGACGCCTGGGGATATTCTAAGGTAAGGAATCTAACACTAACTAATGTTTCTTACAGATATATCGTTACCGAAGGTAAGTAACTTGTTCGTCGGGCTCGGGGAAGTGCCTAAAGCTTCTGGCCACCAGCATGATGGCCAGGCTGGGAGAAGGGGCCCAAAGATGACTACCTCAGTTTAGTTCAATTTTAGGCAGTTGGTAGCCATCCATTCTCCTATGTCCAGCAATCCCTTTTTGAAATTCTTTGCCACTTGATCTCCATCGCCTTTGATGGCTAATACCAACTCGGTGTCGTCAGCATAGGAGGTTAGGCTCATCCTGTGTGCTTTGATGACATTAGCAAGGTCCGACACATAGATGTTGAATAGTGTCGGACTAAGGGATGAGCCTTGGGGAACTCCACATGGTGACGAAAGTGGCGCCGATTGGAAAGGTCCTAAGGTGACCGCCTGCGTTCTACTAGCCAGAAAAGAGGCAAGCAGGTCTCTGGCGGAATGACAGATGCCGAGCCTTCCGACTCGGTCGACCAAGATGGTGTGGTCGACCGTGTCGAAAGCTGCGGATAGAACCAGGATTGCTGTCCCCCCCTTGAACTATCGTCTCGAAACATGCTGAAGACCTCCTAGAACTGCGATGACCTCCTCCTGGCGAGATGTTCCCTTGGTGGACCCTGTGGTCAGCAACACAGTGGTGGCTGGCTGGGAGATACTAGTCAGCCAACACACTATATAGCTATTAGGTTTTCAGGGGGCACCTTTAAGGTGCCCTCTGGGTGCATGTCATAATAATTATAGTACTGGCATTAGTACAGATTTATCAAGACAATGAGTTTGATATCAAACACCATTGGTTTCAGTGCAGCCATCATGTAGCCGGGTAACTTGTAATTACCAAATGCCAGGACATTGTCTGCCTGATCAATTGCATTATCTAGTAATGTAACTAGACATCACAGGGGCCTATCTTCTCATGCAGATATATATATATATATATATATATATATATATATATATATATATATATATATATATATATATATATATATATATATAGCACCCTGCCATAGGGCTGTAAGGCCTGCTGTAGGGGCGACTTACATAATGTATATGCAGTGTACCTTGGCATGACACACAGGGAATGTGTT
This sequence comes from Lissotriton vulgaris, assembly GCF_964263255.1. Lineage (NCBI taxonomy): Eukaryota > Metazoa > Chordata > Amphibia > Caudata > Salamandridae > Lissotriton > Lissotriton vulgaris. Next base: position 2,105,788,225 of record NC_141689.1, read on the forward strand.
GTGTTTTCAAAATGTTTTGCACCATTTCACACATCCCGCAATGGCAGTCTGCATGCAGTTTTTGTGTGGGTACCTTTGGGTGGCACAATACATGCTGCAGCCTATAGGGACCCTTCTTAGTACTCATGCTCTGGTACCAGGGTACCACTTACTAGGGGCTTACAGGGGTGCTAAATCCCTTGCCAGTTGGGTTATTACTGGATATTTACCTTGTTTTGGGACTGGCGGCCTGGTTAGCTGGGACCCAATGCACTTTCAGTCAAAAAGCATCAATACTAGGTTAACAAGTGTGGATGACCATGTCAAAAAGGGCACTTTCCTTCAGTTGCAATGAAGAAAAATGTGTCATTCTTTCTGGCTTGGACATGAGTGACTGCTTAGGTCGAGCAGTGGCAGTTCATCACCATGCCTGTTTGAGGTCCCTGGGTTTCTCCATGATGTCCATGTATCTCTGATGCACATTTCGTTTGACTCCTCTCACCTCTGATGAAAAAATGTATTAATTCCTGGAACATTTTTAGGAAAGTAGGACCAAAGCATGTTATTTGTTATTTTTTTTCCCAAACCAGATTTTTATACTGACAATTTATTTCTGGCCTCGTAGCTACTGTTGGGGTTTTCAGTTTTGCCAGCACCATCTCTCCCCACCAGCCAAGCAAGACTTTCAGTCCATTTGTGGCGTAGGCTACGGCTGCCAAGGACAAACACCTAGGACAGCAGGGACAACATGCAATTTAGCCCACCTCCTCTACAGCATTTGCCATCGTGAAACCGCTTTATTGTGTCCTTGCAAGGACACAACCACTCGATCAGTAGCAGACCATCACTTTAGATAAATGGGTCCTGCAAGTTGTGCATCAGGCTACACCCTCTGGTTTCTGTGCTGCACCTTCCACCACCATCCAGGCGGCTGATGGAGGAACTGAGCTTTTTTCCACCTTAAAAGGTTCCAGTTTAGAGCTCTTCACACTGTTGGGGTGTGCTTGCCAATAAGCTCTACTCCAAAGAGCGCAGACAGCGGAAGAAACAAACTGACATCAACATGCACGGGTGGTACTTGTATATGACTCCGCTGGTCATACCAGAATGGAACGATGTTGATGCTGAGTCAAGTACATTGGTTAGCTTTCACTTCTTAGATCTGTGTTGCCTGCTCTTGTGCATCCCTTCACAATTTGCTGTGTGCTATTTCTGTTCTTTGTTAGTTTGGAATGCATTAGTGTAACTGTTCTCAGTGATGTGTATTGGTTTATATGTATTTGTTATGCTTAGGAAACTAGGTGTTCTGACACCGTATGTTTCACAAAGTTACTTATGGCATTGTATAATGTATTTATCCTTGCTTCATTGTATGTGTAATTTAAGATCCCTGCATATCTTGTGTGATTTACGAAGAAGACACAATGTATTGACATGCTTAAACCCATTTCTTGAGACCATTTGTCAATGATCTGGGTCCCATCTGGATTTACTACCATTATACAACCACATTAATTTAAAATGCAATTTTTAAGAAACATGCAGAACAGCCTGAATATGCTCTTAATGAGACATTAAGGAATTCAGCACACACTTAAATAATCCAAGCAACACTCAACCATACCAACCAAGGGAAAATATAAGCTGTGTATCACAGCCCTGTTGTTCCATCTAGCCAAAACACTCTCCAACTCATCAACATTGACCAGGTCTACTGACCACACTCCTAAAGAAGATGGAAAAGTCCTACCCCAATCTATTGAAAGAGTAGAAATTACATTTTATTGGTCACCTGTTCAACTTTCAAGTGCCAACTAATCCGATCTATTGAAATATTTCATTCTCAGAAACCCCGGCAGTCTGCTTACGTGCTTCCATTTTTAGGAAATGTCCTTATTTTTCTGCTTGTGCAATCCCATCAAGAATTCCTATTGCTACTTAGTAAAAATTTTTATTCATATTTGATTGTTTATAATTTTAGATTTTCTCCTGGTATGCAATTAGTAAAACATTATTGTGGTTCATGTGTCCTAACAAGAGTGTGTGGCACTTTCGTCGGATAACTTGCTTGTCTGTTTTAGCCCGTTACTTTTAACAGTTTTAGTAGTCTGTGAATTTTAGGCTACGCTGGTGCTATTTCCACTTCAGCAAAAATAACTGTTGGGTGTTGCCTGTTTCGTCCCAGTTGAGATCAAATGAAATTATCTGGATTCCGGGAAGTCCATAAATCATTAATAATTTAAGTAGTTGGTTGTCTTGCTTTCCCAGAGACCTTCATTGGTGTTTGGCAAAATTAAGTATGTTTAGGGGTAGGTCGTTCTTCACACAACCTTTCGGATAGATACTTACAGCTGCAGATTCCTCACCTTTAGAATATTCTCCAAGAGCCATCATGGATCCCAAAGGTTTTATAGCAGTGCTACCCCACACAGTTAAGTGACATTGGGCAGCTTCGTGTTGGCCCCTGCGCCCTCCGGCATTCTCCGGAAAACAAGGTACTGCGGAAACGGAAACTATTTTCCCCCTCGCCTTTGGATTCAAAAATTTCTGACTAACCGACCAAACCAATTTGGAAACGTGGTCCAACCCGGTCCTGTCTCATTTACTTACTTGCGCGATCTGATATAAGCACGCAATCTATATGCCCATAGGCTAAAAGAGGCTTATAATCTTTAAAGGCAATTATTTGTTTGTCCTGATGATGGACCCCATCATTTAATAAGGGGGTCCGAAACGTCGTCGACCTACTGTGTACCATATACCTATGGAAATGATTGTTTATATAATACTGTGTGATGGTACCTATAAGAAATTCTCTGTGTAAAATTGAAATTTTCAGAGATTGTTTTTGCCTTGCAAGCCCTTTATGTATGTCCTTGTCTGTATATTTGTGTGGCTGGGTACAGGCTTGTGCCCCCCGTGTGTGAATTGCTGAAGGTTTTACTGTTTTGTATATACCTTGATCTAAATATAAATTTAGAGGACCACTGTCCGGCTGGGCATGTCTTCTACAATATAGAGCTGACTGAGTCTATATTTATTCTGCTTTCATGTGCTTCCCTGCCAGGGACCACTGTTGTTTCTTTATTCACTCCCTTTCATAGCTTGTTTAATTCTTTCAAAACTATTTACATTGTGCAAGGGAACAATGTTCCCATTTAAGTCTGTTTGGTTCAAACTTTTCTGTGATAGTCTGGAACAGATGTCGGTGATGGACCCGCACAAGGACTGCCTTTAGTGTTTGGGCTTAGGACATGACTCCAAGTCATATGAAGAAGGTTCCTTCATATACTCAAAGGCAATCCGAGACCGTGAAGCAAAATTATACATTGCTAATCACTGAAAGAAGTGACATGCCTTGTGTAAGCCCAAGTCAGTAGGACAGACTCATTCCCGCTCTCAAAGCTGATCCTGTGATAGGTTGTCAACGCACTCTAAGCAGTGCGGTAAGTCAGTCTTGGAAAAAGCATAAGAAGTTGAAGCAGGACTCAACCCAATCCCACCCACTCTGCCAAAAGAGAGATTGGAGCCTATTCCTTAGCTAGTCCTTGTCCACCCAGTATTTCCTGGTCCGTTATCAATACTGTAGCAGGTCGGGCCTTTAAGGAGGCTGTACTCCATACTTTTTGTAATTTACTGTCTCTCTGTGGTGTTCCTTAAGGCCCAAAGGATCCGCTGGAACTTCCAGTCGGTTTAGCATTGTCCAAACAGTTGTTGATGCTGACTGTGCCCTTTTAACCTGTCTCAGATTCTGATGCAGACTACCACTCCGATCCAAGAAACGCTCTGGCCCCTTCTACACCGATGCTTTTCTGACAGTGCTGGCACCAGAAGTAGAGTCCCTTCTGACTCTTGTGCTCATTCTCCAGCCAAATCCACTTCGACGCTGACCGAGGATATGCCTATTCCCACTTCAGTGCACCGTGGCTCAGTATGCTCTGATTCTTATACCACTTTCTCTCCCACAAGGCCTTACTCAGAGGCTTCATCATCGTTTTAATTAGGACTCTGATCAACCTGCTGATGCGGATGACTTGCCTGCACACACTGTAATGATGAGGTTGACACTTACATGGAGTTAAAGGATGCCATTGTGCTGCATATCTCTCCAAACACAGGGTTGGAAGTCGCTCATTGGACTTCCTACAGAAGAAAGTACATCCTTTGCTGTGGTTATTAGGCATGCAACTGAGGTCCTGGTCCTACAGCTGCCTTCAATCGAAGTTAAAATAAATGTCCTTACAGAAGTTTTGAACCCGGGTCCAGCTTTATCTGAACCTTTATCTCAATTTAAGGAAGTCCTGACTGATCCTCTGTACTTGTCAGCAGTAAATAGGTAGGTCGCCAGGCAACATAGATGGCGGATGGGTAACCAGGACTTTCTAACACAGCACCGGACTCCTGAGAGTTTTGTGGTACAAGAGTCCACCAGCAAAGTAAACCATAATGTATTCCCTAGAGAGTTGAAACGTTTGAATAATACTGAAAGCTTTTTTTTCTTATGTTGCTAGCTTGGCATTAACATCTGCCACTGCAGCTTGTCTGTTGGGCTGTGTAGGCACTCCCTTTAAGACCTGGTTAGGAGACCATGGTGGTGTTCTTGGAAGAGTTTGACCTCTTTGGCCCAAAGCATTCATGATGGGCAGGATTCAGCTAAGTGTGTCATTAGAGCTGACCTGTATACAACTGACTGCTTGGAGCTTGCAGTGGGCACTAGTGTAGTGCCACGCGACTATGCTTGAATATGATCTACTCGGTTTTCCTGGTTAGTTTAGGCATCGCTAATGCCTTTTGATGGGGCAAACCTCTTTAGCAAAACAGCTGATTCCACTCTCAAGCACTTTAAAGAAATCAGAGTCACAGCATGTTCCTATCTTTCCCTGCCTGGCAATTTCCTCAGCAGTTTGTCCCTTTTAAGCAGCAGTCACTCTAGCCCTTTCTGAGCCTAGGACAGAGATCAGGCAGACATTTGACAGGTCACCAGGGACAGCATTCCACTCAGACTTCTGACCCTTGTGGCATCATCCTTCAATCCAATTTCTTTGCCTTTAGCGACACACAGCCACTTGCTGGCAGGGAGGATTAGACTTTTTGTTTCATGGTGGCATGTCATTACTTCGGAAAAATGGTCCTCCATGTCGTACTTCATGATAAGCCCAACCATTCTTTTCCAGCCCACCTCAACTTCCTCATACTTCAGAGTGGCTTTTTGTGTGCCAAATGGGCCATCAAGATGGTGCCAGCCTCGAAGTAGGGATGCTGGTCGAAGAGCAATGAAAGCCTTCAACCTATATTGTATCTCCCCCTTCTGAATGGACACATTAAAAATGCTGTCTTTGGCCCAAATATTTTCTGCCAGGCGTCCAGGTGGTTGGGTGGTCGATTTGGACCAGCAGGATGTGTACATTTATGTGCCTGTCCTGTAGTCCCACCAAGATCACATACTGTGCTCCCCTTAGGCATTACGAGCCCCCCTCTGGTGTTCACAAAAGTGATGGTAGTAGTTACTACCCATCTTATAAGTTTGGTGATCAGGTGGTATCAGGTTTCCCTTAACTCGATGACAGGCAGTTGAAAGCGGACTTTCCAAATTGAGCCATGGTCCACCTTCAAACTGCAAACACCCTAACATCATTGGGGTCTCAATCAACAAGCCGAAGATGTACATGATTCCTTAGCAGAAGCTTTTGATTGAAGCTGCTATGGACAAAGTGCATGTTAGGGCCTTTCGTTCGTCACGAGTTTCGAGCTTTTTATGATACCAAAATGTCAGCCTCTGCATTATATCACAATGAGAGCAACTCTGAGGCTTCTGCTCCTCTTGCATTCTGCTTGTCCACTTCACCAGGTGGCATATGTGGGCCCTGCAGTGGGACCTGAAGTGTTAGTTGGCCCGGTGTAGGAGAGTACGGTCTGCTTCCTATAGTCACCCCACGTTTTGCTGTGATTTTCTGTTTTTTCGACTTAAGTGTGGCTGTGGGCCTGCTAATCAGACCCACAGCCCAGCTGTTCTCTCTCTAAATTGATACCATGTACTTTAGGTACATACCTGATTGGGTATTGGGTCACCTTTCTGAGCCCCTGTAAAGTGTACCATAGGTACCCAGGGCATAGGTGCATCCAAGGCATACCAGGGGCTGCAGCATGTATTATGCCACCCCTGGCTGGCCATCCAAACTGACACCACAGGCTGATCACTCAGCTTGGGTAAGATGGTGTAATAACCCCTTACTTTGATATAGTATACCTATATCTACCTTATATATAGACACATATGCACCTATAAGTCACTCCTATGGTGGGCCTTGACAATCCTGGAGGCAGAGTGCTTGGTTTTATGTGAGAGGGTGCCCTAGCATGAGCTGAGCCCCTCTGCAGCTTTCCGAACCATCTCCTTATAGCTGTTCCATGATAGACATACCATATAATCTTAAGTGCATATTAATCCTCGCGGTTAATGCTTTGGCTTTATCAAAACATGTTGTGTAAGGTGTCAAACACTTTGGAATACTACCTCCCTGCCAATTCTGGCGGCAGGGGTAGCATTCCACCCTTCTAGAGGGAAATGACATATAGGTTACTGCTTTACCCGGTTAAAGTTAAACAGAGCCCCAGCATCACAAAATGGATGCTGCTGCCACAGACACAAGTCTAACCTCCTGCTGCTGGACGAAACTCCGGCAGGGGAGGCCTGGACAATAGGTTTCCTGTCCAGGGAGGTGCCAGCACCTCCCCAGACAGGCAGATGTGTATTGGGACAGGGAGGACTGCATCAGCAGATGCTTTTTGAGACACTGCCTAAGGCACACAAGGTGCTCCATGCATAGCCCGGTTCAAACCAGTTCCTGGGGCACTCCAACCCCAGTCTGGCACGAAACTGGACAAAGGGAAATGGGTGTAACCTCCCCCTTCCCAGGTCCACCCATAGTAGGGACCTAGCAGGTAATCCAGCCCCTAAAATCAGTATAAAGATAGGATCTGTGTCCCCAGAACTTTAGATTATCCTGGAACGAAACTTTGATGCAGAACTCTTGGACCTTCGAAGTTCTATTTTGACTAGAAGACTGAAGACATCTCCCTTGTGGTCAAGGAGTGACTACCCTGTGCAAACAGGCACCACCAGTAACTTGCCATTCTGCTTTGTCGGCGCTCCCGCCGGGACCCGAAGACTCAGCGACACAGGAACTGGACTTCCAGACTTCTCTGACTCCGAACCACATCCACAGCAAAGATGATACCCGTGGCGGACACGAGAGACGTTGGACCGGACACCCTGGACATCCTGCATTTTCCTAACAGCTCGACTACCGAGGTACCCTTGCAGTTGTGCATTGGGGTACGAGAAGCCCCAGACCCGAGCACCATTTGCACCGAAGCTCAGCCTTCCACACTCCACGAGTGCCGCGTAGGGCCCGCTCTTGCATTTTAGCTCCACGCGTCTTACCCATGCTAGGGTCTTGACGCTCGAAGTGTCCTAGTCTAAAGGGGTTTTACCGTAGTCCATCCGGAAGATTCCTTAAACAGTAACTTTGTAACTTGTTCGTACTCCATTATAAGTCAATGGTAACTTGTGACTGTGTTTAGACACTGCACGCGTCTCCCGTGGGTCTCCTACTTCCTAACCTTTGGTTGCTTAGTGTAGCCCCAGCGAGGCCCTAAGCCTACTCACTATTTCTGAAGTGGTTCTTATACCACTTACTTAGTATATGGTTTGTGAGGCCCCTAGGGCATAACTGTATTTGTGCAACTTAACGTATGCTAATTGAGTAACTTGTGATGTACTTCCATCTCTGACCTCAGAAAGAGTGCAGAGGGGTTGTGTTAGAAATAAATACATATATATTTGATATATACCTGGTGTGGTGCCCTTTCATTTGGTATTCAAGGGATTATAATTGGTAAAACAGCTTGCTTCACATGCTCTCTGAAGTCTTGGCCTATGACTGCTGGTCCATGCTACCACTAGAATAGCTTGTCTATAAGGTTGACTTTACAACCACCACCAATAAGGGTCGTTTAGACTGGTGCAAGGTGCCCACTAGAATAGTGGACATCATATGCCAGGCTAACTTCTCACACCCGGGAACAAGAAATCCAGTTCATCTGAATCTAGGTTTCAAAGGAGACTACACAAAATTTGCGTTGGTGACTACGAGTCTGCAACTTGACCTTCAGCGCAGCTCTCTCCCTTCCATAGTTGATGGTTTTGACGGATGCGCCCCTGATGGGCTGGGGCAGTACTGCGATGAGGCGGAGGCAAGAGGACTCCGCTCTGTGACGGAAACCCGGCTCCACATAAATTTAAAGGAGCTGCAGGCCTTTAGCTTGCCATTAAAAGCCTTCCTGTTGTCTTTCAAGTGAAGGCTGGTAGAGATTATCATGATTAGCATGGCATAGTGTGGTCTTGGGCCCTGCGGCAGTGCTCCTCTGGAGTAGACTTGAGCATCTGGACATTTCTTTCATTGTAAATGTCCTGGCAGGACCTTTAAGCACCAGGACGAATAGCTCAAACACATTGACTAACAGATCACAAATAGCAGTTATACCCTGAAGTGGTGCAGGATATCTTCTGACAATGTGGAGAGCCTTGGTTGGATCTTTTCACCACCTTCACATGCATGTTGGAGTTCCCATGAATGTTTGCTCTAGGATGCTCATTCAGGCTACAGTGCATTAAGGGACCTTTATACAGCTTTTCACCACTGCCTCTCCTTTCTTGAGTTCTGAAGATGACCAGTAACGACTTGACCCAAGGCATCCCAATGGTTCCAGATTGGGTCAGTAGAGTGTGGTACCAGGATCTTCTGGGCATGACCATTTGCCGTTTGATCAGGCTACCGCTGAGGGCAGGTCTTCTGTTGAAAAAAAAGGCCAGGATTGTGGACCGGAACGTGCGTAATGTACACCTCCATGTGTAAAGATTGAACGGCAGCAGTTCATACCATTTGTTTTGCCACTGAAGGCTGTGAATGTTATCCTTGCGTCCATTTGTGCATCTATGCAGGTTTGTGCCCTTGTGCATAGTCTGCTACACAGATGCCTTACAAACCATATTGCCAGATTGATTTGTTTTGTCCTTGACCCAGCAAGGTTTTTTTTGTACTTGGCACTCTTAAAGATTATTTTTCATTCCTTTCTACCCGTTTGGGCTCGGCAAAAAAAACATCCTTGTCTAAATCACTTGCATTTTATTAAAGGTATGAAACACGCTACATCCCAACCGTTTGTAATGCCACAGTGAGTTTCCAATCTGATAGAGACTACTAGCCGCAGATTCCCTAAAGTGGAATTATCCCCAGGCATGAGACTGGATCTGGAATTATTTTTGCCACAGCATCTCTGCGCGCTGGGGGGCGGCACCAAGTGACTCCACCCTGACGTCATCTGCGTACATGGCGTCCGCAAGGTCACAAGTCCCACCCCAGCGCGCTGACATCAGTTTCCTTCTTTTCTGCGTGCAACGCGGATCCAGCTTGCATTCCCTTGGCCTGTTTCAGGCCTTCTTTTAACGCTTTGCGTTGCGAACAGTGAGCGAATGCCTTTGGGTTTCAAGAAGTGTACTAGTAAGCGTCACATGTCTGCGACGGACCCTCACCCTGTGGTGTTTGGGCGAGCACCATGATTCCACAGACGGCGATTCTTGTCAGCATCTTAAGCCGAAGTCCTGACGGGAGCGCCAAATGAAATTGCTTTCGGCCCGCTTGTCCAGTTTAGTCTTGTCCCCGCGTCCATCCCCTACATTGGAAGGGTCCAGAAGCCGCCGATTCCGGCTGCGGCATCGTGCCTCACCGAGGCCTCTCGGGCGTCGCTCGCCCACCGGTAAGTCCTACAGTCTGCCACCGAGGCCTTGTCTTCATTCTGCGGAGGGCGCGGGTTCCTCATGGGACTTGTGCCCTTGCCCGTTGCCATCCTATCCGCCATTTCATGGCGTTGGGGCGACAATTGCCCAAACGGAGGCCTACGCTACGGCTCTGCAGGCTTCTTTAGGCCCTCCTCTTCCTGAGACGTAAGCGGATCCCTCGCCATGTGCAGGGCCTTCCGCAGACTCGCGGGCGGCTTCGGTCCCGGCGCCGATGAGATCGGCTTCAGGTCTTGGAGTTGTGGTGTTGTCGATTTGCGGCCCTACTGGGTTCCCCTCTTCAACCCACGGCGCCCCTGCCTCGCCACACAGCTCTGCGGGGTTCCCTGTGGTGTCGTAGGAGGTCGCCAGGACTCACGGTTCATCCCAGAGTCCCTCTCGGTCCTCTGGGCAGGCGGCTGTCTTACTGGAGACCGAGCCGACGCCTTTCCGACACCGGCAGCTTTCCTCCCCGGCCCTGGCGGCGCCGCTACGGGTGGAGGCCGGGAACCTGGGCGCCTCCCCGAGTCAGTCTCGGCCCTCTACGCAGGCGGCTGCCTCGTTGGAGGTCAAGCCGGCGCCTTTTCGGCACCGTTCATTGGTCTCTTCGGCTCAGACCTTGTCCCTTTCTCCTGTGTAGCACGTGGTGGCGGAGGTCGACTCGGGCCGCTCAGGTGCCCACGGCGCTGTCCCGGCGTCGAGTTGTTGACACGTCTCCAGATGTCACTTCCTCTTCAGAAGTTTGTCATCTCCTTGTCTCCTCTTCACCGGAGACTGGACACCTCGTTGTTGCTTTTTCCCTAACGTCTTCCAGGGCGGGCTTTGCGTCGTCTCTTCGGCTACAGACCGTGGACCTGATATTCCGCACCTCGCTGGTTGCCCCGCAGGCTTCTCTGCCTTCTCTGGAGACCTCTCAGGCCCCTCACTCGTCCAGTTTGCTTAGTTTGCAGCCTTCGCCCACAGAAGAGTTGCTCTCTCCCCAGCTACGCCCTACGGAGGCAGGTGTGGCTTTTGTCCGGGCCATTGGTACCACTGCTGTTATTTTGCGCATGGGCGCTCCGGTCACTCCAATCCCTATGGACCATTCTTTGGAGGTTCTCCACCAGAACTCTGGTGGAGGGGAGCTGCTTCTTCCATTTGAAGCTTCGCTCCACAACTCTCTTCTGGGGGCGTCCTGCTACAGGAGATCTGGTGCCTCAGCTGCTCCTCCATCGCCCTGCTGCGAACGATCCTGTCTGCCTTTCTTCCCACCCTTCTGCTCAGGGCCCTGTCCTACAGACTGCTTTCACTTCCTTGCCTTCGGTGTTGCTCCCTCTGTCACGTGAGGGCCGGTGGTTGGACTCCTGGGGGCGTAACCTCTTCGCCTCAACTAGTGCTGCTTTGCGCGTGCTCAACACTTTGTGTGTTGGCCAGGGCTACTCCTGCCCTGTGGGATGCTGCAGAGTCCCTTCTGTCTCACCCCTCACATGGAGGTGTCTGGGCTGATCTGAGGCACCATGTGCTAGATGGACAGGAGTTAGCCGCATTTATTCTCAGTTCGGCCTTGAATGGTTCTGATTCTCTCGGCCACACATGGCGAGTTCTGGGGCTCTCCGCCGCCATGCTTGGTTGCGGGATGGTATCTTTCCGGAGAATGTTAGGGAGTGTCTTTTTGACCTGCCTTTTAATGGGATTCTTCTATTTAACACCCACTCGGACTCCGCCATTCAACGACTCCTTGCGGGGCTCAGTCCTCCTCCCCCTCCGTAAGCTTTGGCTTGTCGGTCTTCAGGTGCCCTATGGGAGGCATTTATCCCACCTTTTCTTTGGGCCTAGTGTTTTGGTTGGCCCGTCTGTGTGTTCTGTGTGGCTTGGAGTCCCTTCAGGGTCCTTAAGTTGGCCCCTCTGTCTTGTTGGCTGCTGGTCCAGCCCTTTTATTTTTGTGGTGGTGTGTTTTTTGGTTGTTAGTGTAGCCGTATAGGTCCTCAGGTTGGACCATCCGTTTATTTTTGGGCTGATTGAGAAGCCGTCTGGGGTGCTACCCACAGGTCCTTTATGTTCTTGTCCTCTGCTGCCTCTGTTTTTCCCTAAGAGGTGTTCCCATGTTTTGTTGGACGTGTCATATCCTAGGTGGGGTACTTGTTGACTATTGTATGGCTCTGTACTAAGCTGGGCGGGTGTGGATACCCTTTCAGTTCCTCACTTCAGCCTTTGGAGCGCCAGACCGGCTTGTTGTGCCACCTACGGCGTTGTGTTATGGTGTTTCCACCTGGTTATCCGGTGCTTTGGACTGGTCCTCTGCCTTGTGTTCCAGGGGGTCCTGGAATATTCCTGGTGTTCTCCTATATTCTGGTTGATGGTGTTCGGCTTGTGCTCCATATTTCTCTTCTTTATCTTCTGGCCGGTCCCACTTCTTTTTCATGGGTCGGGTTGTGCCACTGACAGCCCTTTTCTGGGGCTTGTTCTTGGGTTCTCTTGCCTCTGTCTTGTATTGCGCTCAGCTTGTTTTGGGCACACTACTTCTTAGTATGTACCTGTTGCCTTCTGCGCATGTATACTCGTTCTGGTCTAGCTTCGTGGGCCTCGGTGAGTGCTTGTGTGCTCCTGTCCCTTGCTCTGTTGGAGCTTTGATCGACTGGGTCTTCCTTGTCAGGTCTGCGCTTCTCGGCTATGGGGCCATTCCTGCCTTGTCCGCTGCCTCTGGGCTTGTGCCAGTTTCACTGTCCCCTTCGCTGTGTGCGAGTTTTCCTGCGGCTGGCTCTTCCTCCGTTTCCACCTCTACTTCTTGGGCTTTGGTGGTTGTTCCTTTTTCCTTTGGTACTCTCTTGCTGCGGTCGGTCCCTCCGGGGTTTCTGGCAGACGCGCTTCCCCTCTCGGGTAGGCTTGTGGTAGCCTGGCCTTCCCTTCTCCTTGTGCTTGCTTCTCTGCTCGGGCGCTGGACCGTCCTTCCTTTCCCCATGACACATCCCCTGTTGGGGCCCTGTGTTCTTCCAAGCCAGTGAGGTTCTCTCGCAGACCCTCCTCCCCTCTGGGCATGGCTAGGGTGTCTATTCTACGTTAAGGAATCTGCAGGTAGTAGTCTCTATCAGATGTACAAGTTACTTACCTTCGGTAACGATGTATCTGGTAGAGACGATTCTAGCCTCAGATTCCTTCACAACCCGCCTTAGTTCCCCGTTCTGCGAGGACCTTCAGTTTGGTCTTCCTCACTCCGGGTGGCTTGTCTTCTGCGAGTGCGGCTTGTCTTCTGCGAGTGCCCTCTTTCACTTCCTCCCTGACCGGGTGCTTCGTTCTGTTTCTGTGTTTTCTTTCTAGTACTTGAACGATAGGTTCATGTGTACTTCTGCATCCCTACACCCTGGTTATTTCAGTGTGGGGCCTACTCGTAATCTTATCTCTTTTTTCATTGCTTCAGGCTTCAGACTAGTCTGCGGGTCTCTGGGTTGGGGTCTCTTGGCTGTGCCTCATCTCATTTAGCTCTTTGCAGCTGGTACAACACTCCTTGATGTTGTCGTGAGGTGCCTTGTTGTTACTCATCTGTCTGGGCTTGTTGCTCCTTCACTGTTATCGATAGTGGTTGCAGACTTTGTCTTGTCATGACATTTTTCACTGCTTTTTTCGCACACTGTTCACATGCCCTCACAGTTTTGTTTCTGATGGCTCTGCGTTGTGGCGCTGAACACTTCTCTGAAGAAAACTGATGCCAGTGCGCTGGGGTGGGACTTATGTGACCTCGCTGACGTCATGTACACAGACGACCTCAGGCCGGAGTCACGTGGTACCGTCGCCCAGGAATCTGCGGCTAGAATCGTCTCTACCAGATAAATTGTTACCGAAGGTAAGTAACATGTACATTTAGTTGCGACTTTCCTTATGTTTACCCCTTGAAACATATATACGACTGTTTGCTGCACCTTCTTACTCTCCAAACTGTTTTTCTCATTATGATTGCTTTAGCTTGTGGTGTTAGTGAGCTCCCAGTCTCTAGCTTGGCTGCTGTCACTCACCACTATTTTACCCAGATAAACTGGTATTAAGTATCAGGATGATCTTCTTGCCGAAAGGTGAGTTTGTTTCACATTTGACAATCTTATGAGTTGTTTGCGCCTCCTCACCCCTCGAAAGAGGTAATAAAACCTCACCGATCGGATCGGTAGAGAACTTCGATATTTTAGATGGATCAAGACTTGTGACTTATCTGCACAGTATGGCATTCTCCCGAGCAAAGAAAGGCAAGGTGGTACAGGAACAGGCTCTGTCATGACAGATTGCCCTTTGCCTTAAAAGCTTTGATTTCTGATAGGAAGGGCATTTCACCCTTTTCAGTCCTGAGGGCTTGTTGGTCTGAGATTTCACCACAAACCCTCTACTGTGGGTTTATAGTGCTTTTAGTATCTATTCTACAGGTGAGGAATCCGAAGAAAAAGTAACCAGAAAGTAACTCTTTCTGGTGGATGCTCTATGTATCTGCAGGTTCCTCACTGCTGTGACATGTCCCCATTCTCTGTAATGGTATTTAACAACTAAAATGTCCCAAATTAGAGCTACACACTGATACCGTTTATTGATTTTTGGTGCAATGCGGCAGAGGACACTGAAAAATAAAACAAGAAACCAACCTCACTTCTCAGGAATTATGTTTGCATGCAATCGCTCTGTCATTTTCAGGGTGGAAAAGAGCCAGTTCAGAGCTGCGTGATGCAAAGGAGGATATTGTGCTGTTTAGCTGGTGGTTAGGGATAAGATTCTACTCCTAATTGCGCACCTTTGGGCCTCTCTGTTTCCCCATACATTTTTGAGGCTACTTCAGAGGGTTGAAAAGAGCATGGCCAGGGAAGATTGTTGTGAATATCGAAAACATGTCAGTAATCGACCCTCATAAGATGTGCCTTTGGTGTTTGGGCTTGGAGTTTGACTCCAGAACATGTGATACGTGTGCCCTCATGCACCAGAAGGTGATCCAAGACTGCCCAGAAGGCGAACCAAGACCTCGTAGGAAAAGCTGTATGTTGCCGAACATAGGAATTAAGTACAAACCTTGCATAAGTCCTGCTCTAAGTCGCAGGACGGACCCTCTTTCACTCTCGAGGCCGATCTCTCAAAATAGCTTTGTTGTTTAATTAATTTGTAAAGCTGAAATCCAAATTAAAGAGGAAACATAAGAAGTAGAAGTGGGACTCAACCCCATCCTGGCACTCTATCTAAAGAGAAGTTGCAAGGGTGACAAGGTTCCAATCAATCTAGCTTCTCATACAGGGACTGATTCCACAATTGATCCTGATGCACTCAGAGTGCCCTTGAGCATTTGTAATGGTACAGCAGGTCGAGGCCTTTAAGGAAGCCTTGCTGTGTATTTTTGACACACTTCTGGTTTCGCTGGCATACTTTTGGCCCCAGGAATCCAAAGGGACCTTCTGCGCATTTGTCTGGTCCTCCTTAGGAGCCGCTAGAAATTCTCTGGTTACACACCGACTCCGGTGCAAACTTCCATTCTGGTGCCAACTTCCATTCCAACTCCAACTCCTGCCCCTCTTTCATTGACGTTGGTACTGACGACACTTGAGGGCATTCAGGTGTCAACTCTATTGTTAGACCCTGAATCAAATCCATCTCACCTCTGACTGAGGTTGTGATCTCCAGTGCACTTTGGTCCCATACAGCCTGATTCAGACAATACACTACATAAGTGTGAATTACAATTTCTTACATGGAAAGTTGCTTTTTTAGTAGCTGTAACTTCACTTAGAAGAGTAAGTGAGATACAAGCATTAACAATTCAAGAACCATGTATACAACTTCATAATAAAGTGGTTCTTAAAACAAATCCAAAGTTTCTGCCAAAGGTCATTTCACCTTTCCACCTCAATCAATCTATTGAGTTGCCAGTATTTTTTCCCCAACCACAAACAGTGGCAGAAAGAGCTCTACAAACATCAGCTGTAAAGAGAGTTCTTCTCTACTACATTGATAGGACAAAACCTTTTCGTAAAACTAAACTGTTTGTGTCTTTTTCTCCTCCACATAAGGGAAATTCAATTTCAAAATCAGGCATTGCAAGATGGATTAAGTGCATTCAAATTTGTTATCAAAAAGCAAAACGCACTCTATCAATCCCCCCTAGGGCTCATTCTACCCGTAAATTAGGGGCATATATGGCATTCCTATGGAACATACCATTAGATGACATCTGTAAAGCAGCTACATGGTCTACTCCGCACACATTTACAAAACACTACTGTGTAGGTGTGCAGGCAAAACAACAAGCAAGTGTGGGCCAGGCTGTACTCAAAACAGTATTTCAAACTACTGCAACAGACCAGGGTGGTCGCCGCTAAGGGAGAAACTGCTGTGCAATCTATGCAATAGTGTATGGTCTGCAGCCCATATGCCTCCATCGGAAAATGCTACTTACCAGTATGCATCTGTTCTTAGCATGTAGGGCTGCAGAACTACACACGCCTCCCCGGCTACCGGTGTCTGTTCCAGTATTATCCTATTTAGATACACAGTACATGGTCATCTCTATATGTACTCGTACAACTCCATCATTTCCCAACGGCGAAAACAATCTGAAGATGGGAGTCGATGCCCATGCATACTACGATCTAGGGGAGGAGTCATCCAACAGACAAAGACTCTTCCAAGACAACAACAAAGTGTAATCATCCGGGCCCACCACCAGATGGTGATCTAATGCGATAGTGTGTGGTTCTGCAGCCCTACATGCCAAGAACAGATGCATACTGGTAAGTATCATTTTCCTTTCTTTTAAACCAGCCTAACCTTGAGGTCAATCAACACAGTGTATTGGTCTGATACATGCCCACCATCTGGGACATGGCCAGTGAGATCTTGCTAGCGGTCCCAGAAGAATTTGACTTTCCTGGCTCAAACACTTCAAGGTTGTCAGTATGTGGCAAAATACATAATTTGAGCTTGTCTTGGATACTTACAATTGCTTGGTGCAAGTAGTAGGCACTAGTTTCGTGCTTAGTTGCCATTCGCGGATTTGGTCCACATGTTTTTCAGGAGTTGTGCCAACACCCCTTATGAATATGCCTTTCTGTGAATCCTACTTATTCGGTAAAAAAAACTCCTTGGAACGCTTTAAGGAAAGTCTCACCACGGTGTGTTCTTTGGGCCTCTCCGCTTCCCAAATACGTTTTTGAGACTACTTCAGAGCGTTGGCGTTTAAGTAATGCCAACATCCTCCACCCCCACTACACTCACCTCAGTCCTTTGGTGGCAAGGGACAGGGATCAGGCAAGTACGTACAGCCACCAAGGGCATCAATCTTCACAAGCCCCTCACCCTTACGACATCCGCACAGAAGTGGTTTTAGTTCACCTAAGGCAATGTACTTCTGCACTGTGGGGAGCAGGATTCTTCTGGAATGACAATTCATCACATCCAACAGATGAGTACTCCAGATCATTCAACAAGTCTGTGCCCTTCTGTTCATTTCAGACCCGCCACAGCTTCCTTCCACATCTGAACAGTTCTCGGAGAAACGCCTATCCTTCTTACTGCAGAACTTACCAGCTATGCTGTCTAAAGGGGCCATTGAGAGGGTTCTGAACTCATAAATATGGATGGGTTTTTACCCCTGATATTTCCTTGTCCTGAAGAATGACAAAGGCCTTCATTTTATTTTAGATCTTCCCACACAGAATGACTTCTTGTCTAGGGACAGATTCAAAATACCCACTCTGGCCAAGGTTCTGTGTGGCCTAGAACCAGTTGACTTGATGGTAGCCATGGACCTGCAGGAAGCATGCAGAATATTAAAGAATAAAAGGAGAACATGCCCCCACCTAAAACTGGACATATGCGTGCAGTGCAAAAATGAAATTAAACATAGCAGAAACAGGTGTTGGTCTTTCAATGGTATTGTACATAGCACTTCATGAGATAAATCTTATTGTTTGATAATTTAAAATCATTCCAATTATATAAAAAAAATAAAAAAAATGAGCCATTGATACAAAAGTTAAAAACTGATATCGCAAAATTACGTTGGGGCATGGTATCCCAGATTTAAGTTTACATCATTTTCCAACGACATGCTTTATCTAAAAAAGGATATGTGCCTGGGGGTACTGAAGCTTTATTATTAAAGAGGGTACAATCCGATTAAAAACACTTGAAAAGGAATAGAAAGCAGACTTAGCACTTGTCCCTAAAAGTTCGGCAGTCCTATGTAGTCTCAAGCATTCCCGATGGGAAGAAAACAGAAGTGAGATTACTGGCGCTCCTGTTGCGTTAAAATTTTGTCTGCTCTTGAGATAAACTGGGTGAACCGGATGTTGAGCATCGTATTTTCTGGATTCATTTATGATGGCTTGTTGAAAGGATCGGACAGCAAGTTTGTTCCATTCACCCCGTAGCAGCATCCTTCTGTCGTTAAATAAGGCAAGATAGACACATACAACGTGCTCAAAGGCTCCAAGGTACACCCACACTCGGTATTGTCACTTGAATGGCGCCAGTCCGGAAGATGGCACTTAGGATGGGTGAATGGCCATTCTGGCACCAAGAACCTTTTTTCCATTGTACTGCATAAGTGCTTCATAGATATGGTGCCTGTGCTCCAGGCTTGAACCCCAAAAGAACCGTCCATGCATGTTTTCTTATTGCCAGTTTGTTCCCTGTCTGAGTGAAAAGACCAGAGTCTGACTTCTTTTTTTTTTTTTTTTTTTTTTTTTTTTTTTTTAAACATATTGTTCGAGGCATATGAGCTGCAGATCACACACTGTGCATAGATCACCATCTGGTGGTGGGCCCGGATGATTAGCCCGGTCTGATGGCTCTGTGGACTCATGCGTCCATTGCAGGGGCCTGTGTTCGACCTCATGGTAACAGGTACATCACTAAAATACAGGGGTATACTCACTCTATTTCCTTATACCAAAGAAGGGCGGTTCTCTCAGGCCTATACTAGACACTGAACCTCTACATTCAATCAGACCATTTCCATATGGTCACTCTGCAACGAAGCCTTCCTTTGTTAACACAAGGTGATTTCCTTACTACTTTAGAACTCAAGGACGCCTACTTCCACATTCCTATTCACCAAGCTCACAGCAAGTATATTTGGTTTGTGGTGGACGGTCAGCATTACCAGATCAAGGTACTCCCATTCGGAGTCACAACAGACCACAGTTTTTACAAAATACCTCGCGTTTGTAGCGGCACATTTAAGGAGGCAAAATATTCATGTTTTCCTCTAGCTGGACGACTGGCTAATAAAAGCCAAGTCATACCACCACTGCATACAGCACACATACCAACCTACTCAGCTCTTATACAAACTCTGGTTAAAACAAGACAGTCACATCTCCAGCTGTCCCATTGTCAACAGTACCTAGGTGCCACAATAGACACCTCCAAAGCACTTGCAACCCCCAATCCAATCGGGATAAACATCATGCAAGCTCTTATACAAAGATTCCAACCACAGCACTACTTACCAGCTTGAGTGTTCATGCAACTCATAGTAATGATTGCCTCTTGCATCTTCGTAGTACCACATGCAAGACTCCAGATGCGCACCTTACAGGAGTGCTTGGCACGCCAATGAAACCAGACACAGGGTCAGCGAACAGATCTGGTGGTTGTAGACGGTCGAACACATCACTCTCTGCAGTGGTCGAATACCAAAAACCTTTCCAAAGGTCGACTGTTTCTGGTCCCGCTTCTACAAGTAGTGCTAACCACAAACTCATCGCTCACCGGCTGGAGAGCTAATTTATCAGACCATATAGTACAAGGCAGGTGGACACCTCAATAGAAGCTATTCCACATCAACCATCTGGAGTTACTAGCCATATTCCTAGCCCTGAAATCCTTCCAAAGTCACATCTCAGACAAGGATAATTAGTCCGGACGGACAACATGACAGCCATGTCCTATCTCAAAAAGACGGGGTCGCATTTCTTACAGCTCACAGCTAGCACAGAGCATATGGAGGTGGGCCATTCCTCAAAACATTTTTCTCCTAGCAGAACATCTACCAGGAGTTCAGAATCAAGTTGCAGAGCTGTTGAGTCATCAGAGACTACAAATCCACAAGTGGGAACTGCATCCGCAAGTTCTTCAACCTTTCTTTCAAAGGTGGGGACATCCAGACGTAGAACTGTTCGCCACAAACTTAAACTCAAAATGCCCAAGCTTCGCTGCCAAGTACCCACACCCATTGTCCAAAGGCAATACGATATGGATGAGTTGGTCAGGCATATATGCATACACTTTTCCGCCTCTCCCACTCATTCCATTAGTAGCAAGTAAGATATAACAGCACTCACTGACACTCATCTTAATCGCACCAACCTGGGCAAGACAGCCAAGGTACACCACCCTGCTATAGCTCGCAGTGGTACCACATCAAAAACTATGCCTCTCTCCACACCTCTTAACACAGAACCATGGAGAGATCATGCATCTGGACCCCATGCAGCTGAACGTAGGCATTTGGCTCCTGAGGTCCTAGAATTTGGCTACCTAAACCTCCCGCCTGATTGCATGGACGTCATCAAAGAAGCTAGATGTCCCACTACTAAAGCCTGCTATGCAGCCAAATGGAAGAGATTTGTTATCTACTGTAACAATATCAATACACTAGATGTTTCCATCCAGCATTTTATATGCTATTTACTACATTTTCACTGATGTCATTTAGCATATACATCCATCAGGTTACATCTAGCTACTATAACAGCTTATCTTCAAAACGGACAACATCTGTCGCTTTTCAGAGTTCCTGCCATCAAAGCCTTCATGGAATGCCTCAAAAGAATTCCTCCTGGGGTACCACCCTTACCAGTGTGGAATGTAAACATTTTTCTCACTAGACTTATGGGTCCTCCGTTCGAACCCCTACACAAATGTGAGCTACAAATTCTTACATGGAAAGTCGCTTTTCTAGTAGCTATCACATCACTCAGAAGAGTAAGTGAGCTCCAGACACTGTCAATAGATGAACCATTCTTACAAATACATCAAAATAAAGTGGTTCAAAGAACTACAAAAGTAATTTCCCCTTTCCACCTCAATCAATCTGTTGAGTTGCCAGTATTCTTCTCCCAACCTACAACAGTAGCTGAAAGAGCTCTTCACACACTAGACCTTAAAAGAGCTCTTCATTACTATATTGATAGGACAAAGTCCTTCCGTAAAACAAAACAGCTTTTTGTGTCTTTATCTCCACCACACAAAGGCAACCCAATTTCTAAAACGGGTATTGCAAGGTGGATTGTAAAATGCATACAAATTTGCTACCACAAAGCAAAAAGTACTTCATCCATTCCCCATAGGGCTCATTCCACCCGTAAAATAGGGACATCCATGGCATTTGGCAGATGATATCTTGGCAGATGATACTTGGCAGATGATAGCTGCAAGGCAGTTACATGGTCTACACCACACATTTCCAAAAGGTTACTGTGTAGATGTGCAAGCAAAACAAGTTAATGTGGGCTAAGCTGTACTCCAAACACTATTTCAGACAACTGCAACAGATACTGGTGGTCGCCGCTAAGGGAGAAAACTGCTATGCAATCTATGCACAGTGTGTGATCTGCAGCTCATATGCCTCGAACGGAAAATGCTACTTACCAGTATGCATGTGTTCTTGGCATTTAGAGCTGCAGAGTCGCACACGTCCACCCACCTCCCCTGCTGCCTGTATCTGTTCCAGTATTATCTTACCTAGGTACACCATACATGGACATCTTTTTCTGTTCTCACACAACTTCATTTCCCTTCATGGCGAAAAACAATCGGACGATGGAGTCGATGCCCATGCGCACTTTAGTACATAGGAGGCGCCGCCTATCTTGTGACTACAAAGACTTCTTAATAATCATCCAGGCCCACCACCAAACGGCGACCTATGCACAGTGTGTGACTCTACAGCTCTACATGTCAAGAACACATGCATACTGGTAAGTAGCATTTTCCTTTAGGGCCTGCTGGGGTGTCTTGCTTCCTCTGTATTCGTTTGCATCAAGCATTTGCAGTGAGTGTTCTAAGTAGTGTTGTTGTTTTTTGTCCCACTTGGCTAGACAGTATTTCTTGCCACAGCCTAGCCTCCAAGCTTGCTTCCCTCGAGTTACGCAGTTTATTGCACAGCTTGATAAAGACACC
Source organism: Lissotriton vulgaris (assembly GCF_964263255.1). NCBI lineage: Eukaryota > Metazoa > Chordata > Amphibia > Caudata > Salamandridae > Lissotriton > Lissotriton vulgaris. The sequence continues at coordinate 2,105,810,165 of NC_141689.1, forward strand.
AGCCCCAACCCCTCGGTGGTCTAAGAGGCCAAACTCAAGTCTTATCTTAGCTTGGGATGAGGATTTCGGTAGGTGCTATACTCGCTTAAAAATTCTTGTTATTTTGTTCACCATGTAAAAATCTCTTCCCAGTTAGTAATTTTAGCTTTCATGACTGTTAAAAGCGGGTTTAGACTTGGTCCGGATAACTGCTTCACAAGCTTCGTTACAGCTGCCGCAATTGATAGAGCTTTGGCCCGACCACCTCCTTCTGTTTGGAGAAAGTACCCTTTGAGTGCATGTAAAGCCCCAAGTATTTTTAAAATGTTGTGCTTTCTATGTGTTTGCTATTAAAATGCCACCCGCCACTCGCCGACTTAAGTTTCCCGAAGTGAATTGTCTTTGGCTTTGATATGTTTAATTCCAGGTCATTACTGATTGTATAGGGAAGCAGCTTGTTGAGAAGCCTCTGCAGGTCGACCCTGTGTGGCTAAGTAAAACAAGATCATCTGTGTATAGCAAAATGTTTATGCGATGTACCCCTCTGGAGCACCTTCGGGTCCCATGGGTCCTATGGCGTTTAATTTGGGGGTTCCTCAAGCTTATGCTCAGGCTCCCTTTATGCCATTTCTTCCAGCGGCGCCGTCTTGGCATTTCCAGGCGCAGATGACGTCAACGCCGTTCCCTTCTTCTCTGGCACCGTCAGCCCGTCCTCGCTTAACTGAGCCTGTGCCTCCGGATCTGTGTTCGGCTCCGGATCCTTCTGAGTGTTGTCTGGCTCCACCAACGCCGGTTCCATGAATAAGATCTAGGAGAGAGGCTCAGAGGATTTTAGAAGAGCAGAGGTTTCATTTGGAAGAAATGGAGGAAGGTGAGATTCAAGAGTCGGATGACTTAGTTGAAGACTTGAAGGAGGCAAGTGGCCTTTATATGTCTCCAGAATGGGAACTTTCACCTCCATCAGATGCTCCTTCAAAGGATGTGGCTCCTTACCACAGGGTTATAGGGAAGGTGACGGAGCTTTTAGACCTCCAGCTCCCCACAGCTTAATTTAGGTCAAATATCTTGACGGAAGTACTTCATTCTCCTTCCACTGTGGTAGAGGCTTTGCTGTCATTCAATGATGCCATCACTGAGCCTGTAATGGAGGTTTGGCGTAAGCCCTTTTTGGCTCTGGCAGTTCCAAAATCTGTTACCAGGAGATACAGGGCGGCTCCAGGGGATCCAGACGTCTTGACATCCGAGCCTTCTCCTCAGAGCCTGGTGGTTCAAGCTTCCTGTTCCAAAATATCTACTGGGGTTTTTCCTCAGGTTCCTGGTGATAGGGGCTCAAAGAAGCTTGACCAGTCTGCAAAAAAGGCGTTCTCCCTGGCAAGTATGTCCTTGAAGTCCACAAATGCTACCTGTCTTTTGGGCAGTTACATCCATGCCCTAATGGACTCTGCGAAACAGCTTGTCCCCAATTTGTCTGAGGAGGACAGACAGAATTTTAATGAGGTCTTGTCAGACACTCAAGTGGCTGCTCGTCAAGTGATTCAGAGTGGTCTAGATACTGCGGACTCTGTTGCCAGGATCTTGGGGTATTCGGTTGCCACAAGAAGGGCTTTGCTTAAGACATCCGAGTTCTCCCCGGATGTGCAAGCAACACTTTTGGACCTCCCTTTTGATGGTTCTGGGCGGTTAGCAAAGAAAGCAGATGCAGCCTTGGAAAGGTTCAAGGATAGCAAAGCCACAGCCAAGTCTCTGGACCTTCAGACTCAGCCTAGAGGTTCCTCTTACAGGAAATACACAGGATTTGGGAGGTGGTCCTTTCGGACCTACAGACAGCCTCAGCAGCAGCAAAACACCTTGTACAAGTCCTACAGAGGTTGCCCAGGAGGTAGTCAGCCCTCCTCCTCCTCCTCCCCCCTCCACCCCCCATCTTACCACAGCAGAGCAGCCCTAGATCCACCATTCTGGATCATGTTGGTCCTGTGGGGGTCAACTTACTCATTTTCTAAAGGATTGGAAATCGGTCTCTACAGAGCATTGGGTTCTCAATCTTGTAGAGAATGGGTAGGCTCTTCCCTTTCTGGAATTCTCTCCAAATTACCCCCCTTGCCTAGGGGCTTGCTCAGAGGACCACCTTCTTCTCCTGCAGGAGGAAATCCTAACTTTACTTTAAAAAAAAAGGTGCAGAGCAGGAAAGGGGTCAGGGATGCTACGCCTGGTATTTCCTGATTCCCAAGAAGGATGGCAGGTTACATCCAATTCTGTATCTCAGGACCTTGAACATTTTTCTGAAGCAGGAGAAGTGCAAGATGCTCAGCCTTGCGCAGGTTCTTCAAGTGCTGCAACCTGTAGGATTGGATGGTGTCGATAGAATTGCGGGACGAGTATTTTCATATCCCGATTCTGAAGTTGCACAGGAAGTATCTCCGTTTTACGGTAGTGTTGCAACATTATCAGTGTGCGGTTCTCCCATTTTGACATACTACTGCACCTAGAGTCTTCACCAAGGTGATGGCAGTGGTGGCAGCCCATCTCAGGAGGTCGAGGATTCCAGTTTTCCTCTATCTGGACGAGTCGCCAGAGAAGGTGCTTCATCATCTGCAGGTTACAACTCAGCTGTTGTACAAATTGAGTTTTTCGATAAAGGTGCCCAAGTCTCACCTGGTGCCCTCTCAGCGCAACCTGTTCATAGGGGCGGTACTGGACACTACTGTGTCGAGCATTCCCACCTCCACAAAAAATTCTCGACATTCAGGAAATGATTCCCTTGTTTTACAATGGAGCGGTCATTCTAGTCCTGAAGGTCCTTCACCTGCTCGGTATGTTTGCTTCCTGCATTCTGTTGGTCAAGCATGCACGTTGGCACATGAGGGCGCTCCAGTGGTGCCTCCGCAGTCAGTGGTATAAGCACAACGGAGATCTCGGGGAGTCTGTGAGGATCTCCAGACAAGCTGCAGCGGATCAGTCTTGGTGGAGCGTGGAGGGCAATCTGTCTCAAGGAAAGTCCTTCCATCTACCTCCATCGGTGGCCACAGTGATAACGGATGCATCCACTCTAGGGTGGAGTGCTCATCTGGGGGACCTGGAGGTCAAGGGTCTTTGTTCTCCAGAGGAGAGGCAGCGTCATATCAACCTTCTAGAATTTTCGGGGGCGATACGTTTGGCGCTCACGGCCTTCCTCTCTTCCCTTCGGGGTCAGACGGTTCAAGTCCTGACGTACAACACTACCGCAGTGTGGTATGTCAACAAGCAGGGAGGAGTTGGGTCGCAATGTCTCTGCAGAGAGGCTCTGCGTCTCTGGTCCTGCGTTCAGGACCATCAGATTTGTCTGATGGCAGATCAGCTGGCCGGAGTTCTGAACATGTGTGCAGACAGTCTCAGTTGGCAGTTCTCTGCCGACCATGAGTGGAGGCTTCATCCAGAGGTGGTTTGTCATGTCTTTAGGAAGTGGGGAACTCCTCGGGTGGACCTGTTTGCCACTCACGAAAACTCTCACTGCCCGTCATTCTGCAGTCTCCAGTATCCGATACAGGGAGCTTTGGGGGATGCGTTTCAGTTGAGTTGGGGCTCACAACTTCTTTACGCATTTCCTCCCATACCCTTGATTCCTCCGGTTCTGGGGAAGATTCGTCAAGACAGGGCCCAAGTCATATTGATTGCCCCCGATTGGCCAAGAAGGGCGTGGTACACATTTCTTCTCCACCTCTCCTCGTGCCCTCCGCTCCGTCTCCCTCTCAGGGCAGAGATCCTCTCGCAGTCGCAGGGGCAGGTTCTACACCCCCACCTCCAGAGCTTACACCTTCATGTCTGGAGATTGAACGGGGCAATCTGAATTCTTTCCCTCTTCCTTCTGACGTGGTGGACTGTTATTTTGTCCGCCAGATGTCTCTCCACCAAGTCTATCTATTCCTATAGGTGGTCCAAGTTTGTTCATTGGTGTGGGGAGAAGTCTATTGACCCTTTGAGGGCTCGCTTATCCAACATCCTTCAATTTGCTCTTTCTCTAACCCAGCAGGGTTTGCTGTGGCTACTGTGAAGGGCTATTTATCTGCTTTGTCTGCATTCCTTTGCTTGCCGGACCACCCATCTTTTTTTAAATCAACCATTGTGTTAAGGTTTATTAAGGGCCTTACTAATAAATTTCCCCCCACTCCCTTTATTGTGCCTCAATGGGACATAAATCTTGTCTTAACTTACTTGATGGGTTCTCCCTTTGAGCCCTTCCACAAGTGTCCCTTGATACTATTGTCTTTAAAGACTGTATTTCTAGTTGCCATTACCTCAGCAAGGAGGGTAAGTGAGCTTCAAGCTCTGAGTTCAAAACCCCCATTCCTGACTATTCATGCTGATAGAAGGGTACTCCAGACCAGGGTTGCTTTTCTGCCTAAGGTGGTAACTCCCTTCCATCGGGGGCAGTCCATTACCCTTCCTTCTTTCTATCCTCCCCTTCCTTCTTTCTATCCTCCCCCTCACCCTTCCAAGGAGGAGGAGCGGCTTCACGGCTTGGATCCTAAAAGGGCAGTGAGTTTTTATCTCGAAAGGACTAGAGACTATTGTGTGGATGCCCAGCTCTTCGTGGGCTTTGCTGGCTGCAAGAAAGGCAGAGCGGTGCACAAGCGCACCCTTTCCAAATGGATTATCTTGTGCATAAAGATCTGTTACTCTTTGGCTGGTAAGGATCCTCCAGAGGGTATAAGGGCTCATTCTCCTAGAGCTAAGTCTTAACATGTGCTTTGTCTAGAGGTGTTCCTGTGGAGGACATTTGTAGAGAGGCAACTTAGGCCTCCCCCCACACCTTCGCGAAGCATTACTGCTTAGATTCCGAGGTGAGGAGGGACAGTCACTTTGCGCGTTCCGTCCTACATGACCTTTTGATATAGAAGGGTGGACGCCCTCCGGGAGTGGGGAATGCTGTGGGACTCTATTCATAAGGTGAGGAATCCACTGGCAGATATATCCATGAGAAGAACAAGTTACCTACCTTCGGTAACGTGTTTTCTGGTGGATACAGTATCCTCCTGTGGATTCCTCACTGACCCACCTGCCTCCCCTTTGTCCACCCTTGTATACCTACAATGATGTTATTTTATGTCTGTTGTTTTCAATGGAAGTGTTAAATTCATTTTTCTTTACTGCATTGATTTCACACTTTGTGCTGGTTTGAATACTGTGTATACTATATATATGTGTGTGTCGGTCTGTCTTTGTGTCTCGAAGGCACAGAAAAAAAGGCGGAGCTGACGTCATCACGCTAACGAGGCTCTCTTATGGCTCCAGTGACTTCAGCGGAGTCGCGAGCGGAGCCAAGCTTCTGTGACGCAGTCCTCGTCGGCATGGAGAGCTACAAAAAAATTCCAAAATCTGCTGGCGCAGGGGATATTCACAAGGTGAGGAATCCAGTCAGATACAGTATCCACCAGAAAAAGCATTACCGAAGGTAAGTAACTTGTTCATTTGAGTGAAGTTGGGTTATTGCCTATAGAAGAGCAGGAGGGAACCCCATTTCTACAGTTTATACAATAGAAGACCCCTGGGCAGGCGGTTAAAGGCCGCTTTAAAGTCGACAAAGCTTTTGAAGATGATGCTTTCTCCTTCATTATGGATAGAGCAAGCAGATTACTAGTAGTTCCTGATATTGCCACAAAACCGGTCTGAGCAGGCGTTGCTTATAAATCGTGCTATTTTTGATCTCATTACTTCTGGTGCCTTTAGCGCCTTAGACGAGAGCTTGTCCAGCTGGTTAGAGATGACGATGATATTTGTGACTTGAGCTTGGGCAGCTGTTTCTTTTTGCTGGTCTTTCCTTCCGGTGCTTATTGTTACCAATAAAAACAATGAAAATTCGGATGGTGTGGGTTTGGTGAGATGTTACTCCATTTTTTGGGTTCTTTGAAATGATCTGTTAACAAGAATACCCATTCAGCTTCAGAGCCCTGTGTCCTCCTGTTCACAAGAGACCAGAGTAGTTTTGGATTAGGGTTTTTACTAGCATGTACTAATTTTAGCCAGAACTGATCAGATAGTTTTTCGTTGTCTCAGTGTATTGCTTGCCTAAATGCTTTTGGGGCTTACTTATAGATTTTAAATAGCTAAGCATCTGCCGGACACTTCCTGGCATGTCATATTGCTGAGTTGCGTAGAGTTTTTATTTTTTTGTCGCAGCTGAGATCAGTGATAAGTTACTGGTTGGCGATTTTCGTCAAGGTGATGGAAATTTGCTAAGCAGTTGTCATTATTGTGGGGATGGAGTGGTCGGACCATTTTAACCTTTTTAGGTTCTCTGTATACATTTTGTTGCTGTTTGACTAGTTGCCATTTGCCAGGCGACACTGAGAGACAGACTGAATTCTTGGGGGCAATGATTGATCTCTCCCTGAGATGCAATAAAGTAATCCTCTATAAGGTGGAGCATTTCGATGTTGCTTAGCGTGTAATCTAAAAATGAATGGGGTTGTCAGTTTATTTTTGTCCAATTTGGTGGTGTATCCACGGGGAAGCGGCTGTTCAATAAGATAAGTTGTAGAACAGTGTATTCTTCTAATTTGCTCGGCCTATTACCAGCAGGGTTCGATTGATCCTGGAGATGTAATGAGTCCGCTGGATATATATCATCTGCTCTTCTGTAGTATTTTGAAAAATGTTTGTATTAAAATCACCTGAGATTAAACAGGGTTTACTTCCATATTCTCTTATTAAATTACACACAATCTGCGTCAGATGTTCCAGTTTAGCCTTTTTCTCTCTGGCATATGGAGAAATGTATACACTGATCAGGAGCAGTTTGGTGGAATTAAAGCTTCTGACTCTAATGCAGATAATCCATTCTTATTCAAATTCAAGCTGGTTGATATTTAAATGTAACTTGCAGGCAGCATATATTAAAAGCCCGCCAGGGGGCTACCGTACTTATGCAATCTTAAGGGGGGAGACCGGAATCCCAGGTAATCTTCTATTTGAATGCTTGCCTGCGACCATGTTTCCTGGAGGAATATGATATTGTGATTTATTTTATACATTCTAACCTATTTGGGTAATGGAATTTTGCAATTAAGCCTTTAATGTTCCAGGAATATATTGGTGAGACCAGGATGGAGGCTATTTCAATCTTTCGAACCCCCAGACAGGGCTGCTGTCAACCATGTCCCGTCATCCCTCATAGTGACTGGATACTCTAATGCTGGTTCATCGTTTTCATCTGAGGCTCGGTTTTGAGCTGATTTTTAATTTTGAAAAAGGTTCATTTCCAGAGTAACTGGGAAGGGCCAGGGGGTTTACAAGTATTAACTGGTACTGTAGGCCAGTTGGAGTAGTTATTTTAATGCCCCAGCTGTTAAATTGATCAGCCATTGATTGGACCAATTCCTTTATTGTCTCTGATGCTAGTGTTATTAGTGTTCTTTCAGTTGTTCGGTTGCCTTCACTGGGTATGAGTTCAATTGATATTATATACTTGGATTCCAAGTTGCTTAATTCCGTAAAAAATTTAAGGAGTTTGAGGATATTCTCTCTGTTTAGAATGTCATGCGGACCTTGAGAGATGTACTCTTGAATTAACAGTTTAGTGTGGCTGTTTTCTGTGGCAAAATTATGTTTCTGTGACCGTGATGGAGCCCTTGGCCTTTTTCAGGATTTGATCCAGTCTCCGATGGACAATAGGTGGTCTTTGCTGAGGGCCTGCTGACTCACTATGGGGATTAGAAACCATCTTGATAGCTGTTTTGCAAAGATTCGCTGGGTCGGGATTCTTAGTTAGTGTTATCCAGAGTCTTTCTTTAGCACCTTGATTTAGCGTAGCAAACACAAGGAAATGATGGACGGAGTGCTGAAACTTTTCAGACACTCACCCCCATTCGCAGATCTAGGTTGAATCCATCATCATTCTATAGCTCAGTTCGCCACCCCAGTTAAGACACCGCTATATGCAAATCAGCCTTGACCCCGTACCTCATGTAAACAGTCTAGCCTTGATTTAACCTGCCAGTAAGTTGTTCAGTGACCACCATTCTCTGTGTTGGCTGAATCTTGCTTGCTGATGTCGAGAGAGATGTTCGAATTTCTGGACTTAATACTAAGAGGTTCGAGGCAGGAACTCGCTCCAAATCTGCATCGTACTCCACATAATAATAATATTAATAACCTTGAATTTGTAAAGCGCACAGCTACCTCCGAAGTGGTTATCCGGCGCTGGGGGCCTTCGAGAAGATTCAGCAAGCTATTGCCCAGAATCCCATGGTGCTAGGCTGACCTGGCGCCGGGGATCGAACCGTGAACCCGTGGTCCAGAGTCAGGCACCCTGGCCGCTGCGCCACACCTCCTCCACGTAATGCTGAGATTGTACGTTCTTTGATAGTACTATCTGATTGTGCCTTGATGGTTGACTAGTCTCATTATGGGAACGTATTGCTGATGACATGTTGCTTGTAGGAACGGATACTGGTTTTGGAGAGGGTTGCTGGACCAGAGACAAACTGCTAATGATACTAGATGTACTTATCGAAGCAGATGATTTGATCTTTTTATGTTTTGGGAAGGGGAAGTAGTTACTATATGCGTTTTGAGTGTCTACTGTATGTCTGTTGCTCTTTTTTTTGTAGTTTTTTTTTTTTACCTTTTGCTCAACCTTTGTTAACTTTTGCACAGACAGCTGGTTGAGCCCAGATACCTTCAAGTCCCCATCAGCTGATTTATCTTGATGGTTAGGACTGCTCTTCATGGTGGCAGAACTGTTATTGGGCTTGGCCGCTGGAGTAGCTGTTTGCAGGGTAGGTGTAATAGCGTCAGGGTCCATATTGCAACTGAGTCCTTGTTTTGTGTTATACTCCTTGGGAACTAACCGCATAGTTGCATACTTTAAGTGAGGGTCCTGTTGCAAAGTATGGTCCTGTCTTGCCAAAGGAAGTTTCCCTACTTCAGTTAGTACTGTAGTGCGAAACTGAGGGAGAGGGGACAGACTATATATTATAGAGGAACAGCAACATACTGCTTGTGCTAATTGGGCGTTGGATTGTGCTTTTATAATCAGCATATTGAAGGCTACTAATTTATGGTCTATCCCTGCAGTTTATACTGCAACTGTGTTTAGTAGATCAACCTGTAGGTCTAGTTTGTCCGAGTGATAGTTTAATGTTAATGTTATGGATTGAAGAGTTTGCAGAAGTTGAGTCCTAAGTGCGTTAGGTTCTGTTACGGCCAAATGGCGGCCTTCTGGAGGGGTTAAGAATCTTTTTGGAATCAGCCTGGAAAACAGATAAGTCTAGTGGGGAGCGAACGTTGCAGTCCTCACACAGAGTTTCCCTATGGTTATAATGATCGACTAGGTCTAAAGAAGGTATTGGTGTCAGCAGTTTGATTTTACCTGATGGTGAGCTAGTCCATTGGGCTGCTTAGGGGCTAAGGACTTTTTTTCTCCCCGCTGAATCATCTATATTGGTTTGTGTATTGAATGAAAAGCTTGAGGGTGCATTCAGATTGGACTTGGAATGAGAGTCTTCACTTGATATGGTGATTAGGGAAGAACTGTGCACGTTATGTGAATGTGAAGTTAGCGGATCATAGGGAAATTCATCAGATAACCGCTGTGAGAAACTTGTACATTGTTGGTATGGAATGATCTTCCGTTTCTGGGGTGCCGTCTGAAAGTGGGTTACGACCCTGCCCACTGGGTCCGTCGTGGACCATGGCCTGTACCCTTATTTGAGCCGATTCTGACTTCCAGCAGGACTGAATGTAACAAAACATTTCTTTGTGGTTTAGTCTCAGGGAGTTTGCCTTTGACTGAAAATAATTCCTCTTTACTGCCCATGTCAGTGTGTGTCAGGCCTTTCCTGATAAAAGGCGTGCAGCCGCTCCAGCCCGACAGCGCACATTCCCCGGAGAGTCTGAGACTAGCAATTGGGGAGAGAGAAACAACCCCACCTTCTTCCTCCTGACCAAATAAGCCGAAATGTGTTGTGCCCTCGCGGAAATTCACCAAACCTGATGGTCCCTAATGCTTGAGTCTGAATGTCTGTCATGAAACAAGTGCAAGACTTCAGCAGCCGTGGCTGGCTGATTACACTCTCAGTCACTCCATCGAGCTATCAGCTTCGCGGCGCGGCACTGCCTTGCTGCTCCCAGCCTTTAGGCAACGGATTCTAATAATGAGTCAGTGCCGTGACTGAGGCCACACTTCTGCTCTGCTGAGCTGCTCGCTGAGACTGACTGCGTGCTCCCTCATTATAATTTTATCGTTTTTTTTTAATTTGTTCTTTTGTATTCATTTTCCTTCCCCCCTCCAAACGCTTGGTACATTACAGTCGGGGTACTTAGTGTTACCACCAAGGCAGGCAGCAGCTGCCCCGGTAGAATAACCCATCGCGAGGCTCTAAGCTCCTCTGTGTTTTCGAAGGGACGTGGGCCGCCACAGTGGGGAAGAAATTGGCCGCCTCTTCCAGGTCTTTGGATAACAGACATGGTCAGTTTGGAGCTAATGATGTAGCAGGTTACCTGCTCGCGACGACGTTCTTTCTCCTCGTATCATACTACTATTAACACTCCCTGGTCATTGCTATTTGGTTCATGTGTGGAGGGTGTTTTGGTATAAAGCTTCGCTTTGTACTCGATAAAGGTTTTATAGTCCCGTGCTAATGAGGCACAATGAGGCTGATCTGTTCTGCCCAATTATGTCCCTAAGACCCCATCAGAGCATACATCAATGATCTCACTGTAAAGCAGTGAGGTAGTGGGACATTTGAGCTAAGTGCGCCTCTAAGCCTTTTTCAGATATTAAACTTTTGAGTATCCAATAAATCCCACAATTATTACATGGGAATATAGCTATTAATGTGTGCAACAATAAGTGGGGTGGTATCCAAAAGCGAAAAAGTGTGAAAGGAAAGAAGTGAAAGAAAACAAACTAAACCAGAAACAAAAGAAATAAGCATTGGCCGTGCGGCAGTAAAGCTGCAGCAGGGGTTTGGGGCAAGGGCGATTTCCTTTCGGGAGCGTGCGACCATATGGCAACACCATATGTCGCTGCCCGCTCCCGAAAGGAAATCGCCAAGATGTGCACGCGTTGCAAGCAATGCAACACGTGCACTTCTTTGATGGCATTCGGTCTCCTCCTAATCAGCGCATGCGCGCTGCGTAGGACGAGACCTAAAAAGGATTGCCACAGTGCAAAAGTTCTACCAAAAGGGTTTATGTGAATGAGTAACCAACACCCAAACCCTTGCTTACACTTTAATGTGTGAGATTCCATGTAACAAATTAGCAGTGTATAGCCTTTAAGTGTATTAACACACCCATCAATCCTTAGCAAGTTAAATGCATTTTACAAAAAGTCAGGCTTACTACCTTTGTTGTACATTTTTCTAAATAAACACACCAGACCTATAGCAACATACTTACCTTTTCCCAGTCAACCAATTACAAATAAGAAGAGACTGGGATGTCTGCAGACAGGAAGAGACCGGGGTGCGAGTAGGTGCAAAATGATGACATGGCATCCTTCATGACAGTGGCAACAGTGACATGTCGCTGCTTTGTTGCACGGCATTATCCCACAATAGAGAATATTTACATGTGCAAGCATACTATGGCAAGTATACCCTTTGTATGATCTATTTATTGTCATATGTCCAGACACAAGAGAAAAGGATGCCAGATTATTAGAGAATACAATGTAGGGTCACTAATTCTAGTCCTGAGGAAAGCTTAGGACAGATGTTATGTGAATTTGTTAAGCACGCCTATTCACCCTTGATGGTATCCAAGCGCTGATTAGGGCAGGCCTGAGGAGGGAGATCATGCCCATTTCTTCTGGAAGAGCCATGCCTTGAAGTTCCTTCGGAATCCATTAGGGAGGGGAAAGTGAGAAGTGTGGCTCACTGGTAAGAAGCGGCAGACCCTGAAGCAGAGATCGGCCCGGGACCAGGGTTCAATTCCCGACGCGGCAGGGTCTTGGGTCAATGTCCGCGGACTCGATAATTCTCGCCTAGGTGTCTACGCTAACCATGGGTCCCACTCTGCAACTCTGGGCAATAGCTTGCTTAATCTCCACAACGGCTCTAGCAGCGCCGGGGATGCCTGGCTTCACCTTGGGGGTGCCCCGTCACAGGGAAAGCCAAGATGGGTTCCCCAGCGGTATACAGCGCCAGGACACCACGTGACGAGGTAACAGTGCGCTTTACAAGGATACATACATTACATTACAAAGTCCTGAGGTGTTTTGGGAGGTTTTTCAAGGTCTTGGTATTAGGAGCGTCTTCCGCTTCTGGCTTTGTTGATGCAAGGGAGGTGTGCTCTTGCCTGGGACACGGAAAAGGTGCTTGTTTGGTTGGTAGGAAAGGTAGACGTAAGCTAGAACACGGTTATGGAGAATTTTGTAGACGTGAGTTAGTACCTTGAACGTACATATTTTGTAGACTGGGAGCCAGTAGAGATTGTTGAGGCAATGAGAGACCTGGTTATTTCACATTATGAATCTGGTGGTGGCATTTTGGGTTTGTTGGTGTCTGTATAGCCCATGGTCTATGATTCTGCGGTAAGGGTGTTTTTGTACTCGTCTACTTGTTATAAGAGCCGGGGTGACTGTTCTTCTGGTGTTCAGTGGAATCCACTTGAACATCTTGTCTAGCATTCTCAGGATGTAGAAGCATGATGAGCTGTTGATCTGTCTGCTCATGGAGGGGTTGGTGTGCAGTATGATCCTAAGGTGCTTGCATGGTCTACAGGCGTTAGTGGGGGCCAAGTTCAGAGGGCCACCAACAGGAGTCCCAGGGGGATTGGTTATTGCTGAAGATTATAACTTCGGTTTTGTCTGTGTTGAACTGGAGACAGTAGTTTTTCATCCAAGCAGCGACGTTGCTCATGCAGTTGCGAAGTTCGTTCTGGTGGTGCTGGTTGAGTCAGTAAGGGAGAGGATGAGTTGTGTGTCGTCAGCGTAGGTTATGTTGATGCCGCGGGCTCGGACGATGTCTGCGAGGGACGCCATCTAGCCGTTGAAGAGTGTTGTAGTGAGCGACAATCCTTGAGGAACTCCGCAGATGAGTTTCTTGAGTTCTGAGGTTAATGAGAAGGGAAACGTCTAACTCAAAGAGTTCTGTCTGTGAGGAAGGAGGATATGCACTTGAGAGCCCGGCTGCAGATTCCCAAGTGCTGAAGCTTTATAATGAGTGACTTGTAATGGACCGTATCGAAAGCTGCAGAGAGGTCTAGGAGATTGAGTGCAACAGTTTCTCCTTGTTAGAGAATGCTACAGATGTCATTGGTGGCAGCAATGAGGGCTGTCTGTTCTTTGATTGGTACAATAGCCTAATTGAGGAGTTCTAGGCGGTCTGCAAGTTAGGAATTGATGACTTTCTCCATGACTTTAGCTGGAAAGATCAGGGGCAAGATGTGTCTGTAGCTGCTGAGGGTGTTTGGGTCCACTGTTGGTTTCTTCAACAAGGTGTTGATGTCTGCATTTTTCCAAAAAGACGGAAAGATGGCGGTGGTTATGGAGTTGTTGACAGCGGTGAGCACAGAAGAGATGATGGTTCTTCCAATGTTATATATGAACTTGGGACATGTGTCTGAGAGGGCTCCTGAGCGGATGGTATTTATCAGGGTGGTGGTTTCTTTATTTGAGAGGGGGAGTTTGTATTGGTATGCTGTGGGTGAAATGTGTTGTAGATCGTGGCAATCTTCTATTCGAAGAAGTTTGAGAGGTTGTTGCTGAATGCTCGGGATGGGATGATGTCCTTGTTGGCAGCTGCAAGACTGGAGAACTCATTGATGATGGTGAAGTTCTTTGGCGTTGTCGGAGCTGGCTTCAAGATTGAGAATGGGGGCCTTTTTCTTTGCATCTTGGTAGAGATTGAGGGCGCCTTTGTGTGTGGATCTTGCAATGCTGTTTTTGTTGAGTCTCCATTTTCACTCAAATTGCTTGCAGTGGTGCTTGGACTCCCTGAGGTTGTTCGTGTACCAAGTGGGTCGGTTGTGGTTTTTGCAGGTCTTGTTTCTGATGGGTGTAGTGTGGTCGGTGCAGTCAGTGAGCCATTTATTGAAGAGTGTGGTGTTGACATTGAGGCCTCCAGTGTGGTTGGGTGGGTGTTCCTGTTGGGTCTTGGTCCAGTTTATTGGTTATTTTGCCATAGTGTCTTGATGGTGCTTTGTGCGTTTCTGGTGGGGTGGCTTGATGTGCAGGTACTTTAAAATGTGTGATGTAGTGATCAGACCATGTGAACGGGGTAGTTGGCGTGGTGGTTATCCTGTTGTTGGAAGAGGAAATGAGGTCTGTGGTGTGGCTTGCATTGTGGGTTGGTCCTTGGACTAGCTGGGTGTGCCCAAGGTTGCTGAGTCTGTTGAGGAGGGCCATGGAGTTGGGGTCTCTGGTGTCTTCCAGGTGTAAATTGACGTCCCCAGATAGGGTGTAGTTCCTTGATCTGATAGGGAGTGGAGCAATAAAGTCTGCAATGTACTTGCAGAATACTGCCTGGGCGCCGGGCAGTATTCCATTAATGGTAGTGTTGTAGTCTGTTCTCATTTTGAAAAAGAGGTGTTCCATGAGGTTGGTGTCCAAGTTTGTGGAGGTGGTGAAGTCAAACGTGCTTTTGTAGATAAGCATGCGTCCTCTGACTAGTTTGAGTTTGTTCCTGGTGTAATGATTTTGTAGGCCTCTGGGATGGCTGCGGCGATGTCCAGATAGGAGGCTGGGTTGAGCTATGTTACAGTTAGGAAGAGAAGGTCGGTTGTGTTACTATTGAGGATGGTCTCTTTAAAAAAATGGAACTTCTATAAATAGGATACAGCACACAAGCTCTTAAATAGCTCCAAGGTCAGCGAACAAGGGGGTGTGCAGTTAGTTGAAAGGATGAACAAGAAAGGGGAGCTTTTTCTGTGTTCCAGAATGGGTGAAGTAGTCCATATAGGAGCAGGGGCCCTCAGATACCCCAGAGGGTGTCACGCTTCATCATAGGGCTTGCTCCTCCTCATGCCGGCGCTGCAATGCATGACAGGCACCCACGCGGGGGCTTTTTACTGGAGATCTTTTTCGCACTTGTCTGGAGAAGTGGGGGATAGGAAGTACCCAGATTGGGTGACAGTTTACCCCTCGAGGATCTAGCGGAGTACTACACTTATTAGCGTTGCAGGCGTGTACTGGCGTCCTCCGTCAAGCCTACTTCAGTGTTTACTGAGGTATCGTAAGTTGAGGAGCTTGGCAGACAGTTTGCATAGAGTGATGACTGTTTCGAGGTGGTGGTGTCCGCGTCTGAGGTGTAGCAGGCGAAATTGCAATGCGCGCAGGAGAAAGGTCTACCATGGTGCCAGGGAGTGTGCGGCGGTAGCGTGTCTACTGGTGTGAGTTGAAGTCACTGAGGATGGTGGTTTGTGGCAGCGTTCATTGGCTCTGACTGTGGGTACAGCTATGGTTGTGGTCTTGCTTTGGATGGTCCTGAGCACTTTCCAGGTGCAGACGGTAATGCTGTATCCTACATTAAGTTGGTCCTGAGGTGGGTGTGGTGCCTGTTGGCAAAAAGAACGGTAAGCAGGAAAACCTGGGCAATGGCAGTGTCCATTTGGCTAAAAGGTGGAAAACTGGATCAGGCTAGACCAAACAGGAACTGGAAGCCATTGGCAAGTGGCAATCTAGGTGCCTGCTACAGATATGCGCTTGTAAGAAAAGGCTGAAATGTGTCAACATTAGAAAGGGTGTAGGACCTTGTACCTCTTTGACACCCTTTGTCTGTTTTTATTCATACTGTGGGCACTCGCTAATAAAGGGATTACCTGGGTATTCCAATTGTATGTTGTATCCCTTAGAAAGCCATGGCTGGAAATGCAGTGCTTCCTGGAAGATGGGTAGGCTCATCCTCGTTCATAGGGACCAATATGAGACCCCGTGATGAAACATGCCACTATTGGAGTGGGCGAGGCTCTTTAATAAAAAACATTAGCTTTCCCTGTGTGTTACCTTTCAGTTATTCAACTCGATTTAAATTTGAAGTGTTTTGACCTAAGATTGCTATATCCCTTTACCTGTGTAGCTTGCAAACAGGCATGGACTCATAAAATGGCAAATATTTTCTAAATTGCAGTTGACAAACCAATATGCAACCCCACTGAAAAGGGCTAAGCAGGGTTTCACACTTTGCAAATCATGTTTGCTTGTTTGAGGTGAGTATCAAACACCTAAACCCTTTCCTACCACAGTAAATATGGGATTCCTTCTACAAAAGATATGTCTATAGCCTTTAACACAATGTTATGGCAATCCACTCTTAAAGGGCTGTTGGCTTTAACACACACTTTTTACAATAAATTGGGCAGGCTTAATGCCTTTGGTGTAACTTTTCATAATAAACCTATCCGACCTATGACAGCTGACGATTTTACCAACTAACCAATAAGGCAAATGGGCGTTACGTTTCAACCATTCCAAACTCCTCAATTCTGCATATGCTTTCAGTGATACAGTCAGATAATTATAAGTATACACAAAATTAAAGTTGCTAAACAATATTCAACCCCAAGTGCAAATCTTCTACCTGCAGAGTTTCAAAGGGTGAAACTAGCCCCTTACCTGCTGAGGATCTACACAGTACTTGTCTAGAAGCTTTTCAACCATATAATAAAAATCCACCCTTAGGTAGAGGCCTATTGGCATTAACAAATGTTTTTTGTAGTAAATAAGTCAGGCCTACTGGGGGTGTCATACATTTTCAAAATAAGGAAATTTGACCTATGGCCTCTGACATAACTTTTTACAGTGAACCAATCAAGCCATTGCCTGTATCTCTACCGTTTCACCATAATCTGCTAATGCCTGCTGTATTCTGCTTATACAGAAGGTAACAATCAATAAACAGTCATAAAATTACAAATATATAGAAAATGAAAATTGGCAAAACAATATACAACCCTTTTTGCAACTGCATACTAAGAATTCTCTATGCGGGATCCTTCTACAGCCAGGGTTTGTCAGAAGGGTAACCAACACCGAAACCCTGTCTATTGTAGTAAGCAGCAACATTTCCTGTAATAAAATACCTGTCTGCATCATTTATTTATCTTTGATAATCAACTCTATTGATTTTTGGAGAAACAAAAAAAAACATTACAGAACATTTGATCTTCATCTCGTGGCACTTAAAGCGTGCCTGTAGTCATTATACACAGACATGCACATCGGTCCAGACCTACAATGCATAAACAGTACTTTAAATGTGTGTAAGTGGACATAAGACCCAATCATCCCGTTTGGTCCAACCATTTGCCCCAAATCCTTTTGTGCTTGGATCGGCATCCCTGGGCCTCAAACAAAGGTTTCTCCTGGGCAGCACACCAATCCACTCCCCTGTGCCAGCTATTTACTTTGGGGGGTTAGGCTGTGCACATGTTGCAGCGATGTCTGCATCATTTAACACAGTATAATGACAATTCCCTCTTAAAAACCTATTGGCTTTAAAATTTGCTTTTCACAATAAATTAATCATGCCTACTGCCTTTACCGTGACTTTTCATAATGCACAGATAAGACCCATCACCCTGATCGGTAGCTTATGACCCTAATCAACTGAGTCCTGCTGTGATTAGTATAAATATTCTCACAAGTCAAAAAGTGCAATACAAGTGCCCTTTTACAGAAGCAGCCACAACTTTTGCCCAATAAAAATCTGTACTCGAGGCAGTAGACATTTGGGTAGCAGTACAGCCACTCTCACCACTACTACTTGAACCTGCGTTTCTGTTGATCAGCTAATTCCTTTCACAGCTGTGCTGTGGAACCAGATCTAAAAATATGAATATTCAAGCCTTCAATAAAGTAGCCTAATGATATGTAGCCAATTACCACCCTATTACACTCCTGCTAGCCCTAGCCAAAATAATAGAAAGCATAGCGGCTACCCAAATGGCCAAAGTAGTTGAAGCTTTCTGGATTATGTGCAGTTGAGTTTTGTGAATATTGGAAGTATAGTATCTGCTTTTGTTGCAGTACTTGATGACCTGAAAATGGCAATCGATGATAAACCCACCTCCACTCCTATTTTACTTGATCTATCTGTTACCTTTGACACAGTCCTTAATTCAAGATGTTAACAATGTGGCATCACCAGGCCTGCTGTGCCTTTCCGATTATCTCTTAGGGAGGTCTCAAAAGGTCTCTCACCTTCTACCCTTTGTCACAGGTGTGTCTCATGTCCTTGTAATGTCACCTTATCTGTCCAATGTATATATCTTCCCTCTGGCTCAATTGATTAGACTTTTTGTTTTACAAATATACCGAAGAGGGTCTAGGTGTTAAGCTTAACTCTAAACATGAACTGGAGGCCCAAATTTCAGCAGTGGTCTAATCTTGTGCGTCTCAACTCTGCTCATTGAGACCTAATCTTCCTCTTCTTTACGAGACAGTAGATTGACTAGGACTTGATTGGTACTAGGTTCAATTATTGAAATACAGTGTAGCTTGTAGTTCTAATAAATGCTTCTAACTGCAGATTCATCACCTTGAGAATATTTCCCAGGTGCCAAACTGGATCCTGAAACTTTTCAGCAATGCTACTGTGCGCTGCTTGTTAGTACCCTGTGGCTCCACACCACCCTCGGAATGACGAAGTAGGACTGCATACAGCACCACCCTTACTCGCTGGCCGATGAGGTTCTGGAGCTCCACTACCGAATTCACCAGTCTTCAGGTGATGTCACCCACAGGTTATAAACCATGCAGAGACTGTTGGATTCAGGTGTCTGTTACAAATATGCTCACGTTTTCTCTGGTGCTTGTGCTTGGAGCATAACTCAGTTGTGCAGCAGTTGCGCCCTCATGCACCCAGTGGCCGGGAAGTGGAGCTGTATATTGATAACACAAGAAGTTGCAGGCCTTATAGGTCCAACTCCAAGTAGAGGTCCCCCTTCTTCTTTGATCTTGCACCCACAGAAGTTCAGCTTCGAGGTCCAAGTGCTCCAGGAAGTCAATTTCCAAATGTTCATGCTGACCCCGATTTTGTCTGCACTTTTCCTCATGTGATTGGATGGTATCCTTTTACCTGCAGGACGCATAATTGATATACCCATCCTGCAGTCCCTTAGTGCTCCCTTTGGACCTCACTAGTGCCTCCTAGCTTATCGCAAAAGTGATGGTGGTGCTCACTACCCTTCTCTGTAGGTTGGGGATACCATACTTTAACTGGTTGTTGAAGGTGGCCTTGCCACAGTCAGTCAAAGACCACCTCCTGACTTTGTGTTCTTGATCAATGAGACAAAGTGACACCTAATTCTTTTTTGGAGGCTTCCTTTTATTGGACCCTTTCTGGATATGGTTCAATTCAGTGCCTTCCCTCTGCTGCAAAAAGTCTAGGGCAAAGGGACATTGCCCCCTATGCGCCAGCCTTGGTCCGGAATTTTGTGAGAACAACTTTGAGGCATCTGGACCATTTAGCCGCCTACATCCTTCTTGTTGAATATGCTAGGTTTCATATGTGATCTCTGAGGTGGAATGCGAAGATCAATTGGGCCCAGCAGCAAGGGAACTTGCCAGATGCCATTCAAATTTCAGAGAAACTGTACACGAGCTATTGTGGTGGCTGCTTGATCATTCGGACCAACGGCAGAGTCCACTCTCTTCCCCACCCAGGGTTGATGATCGCGATCGATCTGTTACTTGGGGGAGGTAGAGATCAGAGAACTCTGAGCTAAGGCAGTAACCCAGCTCCAATCAATCTAGTGGAGTTGCATTCGATTTGCCTGGGTTTGAAGGCCTACCTGCTATCCATGAAAGGTAGGCTTCTGCGGGTTCTCCTGGAAAGCACTGCCATGTGGTAGTACAACAGGGTGGAGTGAGCTCGTGGGTCCTGTACCAAGAGATAGTGTTCACCTCGAGTTAGCTGAAACGTTGGAGCATTTCCTTGATTCTGAGCTGCCTAATGATATCCTTGAATGCCAGGGTGGATGACCTTAGCAGGAGGCATCTGGTGGATCATGCATGATGCCTGCACCCCAAGGTGGCACAGATCATCTGGTGGGGAGAAACATGATCAGATCTTTGTGCCACCTTTGTACATGGCAGGGTAAAAGGTTTTGCACGTTGGAGTTTCTGCTCCAAGTTTTGAAAAAGGTCCTGGAATTTCTGATGGATAAATCTGCCTATGGATTCCTCACCTTTTTAATATCCCCTGCGCCATCATTCCGCTGAAACTTTTTTTCCTAGCTCTCCTCACTAACTAGGTCGTCACAATGCCATGGCTCCACTCGCAACTCCGCATGAAGTCACCGAAGCCATAAGAGAGGCTTGTCGGCGAGATGAAGTCACGTCCCTTTTTTCCGCGCCGTTTTTCTGGGACTCTCCACACTGTCTTATAGTTACTTTGTATTTTCTCC
Source organism: Lissotriton vulgaris (assembly GCF_964263255.1). NCBI lineage: Eukaryota > Metazoa > Chordata > Amphibia > Caudata > Salamandridae > Lissotriton > Lissotriton vulgaris. The sequence goes on from NC_141689.1 coordinate 2,105,830,472, forward strand.
AGGTTTAACTGTAGCTGTAAGATGGCGACATCGAGAAAGTCGCGATTTAAGCCCTGTAGAGTGCGGGGTCATATGTCCATCACTGTCCCCCATGAGGACTGTTTGTGGTGTTTGTCATCGGACCACGACGCCGAGGGCTGCTCATGCTGTAACAAGATGAACCCGAAGGCCTTGAAAGAGCGTGAGGCCAAGCTCTTCATGGCTAAAGTAAGGAAGGAGAAGAGGGGTCGAAAAAGGTCCAAATCGAATTCTTCAACCTCGTATGCTTCGAAGTCGAGGAAGCATAAGAAGAGGAGGAGGAATGGCTCTCAGCGTTGTTCATCGAAGGAAAAGGCTTCGAGGTCACCTTCTCCGGCACTTTTACGTCTTGAAAAGGACTTTGTGTCTCTTTTGCCATCTCCTCAGGCGACTCCAGTTCATACACCATTTGCCTAAAGGTACCCCGGCGCGGTCGCAACGCCGAGGGGCTCTCTGGCTTCGGAAGGCTTACTGGCTCAGGATGAACCTTCTCCTGTGCATGAGACTGTACCTGTATCTCCGCCTCAGGGTCTGGCTGTTCCGGCGCCGGCTGTACCTCGTGTGGTTCCTGACTCTGCTCCGTATCCTGCATTTCCTGACCAGGGTCGGATCCATCGCGTTTTCTAAATGCTATGTATGGCATGTTTGCCAGGGCATCCTTCCCCACCGGAGCACCTTTGGGTTCTGTGGGTCCACTTACCTTCAATTTGGGCGTGCCTCAACTATATGACCAGGCACGCTTCGTGCCTTTTATGCCGACTGCGCCATTTAAGCAGTTTCCGGCTCAGAGGTTTTCGACTTCGTGTACTCAGTTTCCGGCGCCATATGGTGGCCCTTCTTCTCGACTTCATACGGCTCCAATTCCTGTATCGGACCCTCCATCGATGCCGGCTCTGGGGCTGTCTGCGCCGCGTGTGGCGCCGATGACGCCGCAACTGAAGTTGAATTCAAGAAGAGCGCCACAGAGGCTGTTGGAGGAAGAATAGCTTCGTGGAGAGGAGGTTGAAGAAGGCAAAATCGAGGAGTCTGTTGACGAATAAGAGGGTCTTCAAGAAGCTAGTAGCCTGGACACCTCCCCAAAGTGGGAGCTTTTCTTCCTCAAGAGCCTCACCATCTCAAGAGGTTGATCCCTATCATACAGTCATTGGAATGGCGGCAGAGCTTTTGTACTTGCAGTTGCCTACAGCGGAGTAAAAACCAAATTTACTGACAGAGGTTTTACATTCTCAGTGTTCTATAATTAAACCGCTGTTGCAGTTTGAGTTTTAACTGAGCCTATCCTTTAAGTGTGGTGTAAACCTCTATCTGCTCCTGCAGTTTCGAGGTTGGTGGCAAAAAGATACAGATCTGCCCCAGGAGACCCTGCCTTTCTTTCAGCTCATCCGTCCCCTGAAAGCTTAGTGGTGCAGGCGTCCTGTTCTAAACAGTCTACAGGCGCATTTCCTCAAGCTCCTGCCGACAGGGACTATCAGCCATGAAATTATTTTCTTCCTCTAGCATGGCGTTAAAGTCCACTAATGCTAACTGTTTGCTGGGGAGATGTATACCCGCCCTTATGGATCCTGCTAAACAATTAGCACCAAAGCTGCCTAAGGAGGAACATGGTAATTCTATGTAGGTTCTGATGGATGCACAGGCTGCAGCTCGTCAAGTTATTTAGTCTGGACTGGACAAAGCTGATTTGGTGGCCAGGGTAAATAGCTCCTCCATTGTTACCAGGAGACAGACTTGGCTCAGATCCACTGGGTTTTCTACAGATGTGCAGGCTAACCTCGATATTCCGTTTGATGGATCAAAACTGTTTGGAGAGAAGGCCACGGCAAAGTCCTTAGGGTTGCAAACTCCGTCAAGTGGGTTTGGTAATAGAAGGTATCACAGATTTGGAAGGTCTTCCTTTTGTAGCCTACGACAGCCTCCGCAACAGCAGCAACAAAACCCTCTTTACAAATCCTACAGAGGGAAAAACAGGAGTTGCCTGCAAGGGTCACCCATCAATTGTCCTCCTCCTCCTCTACCTACCCTACTCCCCCTGGTAATGCGGGAAAGCAGCCCTAGATCCCCATCCTGGACCATGCGGGTCCTTTGAGGGGGTCAGCTGTCCCATTTTCTACAGGATTAGAAATCTGTCACTATGTACCTTTGAGTTTTGAATCTTGTAGTGAATCGGTACGTCCTTCCCTTCCGGGAATTCCCTCCTAGTTACCCTCCTTGCCAAGGATTCTGTTTGAACGATCATTTACTCCTTCTCCAGAAGGAGGTCTTTGCCTTATTGCAACAAGGTGCGATAGAGGTAGTCCCGGAAAGGGATCAAGGATGCTACTCCCGGTATTTCCTGATTCCCAAAAAGGACGGCAGATTAGGTCAGATCCTGGACCTCAGGGTCTTGAATTGTTACCTCAAAAAGGAGAAATTCAAGATGCTGATCTTTGCTCAGGTTCTTGAGCAAGAGGACTGAATGTTGGTGATTGATTTACAAGATGTCTATTTTCACATCCCCATCCTGAAGTCACAGAGGAAGTATCTCCATTTTACGGTAGGGTCGCAGCACTATCAGTTTGCAGTCCTCCCGTTTGATCTTGCTACTGCACCTAGAGTCTTCACAAAGGTGTTGGCGGTGAAGGTGGAGGTCAAGATTCCAGTTTTCCCCTATCAGGACAGCTGGCTACTCAAAGCGGAGTCGCTGAGATGGTGCTTCATCATCTGCGTGTAACCACTCAGCTGTTGTTCAACTTGGGTTGTTCAATAAATGTGCCCAAATCTCACCTGGTGCCTCTCAGTGCAATCTGCTTATAGGGGTGGTACTGGATACTACTGTGTCTCAAGCTTTTCCACCTCCACAAAGGATTCTCGACATTCAGGAAACTATCCCTTTGTTTCACAATGGGGCGGATGTTCCAGTCTTGAAGGTCCTTCGCCCGCTCGGTCTGTTCGTTTCCTTCATTTTGTTGGTCAACCATGCACGCTGGCACATGAGGGCACTCCAGTGGTCCCTCCGCAGGCAGTGGTTTCAACACAATGGGGATCTCAGGGAGACGGTCAGGATCTCCAGAGACACTGCAGCGGACATGACTTGGTGAAGCATGGAAGGCAACCTGTCACCAGGAAAGCCATTTCATCTTCCTCCATTGGTGGCCACAGTGATAACAGGTTGCCTCCAACCTAGGGTGGGGTGCTCCTCTGGGGGACCTGGAGATCCTTTGGTCTCCAGAGGAAAGATTGCTTCATATCAATCTTTTAGAATTGTGGGCGGTACTTTTGGCACTCAAGGCCTTTCTTCCCTCCCTTCGAGGTCAGTCGGTTCAGGTCCTGACAGACAACACTACCGCAATGTGGTACGTCGACAAGCAGGGAGGAGTAGGGTCGTATCATCTCTGCAGAGAGGCTCTACTTCTCTGGTCCTGGGCTCAGGACCACCAGATTTGTGTAATAGCAAATCATCGGCAGAGAGGCTGAACATGTGTGCGAATTCTCTGTCGGCGGTTTTCGGCTGATCATGAGTGGAGGCTTCATCTGGAGGTTGTCATCACATCATCCAGATATGAGGAACTCGTCCAGTGGACCGATTTGCCACTCTCGAGAATGCGCACTGCCTGTCATTCTGCAGTTTCCAGTTTCCGATGCAGGGAGCGATGGTGGACGCTTTTCAGTTACATTGGGGCTCAGAGCTTTTGTAGGCGTTTCCCACCATACATTGATTCCTCTGGTTCTGAGGCAGATTCGCCAAGACCGGGCCCAAGTTATATTGATAGCCCTGGATTGGCCTAGAAGGGTGTGGTACACAGATCTACTTCACCTCCCATTGCACCCTCCGCTCAGTCTCCCTCTGAGGATAGGCTTTGTCTCTCAATCGCTGGGGCAGGTTTTACACCCCCACCTCCAGAGCCAGCACCTTCATGCCTGGCGATTGAATAGGCCAACCTGAATTCTTTCTCTTTCCCGCCGGATGTGGTGAATGTTATTTTATCGTCCAGGCGACACTCCACCAAGTCTATTTACTCCCCCAGGTGGTCTAGATTCGTCAAATCTTGTGGAGATAAGTCCATTGATCCATTAAAGGCCCTCTTGTCAGATATTCTTCAGTTTTCGCTGTTCTTGGCTCAGCAGGGTTGTGCTGTGCCAATGTAAAGGGCTATTTGTCAGCCTTATCAGCGTTTCTTTGTTTGCCGGATCAGCCTTCTTTGTTTAAATCTCCCTTTGTTTAAGATTTATTAAGGGCCTTACCAATAGGTTTCCTCCTACTCCCTTTATTGTCCCTCAATGGGATTTAAATATTGTTCTGACTTTCTTGATGGGTTCTCAGTTTTAACCTTTACATAGTTGTCCTTTAAGACTCCTGACTTTCAAAACGTTTTTTCTTGTAGCTATTACCTCTGCCAGGAGGGTGAGTGAGCTTCAGGCTCTTAGTGCTGAAAGGATGGTGCTTAGGACCAGGGCTGATTTTCTGCCTAAGGTGGTTACTCCCTTCCATCTAGGGTAGTCCATTACCCTTCCTGCATTCTATCTTCCCTCACCCTTCCAAGGAGGAGGAGATATCTTAGCCGTCTGGATCCGAAAAGAGCGGTTATTTTTTATTTGCATAGGACTAAAGGCTTGCGATTGGACGATCAGCTCTTTGTGGGCTACATTGGATGCATGAAGGGCTAGGCTGTGCTCAAGCTCACTCTATCCATATGGATCATCTTGTGCATTAAGAACTGCTACGCCCTGGCTGGTAAGGAGCCGCCTGAAGGTATTAGAGATCATTCCACCAGAGCCAAACCACTTCTGCTTTGGCCAGAGGTGTTCCTTTAGTGGACATTGGTATGGCTGCAACTTGGTTCTTCCTCCACACTTTAGCAAAGCATTATTGCTTGGATTCTGAAGTGAGGAGGGATGCTCACTTTGTGTGCTCTGTCCTGCAGGATTATTTTGGTATAGAAGGGTGGACACCCTCCTTCAGAAGTGGGACTGCTGTGGGATTCTATTCAAAAGGTGAGGAATCCATAGGCAGATGTATCTATCAGAAGAATAAGTTACTTACTTTTGGTAAATCTTTTTCTGGTGGATACAGTATCTGCCTGTAGATTCCTCACTGACTCACTCTCCTCCCCGATGTCCACCCTTGTATACCTTAAAAGTGGCATTATTTAACATGTTTGTTTTGCATTGTTTCTTCTGTCTGCCTTTGTGTGGGTTTATAGGAAATTACTTTTATTACTGGTTTTCCTTCTTAATTGTACATTGAGTGTATTTGTATGAATTTTGTGTACTGTGTATACTTTGAATCGATGTCAGTTCACCCGTTCGCCTCGGAGGCACGGACAAAATGGGTGGAACTGACATCATCACGCCTACGAGGCTCTCTTATGGCTCCGGTGACGTCAAGAGGAGGCGCGAGCGTAGCCGTGGCATTGTGACGCCCTCGTCGTTGAGGAGAGCTAGGAAAAAACGTTTCTGCGGAATGCTGGGTCAGGGGATATTCAAAAGGTGAGGATCTACAGGCAGATACTGTATCCACCAGAAAAAGCGTTTCCCGAAGGTAAGTAATTTGTTTGACTGAGCCAAGTCATCCTAGTGGCTTCGAATAGGGCCAGGAGAGTGTGGTCACCAGAACTTGTTGGCATGAGCATCTGACCTTCAATCAGGTTCCTACTTCAGGAAAATCTCCTGTTGAATCAGCAGGGCAGAGTCCTTCCCCTCAAGCCTGGGCAAGCTATACCTTAATGCATGGAGATTGATCAGCAGCAGTTAACTGCATTTGATATACAACCTGAAGTAGTGAATGTCATCTTTGCCACATGGCACCTTTCCACAAATTCCTTTTAGGTGGGGATTTCTGACAAATTTGTGCCCTGGTGTAGAGCTCGTCAAACAGACTCCCTTACTACAAGCTAAACTGTTGGATGTTCGGTTTGCTTTGTCTTTTGCCCAGCAAGGCTCTACTGTGGGTACAATTAAGTTATCTGTGTGCCCTTTCAACCTATTTAGGTTTACTGGGCCAATCACACTGCCTTAAATAAAATTTTGTGATGCAGTTTATTTAGGGTTTGACCCGCAGTTTTCCCCCCAAACCATTTGTGATGCCACAGTGATATCTTTGCTTGGTCCTGAATTTTTACATAGGTACGCCCTTCAAGTGGATCTGTACAACTGATTCTTGTTGTCCTGCCTTAAAGACTTTCTTCCTCATTGGGATCACTTCAGCTAGCTGCATGACTGAAATTCGTGCACTGCCGGTGGAACTGCCCTACACCACCTTTTTTCTGGACAAACTGGTGTTGGACTCGGATGGCTATCTTGCCAAAATTCATGACTCCTTTCCACATTGGGCCTCTCCGAGTGCTCTTTCTCCCTCCCCGTCGAAAAAGGAGAGGCTTTATAGATTGATTCAAAAAAGCTCTAACCTTTTGCGATGATTGTGGCAAACAGCTTCAGATGGATGATCAGCTGTTTGTGGAGTTCTCTGGTGTGAAGAAAGGGAAGACTTTGCAGAAGAGTAAGGTAGATATTCTGCTACACAGTGGCCAAAAAGTAGCCTCTGAAAGTACTGATAGTCCATTCCTGTAGGCCTAAGACTGGTATTGAAACCTTAGTCATGCCCTTGACATATGCCAGGCTGCGGTGTATGTACGTCTGTTTAAACGTTCATTTTGCTTTTTGGGTCCTGCAGTTGTTTTTTGTCTAGGTCCACTCCACATACCCCTCAACCTTTGGGATGTGCTGCTTGGTATTTATTCTAAAGCTGAGGAGTCTGCAGTCAGAACAAGTTACTTAATTTTGGTAAAGCTGTTTCTGGTGGAGATCTTTAACTGCATATTCCTCACTGCCCTCCTTCCTACCTGTTCTGTTGCGTGGCCTTTTTTTCAAATCTAAAAGAGCACAGGTTAGTTTTAGCTCACGGTTATCAACAATTGCTCACACTTCGCTTTTGAGGACGCTGAAAGGGCCCAGCAAGAATCTGATGTCAGTATTCAATGGTGGCAGTTATGTGGCTTTGCTCTGTCATTTGTCATGATATGGAGGCACAAAGCACCACCTAGCGGGGCACTTGAGCATTTTTAAAAGTTTCTGGATCCAGACTGGCACTTGACGATTCTACTAAAGGTGAGGACTCTATGGTTCGAGCATCCACCTGAAAGAGTGCAACCGGAAGTAAGTTATTGTTTGGAATCATCAAATCCAGATGCTTCAGTCTATCCAGAGTCATGCTACCAAATCTGTCACCAGTCTTTTTTCTTAAGCTAACCAATTTTTCCAACTCTTAATTACCCATATACAAAAGAATCTATTTTACAACTGTTTGGTCTACAAAACTGTGAATGGTTCATTTCCTTTTTCCTTAGGTGTAGGGTAAATCCACGCCCACTTGTTATTTGAGTTTCTCCTCGGCTAATTTATTAGTGCTTAGGAGGACCAGAGCTAACTTGTTATTTTTTTCACTAAAGTGGCTAGTGAGGTACCCCATTTGATTGGACAGAATAGTAAAGCCTTCGTTGCTGTAACAGTCTTCTGCCATCTTGAAAAATAATGTATATTCTGGGGAATTGTTTTGACCTGAATTAAGAAGAATGGCCTAGCATAGGAACTCAGCAGGATCAGGCCAAGGGTCCTCTACCACCACTACTGGGTTATTGGGGCTTTCAGTATCTGTATCTCCAAATACTCTGGACATGGAGAAGTTGAAGAATGAGGAGTAGCATCTGAATGCTGTGTAATGCCTGTGTCGGGGGGTGGGTGTAGTCCTTGTATGCTTACCCTTTCTTGTATCAGTTCTCCAGTAATCAGTGGCTCCGTTGACTGCAAGAAAACCCTATACTAAAAGTGAAAGCTTAGAGAGAAGGAGCTAGAAAACCTGAGAGGGTTTTGGTGCTAACAAAGCCATTGTAGAGATGTCAATCTCCCTCTTGGACCTGTGCTATGGATCCTCTAAAAGAGCTGCTGGAAGTCTGGCAGCAGTGAGAGCATCCAAGAGGAATTTGTGCACTCCCGATAAAGTTGGGATTTTAGCTCTGGCTGTGTCCCGGGAACAGAGGGATAGGATAGTCTGGCTTCTGAGTATCTTAGGCTGCAATCAACTTGAAAGCTCCTGGGTGGTTGAGAGCATTTCAGTGTACTAGCCTGCAAGGCAACTGGATATGTTTTCTTAACCAGTGTGAGACAAAGCCGCTAACTGGCTACTGTAACAACTTTTTTGTGTTCAATAATGACCTCCGATGGGCCACTTTTGGGTAATACAGAGACTGGCATTGACTCAGATTTTCTCTTTGGCTTCTATGGGTGATCTTTTGCATTTTTCTTTTAAATTACAATTCCTGATTCATCATTACTAATTTTTTATTTTTGTATCATTTTAATAATTACATTTGATTCTTGTTATTTAATAGGTTAGAATTGTACCGGTTATTTATCGACGGTGATGTTTTGGTCTTGATGCTTTGAAAGAAACACTTCATTTTTGATCCACAGCAAGGATTAGCCACGAATGCCACATTTTAACCTGTTTTATACTTCCTTGGAAGTGGGTTATTTGACTTTGTTGGGGCTCATTCCTTGCCTGCCCCATGAGTTAATTATCCAGGTTCTCACAGGTGGTAACTGACAATTCCCCCCTTTCCTAAAATTTTCTATAACCACATTATAAATATGATCGAGGAAATTTAGCTGGATTCTAGTTTCTTTTTTTAGTTTCTCCATATATTGAAGGATTTTCATTCACAATATAACACTAACTTGTTTATTTTCTTGTCAATTACTGTCTTTTCTCTGTTTGTTACCTTTTTCTAAGGTTTGACTTTTATTGTGCAGAGTCTTCACACACTTTTCAATAATTTTCACCTTTGCCTCCATCTTAGGGTTTGACCACTACCATCCAGAGGTGTACGAACATTGTAAACGTCTCCTCTTGCATTTGCTGATTGTTTTGGGCTCCAACAATAATGTCCAGACCGTTGCATCTATCCTTCTCAGGAACAGGGATTGTAATGAGCCCAGGGTGCTTACAGTCAAACAAAATGCACATTTAGATTACACTTTCACAGGTAAGAATGGATTCTGAATGATTTCTGTTATAGTAAACTGGAACTCCTTTCTAATGTGTTTTTTATGACAATTTTGTTTCATTTGTGTGTAAGTGATTTATTCTGCAGAGTTTTTAATTTTTGGGCACCAAAACATTATTCTTAAGTTTGTGTAATCCCTTCTTAAATTGAATACAGATGGTGTTTAAAAACATTTTATTCTAGCCAAAACGCACAGTACAAAACACAGTATCCCCACGCATCAAAGGCAGACAAAGGGTGCCAGACTATTGGAATTTTATTACGTGCAAACTCTGAGAAATTCAAACCTACAACTGTTCTCTGCAAGGTCCTAACCAACCTGTAGGACAATACCTAGTAAGGACGAGAAGATGAGATAAATAGGAGAAAATTGTATTCAAAAGACTGCTCTAAGCCCGAAAATAGCAAGCCATTCATTCATAGCGACGTTAGACTGCAGCATCTCCAGTTTAATGATCATGCAGTATTTAAATTCCCAGAAATACCATTTGTCTACACCCAAGGTGGATAACAAAAATTAGAGAAATCACAACAAACAGGACACATCTTTTGGAACCGTCTCATCTGCCCCAACCTGATGTGTAAGACCTCCCCTTTGCCCTACATATGCCATCTTTAAGGATGTGGAAAGTAGACTTATGCGCTATGGTTGCTGTCATCAAAAGTGATTCATCAGTCAATCAATCATCCGGTACTTATAGAGCGCTGCTGATCACCGAGAGGGTATCCAGGCGCTGTGCTGCGAAGTCGGTTAAAGAGCCAGGTCTTGATTGCAGGGGTGTAGGGGAAAGGTTTTCCAGGACTTGGCGGTGAGGAGGGGGAAGGAACGTCTTCCGGTTCGGCGGCAGCAGCAGATGTGTGGTACTTAGGCCAGTGGAAGTCCCTGGGAGGTAGGTGGTAGTTCTAGCAGTGGTTCATGCAGGGGGGTCCTTGGTCATGGAGGGCTTGATAGGTGTGGGCTAGGAGCTTAAATTGGCATCTTTTCTGGGTTGGATAGCCAGTGGAGGTCTTTCAGGTGCTGAGTGAGGTGGTTCCTCTTTCAAACTTGAGGGTCTGTCTTCCTGCTGCATTCTGGATCGTCTGGGGTCTTCTCATGAGTTCTGTGGGGGAGCTGCATAGAGTACTTTTGCCGTAGCCCATTCGGCTGAGGATGAGGCCTGCATCACAGTTTTCCTGGTGTTGCTGGCGAGTCTTTGCGAAGCATGTGGAAGCAGATAAAGAAAACAGCATTGACCTGTTTAATGGAGAGTTTGCTGTCCAGGATGAGGCGTGATTGTTCAGCTGTCCCCCCAGTGCCTTCCTCTTTGAGTGGTGAGTTTGGGGAAAAGGTCGCAACCCTTCTTTTTTCTTGTCTTTGTCTATATCATTCTCCTCCATGACCACAACAAAATCTCCCCATGTAACCTCTCATCTGAAAGAAACAGGTTAGTGTTAGATTCCTTACTGGAGAATATCCCGAGGCGTCAGACTGGATCAGGAAAGTTTTCTTCAGCAGTACCCCTGCGCCTCGGTAGGTGTCGTCTGCGGCTCCGCGTCCATCATCGGGATCACCGGGATAATGTCGTCGGAGTACTTAGAAGCCGCCCTTTCGCGCTAACGTCAGTTCTTCTTTTTTCCGCGCCAGCAAGAGCAGATCTGGGAAGAGCAGTACTCTAGTCATTTTTTGACTAACTTTTTTGACCTCTTTTGATCACTTTTCGATTCTATTTCGACTCGCGGTGCCGCTAGGGATGCCTGGTTTTAAACCTTGCGATGCCTGTCACCGCCTGATGGTGACGGACCCCCACTGTCGGTACCTTCACTGACTCGAGGCCAACCACCATGACAAGTCGTGCCCCGACTGCCGGGCCTTGGCCTCGAAGGCTAGACTGGAGCGGTCCCATAAGCTGCTTGAGCTCCGGAAGTCGGCTTTGCGCCGCTCTAGGTCCCAGTCGAGGAGAAAGTCAAGGGACAGGTCGCAGAGCCACAGTCATCGCCGCTCGTCGAGTCACCCCCACTCATCGGGCTCAAAGTCCTCTGGTAAGTCAAGGCATTCGAAAAAGAAGTCAAAGAGGCGTCATCGCTCTTCTAACTCCCCTCGAAACTCGCGCAATGGGGCCGGGGGTTCGGGTGACACTGCCCGCGCGGCTCCGTCTGAGCCGCAGGCGCCGCGTCCAGCTCCTCACCTGCTGGTCCCTGAGCTGCACGCGACGCTGTAGGAGATATGTGACTTCCTCGTGGCCATGAGGACTCACTTCCCTCCGTCGGAACCCGTTGTGCCGCCTTCAGGTCCCACAAGTCCGACTGGGAGCCCTAGCGGGCCGGCGGCTCCGGCCACGGCGCCGTCTGGTGCTTCGGCCCTAGGGGACCTCACGACTCTTCCGCTGGCACCAACCCTGAGGGTGTCGCTCTTGGTGCAGTCTTCGGACGACACCGCCCCCAGTTTCAGCCTCGCTCTAGGTGCGACGACGGATCGGCGGCACTCACCGCCATCTCAGATGCCGATGGGTGACTAATTCACATACGACCCAGCTCCATCATTTTTGCCTGGTTTCCAGGAGATGGATGACGTGGAGGACTGGTAGGGGTCTGAGGACCCTCTGGCACAGCAGTGCCAGTTAAGCCAGGACTGGGCAGATGAGCTGGGTGGAGGCCAGTGGTCTAGATACTTCGCTTGACACTGGATTCATCTCGCCTCCTTCCGTGGCTTTGTAGGAGGGTGCTACTTATAGCGTGGTGTTGAACAGGGCGGCCAAGACCTTGGCTCTTGAGCTCCCTGTCGCGGCCGTGAGGACTAACCTCCTCACTGAGGTGCTCAAACCGCAGACAAGCTCCTCAGAGCCTCTACTGCCGTTTAACGAAGCCCTCACCCACGTTCTGATGGGCACCTGGTCCAAGCCCTATACAGGCCTCCCTGTTCGGAACGTGGCCCGACGCCACCACCCGGCTCTGGCCGTACCCTGCTTTCGGTCTGTTCACCCCACCCCAGAGAGCCTGGTAATTCAGGCCTCTACATCCCAGACCGCATTCCCGACTGCTCCTCCGGATTGGGAATCCAAAAGGTATGATCAGTTTGGGAAGAAACTGTTCTCCGCTCTGAGTTTGTGGCTGCGGTCTGTGAACACCGCCTGCATTTTGGGCCTTTACACCCACTCTCTGTTTTATACGGTTGCGGAGGTGCTGCCACAGTGTCCGGAGGAGGCCCGGAAACAGCTCGGCAAAGCCCTGGCGGTGGGGCGGGATGCAGCACGATACTAGATTCGATGTGGAATTGACACCTTGGACTCGCTTGGCAGAGCGATTGCCACAACGGTGGTGGTTCGCCGCCACACCTGGCTGAGGTCTTCCAACTTCTCTGAGGATGTCCAGGCCACGCTCATGGATATGCCCTTCGATGGCCGCCGCCTCTTTGGCGACAAAGCGGATAGTGCGCTAGAGCGTTTTAAGGACTCCAGGGCTGCGGCCAAGTCCTTTGGCCTAGGCCAATGCCAGCAAACGTCCGCTTTTTTCACCTTTTGTGGCCAAGGAAGGGGCGCTCCCACACGTCCAGCCAGCACAGGCCGCAGAACCAGTCTCAACGCGGTCGCGGACGTTGTTACCGCCATGGCGGTACCAGGGGACAACAGCAGTGTCAGTCCACATCCGCCCCCACAGCATTTGCCTCAAACCTTCCTAGTCAGACATTTCAGGCCCATTTGACGCCAGTGGGGGGCAAGGTTCGCCATCACCTTCTCCACTGGCGTGCCATCACGTCGGACAGGTGGGTGCCTCAAATGGTCTTAAGGGGCTTCTGTAGGAAGGTGGACATCGGACTATGGTTACCCCCAACTTTTTGCCTAGTGTTTAGCTGGTTTTCGACTTAGTTTACCTGGGACCCTGCTATTCAGGACCCCAGGCCCTCTGCTCTCTCTGTTAAAATGGAATCCATGTACTCTAGGTACATACCAATTAAGACATGGATCACCTTGTGAGCCCCTGTACAGTGTACCCTAGGTACCCAGGGCATAGATGCATCCAAGGCCTACCAGGGACTGCAGCACGTATTGTGTCACCCCTGGCCTGGCCTTACTATTTGACACAACTGGCTGATCACTCAGCTGGGGCAAGGTGGTGTAATCACCCTTTGCTTTAGATATAGTATCTCTATATGTAAACCATACAAGGACACACAGTAACCTATAAGTCACTCCTATGGCAGGCCTTATCAATCCTGGAGGCAGAGTGCTTGGTTATGTGTGAGATGGTGCTCTAGCATGAGCTGAGCCTGTCTGCAGCTTTCGGAACCATGTCCTTTAGCTGTTTCCTGATAGTGTCATACCATATACTCTGAAGTGCATTATGAACCTCGCGGTTAAATGCTAACTCTGGTTTGACCTTATCAAAACATGTCGAGTAAGGTGTCATACGAATTGGAATACTACCCCCTCGCCAATTCTGGCGACGGTGGTAGCATTCCACCCTTCTAGAGGGACACGACATGTACCTAACTGTGAACCCCGGTTAAAGTTAACCCGAGCCTCAGCATCACAAAATGGATGCTGCCACCACAGACACAAGTCTGACCTCCTGCTGCTGGGAGTCCTTCCAGAGGGGGGAGGCTTGGACAAAGGGTTTCCTGCCTTGGGAGGTGCTAGCACCACCCCAGACAGGATTTTGTGTATCTGGATAGGTAGGGCTGAATAGAATCAGACATGCCCGGGGCACACAAGGTGTCCCCGTGCATAGGCCAGTTCAAACCGGTGCTGGGGCACTCCAGCCCCAGCTCTGGCGTGAAACTGAACAAAGGAAAGGGAGTGTAACCACCCCTCTTCCTGGTCCCACCCATAGGAGGGACCTCGTAGGTAGTCCAGCCCCTAGAATTGGTTTAAAAGTAGGAGCTGAGTCCCAAGACGGCAGATTACCCTGAAATTCTACTACATAATAAGAAACTCTGGACCTTCGACGTTCTGCTGCTCAGAAGACTGAAGAATCTCCCTTGTGGCCAAGGAGTGGCCACCCTGTGAACACAGGCACCATCCAGCAATCAACGACTGCTTTGCCACCGCCCGAGCCCAGAGCCTGACAAGAACCAGACTCCCAGACATCTAACAGCCCGATCCACAGTCCCTGCAAAGCTGAGAGGACTGGAGGCGACCTGAGACGTGGGACCGGACCTCTTGGAAAGCCCACAAGATGCTGATTGCGCAGCACCTGAGGCACCCTCATCGATATGCTTGGGGTCTTGAGAAGCCCCACCCCCGAGCTACATTTGCACCAAGGACCAGCCCTCCAGCTCTCACGAGATCTGTGTGGGGCCCTTTTGCTGTGTTCCACTCGACGCGCCTTCAAGGTTACTAGTCCGTTGGCTAGTGGCCATTTTGGCGACCAAACGACAACTTTCCACCGCTGGTTTTGTTGCTCCAGACTGGCCCTTGCTGCTACTAAAAGCAGCAACCCCTCTGACCTTGCTGGTTAGAGTGAGAAGCCTTCTCTGTTTCCTGCGTGGCTTGCGATAGCCAAGGCCTGTTTGCTCCGATCAAGAAGCCGACTCCGCCATCAACTAGAGCCTACGTGGGACAGCTCGTGAGTGACTCCTGGTCGTCGTTATCGTCGCCTGGTCCACGCTGCTGAAGAGACAAGTTTCACGACATCACCTGTTGGCACCCGACCACGCCTGGTTCCTTCCTGGTTCCACGCCGGTCACTGGCTAGTGACTGTGAACAATATCCCCGCTGCTTTCAGGTCTTCACCACTACAGATCCACCGGAACTCTTCACGTCAGGTCGCCTGCAGCATCAACACTCCAAGGCTCCATCTGAACCCCTGCAGAATCCCGACACACTTTGGCTCCACTGCACCCGCTTCCTGTGGGTGAGGTAACGCTGGCACTCCGGTGCCCCCGAGTAGTTTAACTCTCCTAGTGTCCAGATTCCAAAGGGTTAAGTTCTAGACTGACCGGAAGACTTCCTACCTTCACCTTTTTAACTTTTACGCATCCATTGATTTCAATGTGAACTGCTCCTAACTTTGCGCACTGCAAACCAGATCCCGTGGGCCTCCTAGTTCCTAACTTGTGTTAGTACAGCATAGCCCCAGTGATGCCCTAGGCCTTACTTCCTTTCGACTTGTGGTACTTATAACACTTCTTTAGTATATGGTTTTAGGGGTCACCCGGGCCTATCCATGTTTGTGCCACTTTTGTACACTTATCAATTGTATTGTTTTAACGTGTTTGCTTCTGTTCTCATAAAGAGTTCATGGGACTATTTGTAGTAATAAATACATATATATTTTGAATATATATCCTGTGTGGTGTCCTTTCACTTGGTGTTCAAGGGGGTTACATATGGTAATACAGCTGGCTTCACATGCCAAAAGAGTTTAGCCTAAGACTGCTTCGTCCACGCTACCACTAGGATAGCTGGTCTATAAGGTTGACTTACAACCAATCACCATAAGGGTTGTTTGGACTGATACAAGGTGGTCACTAAAACTAGTGAACATCATATATCAGGCAACTTCTCACAGCCTCCCCCCCATTGAGCCGACTCCTCCGGCCATGCCACTGCAGTACCACCGTTTATCGGGGGATCACTTGCAACTTCTACAGGAGGAAGTTACTGCCCTCTTGGCCATGGGAACAATTGAGCGTGTCCCTGGGCCAGAAGTAGTATGTGGTTGCTATTCCCACTACTTTCTGGTACCCTGGAAGGGCAAAGGAGGCCTACACCCTCTCTTGGACCTGCGGAGCGTCAACGGCTTCCTCCGTAAGGAGAAGTTCAAGATGCTGACTTAGGCTCAGGTCCTAGCTGCCCTGGACCCGGGAGACTGGATGGTGGCGTTGGACTTGCAGGACGCATATTCCCACAACCCCGTCCTGCCGGCCCACCAGCGCTACCTGCGGTTCATGGTAGAACATGAGCACTTTCAGTTTACCGTGCTCCCCTTCGGCCTTACCAACGCCCCACGGGTGTTCACGAAAGTGATGGCGGTGGTCGCAGCTCATCTGCGCAGATCAGGGGTTTCAGTCTTACCCTATCTCGACGATTGGTTGTTGAAGGCAGGCTCGCCCCAAACAGTCGCCTCCCACCTCCAGACTACAGCTGACCTCCTGCACTCGCTGGGGTTCTCCATCAACATGCCAAAGTCACACCTGTGTCCCTCTCAGAAGCTCCTTTTCATCGGAGCGGTTCTGGACTCGGCACAGTTTTGGGTTTATCCCCCTGATCAGCGGGTTCAGGACATTCAGGCTCTGATTACGATCTTTCAGCCTTTATTCCGAGTTTAGGTCCGGTTGACGCTGCGGCTCCTGGGGCTGATGGCCTCCTGCATCCTTCTGGTGCATCACGGCAGGAGGAGGATGTGGGCTGTGCAGTGGGACCTGAAGTTTCAGTGGGCTTAGCATCAGGGCAACCTGTCCGACCATGTCCTGATCTTGGAGGGCACTCAGTCATTTGCAGTGGTGGCTCACGAACCGCGACTGGGTCAGCGGCAGATCCCTACCCCAACAGTAGCACGTAGTGGTGACAGATGCGTCCTTCCTGGGATGGGGCGCCACATGGGAGAGGGGAGATCAGAGGCCTCTGGTCTCCGGCGGAGTCCTAGTTCCATATCAATCTTCTGGAGCTGTGGGCGATCCGACTTGCACTGAAGGCATTCCTTCCCTCTGTCCGGGGAAGTGTAGTGAGGTGTTCACAGAGAACACCACCACCATGTGGTACTGCAACAAAGAGGGCAGGGTGGGGTCCTGGACCCTTTGTCAGGAGGCTCTGCGCCTCTGGCAATGGCTGGAACACCAGGGCGTCACCCTGGTGGTTCAACACCTGGCTGGTTCCCTGAACACCAGGGCGGACGAACTCAGCAGCCGGTGCTTGATGGATCAGGAATGGCGTCTGAACTCTGACTTGGCGCAAGGTCTCTTTCAGCAGTGGGGAGAGCCTTGGTTAGATCTATTCGCCACCGGAGAGAACGCGCAATGACATCAGTTTTGCACGCTGAAATTTCCAAGGCGGCACTCGCTCAGTGACGCTTTTCGTCGCGAGTAGAGCTGCAGTCTGTTGTACGCCTTTCCGCCTATACCACTTCTGCCCAGAGTGCTGAAGAAGATCAGGCGAGACCGGGCCCAAGTCATCCTTGTGGCTCTGGACTGGGCACGAAGATACTAGTATCCCGAGCTACTCAGCATGTAAGTTGATCCCCTGATTCGTCTGCCTCTTCAGGAGGACCTTCTGTTGCAGCAGCAGGGGACGGTCCTCCACCCGAACCTGTCTAGTCTCCACTTACATGCGTAGAGATTGAGCGGCAGCAGTTGAGGGCATTTGACTAGCCTCCTGAAGTCTGTAATGTGATTCTGGCAGCCAGGCGTCCCTCCACAAAATCTGTATACTCCTGCAGGTGGAACAAATTTGTGGCATGGTGCACAGCAAAGGCTGTGGGTCCCCTTCCTGCCCCTCTTTCAGAGGTTCTCCTCTTTCTTCTTTCTCTTGCCCAGCCGGGCTCTGCTCTGGGCACTCTAAAGGGCTCCCTCTGTGCCATTTCTGCCTTCTTACGGCTCCCTGATCAGCCCTCTTTGTTCAAGTCCCCAGTTGTAAATAGATTCTTGAAAGACATCACTCATATGTTCCCTCCTGTTCCTTTCGTGATGCCTCAGTGGGACTTGAACCTTGTTTTGACTTATGTGATGTGCGCTCCCTTCGAGCCACTTCATAACTTTCCTCTTCGTCTCCTTACTCTTAAGACTGCATTCCTGGTTGCCATCACCTCTGCCAGGAGAGTGAGTGAGCTCCAGGCTCTTTCTTATCAACCACCTTTCCTTTCTGTCCATCCAAACAAAGTTGTGTTGCGGACGCGACCCTCTTTCCTGCCCAAGGTAGTTACAGCCTTCCACATCGGGCAGTCCATCACCTTGCACACCTACTTTCCACCTCTGCATCCCTCGGTAAAGGAAGAGCGGCTCCAGAGTCTGGACCCAAAACGTGCGCTCTCTTTCTATCTGGATCGCACACGCCAGTTCCGGGTGGATGACCAACTCTGTTGGTTATGTGGGCGCTAAGAAGCGACGGGCAGTGCACAAACAAACCATTTCTCGATGGGTCGTCTTGTGCATCAAGGCTTGTTACTCTGGCTAAAAAGGAGCCTCCTGTGGGGCTACGTGCCCATTCCACTCTGGACACGGCGGCTTCTACTGCCCTGGGTCGGGGAGTCCCCTTGCAGGACATCTGTCAGGCAACTACATGGGCCTCGCTGCACACGTTCGCAAGACACTAATGCTTGGACAGCCAACTCGGGAGAGATGGCTTTTTCAGTCGTTCCGTTCTCCAGGACTTTCTGGTGTGATCATTGGTTCGCAGACCCAGCACCGGGGTTGGTATTGCTGGGGTATCTATTCTAAGGTAAGGAATAGAATACTAACCTGTTCCTTTCAGATGCACAAGTTACTGCCCTTAGGTAACGATATATCTGTAAGAAACAGTAGTTAGTATTAGATTCCTTTCCGCACCCTCCCATCCTCCCCGTTCTGCGAACCGATATCTAGGGTTAAGGTTATCCCCCTTTCAGGGCCCTAGTTTTCATGGCACCAGTATTGGTTTTGATCATGGCTCTGCGTTTCTGGCGCGGAAAAGCTGTGTATAAGAACTGATGTCAGCGCGCGAGGGCGGCGTCTAAGTACTCCGACGTCATCCCGGCGCCAACGACGACTGACGCGGAGCCGCAGATGACTCCTACCGATGCGCAGGGGTACTGCTACGCAAAATTTTCTGGATCCAGTCTGACGCCTGGGGATTTTCAAAGGTAAGGAATCTAATACTAACTACTGTTTCTTACAGATATATCGTTAAAGAAGGTAAGTAACTTGTGCGTTCTGTATAATATATAGGAACCTGGGATGAATCATCATTTTGAATAGGGCGACTCTTCCCTGGGGGATAAGTGGCACAGATTGACACTTTCGGAGGACTTCCTTGGCCCTCTTAACTATTGGGCTGATGTTGAGTGATCAGGCGAGTTCAGGGAGCAATGCGACCCAGATTCCCAGGTATTTAAACAATTGCCACCTGATGGGTTTCGTTGATTGCCAGTCGAAACAATCTCCCGATATATACAGAGGGACCAGGGGGGACTTATTTGAATTCAAACGCAGGCCGGAGACCTGCTCGAAGGAGCGCAGTACCTGGAGGCATCGGGGGCTGGACTGAGTCGGCTCTGAGAGGAAAAACAGGACATTGTCTGCATATAAGGCGGTTTTGTATTCGCATGAGCCTTGCCACTTGCATCTCTGAAACCGATCATCAGACCGAATAAGGCAGGCCAGGGGCTCCATCACCAGGGCGAAGAGGAGGGGCATCCCTGTTTCGTGCCTCTTCCAATCGGGAACATCTCCAAGAGTGCGCCATTGACGGGCACCCGCACTTTGGTTCTGGAATACAAGACCCTAACTAAGCTGCAGAAATGTTGGCCTAGACCCATTTCAGCCAGCCCATCTGTGAGAAGTTGGACTGATATATGATGCTCACTAGTTCTAGTGATCACCTTGTATCAGTCCAAACAACCCTTATGGTGATTGGTTGTAAGTCAACCTTATAGACCAGCTATCCTAATGGTAGCATGGAAAAAGCAGTCTTAGGCTAAACTCTATTGGCATGTGAAGCCAGCTGTTTTACCACATATAACCCCTTGAATACCAAGTGAAAGGACACCACTCGGGTTGTTATGAAAATAAAGCAAGTATTTATTAACTAACATACACCTCTGAACTCTTTGAGATCAGAGGGCTAAGCACATGACAAACTCTTAAGAAAAATACGTTTAAGTTACACAAATTACAATGGTGCCATAGGGGCACGACAAACCATATACTAAGTAAGTGGAATGTGAAAGTTGATAATAGGAATGGAGCTGTCCAGAGGCTGTAGGATCGTTGGGACCACGCTATACTAACTTCAGGTAGGTAATAGAAGGCCCACGGAACGCGTGTGCAGTGTGTGAACTCACACGCGAGATGCGTAACAGTGTCTATGGACAGTACAGTTCAAGAAAAAGGTGAGTACGGACAATCCTGACTAGGTAGAACTAAAACGACTGTGGAACTGGAAACTAGGAGAGTCCAGCTACCCTTGAGCACTGAAATGCTCGTGTTACCTCATCGACGGGCTGCGGGTGCATAGGTGCCAAGTTGTGTCGGGTTCCGGCGTTGAAGTCTATAAAGCCTGGAAGAAAAGATGCTGCAGGAGGTCAGGAGGAAGATGTCCGGTGTGATCCAAGGGTGGATCAGTGAAGAGAAGAACCTGAAAGCAGAGGGGACAATGTTCAAAGTTACTAGCCAGTGACTGGAGCGGAACCAGGAGTGGAACCAGATGTCGTCGTCTCGATCAGGTGGACGCTTGTCTCTGCAGCCACGTGGACCAGGTGGAGTCTTCGACAACCAGGATGGAGGCACGAGCTGTCCCACGCAGGCTCTCGCTGTCTGCAGTGTCGGATTTGGAATCAACAGGCCTTGGCAAAGGCAACCCATGCGGTGAGTGGAAACGGCGTCTGCAGTGGACCAGGAGGGTCCGGGGTGCTCCTCTTTTGGAAGGGAGCAAGGGCCAGTCTGGAGCACCCAGACCAGCAGTGAAGATTTCGCAGTTCGTCGTCTAGGAGGTCACTAGCCAGCCGGCAAGTGACCAGACAACGCATCGAGCAGCAAACAGGCAGAAGGGCCCCACGCAGATCTCGTGGATGCTGGAGGGCTGGTCTTCGGTGCAGGAGCTGCTCGGGTCGGGGCTTCTCAGTCCCCAAAGCACTTGGACGAGGATACCTCTGAAGTCGTGCTGGAGCGAAGTGCTGCTTCTTTTAAGATGGCCTGTCCCACGTGTCTCGTCGCACCCACGGATCTCAGCTGTGCTGCAGATGTAGGTAGAGGTCGGAGAGGTCTGGGAATCCTGGTCTCGTCGGGCTCTGATGTCTGGATCCTTGCAGGAAGACGACAAAGGGAAGCAGCTGGCTCTGATGGTGCCTGCTTGTGCAGGGTGGACACTCCTTGCCCACAAGGGAGATTTCTTCAGTCTTCTGTGGAGCAGAACGTCGAAGTCCAGAGTTTCTTCTTGTAAAGTTGTTCAGGATAATCTAATTTGGAATGGGACCAGCTCCTACCTTTATCCAGCTAAAGGGGGCTGTACTACGACTAGGTCCCTCCTCTGGGTGGGACCAGGAAGGGGGGAGGTTACACCCCCTATCCTTTGTCCGGTCTTGTGCCAGCTCTGGGGCTGGATTGCCCCAGGAACTGGTTTAGACCGGAGTATGCACAGGGACGCCTTGTGTGCCCCAGGCATGTCTCATTCCTTTCAGCCCTGTCCTACCTAATACACAAAATCCTGTCTGGGGTGGTGCTAGCACCTCCCAAGGCAGGAACCCCTTTGTCCAAGCCTCCCTCGCTGGAAGGACTCCCAGCAGCAGGAGGTCAGACTTGTGTCTGTGGTGGCAGCATCTGTAGGAGAGTAGGGTCTGCAATCCTATGATCACCCCAGATTTTTGCTTTTTGCTTCACTGGTTTACGACTTCCCTGGCTGTGGGCCTGCTAATCAGACCCACAGCCTAGCTGTTCTCTCACTAAATTGACACGTGTACCTTAGGTGCATTTACCAATTGGTACTGGGCCACCTTATCAGACCCCGTAACTCAGGGCATAGGTGTACCCGGGGCCTACCAGGGGCTGCAGCATGTATTATGCCACCCCTGGCTGGCCATCTAAATCTGACACAACTGGCTGCACGACTGCTGGGGCAAAGTGGTGTAATCACCCTTTGCTGTAGATATAGTATACCTATATCTAACCCTAAAATGGACGCATGTAGTCCTATCAGTCACTCCTATGGCAGGCCTTAACAATCCTGAAGGCAGAGTGCTTGGAATTATGTGAGATGGTGCTCTGGCATGAGCTGAGCCCGTCTGCAGCTTGCGGAACCAAGTCCTAATAGCTGTTCTATGATAACGCGTACCATATACTCTTAAGTGCATTATAATCTTCGCGGTTATTTGCTATCTTTGGTATCGCTTTATCAAAACATGTCGAGTAAGGTGTCATACGAATTGGAATACTAACCCCTCGCCAATTCTGGCGATGGGGTTAGCATTCCACCCTTCTAGAGGGACACGACACGACATGTATGTAACTGTGAACCCCGGTTAAAGTTAACTCGAGCCTCAGCATCACAAAATGGATGCTGCCACCACAGACACAAGTCTGACCTCCTGCTGCTGGGAGTCCTTCCAGCGAGGAGAGCTTGGACAAAGGGTTTCCTGTCAGGGGCGGTGCTAGCACCGACCCAGACAGGGTTTTGTGTATCCTAGATAGGCAGGGCTGAATAGGAAGGTGACTGCAAGTGGCACCCCGGTGCTCACTGTGCATCTGCCAGTTTGAACCAGTTCCAGGGGCACACTAGCCCCTGAGCTGGGGAAAGTCCGGCATGGGAGAGGGGTGTAACCACCCCCCTTCCTGGTCCCACCCATGGGCAGGACCTAGTCCCATACCAGCCCCTTTCTTTAGTATAAAGGTGGGAGCGGGGACCCTTCCAGATTAGATCATCTTTAAATCCTGAAACTACTTTCTACGAAAGGAACTCAAGACTTCTTCTCAAGATTTCTCCCTTGTGACTAAGGAGTAGTCACCCTGCACCCGCAGGCACCATCTAAGAACACTGCGGTTTGCTGCACGTCCTTCCTCCGGAATCCGACCAACCAGCACGACGAGACCCGGCTTCCCTGGCACCTCTGACCTCTACCTACATCATCATCCCAGCTGAGATCCGTGGGTGTGACGAGACCTCGAGGGACCTGCCATCTTCAGAACTGCACGACGCTTATCCAGCACGACCGCCGAGAGATCCTCGAGTGAGTGCTTTGGGGTTCGAGAAGCCCTAACCCTGAGCAGCTCCAGCACCGAAGTCCAGCCCCCCAGCATCCACCAGATCTGCGCGGGGCCCTTCTGCTCTTTACTGCTCACCGCGTTGTCCGGCTACTTGCCTGCTGGCTTGTGGCCCTCTTGACGACGCTCCACGACGACAACACCGCTGGTCTGGTTGCTCCAGACTGGCCCTTGTTCCCCTCCAACAGAGGAGCACCCCGGACCCTCCTAGTCCACTCCAGACGCCATTTTAAGTCCACCGCGTGGGCTTGCATTTGCCAAGACTTGTTGCCCCAATCCTGGGTCCAGCGACGTCGACAGCAGATACCTTCGTGGGACAGCTCGCACCTCCATCTTGTTTGCCGACAACGCCTCCTGGTCCGTGAGACTGCAGAGCCCAGCGTCGCCCACTCACCTGGTCGAGGTGACTCCATCCGGTGCCATCCTGGTGCCCATCTAATCACTGGCTAGTGATTCAGAACTTGGTCCCCTCTGCTTACAGGTGTCTTCCATCTTCGATCCAGGCTTGGATCCCTCCGAATCTTTTCACTGGTCGCCTGCCAGCAACTTCTTCTTTCAGGCTCCATAGACTGCAACGAGGATTCCCGACGTCTTTCCAGACCTATGCATCCGCAGCCCCTGGGCTAGGTAAACTCAGCATTTCGGTGCTCCAGCATAGCTTTGCTATCCAAAGGTCCAGATCCTTTTTTGTTTCCTCTCTACCTAGTCGGGTTCGTCCGATAACACTAACTTTACGAAATCTAGCATCCATAGACTTTGTCCCGCATCCCGCGTGAGAGTGCACACTCTGCACCCGATCTCCCTAGGCCTCCTGCTAGTAATCTGAAGGTTCAGTAGTCAAGTCCTAGCGAACCTAAAGCCTATTAGAGTAGTACTTACCTGCTAGTAATTTTGCATTCCACTTTTAGAGTATATGGTTTTTCGTGCCCCTCGGGCATTTGTGTAAATTGTGCGACTTTGCGTATTTTCCTAAGAGCTTTGTATTGTGCTTAGCGCCCTGTCCTCATAAAGAGTCCAGGGCTGTTGTGTTCTAAATAAATATACTTTTATTTTCATAACAACTTGTGTGGTGTCCTTTCACTTGGTGTTCAAGGGGTATATGTGATGGTATAACAGCTGGCTTAACACGCCCTCTAGAGTTTAGCCTAAAGACTGCTCTTGTCCATGCTACTAGGATAGCTGGTCTAACGGTTGACTTACAACCAATCATCAATAAGGGTCGTTTGGAATGATACACCGTGATCACTAGAATAGTGAGCACTACATATCAGGCCAACTTCTCACAGCAAGTTCTGGAATCTGCGTGGATCCATAAATATCCACTCACCCCGCGTTCCTCAAAATCATCAGAGAAAACCGGTACCTCACTTGTGTGGGTCGGCCTAGTGCCTGCGACAGGAAACAGAGCAAAACGCAACGTGAACACACCACAATTTCACCATGAATAATGACCCTTTTTTGGCAAAGTGCCTAGCTGTAGTTCTTTAACCCTTGCTCTGCCGGCACCTAGGGAAACCTAGCAAACCTATACATAGACACCCAGGGGAATACAGGATGGATTGACTTGAGTGCCTCTCACCAGGTTCTGTTACCCAGAATCCCTTGCCAATCTAAACAATTGTCAAAAAAACAGATTTTTGTCACATTTCTGTCGTGAAAAGTTCTAGAATCTACGTGGATCAACAAATTTCCACTCGCCCAGCGTTCTTCAAAGTCTTCAGTTAAAAATGGTACCTCATTTGCATGGGTGGCTCAAGGACCCGTGACAGGCAAGGGCCCAAAACCTATTGAGGCGACATCAAAATTACCTATCACACACCAACCTGGTTTTGCAAGGGGGTCCCATGATTTTTTGGCCCTGGACTCTGCGACCATCTAGGGAAACCTACTAAACCCACACATTTCTGGAGACTAGACACCATGGGAGTCCAGCGAGGTATGGCTTACGTGGATCCCCTACGTTTTCTACCTAGAATTCTCTGCAAACCTCGAATTTAGCTGAATAAATCACTTTTTTTCTCAAATTTCTGTGTGGGAAATTATTGGAATCTATGTGGATCCACAAATTTCCTCTTACCCAGCGTTCCCCCAGGTCTCCCGATATAAAAATTATACCTCACTCGCGTTGGTGGGTCAAGTACCCGTGACAGGCAAGAGCCAAAACCTATTGAGGCGACATCAAAATAACCTATCACAAAACAACCTGGTTTTGCTAGGGGTGTCCCATGAGTTTTTGGCCCCGTGCTCGGTGGCCATCAATGGAAACATGCCAAACCCACCCATTTCTGAAAACTAGGCACCCGGGGGAGTCCAGCGACGTATGGCTTATGTGAGTCACCCAAAACGGGCATGCCAATACCCCCACTCTAATTAAAATTTGCGAAAAAAATCCTTGGCATCTACAGGGCTTTTTGCCCCCCAGCAGAAAGGCTGTAAATTTTGCGGGGTGGGGGCATGGACATGCCCTTTTTGTGGCAAAAAAAAAATACCTGGCGTCTAGTGGACTTTCTCCCCCCCAGGGGGGTGGGGGGGCAAAAATACTAAATCACACTCACACCAAACAAATTTGGGGGGAGCAAAAGCCCTTTCCCAAGGGGCGGCTCCCCCTCCCTGGTGTCTAGTGGTTGGATCCCTGCTTGTGTATTGCCCTCCTTGGGTGATCCCCAAGCAGGGATCCACTGAGGGTGCCATTGGAAAGGGGAGATTCTCCCCTTTTCTATGATACCTCTCCCGTCTTTCATAAATGCCCAGGGGCCTGAGATAGCCCCCTGAGCACATAGAAAGTGAAACTGAAATGAGCCTAAAGGCTCATTTCTGTTTCGGTTTCTGCGCAATGACAGCGCGACGTGTGTTCTGATAGTCATTGCACAGAAACCAGAGAGGCCTGGGATGCTGGGGAAGCTAAATCTGGAGAGACTGCTTATTTGGCCGTTCTGTTCTCTGGGACTTTCTGGTGTAATCGTGGTTCTCAGACCCACCACCTCGGTTGGTATTGCTGGGGTATCTATTCTAAGGTAAGTAATCTATCACTAACGTGTTTCTTTCAGATGAGCAAGTTACTTACCTTCGGTAACGATATATCTGTAAAAAATATTAGTTAGTGATAGATTCCTTACCGCCCCACCCATCCTCCCCATTCTGCAAACTGATTTCTAGGGTTACGGTCATCCCTTTCAGGGTCCTTGTTTCATTGCACCAGTGGTCAGTATCTTGCATGGCTCTGAGATCCTGTCGCGGAAAAGTCGTGTACAGAACTGACGTCCGCGCGTGAGGGCCGTGTCTAATTACCTGCAGCAACGTCATCTCGTCGACCACAATGCCACGGATGGATGTGGAGCCGCACAACATCACCTTCCGACGCACAGAGATACTGCTGACAAATACTTTCCAGATCCATTTTGACGCTTGGGGGTATAAGGTAGGAAATCTATCACTAACTAATGTTTCTTCCAGATGTATCATTACTGAAGGTAAGTAACTTGTTGGTCAGTGGTTCTGTGGGCCCTCATTGGAGTCCAGCCACGGGACCAGGGCACCCACCAGCTTGTTCTGTGTGTTTTCTTCGGGCCCCGGGGACCAGCCAGATCACACCCACGCGGTCATCAACCACCACTGATGGGATAAGCGCAGAGCTCCTGCAGCAATCCGTCCTGGGTCTGCCTGTGGCAAAGCGGGACCGGGGAGCAGTCTTGAGGTTCGATTCAATCCATTGAGAACCCTGGGGAGGGTCGACTCGAGGCCAGGCAGCCAATGTGAGGAAGGGTCACATCAGCTTTGTGAGAAGTGGGCCTGGTATATGATGCTCACTAGTTCTAGTGATCACCTTGTACCATGCCAAGCAACCCTTATGATGATTGGTTTTAAGTCAACCTTATAGACCAGCTATCCTAGTGGACAAAGCAGTCTTAGGCTAAACTCTGAAAGGCATGTGAAGCAAGCTGTTTTACCACATACAACCCCCTTGAATACCAAATGAAAGGACACCACACAGATATATATTGAAAATATATATATATTTATTAACTACAAATATCCACTATACTCTTTATGAGCACAGAAGCATAAGCGTTAAAACAAAACAGTTAAAATACACAAAAGTTGCACAATATGGATGAGCCCTAGGGGCCACCTAAACCATATACTAAGAAAGTGGTATAAGAGATACCAATCGAAAAGGAAATAGGCCTAGGGCCTTGGGAATCGCCGGAGCTTATCGGGACTAGTAGTGACTAAGTCGGGAAGGCCCGCGGGACTCGGGTGCAGTGTTTAAAGTGCACGTACTCACCAATGCATTGTCTATGGTGCATAAAAGTTACAAAGTTAGTTATTTAGGAACCTTCCGGGTGACCTGGAGGAGTGAAACTTAAGACACAGACACTAGAGGTGTGTACCAGTGTGGGAACACCGGCGTTGCTGAGTTACCTCACCCACAGGACGCGGGTGCATAGGGTCGAAGTAGTTTCTGGTTTCGTCACGCTCGTCGATGGTGCTTGGAGCTGAAGATGCTGCAGGCGGCTCGATGTGAAGAGTTCCGGTGGATCCAAGGGTGGATCTGAAGTGGTGAAGACCTGAAAGTAGAGGGGACAATGTTCAAAGTCACTAGCCAGTGACTACCGTGGAACCAGATTGGAACCAGGCGATGTCAGGTGCAAACAGGCGATGAGGTGTAGCTTCTCTCTGCAGCCACGTGGACATGAAGAGGTCAAGGACGTCCAGGAGTCGATCACAAGCTGTCCCACGCAGGCTTCTCGCTGTTGGTGGTGTCGGCAACTTGATTGGAGCAAACAGGCCTTGGCTAATGCAAGCCACGCAGGAATCGAAAAAGGCTTATCACTCGGACCAGCAAGGTCAGAGCGGGTGCTCCCTTTTACAGGAGCGAGGGCAAGTCTGGAGCAACCAGACCTGCAGTGTAGTTGGTAGGTTTCGTCGCCAAGATGGCCGCTGACCACGTGGCAAGTGGCCGGGATGGCGCGTCGAGTGGCACAATGCAAAAGGGCCCCACGCAGATCGTGGAGATGCTGGGGGGCTGATCTTCGGTGCAAGGGCTGCTCGGTGGTGGGGCTTCTCAAACCCCAAAGCACAGCGTCGAGGGTGCCTCGGGCGCTGCGCAGTCAGCGTCTCGGGGGTCTTTCAAGAGGTCCGGTCCCACGTCTCTCGGTGCCTCCACGGGTCCCTTCTTTGCAGGGACTGTGGATCGGGCTGTGAGAAGTCTGGGAGTCTGGGTCTTGTCAGGCTCTGGGCTCGGGCTTCGGCGGGAGGCGGCGGCAAAGCATACGTCGAGCTGCTGGATGGTACCTGTGTTCACAGGGTGGCCACTCCTAGGCCGCAAGGGAGATACTCTTCAGTCTTCTGTGCAGCAGAATGTCGAAGTCCAGTCGTCTTCTTAGTTTAAAGTTTATTTCAGGATGATCTGAGGTGCTATGGCACTGCTCCCACTCTTATTCCCAATCTGAGGGGTGGATCACCTGCTAGGCCCCTCCTCTGGGTGGGACCAGGAAGGGGGGCAACCCCCTTTCCCCCTTTCCTTTGTCCAGCTCCTCGCCAGGCCTGGGTCTGGAAAGTCCCAGGACCGGTTTGGACTGGCTTATGCACGGGGACACCTTGTGTGCCCCGGGCATGTCTGATTCTATTAAGCCCTGTCCTACCCAATACGCAAAATCCTGTCTGGGGTGGTGCTCGCACCTCCCAAGGCAGGAAACCCTTTGTCCAAGCCTCCCTCGCTGGAAGGACTCCCAGCAGCAGGAGGTCAGACTTGTGTCTGTGGTGGCAGCATCCATTTTGTGATGCTGAGGCTCTGGTTGACTATAACCGGGGTTAAGGCGATGTACATGTCGGGTCCCTCTAGAAGGGTGGAATGCTATCCCCGTCGACAGAACTGTCGTGGGGATAGTATTCCAAATCGTATGACACCTTACTCGACATGTTTTGATAAAGCCAAACCAAAGTTAGCATATAACCGCGAGGATTATAATGCACTTAAGAGTATATGGTATGGCAATATCCCGGAACAGCTAAGGGAGTTGTTCCCGACAGCTGCAGACAGGCTCAGCTCATGTTAGAGCACCATCTCACATGTAACCACGCACTCTGCCCCCAGGATTGCAGGGGCCTTCCATAGGAATGATTTATAGGTTAACATGTGTCCAGTTAAGGTGAGATATAGGGATACTATATCTAAGCAAGAGGGGATTACACCAACTTACCCCAGCTGAGTGATCAGCCAGTTGTGTCAAATATGGAGGCCAGGCCAGGGGTGGCACAATACATGCTGCAGCCCCTGGTAGGCCTTGGAAACACCTATGCCCTGGGTACCTAGGGTACACTGTTACAGGGGCCAATAAGGTGAACCAGTTCCAATTCGTATGCACCTAGGGTGCATGGAGTCCATTTTAAGGAGAGAGCAATTAAACTGGGGCCCTGAATAGCAGGATCCCAGGCCAACTATGTCAAAAACCAGCTAAACACCAGGCAAAAAGTTTGGGGGTAACCATAGTCAGATATCCACCTTCCTACATGCTTCACCACACCAGCCCCTAGACCCCCAGGCCCCTCAGCTTACCGGTCTGTCCGAGAGCGGGCTGTGCAGGGCCGGGGCCAATCGCACCACACTGGGCCCAATGATCCAAACGCCCTCTGCTCCTCGTCAGCTACCCCAGGCTCACTCCTCTGGAACCGGGAAGTTCAGTTTCTGCCCAGGCGTCTGTTTTGGGTATCTGATAGACTACCAGCCGCAGATTCCTTCAAATAGAAATATCCCCAGGCGTGAGACTGGATCCGGAAACATTTTGCCACAGGCGTCCCTGCGCGCCGGGGAGGGGCGGCATCACGCAGCTCCGCCCAGGCGTCGTCCTCTCACGTGACATCGGCGAGGTCACATAAACCCCACCCCGGCGCGCCTGTCCGTTTTTTTTTCTTTTCCGTGTGCAACGTGGAAGCCGGTCTATGCTACGGGCCGGTTTTGGGGCCCCTTTTTTCTTCCCCATTGTCTAAATTTTGTGGTGGAACAGTGTGCGAATGCCTTAGGGCTTCAAGACTTGCACGTGGTGTGGGCGTCTTATGTCTGTGACGGAGCCTCACCTCATTTGTATGTGGTGTTTAGGGGAGAATCACGGCACCACTGATTGTGAGACGTGCCAACAGTTGAAGCCGAAGTTGCGGCGGGAGCGCAGGATAAAACTAATCTCTGTGCGTCTCTCAAGGTCGGCTTCCTCTCCTCAATCAGCCTCGGCAGACGGCTTCAGATAGAGCCGTTATCGTCCTCGCCCTTCTCCGATGTCGCGAGAGCGTCACTCCCCGGTGTGTAAGTGTCGCAGTGTGTCCCTGGGGGCTAGTGTTCGGCCTGCCAGGGGCGTGGACTCTCCACGGGTGATGCGGCCCGAGTGTCGACCTCCTATCCACCGTTTTCCCGGTGATGGAGTGTCGAGAATCCAGATGGAGACTTATGCGGTCGCTTTGCAGGCTTCGCTGGCGTCTCCTCTTTACCCTCCTGGGCCGTCAGCGGATCCCTTGCCTTGTGCGGGGCCCTCCGCGGCTGCTCTGGCCCTGGCGCTAACTGGTTCGTATCCTGGCTTGGAGGATGTGGTGCTGTCTGAGTGCTGCTCTTCGGGGGTCCCTCCTTTAGACCACAGTGCCTCTGCCTCACCGCAAACTCCTTCGGGAGTCACTGTGTCGCCGCGGCTCAAGATGCATCCCCAAGCCCCACTCGGCCCTCTGGGCGGGCGAAGGCCTTGACCACGGCTGAGCTGACTCCGCCACAGCGCCGGCACCTGCTGGTCTGGGCGACGCCACAGGGTTCGGTGGACCCTCCCCATCCCGACTGGGTCGAGGCTGGATGGGGACCCCCCGTCCTACTCCAGGCCTTTCTCGCCCCTCCACGAAGGCGGTTGCCTCGCAGAGGGCGAGTCCGAGGTTGAGTCTGCTCTGGAGGCGCCGTATTGATCGCTGGGCCACCTCCAACGCATACGGGGCCGAGGCTGGAGGAGGGTTAAGTTTCTTTACCCTGGTCCCTCTCGTTCTTCCACGCAGGCACCTGCCTCGGCGGAGGAAGTGTCGGCGCCATTCCGGCGCCGCCCTTTTGCCACTTCTGCTCTGGCCCGCTCCGGTCTCCGGCACGGGGTGGCTCTGAGGACCGCTCTCCGGCGTCTCCGTCGGCGCCGGATTGTGTCGACGTTCAGCCTCGGGCTGCGGACTCTACGGCTCCGCACAGGAGTCGTGCCGTGGATTTATGTTCGGACGCACCCTCTTCTCCGGAGGTTGGCTGCATTTTGGTGTCATCCTCCCCGGAGACAGGCCGCTGTGTTGTGTCCTTTTCACCGGCATCATCGAGGGTGGCTCCCCGCCATGTTCGAGACTGAGGTGTTCGTCGGAGGAGCAGCAGGTCCCCCATTCTTCGGTTCCTTCCAACTTCCAGGTCTGGCCCTTGCTCGCCCAGCTTCGCTTCGGGGACGGCTGCCTTAGTTTGCAGCTGTCGGTCACGGAGGAGCTGCTTTCTCCACCGGGGAGCCCTACGGAGGTGGGTACGGCCTTCGCTCACGAGTTGTCCACGGCGGTGGGCATTCTGCGCATGGGTGACCGGATTGCTCACTTCCCGGCGGACCATCTCTTGGAGGTTCTCCAACAGGGCTCTAGTGGGAGGGAGATCTTGCTTCCGTTTGAAGGTTTGCTCCTATCTTCCCTGACAGGGACTTGGAGGCGCTCGCCTCAGGGGATCCGGTGCCTCATCCGATCCGGTGCCTCATCACCTGCTGCACCGGCACCTCACGGCGCTACGTGACCCGGCTTGTCTTTCCCTCCACCCCTCTGCCTCCAGTCCACTTTTGCGGACTGCTTTCCCTTCTCTACTGCCACTGTTGACTCCGCCGTCTCAGGAGGCCCGCTGGTTGGACTTTGGGGGCGCAACATGTTCACCTTGACCAGCGCTGCCCTGCGGGCCCTTAACACCTTATTTGTGTTGGATAGGGCCTCCTCTTGTTTTTGGGACTCGGCTGAGTTTTTGGGATCCGCAGCTTTTCATTAGACTGTTCAGGTGGATTTACGGCATCATGCCTTGGATGGCCAGGAGCTAGTGGCTTTTCTTCGCTCCGCTCCGCTCAGCTCTGGACATCTTGGAGGTGCTCGGCCGGGCCATGGCTTCCTCAGTTGCCCTCCGTCGCCATGCTTGGCTTCGGAACGGTGTGTTCCCTGAAAATATTCGGGAGTGGCTGATTGATCTTCCGTTCGATGGCATCCTGTTGTTCCATGCCCCGGCTAACTCCGCCATCCAACGGTTCCTGGCAGGGCTCCGTCCTCTTCCTCCACCTTATCCTCCTCCTACTCTGCCTTATCCTCCTCCTCCCCCCCTTCCTCAGTGACTGCTGAGTTGAGCTGGTTCTGGACCCGTTTTTTGGGCCGGTTGCCCTTGCTGTGAGGTGTGTTTTATGGTCACTCGAGTCCTCCTTGCTGGGACTGTGGCTTTGTTGGCTGCTGGACGGCCCTTTGTTACCTGTGTGTTATCTGCTTGAGATATCTGCACAGTCTAGTCTCAGAGATTAGGCCTTCTGTTTTTCTCTTGAGCTGCTTGGCAAGCCTTCCTCCGTTTTTTTTCCCGTGGCTTTTGATTTTTCCTCTGCTGCAGAAGTTTCTTCCAAAGAGGGTTCCCATGTCTTGGGACTTAACTTACCCTATGTCGGGTAATCGTAGCTGTTATATAGCTTGTGCTATGCTAGGGAGTTCTGGTCGCCTCCGCTCTCCGTGGTGTATATGTATGTTGCTGATGATTCTTGGGCCGTGTGCGCGGACCCCTCTTGGTTCTGTGTCCGGGCATTTCCTCGCTGGGATGGTTCTGTGTTTCTCCCCTTGTCGGACGAAGCCTGCCAGGTCTTCATGGTGGGCCGGGCTGTTCTTCTTGCTTCTGGCGGCTTATTGCTGCGTGCGCCGCTCAGTCTGGTCGGTTGCCTTTCGTCTATGGTGGGCTCGCCGCCTTTTCCCTCGTTTTCCTTTGGCCCACTAGGCTTTTCTTCTTCCTCTTCCTTGCCTGGAATTGGATGGAAGCTATGTTGCCTTATAGGGGTGTGGAGTGCTTCGGCATTCTTGGCCTTGCCTTTGGCTCCTCTGCTGAGGGTGAACAGGATTCTTTTGAATTCTTCTACACTCTCTCTCTCTTCTTCCCACATCCCTCTCGGGGTTGGTGGTGTTCTGCTTGTGGGGGTTTCCCTCCTCCCCTTCCTTGCCTGGGGAGGGTGGAGCTCTTCGCCCTGTCCATGGGACTAGTTCCCTGTGGGCTTTTCTGTTGTGTCCCGGCTGGTGGGGTCCTTCCGCAGACCCTCCTTTCCCGTGGGTATTGTTAGGGTATCTATTCTATGTGAAGGAATCTGTGGCTAGTAGTCTCTATCAGATGTATGAGTTACTTACCTTCGGTAACGATGCATTTGATAGAGCCGAATCTAGCCTCAGATTCCTTCATGGTCCGCCCCGTTCTGCGAGGACCCTTTGGTTGTTCTTTGGTACTAGCCTCCCGGTGGGGGGCTGTGTCTCCTGTGAGTGCCTTCTTTTGCTCTTGACGGGTGGCTCAGTCTTGTGGCTGTTCATTCCTCCTCTTTGGTTCTTGGAGGATGGGGTTACAGTGCACCTGTGCCCCGCTGCTCTGGCTACTCCAGCTTTGGGGGGGGGGGGGGGGGGGGGGGGATTTGCCTTCGATCTCTATCCTTTCCTCCCCTCCCTTCATCTGGCTGCTTGGGATCCTGGCCCCTTTGCTAACCTCTGAATGAGGGTCATCTGGCCATGTCTTGCCCCTGTCCCTTGGGGGGGTGAGGAGGGGGGGGGGGGGGTCCCCCTCTATGGTGGGGTGGCTTGGAGGTTTGTGGTTCCTATCTGCCTTGGGACTGGCTCCCCTTCCTTGTTTCTGGACGAGGGTGGTAATCCTGCTGCATCTGTCGTGACTTTTTTATTTTTTTAAACAATTTTTATTTTCATTTTAGCAAGCAAAGATAACAAATCAATCAAGTACAGTCTTCTCCTGTTACAGTAATCGAGAATAAATGGCTCCACAACATCCACATTGTATGATTCTAGGAAATTACACCTCCAGTAAATACCCCTCACCTCACCTCATCCACCCGCCTCCCTCCATTCCAGTCAACATCATGAATCCATTGGCCATTCCAGGGACCTCGTCTCCTATGGACTGTTCTCAGGTGTGAGCTCTGAACATGGTGGTTCACACAAGTTCCCTCTGGCTTAATTCCACTTCCCCCATATCCGCATCCACTTCTTGGGGCAACCCCTATGTGTGTAAACCGCCTTCTCGGCTATCATTACGATGTCCATATCCTCTTCCCACTGTGATTGTGAGGGCAAAATCTCACCACTAAGTAAGTAATCTTTATTATAGTGATTATTTAAAATCTTACAATATTACACATCTAAAACGAGAAAACAGTAAAAGCTATGTTCAAATATAAAAACACTTAAAATACCATTACATCGAAAAAATTCATTTGGTTTCGTAGTAATTTACATATTAAAAGTAATTATTCTCCTAATTTCTTTTTAACTGTCAATAAGAACTTTACAAAGGTAGCATTCAAAATTATATCACTCGATTGTAGGCACCTAATCAGGGCCTGCCTGCATGTCCTTATGCTGCGTTCATTAAAAGGTAGCTTAAGCAATTCTCTTCTCTCCTGTAAGAGCTCCGGGCAAGTACATAATAGATGGAGGATATTCTCTCCACCGTTGTTACACAATCTACATATCGTTTGGGTTTCCACTTTCTCCCACGGTGGAAGATGACACAGGCCAGGCAATATTCCAAATCTTGCTTTAAGGAGCACCTGTTTATTTCTTTCCGTCCAGGGTGTTTCCAAATATTTCTGTATTTCCTTTTTCTTGTACCCATCTATTATTGACCAGGCATGTATTCTCTTTGTAAGGACCGTGAGGGTGTCACCCCGGAGCCCCAGTTCCTTGCTATATTCAGTTTTGCCAGGGCCATACCCAAAGTAGCCCACGTTTTCTGTGCCACATTAAGATCTGTAGGTTGCCATATGTTCAGAATACAAGATCGAGGATCTGCCAGAACTTCCACCCCACTCACTTCCGAGATTTGCTCCAGCACGTATTCCCAGTATGATTGTATTTTGGGGCACGCCCATAGCATATTGTAGTAAGTACCAGTTTGTCCACACCCTCTGAGACAGAGTGGGTCAGGCGTGCGCCCCATTTTGTGTACCACAGTGCGGGAGTAATATACCCGATGCAGGAGTTTAAGTTGCTCCAATTTCAAACGGGAAGGGATCGCTGCCTCTCTAGCTTATGCATGTGCCTCCATACAATCCAAGTCATCTATGTCCCCAAGTTCTATCTCCCACTTGCTGCGCAGTACCACAGTGGGGTCAGGGAGGTTGTTGACCAGTTTTCGGTATGTTAGTGAGATGGCTTTCTTATCTAAATGATCAGTGAGGAGTCTGTCGTCCAGTGGAGAGGCGTCTACCAACGTGGTTTCGGGGGTAATAGCACACTGGAGTGCGTGCCGGATTTGGGATTAACGGTACAACTCCGTGTCTGCCATGCCGTATTTTCTTTGAGCGCAGCGAAGGAGAGGATTTCTCCCCTAACCCATAAGTCTCCCATGTTTGTGATGCCTATGAGGTCCCAGTGTCTGAACCCTTTAGTGTTTGCTAATGTGCCCAAGCATTTTGTCTTCCAGAGTGGAGTAGCCAGCGTAAATACTCCCTCCCACCCCAACGCTTTCTGGGCCGTGTGCCATATTCTAATGGTGTGGGCCGTGGGGCCAGTCAGTGCTTGGCGTCTCTTAGTGGTGTATAAGGCCCTCATCAGGCGGTCAGCCGGCAACACCTCCCTATCCAGTCGGTAAGCCGGGTGTTCTTGGGGTGCATGTAGCCACTGATTGATTACCACTAGTTATGCCGCCCAATAATACAATTTGACGCTTGGTAGTGCTATACCGCCATCATACCAGCTGCGAGTCAGTTTGGGGTGTGCTATCTGAGCCGGACGTCCATCCCACAGCAAAGCTGCTACTTTGCCATTAATGGACTGAAAATTTGAGCGCGGGACCGGGAAAGGAGTGTTCTGTAGTGCATAAAGGAATCTGGGGAGCGCCAACATTTTAAAGACTGCTGCTCTACCTAGCAGAGTGAGCGGGAGAGATTGCCAGTGTGTAGCGTCAGATGTTTAGTATATGGTTTTAGGAGCCACCCGGGCCTATCCATATTTGTGCAACTTTTGTATACTTCTCAATTGTATTGTTTTAACGTGTTTGCTTCTGTTCTTATAAAGAGTTCAGGGGACTATTTGTAGTAATAAATACATATATATTTTGAATTTATATCCTGTGTGGTGTCCTTTCACTTGGTGTTCAAGGGGTTACATATGGTAATACAGCTGGCTTCACATGTCAGAGTTAAGCCTAAGACTGGTTTGTCCACGTTACCACTTGGATAGCTGGTCTATAAGGTTGACTTGCAACCAATCACCATAAGGGTTGTTTGGACCGATACAAGGTGGTCACTAGAACTAGTGAACATCATATATCAGGCCAACTTCTCACAGTATATCCAGGAGGGCGTGCAGGGATTCTGTCGGGGATGTCATGTAGAGCAGTACGTCATCGGCATACAAGGAGATACGGTCTTCCCAGCCCGCCTCCCAAGTTATCCCCTGAAATAGTGGTGTTGTGCGTGTCCAGGCGGCCAGTGGTTCTAAGATCAAGACAAAGAGGAGCGGCGGGAGCGGGCAGCCCTGGCGCATCCCCCTGCCCAATGCGATCACTCTTGAGATTTGACCATTGGAGACCACATGTGCCTGGGGTGCCGTGTAAAGAAGCCGGATCCAGCCACCAAACTTGGGGCCGAAACTCATCCGTCGTAAGACGGCAAACATAAATGGCCACTCTATCTGATCAAAAGCCATCGTCGCGTCTAGGGAGACGATGGCCGCGTCCTGGTGAAGAAGGTGGGTCCGGGCCAGCATGCAGTGTAGGCGCCGCAGATTAAGGGAGGTGTTGCGGCTGGGCATAAAGCCCGACTGGTCAGGGTGGACCAGCGTCGCCAGATGAGTCTGTAGACGCATTGCCAGCGCTTTGACCAGTTACTTCGCCTTCTCATTAATCAAGGATATCGGCCGGTAGGACGATGGGTGTTCCGGGGGCTTACCCGGCTTGTTTATAGTTACTATTGTCGCCAGTCTCTGATCCCGGGGCAAAGTTCCAAGCGTTAGGCTGTCATTGTACATGTGGACCAAATGGGGGGTGACTTTGTTCGCTACTTATTTATACAATTCCAACGGTAACCCATTGAGCTCCAACGCTTTGCCCGTGTGTCGTGCCCCCAGAGCTTTTCCCACCTCTGCCAGCGACAGATCGCCTTCCAACGTTTCCACATCCTCCTCCTGCAGTGTTGGTAGTGGTATATCAGCCAGAAACTGCCCACATTGTTCCTCTGTTGCCTGTGCATGGGGAGTGTACCATCCCCAAGTGTCAGTTGCGCTACCCATCTACTCACTCTTTTTTTCTTTTCCAGCCATGCGAGCATTTTCCCTGTTTTGTCTCCTCCTAATTAGTAAATTCTGTGCATTGTGCCCATGTGTTTTGCTTTAGCCTCCGCTTCGGCGTAAGCCTGAAACTCCTGCCCCGCTAGTGTCAATGCAACGCATGCGCCGTGGTTTCATTGGGGTCTAGTGCGTGCGCTCTCTCCGCCTGCAGTGCTGTTGCCTCTAGTGAGTCCACAACTTGTTTTTGTTCCCGCTTGTGTCGGGTAAGTGGCGATTGCGTGCCCCCTAATGACCGATTTGTACGCCTCCCAGAGTACACACAGGGAGTCCACGGACCCTGCGTTGTCAACAAAATAAAGGTCTGTGGCAGTTACCAGGGTCTTTGCAATCTTACGATTCTGAAGGAAGCCGGGATATAATGGGTAGATGCGCTGTGGCCGCGGGCGGTGGGTAGTGTAAGTAATCTGTAGCGGGGACTGGTCTGAGATTCCCCTAGCTAGATGGTCAATCGCTGTAACGTTCTCGGGGGAGACAGCCAGAGTAAGGATATAATCGTTACGGGAGAGGCTATTGTGTGCCGCCGAATAGTACGTGTATTGTTGGTCCGTGGGATGTTTGATTCTCCATATGTCGGTCACACCCATAGCCCCAAGAAAGTCTCTGATGAGTTGGCTGGGTCTATTACTGTCTCTGGGTGGTCAGGGATCAACAGTCGTGTCACAAACAGCATTCAGATCCCCACCTAGGGTTAATCCACCCTCCGGTTATTCTAACAGCAGTTTACTAAGATCCTGAAGGGTTGCCTGGTGAAGTGTCAGTGGAATGTATACTGAAACCATATTGTAGCTGCGCCCCTCCCATTGACAGGTGAGTGCTGCGAACCTCCCATGATCGTCCCTCCACGTCTTGGTGATCACTAGTGGGGAGCTTTTCTGTAACAAGACGCCCACACCTCTGGATCCGGAGGAGAACTCTGCCTGCGCGGCCATTTTAAACCCCCAGCGGTTGAGTGCCTTACAAGCCGGCCCGTTAAGTGAAGCAGAACCACGGTAGGGCCTTCCGCTTTAGATATTGCAGGACTAGACCCCGTTTAATTTTGTGGCCCAAACCATTGACATTCCATGATCTCACTGTTAAGGGGGAGGGGGTGACCATTCGCTATGCCTGGGGGATCATCCCCCGTCAGTCCGGTGCTCTGCAAGGTATCTGTGAAGTATAATGTTAGGATCTAAGCCGCAATCTGTGTACCTGTGTCCTGCATGTGCTTCCTGTGTGTCAGGCCTGAGTACTACTGATCCTAGGAGAGACTGCGTAACCATAACCTGTGAACAAATGCACTTAAACATTGCATAACTAAAAACCCCATCCCCCCTCCCTGCCTCTCTGCCCGGCGGATCCAGAACTATCCACCTCCCCAACTGAGCAGAGTGCTTACAGTCCCTTGTAACCTGCATAATGCTGGAGGGTGGGACCCCGTCGGCCCCAGTGAGCCCCCATTCGGAATTAGTCCCATTATGGCTGTTAGGTACCACATCTCCTACCTCTTGCCGTCTTCTCAGAGTGGTCAGCAATGTCCGCCCAGGTCTGCTACTGATGTTCATGGTAGAGCGGACCCTCACCACCCCATCAGTGCCCTCCCAGCAGCCATAGTCCGCCGTGCTGTCGGCTTAGGCCATGCATCAGTTTAATTGCTGTCCCATAATTATGTTGCAGTCCTCCAGGGTAATGTCCTCAGCGTCCGTCCATCCCACGTTGTCTGC
This sequence comes from Lissotriton vulgaris, assembly GCF_964263255.1. Lineage (NCBI taxonomy): Eukaryota > Metazoa > Chordata > Amphibia > Caudata > Salamandridae > Lissotriton > Lissotriton vulgaris. Next base: position 2,105,869,639 of record NC_141689.1, read on the forward strand.
CTTCCTCTGGATCGCCGCGGGCGGGTCCTCTATTTTTAGGGCCTCTCGCTGGTCGCCACCTTACAGCCAGTCTCTTGCCTCTCCCGAGGTGTCAAAAAACCACGTCTTCCCTTCGGATTCTACTCGGAGCCGCACTGGAAATAACATGGAGTACTTGAGTTCCCTGCTGCGCAATTCCTTCTTCACTTCCACAAAGCTTCTCCCTTGTTGCACCACAGCTGCTGTATAGTCCGGGTAGAAGGTGACTTCTGAGTTGTCGATCTTGATCGAAGGGGCAACTCCCGCCGCTTGTAAAATGGCGTCCCGGTCACGGAAGTTAAAAATGCGCGCCAAAATGGCCCTTGGCGGTTTCCCTAGGCACGGTTTCCCTCCTGGCACTCGGTGGGCCCGTTCCACCGAGAAATAATTAGAAAGGCCACGCGGTTTCAGCTGAGTTTGAATGAGGTCCTCTACGAATAGGTCAAGGGCCTGGTCCCCGGCCGTCTCCAGTACGCCAATCAGGCGTACATTGTTGCGTCTGGATCTACCTTCCTGTTCGTCCAGTTTAGCTTTCAGCGTCATGTTATCTTGCTCCAGCTGAGTCATTCTGACCTGGAGGTCCGCTGTGTCTTCCCCTGACGCTGTGTCAGCGTTCTCTGGCCTGAGGTTGCGGATGTAGGTGGTAGCAATGATGGAATTGCATGTCGCGCTGCCGGTGTAGTTGCGGCGCTGGTTCCCCTTGCCGCTCGGCCCAGACTATCACTAATGTGGAGAGGGGGGGAGGGGGGAGGGGGGAGAGACTCTGGATGTCAGGGAGTCCCTCACCAGCCCGCCAGAGGCTGGAGAGGATCTTCTTGCACACCTACCTGCCATGCGCGCTGTGCGCCCCGTGGAGCAGGTGGTGGGAGCCCCGGTGGTGAAGGCGGTCCTCCCGCGTTGTCATGCGGGTGCTGCCAGCAGGAGGTCACGTCGGCCGGATCAGCCCTTGCGGTGGCAACTGGAGCGACCTCTCCTTGGGTCGCGCTATTCCCGGGTCTCGCGGCTACCAGAGTCCCCGGCTCCGGTGGGGAAAGTAGGACGCCGGGTGTACTGCGCGGCATCTCCGCATGCGGTGGGGCTGGGCGCCAAATATCGGCTGTACTGGGAGCGGATGTGCTATGGTTAAAGAATTTATGCTTTTTGAGCCAGTTTGGGACAGGATTAATGGTTGGATTTCGGTGGGAGGCCCCTCGGGTCTCAGAGCTCTCTTAAGCTGCGGCCATCTTGACTGGTCGCTAGCCACGCCCTCATGTGTCGTGACTTTTGACGTATGTTACTTGTCTCTGGGGCACCGGGGGGAGGTTGTTTACGTACCGGCAGGGTGGCTGCTCAGGGCTCTGCTCTTTCTTCTGCCCCTGCCTTTGGACCCTGCAGTGTTGTACTGGTCCCTATGGTGTTGCTTGTCTCCATTTCCCTCTTTTTCTACTCTTTCGCACACTGTTCCCATGCTCCCACAATTTTTTGTCTGGTGGCTCTGCATTGTGGTGCGGAAAAGTTCTCTGAAGAAAACTGACGTGGGCGTGCTGGGGTGGGTCTTATGTGACCTAGCTGACATCAAGTGCGCGGACGATGCCTGGACAGAGTCCCGTGATGCCACTCCTCCCCCGGCGCGCAGGGATGCTGTGGCAAGTTTCCTGATACAGTCTCATGCCTGGGGATAATTCTATGTGAAGGAATCTGCGGCTAGAATAGTCTCTACCAGATACATTATGAGCACAAGGGCCTTTCCTGGAGCGGAGGGGGCCGCGTTGGATCCGAGGCGGCCCGTTGCCCCATCCACCAAGGGTGTCCGCTACCAAGCACAGCCAGAGAAACCTCACGTGGACCCTGACCCGAGCCTGTGCCGCATTATCTCATTCAGGGCTGTGCATCGTGGTTACAACACCTCAGAGGGGCTGCTTCTGGTGCAGGGTCCTCTGATCGGGCCAAGGCCACGCCAACTCAACCCTCTCCTCTGTGGTCCAGGCCGAAGACCTAGACACCTCCGCTTGCAGCAGGCGATCTCAGGACCTGCTTCCTGGTCTTTTGTGTTTTGGGGCCACTTGGGGGTCGGTTCTCTGTGAATTGTCCTTTGCAAGGGACCGCAGGGTAAGCCAGTCACCAGCACTTCTAGGCGTCAGGCCGCAGATCACGCCGCCATCTTGCCGGCCGTGCAAGTCAGAGCAGTCTGGATCTTGTCGTGCGCGGCCGCTCAGGGGTTTCACACTTTACCGGAGCTCACCAAATGGCCCTAGTGGGGTGTTAACACATTCTAGTGCAGTTGTTCATGTGCCGATGTGTCTGGATACTCGGGCGGATGATGAAGAGGTCAGGTCAGGAGCACTCTTAGAGTGCGACGGCCATCTTGACGTTCCAAGCCACGCAGCACATTATACTTTTAAACATTTTTAAACCAAGTACATTGCTTTTTAATTGAGGCCATCTCAAAACAGGTTTTTTCCAGTAAAGTGATTTAATGCGAGGGAGGGCTCTATGAAACCCACAAAGCATGCAGCTGTATGGTATGAAAAATGTTGAAAATTAGTCCAGTCCTAAAAAATTCCAGATCCGTGATCAATTTTCACCTGACTTGCACTTGATTTCTTATTCACTGCGGTACTCATAATAACCCCAATTGAGTTGCAATGTGATTCATTTACCGAATGTAGGAAGGTGGATACCTGACTACGGTTGCCCCCAACTTTTGTCCTGGTGTTTTGCTGGTTTTCCGACTTAGTTGACCTGGGGCCCTGCCAATCAGGACCCCAGGCCTACTGCTCTCTCTCTAAAATGGATTCCATGTACCTTAGGTACATTTCCAATTGGTACTGGGCCACCTTATCAGACCCTGTAACTCAGGGCATAGGTGTACCCATGGCCTACCAGGGGCTGAAGCCTGTATTATGCCACCCCTGGATGGCCATCTAAATCTGACACAACTGGCTGCACGACAGCTGGGGCAAGGTGGTGTAATCACCCTTTGCTATAGATATAGTATCCCTATATCTAACCCTCAAAATGGACACACAGATTCCTATCCGTCACTCCTATGGCAGGCCTTGACAATCCTGAAGGCAGAGTGCTTGGAATCGTGTGAAATGGTGCTCTGGCATGAGCTGAGCCCGTTTGCAGCTTGCAGAACCAAGTCCTAATAGCTGTTCCATGATAAAGCATACCATATACTCTTAAGTGCATTATAATCCTCGCGGTTAAATGCTATCTCTGGTATTGCTTTATCAAAACATGTCGAGTAAGGTGTCATACGAATTGGAATACTAACCCCTCGCCAATTCTGGTGACGGGGTTAGCATTCCACCCTTCTAGAGGGACACGACATGTATGTAACTGTGAACCCCGGTTAAAGTTAACTGAAGCCTCAGCTCCACAAAATGGATGCTGCCACCACAGACACGAGTCTGACCTCCTGCTGCTGGGAGTCCTTCCAGCGAGGAGAGCTTGGACAAAGGGTTTCCTGTCAGGGGCGGTGCTAGCACCATCCCAGACAGGGTTTTGTGTATCCTGGGTAGGCAGGGCTTTACAGGAAGGTGACTGCAAGTGGCACCCCGGTGCTCACTACGCATCTGCCGGCTAGAACCAGTTCCAGGGGCACACCAGCCACTGGCCTGGGGAAAGTCCGGCATGGGAGAGAGGTGTAACCACCCCCCTTCCTGGTCCCACCCCTAGGGCAGGACCTAGTTGCGTACCCACCCCTTTCTTTAGGATAAAGGCAGGAGCGGGGACCCTTCCAAATTAGATCATCTTTGAATCAAGAAACTACTTTCCACGAAAGGAACTCTCGACTCTTCTCAAGATTTCTCCCTTGTGACTAAGGAGTAGTCACCCTGCATCCGGAGGCACCATCTAAGAACTCTGTGGTTTGCTACACGTCCTTCCTCCGGAATCCGACTGCCCAGCTCGACGAGACCCGGCTTCCCTGGCACCTCTGACCTCTACCTACCTCTACAGCTAAGCTGAGAACCGTAGGTGCGACGAGACCTCGAGGGACCGGCCATCATCAGAACTGCACGACTTCTATCCAGCACGACCGCCGAGGGATCCTCTGGTGAGTGCTTTGGGGTCCGAGAAGCCCCGACCCTGAGCAGCTCCTGCACCGAAGTCCAGCCCCCCAGCATCCACGAGATCTGCGTGGGGCCCTTCTGCTTTGTGGCTGCTCACCGCGTTATCTGGCTACTAGCCCGCTGGCTTGTGGCCTACCCGACGACGACCAACGACATCACCACTGCTGGTCTGGTTGCTCCAGACTGGCCCTTGCTCCCTTCCAAAAGAGGAGCACCCCGGACCCTCCTGGTCCACTCCAGACGCCATTTTGAGTCTACCGCGTGGGCTTGAATTTGCCAAGACTTGTTGCCCCAATCCTGGGTCCAGCGACGTCGACCGCATCAACCATCGTGGGACAGCTCGCACCTCCATCCTGGTCGCCGACAACGCCTCCTGGTCCGCGAGACTGCAGAGCCCAGCGTCGCCCACTCACCTGGTCGAGGTGACTTCGCCCGGTGCCATCCTGGTGCCCACACAATCACTGGCTAGTGATTAAGAACTTGGTCCCCTCTGCTTTCAGGTGTCATCCATCTTCGATCCAGGCTTGGATCACTTCGAACAATCTTCACTGGTCGCCTGCCAGCAACTTCTTTCTTCAGGCTCCTGGTCCGTCAACGAGGATTCCCGATGTCTTTTCAGACCTATGCAGCTGCAGCCCCTGGGCTAGGTAACTTCGGCATTTAGGTGCCCCAGCATAGCCTCACTATCCAAGGGTCCAGATCCACTGTCGTTTTCAACCTACCTTATCGGGTTCGCCCGAGAACACTAACTTTGCCTTTACTAGCTCCCATAGACTTTGTCCCGCATCCCGCGTGAGAGTGCACACTCTGCACCCGAGTCCCCTAGGCCTCCTACTAGTAATCTGAAGGTTCAGTAACGTAGTCCTAGCGATTCCAAAGCCTATTAGTACAGTACTTACCTGCTAGTAATTTCGCATTCCACTTTCATAGTATATGGTTTTTCGTGCCCCTCAGGCATTTGTGTAAATTGTGCAACTTAAAGTATTTTCGTAAGAGTTTTGTTGTGTGCTTAGTACCCTGTCCTCATAAAGAGTACAGGGCTGTTGTGATCTAAATAAATACACTGTTTATTTTCATAACACTTGTGTGGTGTCCTTTCACTTGGTGTTCAAGGGATATATGTGATGGTATAACAGCTGGCTTAACACGCCCTTTAGAGTTTAGCCCGAAGACTGCTCGTATCCACGCTACTGGGATAGCTGGTCTATAAGGTTGACTTACAACCAATCACCATAAGGGTTGTTAGGACTGATACAAAGTGCTCACTAGAATAGTGAACATTATATATCAGGCCAACTTCTCACACCGAAGACTCTCGCAACACAGTGGTGTGCTAATTCGTGGAACCCTCCTCGCCTTTACGATCATGGGAAGTAGTACTGCTTGAGTACCCTTTTACGTACTCATAGAACCCTTTGTGAATCAGCCCCAAAACGTCCAACTCCCTATTAGTAAATGTGAAAGAGGGTACAGTCCTTAGTGTTTGTACTAAATGTATATAAATATTTTCTGAATATTCCAATTATATTTCCATAAATAGTTCATAGAGGAATGTAAGAGGACATGAAAGAGTACTATGTGTCTCAAGCATAATCTAAATGAAAGCCTAGGATCCTTTTCTGCAAACCTGGACAACACCAAAGTCACGGTTTAAATGTTTGACCTAATATAATTATGGCTTTAGTGCTGTATTTTTGCCAACCACCCACATAATCTGTGTTTCCGTAATCCGTTTTTTCGTGACAGTATGATGTTGTTGATATTCCACAGGACGTGAAAGTACCACCATCACATCCACTCCGGATCTCCGTCAGACCCATGCCCACACCACATCTTCAACAAAGTCAGCACAGCCATCGCACCCCATCTCCGGAAAGTCATCAACACCTCCTTTGAGACTGCTACCTTCCCAGAGAGCAGGAAGCACGCCGAGATCAACGCCTTACTCAAGAAACCCAAGGTGAACCCTAAGGTCCTCAAGAACTTCCGGCCCATCTCCCTGCTCCCGTTCCCGGCGAAGGTCAACGAGAAGACAGTCAACCAACAACTGACCCACTACCTCGAGGAGAACTGCATCTTGGACTCTTCCCAGTCCGAGTTACGCAGCAACCACAGCACAGAGACTGCCCTCATCACTGCCACCGTCATCAGGACCCGGCTGGACAACGGAGAAACAGCGGCCCTCATCCTCCTGGACCTGTCAGCCGCCTTCGACACAGTCTGCCACCACACACTACGAACACGCCTCCACGATGCCGGGATCCAAGAAAAGGCCCTGGACTGGACCACCTCAGTCCTCTCTGGTAGAACACAGAGCGTCCACCTTCCCCCCCTTCCGCTCCGAAGCCACAGAGATCATCTGCGGCGTACCCCAGGGCTCATCCCTCAACCCAACGCTGTTTAACAGCGTTGGGCTGAGGAATGAGCATGACCTCAACATCATCTCCTACGCCGATGACACCCAGCTGATCATTTCCCTCACCAAGGACCCCCACACCACCAAAACCAACCTTCATGAAGGAATGAAGGCCGTCGCCGAATGGATGAGGAACAGGCGCCTGAAGCTGAACTCGGACAAGACGGAGGTCCTCATCCTCGGATCCACCCCTTTGGCATGGGACGACTCCTGTCGGCTACCCTCTCCATGACTAAGCAGATCAACGCCGTCTCTTCCTCCTGCTTCAACACCCTCTGCATGCCCGCAGGATCTACAAATGGATCCCCACAGTAACAAGAAAAACGGTCACCCGGGCCCTTGTCAGCAGCAGGTTGGACTACGGTAACGCCTTCTATGCAGGAGCCACGGACAAACTCCTGAGACTGCTTCAATGCATCCAGAACACCTCTGCACGCCTCATCCTCAACATCCCCTGCTGCTCCCACATCACACCCCACCTAAGAGACCTACACTGGCTCCCCGTCAACAAGAGGATAACCTTCAAGCTCCTCACCCTTGCACACAAGGCACTCCTCAACACCGGACCAGCGTACCTCAAGACGACTCGGCTTCTACACCTCCAGCTCTGTTCCGCCGACCTCGCCCTCAACACAGTCCCGCTCATCCGAAGAGAGACCTCCGGTGGCAGATCGTTCTCCCACCTAACTGCCAAGACCTGGAACACCCTCTCCATCCACCTACGGCAGACCCAAGACCTGCTGACCTTTAGAAGACTCCTCAAGACTCGACCGAGTAAACAGATCCAAGTTGTGGGACCAACTCCTTAGCATTGGAATAGACCCAAATATTGTGTACTTCTTAGCAGACCTTCATAGGGACCTTACAGCAACGGTACGTTATGATAGAAAGGGGAACTGCACGGGAAAAATCAGCATTACCAATGGTGTAAGGCAGGGATGCATCCTTGCTCCCCTGCTCTTTACACTATATATAAACGATTTGGGTGGAGTTTTGGGTGCAGCGTGTAAGGACATCCAGAGGGCAGGGAAATATCTATTGCCCGCATTACTCTATGCGGATGACGCCGCTCTCCTAGCCAGAACTGCAGTGGGTCTTCAAAGCCTGTTGAACTCTTTTTATGTTTTTATGATAAATCTTGACTTAAGTATTAACTTCGGTAAATCCCACGTTATGGTGGTTTGCCATAAAGCGAAGGCTAAAACAAATGTGATGACATTGTACTGTAATGGACACAAGCTGACAAGAGTTCCCAGATTTCCCTACTTGGGGGTTGTTTTTGATGATTGTTCTACGTGGCACCCTCAAATGCTGGAGAAAAAAAAAGTCCTGGCACGCTCTATTTCTGCGGTGCTGGGCTTCTCACGTAAATTAGGGGTGAAGCCCATTGAGGCTGTTTTAAAAGTATATGCTGCTAAATGTATTGCCATCGCTATGTACGGCGCAGACCTGTGGGGCTTTAGGCCAGTTAAATCGCTCCAGGTAACGGAAGATAACTTCCTAAAAACGATTCTTTCCCTCCCAAGATCCACGGCCAGCTTCATAGTCCATCAGGAATGCGGCGTGGACTATTTGGAGGATCGAATCGCCATGGCCCCCCTTTTAAAATGGATATCAGTCTGGCTTAATCTAGATCTTGAAGTGAACCATGAAATTTTAAAGGACTGCCTAATGCTAGATCACTGGGATAAGATCCCTTGGTTGAAATATGTACAACAAATGTGTGTAAAGTTGGGTCGGCCTGAATTGTTCAACAAACCATCTAGTCTGGTGATCTGAAATGGGTTAAAAATACTTTTTTGTTGAACAGAGGAATGGACAGAGAAGGCAGGGAGTTGTTAAAGCCCTCTGCCAGGACCCATCAATTGATTGTTTCCCCTGGCCATGATCTGGAACTCTACCTAAAGGTCGTTAACAACTCAAATCACAGGTATCTTTTAACCAAGTTCCGATTGAATAAAATTAATTTATTAATTTCTGGCCGCCCTGGCTGGACCAGGGGATTGGATCTAGATCTGTGCAAATGTGACGGTTGTTCGATCATGGATACTGTCCACTTTTTGTTTTTCTGCGATTACTTTAAAGACATCGGGAAAAAGTTCATTATACCCCTGTTAAAAGGGAAAGGATTTAGGCAAGTCAAGCCAGCTTTACTGTATCTTCAACTATTAGCAGAAATATGGGAAATTTATAATGTGGCTACATTTTTAACCATAGCGGTGAGACTCAGCAAAAAGATCAATTGGTCCTAGATGATTCATCATAAATATCGACCATTGTAACTTGAATCAAGTTTTTTAAATTCACAATTTCTTATGTTGACTTTTTTAATTATTGATTGTCGTATACATTGTTGTTTTTAAATTTTTCCACCATGTGCTGCATATCTTAATGGGTACTCCCTCCCTTTTTATGCTGTATTTTATCATTGTCATGCTGCCTGGTGACTTGTGGACCATTTTCATATGTTTGTGTACTTTTATGGTTTTTGTAAACTGAACCGAATAAAGTATTTCTCGACTTGACTTGATTCCTCAAGACATGGCTTTTCGAGCAGTAGCAGCATTCCCCACCCCCAGTGCCTCGAGACCCTCACGGGTAAGTTGTGCACTCTACAAATGATATGATTATTTGATTGATCACATCTTTGTCAACTCCTTGCAAAGCAGAGCCCATACTATAAAAGCAAACTTTGACTCTATTAAATATTCAAAATGTGTGATTCCTATCCAGCTATAATGAGTACTTGTAGATTGCCTATATGGGTCCAATGGTGATAGAAGCATTCCATAAAGAGAACAAAAGCTCCAAACGGGCAATTTCCAGTTATACATTGGTATCAAAAAGACATGCTTTTCTCAATATTAGTTTATTTTTTATTTTTAAAGCAGAAAGTTTGTACCACCACTCAGGTCGAAGAGTGATTTCCTACCTTAGCTGGTGCATCAGAATTTGGGAACAACGAAAAGGTTTTATTTACATAATATTGGAAAAAGAAAGCCAATGGGTCTCTGCAATCTGAGAGCTATTGGCGTTCAATGTCTTCTAGCCATGTGCTTTGGGCTGGAGCAGATGTGTGTATTGTGGAGTGCAATTAATTGGGTTGGATTGGAAGTGTATGTTGTGGCATTGTGTTGCATGGACTTGTGCAGTGGCTTATCCGCTAAGGCAGATGAGCGTTGCCCCACTGCGCAGAAATAAAATGACTATAACGTATCGTTATTGTCATTTATTTTTCCTTTTTCCTTTTGCATGTAGTCAGCGGCCTGTGTGCTGTGTGGGGCGGTGCTGACCAGAGAAGAGGAGGAGTGGTTTGCATTCCTAAAAAGCACATGAACTGTTGCCGCCTCACCACCCCGTCCGGTAGCAGCCGCAACTGGAATTGTGTGGTGTTGAGTAGTGTAATGGAATTATGTGGTATGGTGTGCAGTGGAAATCTGTGGATTGTAATTGTTTTATTGGGTGTAATGGAATTATGTGGAGTGGTATTATGTCATGGAGTGTAATAATGTGGAGTGGTATTATGTGTTGTGGAATGGCATGTAGTGGAGTAGAATTATGCAGTGTGGTGTTGAATGTTGTCTCTTCGGTGGCACAAACGGCACTGGGTGCTAAAAGTTTGTTGATGCTACTTGTTGCAGGTCTACTGCCTCCTGGCAGCATGACGGCGCTGTTCAGCATGAAGCATGCTATGGTGCATCATCTCCTGGGGTGGTGCTGGGCACTCCTCACTGGATTAGGGGGATGCAAGTTCTGCTAGCTCCCCGCACTAGATGCTCCTCACTCTCAAAACACCAGTGCGTTTTACATAGACCCGGTCAAGCTCACATCAATCTCTCAGGCTGGGAGGAGTAATTTACAAAGAACATTTTTATTGTTGCAGCAGCATCTGAAGCACAAGGGGCTGTTCCTGAAACAGTGTCATGCGAGGTTTCGGATGTTAAATAGTGTGTTAACATGTTGTATCATGACCCTTTTGAAAAAACTAGGTGAAAGACGAAGGACATTAGGTATTACGTTATTTAATTGTCATTTCCATACTTCAGCCATTTGAATAGCTGCATAGTACCCTCAAAATCTGGCATCTGTTAATTCACCCATAATAACCATTTGCTACTCAAATTATAATTCACATACTATTTCCCAGCGTCTTCCCTCCCGTTGTTTATATACCCCCGCCGCCCAAAACCAGAAAGAAACTATTACAACCATTTAGAACAGGCAGGCCAAAGTTGTCAACAGTCCCCCTCTCCCTTCCCCCCCCCCCCCAAAAAAAACACAAAGCTTTTTTTATATTAATAATTTTTGTAATGTTTGTTCACTTAAACATAATATCATCTTAATTATAGACAAGGTAACAAAAATGCTTATAGCACTTTTTTTGGTATAACTTTGCAGGATGAGGCACACAAGCCACACTACTCTACAACATAGCTTAATCACATTAGCAAAGCCAATAGCTCTGGCTAAGCACTTTTGAGGTCCCAAAGGCGAGACCTGTTGGCTTTGCGCAGAACCAGTGTAAGACTAATTCTCTCAGCAGTCCAGTGCCTGGCGGCAGATGGCCACGTGAACCGACCCCAGCACTACTATTGATTTATGGGGACTCCTGCTTGCCCAGGGAGCAGATACTTTGACAGAGACAGGCATTCACTAATGTGCTTGTGCAATGTAACTGGTGCTCATTCGTGCCAAGTATCAAGCATCACACGTTAGACTAACGCATTCATGTGTGGTACTCCGCATTACCGCACTGAAATGCATTAGGACAGGCTCGCTAACAAATAGATCTGCATTAGGAATCAGAGTGAACACCGTAGAGTCTGGAGTCAACAGGAGTCTGCATTTGTGTTATTATATTAACACACACAGATACTTACTTGGACAGAGGTCGCAGATGAGAGAGTCCGTTCGGACACTAAGAATGTGGCAGCAGGTGGAGCTCCATAATTGCAGGCTGCAAGTCTCTTCTGCAAGGCTGGCTGCAGCAGGCAGGCTCAGGCTGTGAGCCACAGCACGCCGTAGCATTTCAGGATTGGCGCCGGGCCCGCCTCCAGTGATAATTGTCCCAACAGAGACTTTCCTGACACCTGTTGAATTTAGGAAGACCTGGAGTGTTCACTAGCTGTCCCACGTCGGAAGCCGTGAACCAGGGGGTCAGTGTCCCGTCGGAGCACCAACAAGCCTTGGCAGCAGCAACAGACATGGAAAATGATGAAGGAGCAACGCTGGGACCAGCATGGTCCAAGGTGCTCACAAAGTGCAGGAGAGTCAGAGAAGGCCCAGAGCAAGCAGGGGAGGCCACTGAAGCAAAAGAAGACCCTTGCGAGGACCTACAGGTCAAAGGCACAATAATCGCAAGAAGGCCTCTAGCAGCTCACCAAAGATGCCGGCCCTCGGGACAGAAGATGCAGTGAGGACCAATATCTTGACAGGAAGAGATGCTGGAGCTTCTTGCAACCTGACGATCTCTGGAGTGCAGAGCCAACAAGCCTTGGCAACGGCGGTGCACAGAGGTTCAGTCCCAGCGGTTCTGACGAGGGATACTGGCCTCAAAATTGCAGCAAGGACAATTCAGGCCTTCGAGTGAGTTGCAAAACCATTACCTGTGTTGCTGAGCAGTTCGAAGTCTGTTGGACATCCGGTGCAGCAGACCGGTCAGCTTTGTTGTGGTGCCTTAAGATGCAGGGGACTGACTCCTTCACTCCAAGTGAAGATTACTTCGGGTGTCCTTGATGCCCACAGGTCTGTGGAAGATCTGGTTGAAGCACAGATACAGACGACGAAGACTTGCAGACTAGCGAGACCAGGAGCAGCACGAGTCTTCCGTGATGGTCTCAGTTCCCGGTGCAGTCCAAGTGTCCAGACAGAGTGACGTGGTTTCAGGCTTGAGTCCTGTCCCACGACGAATCTGAGGACCTTAAGAAAGGGGTTAGGAAGACTCACAGGTTCGTTCCAGAGGAGCAGCTGGACAGAGGAGAGTATACTCCCAGGTCCTTTGGCCAATTTCGCACCAGAGCAGGATCTTAAGGCTCCCAGAACTGGTTCGAACTAGAGTATGCAAGGAGGACACCAAATGTGCCCTTCAAAGCCGTCTGGTGGCGCTGGCAAGCACCCTATCCCTGCTCAATTCACTGAAGTTTTATCTGGGAGGTGGTCACACCTCCCTGTGACAGAAACTTATTGTTCAACCTTCCCCTGCTTGAGCCCCGCTCAGCAGCAGGTGGGTAGAATCGTGTCTGTGGTCAGCAGCAGCAATAAGTTTGTGGGCAGACCCTGGAAGGCTGTAATCGGGAGTACTGGTGGCTACCCGAAATCATACCTTCAACACCGGGAACTGTCTGGGTATGATTTCAACATGTTTGATACCAAAGATGCCCAGGTTCGGGACAGCCACTATATAGTTAGCCATCGCATAATGACCGATGGCCACTATATATATATATATCAAAATGGCTGACCGCATATACAAAGCCTGGATTATCGACTCCGGGGTTTGTAGGGGGTGTCCTGCTCTTGCAGGGCATCTTCACACTTATAACCTAGCACCCTGCCTTCAGGATTGAAAGGCCTGCCTTAGAAGTGACTTACAAGTGTTAAGTGCAGTGACCTCATATGTAAGGAAACCTATGTCTGTTGTAAGTGGTGCTCGCACTAGCTTACGCAAGCTGCCAAGGTAGGTCTGTAGTCGCAGTTTGAGTGGTCTCTCAAGGGTAGCATAATACACACTGAAGCCCATGGTGTACCTATGCCCTTGGTACCTTAGTACCATATACCGTGGACGTACATGGGTACAACAGTAGCCAATTGTGGATGTACCAAAGTGTTTACTATGTCAAATTTAGGATGCAAGCACAGTGGCTTGGATCCAAATTAGCAGGATCCCAGCCAAACTAGTCAAAAAAGCATACTGACAACAGCAAAAAGTGGGGGTAACCATGAAAGCAGATCCTATTTTTCTACAGCAACAAATATTGGTCCTCTTTCTGTTTCCCTCTCTCAAGTTCTACTTTTTATTTGACCCTTGCCAGCAAGTCTCTGCTCTGGGCACTCTCAAGTTGTACCTTTCGGCCCTGTCTGCCTTCTTCAGGCTTAAAACCCAACCCTCTTTATTTAAATCCCCTATTGTAAATATATAGCTTAAGGGCGTGTACATCTGTTCCAACCTGCCTCTTTCATTATGCCTCAATGGAACCTCAATTTTGTTCTCAACTTCCTGATGTGTGCTCCGGTCAAACCTCTGCTCACGTGCCCCTACTTGCTGCTTACCATCAAAACAACCTTTTTGGTTCAGTAACATCTGCCAGGAGGGTGAGTGAATTGCAGGCTTTATTATCTAAGTCTCTTTACCTGACCATCTTCCCTAATAAGTTAGTGCTTTGCACTTGGACCTTTTTCTTACCAAAAGTTGTAACACCATGCTACGTGGGGCATTCTGTCACCCTGCCCACTTTCAACTCTGCTCCGCATCCCTCTAAAGAAGGGGAGCAACATTACCTTGTTAACCCAAAAACAATGTTGTGATTCTATCGTGACCACACAAAAGATTTCAGGGTGGATGACAGACTCTAGTGGGGTACGTGAGAGCGAAGAAAGGTTGTGTGGTGCAGAACGCTATCTCACAATGGTTAGTTGCCTCATTAAAATTTGCTGCCTCCTAAAGTCTTTAGGGCTCACTGCACCAGAGCCATGGCTGTTACCGCGGTGTTGCAACGCGGCGTTCTAGTCCTCTACATTTGTAAGGCAGCAACGTGGGCATCCCGGCGCAGGTTTACCAGCATTACTGCCTGGACAGTCAAGTCCGCAGGGATGACCTTTTAGGCTGCTCTGTCCTCCGAGACTTCCTGATCTAAAGTTGTCTGCAGTGCCTCCTCTGGGGATGGTATTCATTGGCTATCTATTCAAAGGTAAGGAATTTGGCTGGATGTCTCTATCAGATGGGCAGGTTACCTACCTTTCCTTCGATAATGCCATATCAGGTAGAGACATGATGCAGCCAAAGATTCCTTGCTGACCCACCCTTCCTCCCTGCACTGTGGACCAGTTTCTAGGGTCAGGGCTGATCCCTTTCAGGGCCCTAGTTGTTCAGAAACACACCAGTGTCAGTGCACTTATTGGCTCTGCACTTCTTGCGTGGAAAGTCATGAAAAGTAAGTGACGTCAGCATGCCGAGGTGGTGCCTATATAGGTGACGCAGACATCACAACTGCATAGACGCAGACAACATCACGCAGAGCCTTTCACCACCACTTACTAGTTTGCAAGACCATTGCTCGAAGAAAAATCTTCCAGATCCAGTCTTGACGCCTGAGATATTCAATGTTAAGGAATCTGCGGGTAGATCATGTCTCTACGACTCTACCGAAGGTAAGTAATTTGTCCATTAGTGGCACAGAGTTAATTATGGGTATATCTGATGCTACATCATATTTATGAAGCCAAATTGTGGAAACAGTTCTCTAGTACCCTTTTAGCAACAGTGGACTTGTTGAAATCAATAACAACAAAGTGTTTCTTTGTCACATCAGGTGTCATATTTGTAAACTTCTACTTTTTGCTCTTTGTTATTTATTTTCTCTAATTCTTTTAGCAGGTGTTATTGATTTTATACCAGAATACCAGCCCTCCCCCATGACCGACTCCGGTCTCAGCTCAAGTTCTACCTCTTCTAGCATAAGTTTAGGAAATACCAGCGCTACCGTTCCTCATCTACACACCACCACCCTTGATGATGTGGATCTGTCAGTGGAGAAGGATGAAAAAGTGAAAACCCTAATGGAATTTATTACCTCACGGTAAAGTTTTTTAAGATCTTTTGTTTATTAACTGTCAGTTCTTCCTTTGCGTTATCTCTTTAAATTTAAAGATTATACTAAACTTTCAAGATAAAAAAAAATATAGTACATTTATTGTTGATACAAGGTGGCTACCATTAGTTTAAATGTAACACTCTTATTGGGCTGGGTGCTGGTGTAAATCTTTAAAATGATGACTTGATTGTGATACGGGGCTACATCAGATATAATAACCTGGCAGTGAAGTCCTGCTACTTAACTGAATCTCTCCTACCTCCCATGATTAATCTCTATTTTCTTACATTCAGGGTGCATTTGTCACTGAAGTTTTTCCTCATTTTGCTTTTTGAATGTATAATCACTCATTGACATTGGGTCATTAGACATTTAATTCCAGTGGTTGAAAACCTACTTCTTACAAAGAGTTTGGTCATTTACTTAAAACTTAAACTTCGATAAAATTAATTGATATTCCTTAAAAGCAAAACCTTAAGCTCCACTTGCAGTCTTCATTTCCTCCTTGCTTAAAGAGTGTTCTTGAATTCTTGGCAGCTACACTTTTTATAGCTCAACTTCTAAGACCACAATAGCAAGAAGTTTAAAAGTGCCTGTTTCTATAAGACCATATCTGCAGGCACTGGATATCTGAGTAACGAGTCAAGTCCTCACTCTTCACTACATTGATGGGATGGATAAAAGTGCTTTTTTCATTGATTTCCAAGATTACAAGCAATATGATTCATAATCTCAGCCCAATATTTATTCAACCACATCAGTATCACAGGAGAATTGTGGGGAATTCCCCTTTTGGCATACATTCAATCTTAGGCTGAAAGCCTCTATGAAATGTGATTATCTTGGGGAAAATCGGTCAACAAAGAGACTGTCGTTTTAAAAATACAACAAATAAAGGTTCTGAAAATATACCTTTTAAACCTTTTAAATGTTTACAGGTACACTCGTTGTATGACTAGAGTACTAAGATTTCCTCTTTCCCCAGCAGTTAAAGAAGAGCATCAAAATGCATATGTTGATGTGGTTTCCTTTTCAAACTAAATATTGTCCTTTACACTCTTTGCACCTGCTTGTTTGTCCTGTACCTCTTGTAAACTGTCCTGCAACCTTGATACCTCACAATGCTTCTTTTTCCTATGTACAAATTTTAGACTTTTTGTAATATTTTCTAATGTGTATAGTTTTCTTTTTACTATATGTAGTTCTGAGCTTTCTCCAGAAGTTTCATTTGGCAGTGCGTATGAACTTCTACTTAAAAACTATTGTTGTCATATCCTCTGGTAGGTTAAGTGCCTTATCTGATAGACTTCTAGCTGCAGATTCCTTCCCTTACAGTTAGCCCCAGTCGTCAGACTGGATCTAGAATTTTTTTGTGAGTAGTACCCATGCACGCCGGTATGTGGCATTGTTTGGCTTCGCGTGGCATTGTTGCCTGATCCGGAAGTGATATGAGTGGTGCCTATAAAGATGCAATCTCAGCACGCTGACGTCTATTCTTTTCCATTCCAGCTAGTGCAGTTCCGGAGAGAGCTACCCCCTGTCAGTTTTTGACTGAGCCTTTTTCGTCTTTTATGAAAGTCTTTTTTGAGTTCTTCCAGTGTGACAGGGATGTCAATTAGGGTGGCCGGCTTCAAGGCTTGAGGCGCCAGTCATCAACAGATGTTGGTGGTGGACATGCACCTTATTTACCTATGTTTCTTGGAATGCGACCACAACATGGAGACCTGTACCAGTTGCCACGCCATGTACCCCAAAGCTTCGAGTGAGAGGTCCTTCAAGCTCCTTGCTACCTGCGTGTGACGCTGCAACAGTCTTAATCCTGGTCTTCAGGAAGATACCGGGATCTGTTGCAGAGGCCAAGATTCTTGTCGCATTTTGAAGTCTTTTGGCCAATCGGGTAAGTCCCACAAAAATAACAAGAAGTCGAAGTGGTCTTTGATTTCATCTCATCTGTTGCGGTCATTAGATGAGACTTGTGAGTGTCATCATTCTAGGCTGGACTCCACTTTTGAGCCTGCATCTAGGCTGGCTGTGCATCTCCCAGAATTTCCCAGAGCCAGAGAAACCCCTGCACAACTTCAGGAGTTTTATGAGGCCATGTGCTTCATATTTGATTGGGCAGCTCCTGCCAGAGTGCCTTTAATCCTGCTGGTTCAGGAGGGGCCCCTGCTGTTTCCACATCTGCGGTTCTGTCCTGGACACCAGCTTCACGCCGATGCCTTCGCCAGCTTCATCCCCATTCTAATCCCCGACATGGTTGGAGAGGTGTCGTTCGACGCCGACCTGAGACAAGCCTGAGTCCTATTCCTGTGGGCTGGGGAGGATTTGTAGGGCTCACTAGACCCTGAAGAATACTAGCCATTAGATCACAACATCGGCAGGTTTGGGGACTTGACAAATGCCAGCGGACTGGGGACTTCTCCAGATACAGAGGTGGGAGTGTCATTTGCTATGGTGGTGTGAAAGGCCGAGGTCCTAGACCAGGGGTCTTCAATCTGTGGGGCGCGACCCCCGGGGGAGGGAGGGGTGAAGACATACAAAGGGGGTCGCGCATTCCCGGTCGCACTCCAGGATGGAACTGCCTGGATCCGGAATCCAAAATGTTTGCTCTTCGTTTTGGATTCAGAATAGTGCATCTCAATGGGCTCTCTGATTGGAGGACATCGTAAAAAAATACATCATCCACGACTGTCCTCCAATCAGAGAGACTGCAGGATAAACATCATGAAATGCCGGGCCGGGAACTGGGGCCAGAAATATGCAACTGTGGAATGCTCTGAAGTCCTTCAATATTATTCTGTCCTCGCTTCCTTGCACTCCGTTCTGTTGCCTTTCCTGGTCTTCCTTGTTGCCACTGCTGCTGTGTTTTTTTTAGCTCGTGTCCTTTTCATGCTACTTGGAAATATGGGCATTCTGTTTGTGGGAATACGGTCACATTGTCTTTATAAAAAGTTGCCCAAGTCTAGTGCCTTTACCCCCTTCTATCTGGTCAAACACATTTCCCCCAGAGTCTTATCTACATTTCATTGCTATAAACACATGGAACATGGCTGCAGTTAGTCTAAATGTGTATGAAGTAAATGCAGCCCTCGATTTAGGTGACCTGGCTATTTCATATAATTTTTGTTTAATTTTCTGTGTATTTCGGTGGAAGGTTAACGCTAGCCTGCATTGCGACCTAGTTCTTGGCAACAACCCAAACTGGTGGATTGTTGTGCTCCTCTTTTAGAAAGGTAATGGCGACTTTCTCTTCAAAAGAAGGTAGAGATAACTACAGACCAAAAAACATGTTGGTGTACTGTAAGGGTTATTAGGGGTAAAGAGTTGTATTGTGAGCCTGGCTTCCTAATATGAACTAAAATCTGTGTCAGGAGATATACTTGGCTTTTGGAGACCAGAAACTAGCCGAGTCATCATTTTTTTCCTTTGTTGCTCACGTACATCTTAATACAAAAAAAAAACGTATTCTTCATTAAATATCAATTTTGGTCTTTATGGCTTGAGTGCTTTTGAAAGAGCTTAGACGGTAGACAACTGGCCAAAATGATGTATCATGTACTATTCTTAATCCTTTATGGGCTTCCGGAGTAGCGTGCTTCAACACCCCATCAGGGGTAACAAGCGCTATATCAATACAAACCTTTTTTCCTCCTCTATCCTTCTGCTATCATTCCAAATCCAAATAACTGACTAACCTATCCACCACTTAAAATGTACTTGCATGTTTCAGTATACTAATTTAATACTAATCCTCTATGGGTCCCGGAGTAGCGTGCTACTTGCTGAAAAAGCGCTTTGACGCCTCGTCAAGGGTAGTAAGCGCTATATAAATGCAATTACAATACAATACTTCTTCGTGCCGGCCTTTGCAATCCTCTCTAAGCTGTTTCCATGTTGCCAAGGAAACCCAAACTTCGTAGAACTTGTAAGTTAGCTGCCTCATCCACCATGCCCTGGCTTTTCACCCCTCAGACATACACACACACTCATTCTTATCTATAAGAATTTTCCTGCCTGAAACTGTTTCCCACAATACTTTCTTCTTCCTTGAAGATTCTCTCATTTCAGTTTTTTTGATTAAGTAGAATATGACGTAGGCCAGGCAAAAAGGGCTGTATCTGAAAGAAACACGTTAGTGTTAGATTCCTTACCTTAGAATATCCCCAGGCGTCAGTCTGGATCCGGAAACTTTTGCGTAGCAGTACCCCTGCGCGTCGGTAGGCGTCGTCTGCAGGCGTCCCCTGCGGCTCCGCGTCCGTCGTCGGCGTCGTGCGCCGTGATGACGTCGCTGGAGTACATAGACGCCGCCTCCGCGCGCTGACGTCAGTTCTTCTTTTTTCCGCGCCAGTGGACGCAGATCTGAAGAGCAGTACTCCGGTCTTTGACCAAGTTTTTTTTCGATTGTCTTTTTCTACTATTGTGCCTGATAGGATGCCAGGATTTAAGAATTGCGATGGCTGTGAGCGCACGATGTCGGTCACAGACCATCACCGCCTCTGCCTCCGGTGTCTGGGCCCCGACCACGACGTGGAATCCTGCGTCGACTGCCGGGCCCTTACCAACAAGGCTAGACGGGAGCGGTCCCGCAAGCTGCTGGAGCTCCGGGTGTCGGCCCCACGTCGGGACCGGGAGCGGTCCCGGTCCGGCCGGAGGTCGAGAGAGCGTTCGAGGGAGCGGTCGCGGAGCCGCGCCGGGCGCTCCGGAAGTCGACGCCACTCGTCATCCTCGTCAGGTAAGAAACACAAGAAGTCGGGGCGTCGTCATCGTACCCCCGACTCCCCCCGACGCTCGCGCGATGCGGCCGGGGGCTCGGGTGACCCCATCCCCGCGGCTCCGCGAGAGTCGCCGGCGCGGCCTGCCTCATACCCTCCGGTCCCTGGGCATGGCGCGACGCCTGAGGAGATCGAGGCGTTCCTCATGGCCATGAGGGCGCTCGCTTCTCCGACGGGGCCTACGGCGCCTTCGGGCCCAGTGCTACCGTCTGGGGGCCCTGGCGGTTCGGGTGTCCCTGCCTCGGCGCCGCCGACGGCTCCGACCCCGGCGCCGCAGGGGCCTTCGGGATCGGCGCCGGCTGGTCTTCCGGCCTCCCCGGCGCCGTTGCCATCGGGGTTACCCCCGACGCCGCCCCCGCGCGGCGCCGGTTCTCCGCTGCCGGTTCCGGCCGGCGGTGGGGTTCCGGCGCCGGCTCCGGGCGGCGCCGTCCCCTTACCTTCTCCGACGCCGGACGCGGCGCCGGACGGGCGTCGATCGACGCCGGTCCCGGCGCCGATGGGGCCCATGAACCCCGAGGAGCCGGTCTTCATCATTGACTCCGAATACGGAGAGGATGAGGAGTACGGTGAAGGTTGGGAGGGGTCCGAGGACCCTCTGGCTCGCGAGTGCCAGTATGACCCGGACTGGACAGGTGACTTGGGGGATGCCAGTGGTTTGGACGACTCCCCTAACCCTGGTTTGATCTCTCCTCCAACCGTGGCATCGGTGGAG
This sequence comes from Lissotriton vulgaris, assembly GCF_964263255.1. Lineage (NCBI taxonomy): Eukaryota > Metazoa > Chordata > Amphibia > Caudata > Salamandridae > Lissotriton > Lissotriton vulgaris. The sequence continues at coordinate 2,105,890,425 of NC_141689.1, forward strand.
GGAGCTGCCTATTCTGTGGTGCTGATGAGGGCTGCCAAGGCCTTAAACCTTGAGCTCCCCGTCGCGGCCGTGAGGCCTAACATCCTCACCGAGGTCTTCAAACCGCAGTCATGCCCTTTGGAGCCTCTGCTGCCGTTTAATGAAGCCTTGTCTGACGTTCTGTTGGGCACGTGGTCCAGGCCCGCTTCAGGTGCGCCTGTTGATCGGAACGTGGCCAGGCGCCACCGTCCTTGTCCGGACGACCCCAAGTACCTGTCTACCCACCCCACTCCTGAGAGTCTGGTGATCCAGGCCTCGACCTCCCAGTCCGCATTCCCGTCGGCCCCGCCCGACCGGGAATCCAAGAGGTATGACCAGTTTGGCAAAAAGGTCTTCTCGTCCATTAGTTTGGGCCTGCGGTCTTGCAACACCGCCTGCCTCTTGGGCCGCTACACCCACTCTGTGTGGGATACGGTCGCGGAGCTGCTGCCAGAATGCCCCATGGAGGTGCGGGCAAAGCTCGGTCAAGCTGTAGCTGAGGGCCGGGATGCAGCGAAATATTCCATTCGGTGTGGTCTTGATACGACCGACTCGCTGGGCAGGGCTATGTCTACGACGGTGGCGATTCGTCGTCACGCCTGGCTGAGATCCGCCAATTTTTCGGCTGATGTCCAAAATACACTGATGGACATGCCGTTTGATGGCTGTCACCTGTTCGGTGACAAAGCGGACCACGCGCTGGAACGCTTTAAGGACTCCAGGGTCACGGCCAAGTCCTTGGGTCTCTCGACCCAGCGTCAGCAACCGGGTTCGTTTCGTCCCTTTCGTGGCCAAGGAAGGGGCGCCCCCACACGTGCTGCCAGCCACGCGCCGCAACAATCCTTCCAACGCGGTGGCGGCCGTGGAAACCGCCGTGGTGGCGGTCGGGGACAACGGCGGGGTCAGACCACACCTTCCCCCGCAGCATCTACCCCAAAATCCTCCTAGTCCGTGCTTTCGGCCCCATGTGACGCCAGTGGGTGGCAGGGTTCGCCATCACCACGCTCACTGGCGCACGATCACTTCGGACAGGTGGGTGCTGCAAATTGTCCGAAGGGGCTACTCCCTCCCCTTCGAGACCTCTCCTCCAGCCATGCCACCGCAGAACCACCGTGTGTCGGGGGACCACTTGACACTTCTGCAGGGGGAAGTTACGGCCCTCTTGGCCAAGGGGGCCATCGAGCGCGTTCCTGGGCCAGAAGTAGGGCGTGGTTGTTATTCCCACTACTTTCTGGTGCCCAAGAAGGACAAGGGGGGCCTACGTCCTATCTTGGATCTAAGGAACGTCAACGGCTTCCTCCGGAAGGAGAAGTTCAAGATGTTGACGTTAGCTCAGGTCTTGGCTGCTCTAGACCCGCAAGACTGGATGGTAGCGTTGGACTTGCAGGACGCCTATTTTCACATCCCCGTCCTGCCGGCCCACCGGCGTTACCTGCGGTTCACGGTAGGCCAGGAGCACTTTCAGTTTATCGTGCTCCCCTTCGGCCTTACCAGCGCCCCACGGGTGTTCACAAAGGTGATGGCGGTGGTCGCAGCCCATCTGCGCAGGTTGGGGGTTTCAGTCTTCCCCTACCTAGACGACTGGTTGTTGAAGGCGGGCTCGCCCCAGACAGTCGTCCACCACCTTCAGATGACGGCAGACCTCTTGCACGACCTGGGGTTCTCCATCAACGTGCCGAAATCACACCTGTGTCCCTCTCAAAAGCTCCTTTTCATCGGAGCGGTTCTGGACTCGGCGCAGTTTCGGGTTTATCCTCCGGAACGGCGGGTTCGGGATATTCAGGCTTTGATTCCCATCTTTCAGCCGCTATCCCGAGTCTCGGTCAGGTTGACGCTGCGGCTGCTGGGACTGATGGCTTCCTGCATCCTTCTGGTGCATCACGCCAGGTGGCGGATGCGGGCTCTGCAGTGGGACCTGAAGTTTCAGTGGGCCCAGCATCAGGGCAACTTGTCCGACCACGTCTTGATCTCGGAGGGCACTGCGAGACAACTGCAGTGGTGGCTTACGGACCGCGATTGGGTCAGGGGCAAGTCCCTCTCCCTTCCCCAACCGGAGCACGTTGTCGTGACGGACGCGTCCCTCCAGGGCTGGGGTGGCCACTTGGGAGAGGCAGAGATCAGAGGCATCTGGTCTCCGGCGGAGTCCCGGCTCCATATCAATCTGTTGGAGCTGCGGGCGATTCGTCTGGCACTGAAGGCATTCCTCCCCTTTGTCAACGGGAGTGTAGTGCAGGTGTTCACCGACAACACCACCGCCATGTGGTACTGCAACAAACAGGGCGGAGTGGGGTCGTGGACCCTTTGCCAGGAGGCTCTGCGCCTCTGGCAATGGCTGGAACGTCAGGGCGTGACTCTGACGGTTCAACACCTGGCGGGTTCTCTGAACGCCAGGGCGGACGAACTCAGCCGTCGGTGCTCGATGGATCACGAATGGCGTCTGAACTCGGACGTGGCGCAAGGCATCTTTCTGCAATGGGGAGAGCCTTGGTTAGATCTATTCGCCACAGAAGAGAACGCGCAATGTCATCAGTTCTGCGCGTTGGAGTTTCCAAGACGGCACTCGCACGGCGACGCCTTTCGGCGCGAGTGGAGTTGCGGTCTGTTATACGCCTTTCCGCCTATACCACTTCTGCCCAGAGTGCTGAAGAAGATCAGGCGCGACCGGGCCCAAGTTATCCTTGTGGCTCCGGACTGGGCTCGAAGGTACTGGTATCCCGAGCTACTCAGCATGTCAGTCGGTCCCCCGATCCGCCTGCCCCTTCAGGAGGACCTTCTGTCGCAGCAGCAGGGGACGGTCCTCCACCCGAACCTGTCCAGTCTCCACCTCCATGCTTGGAGATTGAGCGGCGGCAGTTGAGGCCATTTGACTTGCCTCCTGAAGTCTGTGATGTTATTCTGGCAGCCAGGCGTCCCTCCACTAAGTCGGTATACGCCTGTCGGTGGAACAGATTTGTGGCATGGTGCACAGCAAAGGCTGTGGATCCTCTTTCTGCCCCTCTTTCGGAGGTTCTTCTGTTTCTTCTTTCTCTTGCCCAGCAGGGCTCTGCTCTGGGCACTATCAAGGGCTACCTTTCTGCCCTTTCAGCCTTTTTGAGGCTTCCTGATCAGCCTTCTTTGTTCAAATCCCCGATTGTAACTCGATTCTTGAAAGGCATCACTCACATGTTTCCACCTGTTCCGTTTGTGATGCCTCAGTGGGATTTGAACCTGGTTCTAACTTTCCTGATGTGTGCTCCCTTTGAGCCCCTTCATTCTTGCCCTCTCCGTCTCCTAACTTTAAAGACGGCTTTCCTGGTTGCCATCACCTCTGCCAGGAGGGTGAGTGAGCTCCAGGCTCTTTCTGTCCAACCTCCTTTCCTGTCCATTCATCCTGACAAGGTGGTTCTGAGGACTAGACCTTCTTTCCTGCCCAAGGTTGTTTCGGCCTTTCACATCGGGCAGTCCATCACCCTCCCTTCCTTCTTCCCGCCTCCGCATCCTTCAAAGGATGAAGAGCGGCTCCATCGTCTGGACCCAAAACGTGCGCTTTCATTTTACATGGATCGCACACGCCAGTTCCGGGTGGATGACCAACTGTTTGTTGGCTACGTGGGTGCGAAGAAGGGACGGGCGGTTTGTAAACGAACCATCTCTCGATGGGTCGTCCTCTGCATCAAAGCGTGCTACTCTTTGGCTCGGAAGGAGCCTCCTGTTGGGCTGAGGGCCCATTCCACTCGGGCCACGGCGGCTACTACTGCCCTGGGCCGGGGAGTCCCCTTGCAGGACATTTGCCAGGCGGCTACGTGGGCCTCGCTGCACACCTTTGCGAGGCACTACTGCCTGGACAGTCAAGTCCGGAGGGATGGCTTCTTTGGCCGTTCTGTCCTCCAGGACTTTCTGGTGTAGTTTTGTATTGGTTCGCAGACCCACCACCGGGGTTGGTATTGCTGGGGTATGTATTCTAAGGTAAGGAATCTAACACTAACGTGTTTCTTTCAGATGAACAAGTTACTTACCTTCGGTAACGATATATCTGTAAGAAACATTAGTTAGTGTTAGATTCCTTACCGAACCCACCCATCCTCCCCGTTCTGCGAACTGATACCTAGGGTTAAGGTCATCCCTTTCAGGGCCCTAGTTTTTACATGGCACCAGTGTTGGTTCTCTCATGGCTCTGCGTCTCCTGGCGCGGAAAAGCTGTGTGCAAAGAACTGACGTCAGCGCGCGGAGGCGGCGTCTATGTACTCCAGCGACGTCATCACGGCGCACGACGCCGACGACGGACGCGGAGCCGCAGGGGACGCCTGCAGACGACGCCTACCGACGCGCAGGGGTACTGCTACGCAAAAGTTTCCGGATCCAGACTGACGCCTGGGGATATTCTAAGGTAAGGAATCTAACACTAACTAATGTTTCTTACAGATATATCGTTACCGAAGGTAAGTAACTTGTTCTTTAACCACATCGCTGCTGTGGTTATTTTTCCCCTGTGCTGGAAATTGCCATTTTGCTGGTGTCATGACTAGCTCAGCTCGTCATCAGCACAGCTCAACTGTGCCTCATGACGAGTGAGCTCGTCATGAGCATGGAAGGGGTTAATAAGGCATATGTATATTAGTCTCGGGCCTGTTTTGGTTGCTAAATTTCAAGGCCTCTCGTATTATTTTGTACATTTTTTTGGAGCGCAGTTAAGGATCCGAAGAGTGTCAAGGCGCTGCACGAGGAGCCAAACTTTGTAATTTTGATTCTGCTTTTGCTTATATTGTATCATATGAAACATAACAACAAAAAAGCTCGGGGACAATCTGGATTAAAGGGTTACTTTACCCCAAACTTGCAAAGTGCCCCTAAAACTTTGCATAAAGAGGTTGTGAAAAATAATGGCAAATACTTGGAAGATCATGTATAACGATGAAATAGGAATAAACCGACAGCTAAAATAGAAAAACAAACATGCTGTGCCTATACATTCAGAAGGAATATTGGTGCACAACACGTACCCTAATATGTTATGAATGCGGATGGGAGATGGGTCTATGCGAGGCCAACTGGAAGGCAAGGAGAGGTGCGGAGCGAGATGCAGGTATGAGAGGTGACTGGAGAGAAGGGGTGGATGATGTGAGTGAAGTGAGCAGACGCAGGGTGAGAGACATGAGAGGGTGAGAGGAGACAGCTGAGAGAAATGACGAGGGCCGCAAGGGAGTGACAGAATTCGATTTAAGAGGTCAGGGGTGAGGAGAACTGTGAAGTGGCAAAGGAAGTGTGGAATGGCAAAACGAGAGGTGAGGGCAGAGAGGAGGGCTACTGTTGAAGGGTGAGAGAAGATAGATGAGAGGTGATCTATGAGCTAAAACGAAAATTCGATGCAACATGGGTGGGGTAGAGCAGCGATAGGAGAAGAGAGGGAATACTGTGGTGGGTGCTGGTTAAAGAAGGTGTGGGAGATCAAAGGGGAGATATGAAAGATTAATTGGTTGACTGGAGAGGTGTAAGATACGAATAGATAGAAATTTGAAGGGAGAGATTTAAGGTGAATTAGAAGTGCTGAGTGGTGAAAGAGGTGACGGAGCCCGAGGGGCCAGGAGATAAATGCGAGAGACTATTGGAGATGAGAGGAGTGAAAAGACAGAACCGCAAGAGGTGATTAAGGGAGAAGTGAGAGGAATGGGGAGAGTTCAGAAGATGTAAAAAAAGGGGTGAAAGAAAATGGTCTGCAAAGGGATCCGGGGTTGGGAGAGGTGAGAGGGATGGGAGGATGGGGGTGGGTGGAAAGAGGCATGAGAACTGCTTAACTCATCACAGGACCACCAGGGTTTTAAGGGGGACCCCTGCTGCTCACAAACCAGGGCCAGGTGAGTTTCGGATATTTATTCTCAAAAGTGTAAATCTGCAGCACCTCTGGGTCACTGGGTGACCCGTCTCAGGATTTCTTTTTTGGCGTGGACATTGATGCCAGCGGAAAGAAGAGAGGTGCTTGGTGAGTCTCGCCCCTTCCCATGGTTGAGTGTGCGTTTGTGCTCTGTCTTAGTTCAGCATGCCTCTCTCTCTTAATCAGTGAACTCTTTCGTACCACTCTCTCGTGACTGTCGTCCATCCTAATCTCACACGTTCTCTTTGTAAATATTTTGCCCGAATACTTGTCCTTTTCCTTCTCTTAAAAAAGTCTGGACCATGAACCAGTTTCACATAACATTCATTAAAAAAAACAGCATTGTTAAAAAGATTTGTCCTGACACCAAAACAGAATTTTACTCAGTATGTTGATGTTGCTGCAGGCAGAAAAAACAAATACCACCACTATGAAAACCAGCATTTTCAATTATAGTTGTTTTGATTTTTATATATTTTGAAAAGTTGTTCGCAGCATTGGGTAATTGGGGCCTCATTTAAAGGTGTTGAGAGGAGTGCAGGGTCCAAAGGATGGAGAGCAATGCAGTGTCCAGAGGGCAGAGTGCCATGCAGGCTTGGTAGGGAACAGTGAATGGGCCAGGTTGAGCAGTGGTGGTTAGGCTCAGACTGCCCTGGTTATAGGCAGGGAGGGACTCTAGAATTATGCAATTTTGCTGCTGCTTTGTATTCTGCATAGCTATAGATTTGGCGATCCATGTTCCACACAGCTATAGATTAGCCTCAATTTGTGAAGAACATTCATGTTTGTCAAAAATTGCATTCTTGGCTCTTCTGCCTTTTAGCCATCAGATTTATGTGAGATTGGGTTCTCAGCATTGGCAGTATTAAAGATGAAGTACAGTTCAAGACTTGAGATGGAGCACCGAATACATCCACAAATTGACCAACTCCCTGGAGAAAAACAGGCACACCCACACATTATTTCAGAAATGTGTTATTATCCATATAAGCTGTGCCAAATTATGTTGTTAGGGAAAAAAATGTACCTTTGTGCATTTAGGGGTATTTCTTTTTGGAGACTTTTTCTTTGAACTGTGTAGTAAGCTCTGACTCTGAACCACAGTCACCCACAAACCTTTGATTTGCTAAACCCGGTTTAATAATATTTCCCCACAGAAAAGATGATTTGCCATGGGAACTGGGGGTGTTTATGGTTGTCAATGAGGAAGAGTACCAAGTCTGAAATTTTTGTCAGGAGGGGGTCCTTACGCCTGAAAATTTTTACAGGGGGGTCTCAGCATCCAAAAGTTTAAAGACCTCTGTCCTAGACCTTGGCTTCCCCTCGGTGGCATCCAAGACAAGTGTTTTGACAGATGTGCCTCAGCCAGGAGTGACTCCCTCAGAACCGCTTCTCCCATTTATTTAAGCCCTCGCTGATGTCCTGCTTGAGAACCCCTAATTTCCTCAAACAAAACCTTATCCCAGTTACCTTGGTAGTCCAAGCTTCCATCTCTTGTTTAAATCCTGGGCATTCCCTACTGATAGTGGGGAAAGCATGCCAGTATCCGGAGAAGTGTCCAGTCCACTGGCCTCTACTAGGTCGTTCGACACAGACTGGCGGCAAGCCGGAGCCTGAGTCCTATTCATGTGGACTAAGACTCTGGGAGACTGGACACCTTAGGCAAGATGTTTTCTTCAGCAGCCTGGCACTGCGGTCCTTGAACACAATGTGCCTTACGGGCTATTACTTCCATGCTCTATGGGATATGGTTCTGCAGCAAGCCTGGGCAGTACTCTTCCCGAGCTGTTGCTGGTGGGAGATATGCACGTAAGTTCACAATCACATGTGTACTAGACAGAGTGTTTTCCTTGACGCTGACGGCGGCCTTACGATGCCATGCCTGGGTGAGAGCAACTAACTTTTCTGGGAATGTTCAACCATCAATTACGGACATGCCCTTTGATGGTTCCCATCTCTTTGGTGACAAAGCGGATTCATCGTTGAAATGCTTTAAGGACAGCAGGGCTATACCAGGTCCTTGGCCCTTTCCATGGCCCCTGGCAACCCCTAGCTGCCTTTTGCTTCTTTGTGGCCACAGTAGGGCCTTTCAGCTGCGTCTATAAACTCCCAATCACTATGGCGGGCAAGCTTCCCCGCCTCTGCATGGCCGAGAATGCAGTACCCACAGACTCCGTGGTCCGGGCAGACAGAGTTCCGGCCGGTCCACCACTCTTCCCTCCCCCCCAGCAGCCACAGTACCCAGATCCTTATAGTTTGCCCTCTTACCGTCATGGGCACTCAGTGGGAAGCAGGATACTCCATCTGCCCCACTGAAGGTCTATAACATTAGACCAATATGTTCTCCAAATTGTTCAGAGGAGATACTCCCTCTCCTTCATGTCTACTACTCCAACCATGTCACCTGCTTCCGACAGGCTGATGGAGGACCATCCTATCTTTCTCCACCAGGAATTGACGACTCTTTTCACCAAGGGAGCCATATAGAGGGTGCTGACTCCAGAAGTAGGCCATGGTTGCTATTCTCACTAATTTCTGTTGCCCAAGAAGGAAGGAGCTCTTCGTCCTATCCTAGACCCATGCACAGGCGCCAGCTCAATTTCTTCCTCAGGATGTACAAGTGCAAAATGCTTACGATCGCTCCAGTCTTGTCTGCCCTGGATCCGGGAGAGAGGATGGTATTGTTGTGCTTGCAGGACACATTTGCACATTCCTGTCCTGCCTGCCCACAGGCGTTACTTGAAGTTCACAGTGGGCCACAAGCACTTTCAGTTTGCCATGCTCTCTTTTGGTCATACCAGCATCCCTCTAGTGTTCACCTAGGTGATGTCTGTGTTTCTTGCTCATGTGCGGAGATCAGGGATGCCAATCTTCCCTTACTTCAGTGAGTGGCTGTTGAACGTGGGCTCACCCCAGGCTGTTGTTTCCTACCTCCAGATTACATGGACCTCCTGCATTCAGTGGGGTTCGATACCAACCTTCTGAAGTTACACCTGACTCCCTGTCAGACGCTTCCTTTCATCTGAGCAGTTTTGGACACTGTAATTTCAGGCCTATCCTCTTGAACCTCAAATCTAGGATATTAGGCTATGATAATGTTTCTGCCTCTAGCCTGGGTTTTGGTGAAACGGACTATGAGGCTGCAGGAACTCACGGCCTCCTGCATCCTGGTATGCTAGTGACACATGCACGCTGGCATCTGCAGTGCGACCTAAAGTTCCAGTGGGCACAGCATCAGGGAAATCTCTCCGACATGGTCCAACCCTCTGAGGGAACTGCGAAAGGTCTGCAGTGATAGTTAACAAATCGCGATTGGGTGAGCAACAAACCCCTCTTCCTTACGCAACCAGATCTCATAGTAGTGACAGATGCGGCACTCCTAGGATTGGGTGGCAGTCTGGGAGAGTTGAAGGTCAGAGGCCTCCGGTCTCTGGTGGAATCCAAACTCCACAACAACATGATGGAACTCCAAGCGATCAGATTGGCATTAAAAGCCTTTATATACTCAATCCAGGGCAGGGAAGACTAGTGCAGGTGTTCACTGAAAACACTACCGCCATGTGGTACTGCAGCGAACAGAGCAGTGTGGGGTGGTGGACCCTTTTGCAAGAGGCCCTGTGTCTCTGGACATGGCTGGAACAGCAGGGCATCTCCCTGGTGGTTCAACATCTGGCAGGTTCTCTGAATGCCAGAGCAGACAATCTGAGACGAAGATGCCTGCCAGATCATGAATTGCGCCTCCATGAGTTGGTGGTGCAAGGTCTCTTTTAGCAGTGGGAAGAACCTTGGTTAGATCTGTAAGGCACCGAAGAGAACACACCACTCCTGCCAAGCTTTCTCAAGAAGATCAGGAAAGACCAGGACCAAGTTATTACTGTGCTTCGGACTGGAAGAGTCTGGTATCAGAGCTGTTGAACATGGCAATCGGTCCTCTAATCAGGTTGCCGCTTCGGGTAGATTGTCTGGTGCAGCTCCGCACCCGTACTGGTCAACGCACTGCCTTCTTGCATGGAGATTGAACGGCGACAGTTGACAGCTATCAACCTTCCGATAGATGTCTATAAGGTTACCTCGGCAGACCAGCGTCCCTCCACCAGCAGTTTATGCCTGCCGTTTGCCGAAACCTCTGACATGGTGCACAGAAAGAGACAATGATCTCCGTTCTGCCTCCCTTTCTCAGGTTCTTCTGTTTATGCTCTGAGCACTCTGAAGAGCTATCTCTCCGCCATTTCCGCTTTTCTTTGGAATTCTGATCAGCTATCCCTCTCAAATCCCCTATTGCTCGTAGGTTTCTAAAAGGTTTACAGCATCTGTTTCCACGTTCATTTGTTATGCCTTAGTGAGACCATCAATATCATCCTCACTTTCCTTATATGCGCTCCTTTTCAGCCTCTGCATAATTGTCCCCTCATTCTCCTTACTATTAAGACAGGCATCCTGGTTGCGATAACATCTACCCGAATGCTCAGTGAGCTTCAGGCTTTATCATCCAAACCTCTTTACCTCTCCATTTATCCGGACAAGCTGGTGCTTAACACAAGCGCCTCCTTTCTTACGAAAGCAGATCCATTGCCTACTTTTTTACACTGCTCCGCATCCCTCCAAAGAAAAGGAGAGATTCCACCGTCTGGATCCAAAAATATTGATATCTTAAAGAAACAGGTTAGTGTTAGATTCCTTACCTTAGAATATCCCCAGGCGTCGGGCTGGATCCGGAAAGTTTTCGTCAGCAGTACCCTTGCACGTCGGTAGGCGTTGTCTGCGACTCTGCATCAGTCGTCCTGATCGCTGGAATGACTTAGTCGGAGTACTTAGACGCCGCCCTCGCGCGCTGACGTAAATTCTTCTTTTTTCCTCGCCAGCTAATGCAGATCCAGGAAGAGCAGTACTTAGTCATTTTTTTACTAACCTTTTGGTCTATTTTGGATCTCTTTTGTCGAGTCGACTTCGTCTCCTGGTGTTGTAGGGATGCCTGGCTTCAAGCCGTGTGACACCTGATGTCGGTAACCGACCTCCACCATCGGTGTCTCTACTGCTTCGGGGCCGACCACGACCACAAGTCCTGTCCCGACTGCCAGGCCTTGACCTCAAAAGCTAGGCGGGAGCGGTCCCGCAAGCTACTCGAGATCCGGCAGTCGTCGCTCTTCGCTCGCCGAGTCATCACCATCACTCGTCAGGCTCCAAGTCCTCCAGTAAGTCGAGGCACTCCAACAAGAAGTCGAAGAGGCGACATTGCTCTTCAGACTCCGCTCACGCGACGCGGCTGATGGTTCGGGCGACACCGCCCGCTCGGCTCCATCAGAGCTGCAGTCGCCACCTCCAGGTCCATACCCTCCTGTCCCTGGCCTGCGAGCGACCGGGAGGAGAATCGTGATTTCCTCATTGCCATGACGACTCACTTCCCCCTTGAAGGGCCGGCGGCCCCGGAAGGGATCCGTGCCTGGATCCCAATCGACGCCAGTTGACCTTACGACTCCTCTGCTGGCGCCGACCCTAATGGTGTCGCTCCCGGCGCCGTCCTCGTGCGACGTCGGCCCCAGTTTCAGCCCCTGTCCGGGTCCGGCGTCGGAACGGCACCACTCGTGCCATCTCCGGCATCGATGGGTGAAGCCTTCACCTACGACCCGGCTCTGTCATTCTAGCCTGTTTACCAGGACACGGATAAAGGGGAGGCCTGGGAGGGGTCTGAGGACCCTCTGGCACAGCAGTGCCAGTTGAGCCAGGACTGGGCAGCTAAGGGAGGCCAAAGGTTTGGACACATCACCCGACACTGGATGCATCTCTCCTCCCTCCGTGGCTACAGAGGAGTGTGCTATGTATGGTGTGGTGTTGCGCAGGGCAGCCAAGGCCTTGGCTCTTTAACTCACTGCTGCGGCTGTGAGGACTAATCTCCTCACTGAGGTGCTTCAGCCGACAGTAAGCTCCTCGGAGACTATACTGCCGTTCAGTGAGGCCCTCACGAACGGTCTGTTGGGCACCTGTTCCAAGCCCTCCACGGTGCCCCCTGTGGATCGGAACGTGGCCTGACGCCACCGCCCGGCACCCGGTGACCCTAGCTTTCTGTCCATGTACCCCACCCGGAGAGCCTGGTGATCCAGGCTTCTACGTCCCAGACTGCATTCCCGACCGCTCCCCCGGATTGGGAATCCAAAAGGTTTGATAAGTTTGGGAAGAAACTGTTCTCTTCATTGAGTTTGGGGTTGCAGTCTATGTGAGAAGTTGGCCTGATATGTAGTGCTCACTATTCTAGTGATCACTGTGTATCATTCCAAACGACCCTTATTGATGATTGGTCGTAAGTCAACCTTTAGACCAGCTATCCTAGTAGCATGGACAAGAGCAGTCTTTAGGCTAAACTCTAGAGGGCGTGTTAAGCCAGCTGTTATACCATCACATATACCCCTTGAACACCAAGTGAAAGGACACCACACAAGTTGTTATGAAAATAAAAGTATATTTATTTAGAACACAACAGCCGTGGACTCTTTATGAGGACAGGGCGCTAAGCACAATACAAAGCTCTTAAAGAATTTCTGAAAGTCGCACAATTTACACAAATGAAGAAGTTGTTGCTGGCAGGCGACCAGTGATGAAGTTCGATGTGATCCAAGCCTGGATCGATGATGGAGGATACCTGTAAGCAGAGGGGACCAAGTTCTGAATCACTAGCCAGTGATTAGATGGGCACCAGGATGGCACCGGACGAAGTCACCTCGACCAGGTGAGAGGGCGACGCTGGGCTCTGCAGTCTCTCGGACTCAGGGTTAGGGCTTCTCAAACCCCAAAGCACTCACTCGAGGATCCCTCGGCGATCGTGCTGGATAAGCGTCGTGCAGTTCTGAAGATGGCCGGTCCCTCGAGGTCTCGTCACACCCACGGATCTCAGCTGGGCTGATGATGTAGGTAGAGGTCAGAGGTGCCAGGGAAGCCGGGTCTCGTCGTGCTGGTTAGTCGGATTCCGGAGGAAGGACGTGCAGCAAACCGCAGTGTTCTTAGTTGGTGCCCGCAGATGCAGGGTGACTACTCCTTAGCCACAAGGGAGAAATCTTGAGAAGAAGTCTTGAGTTCCTTTCGTAGAAAGTAGTTTCAGGATTCAAAGATGATCTAATTTGGAAGGGTCCCTGCTCCCACCTTTATACTAAAGAAAGGGGCTGGTACGGGACTAGGTCCTACCCATGGGTGGGACCAGGAAGGGGGGTGGTTACACCCCTCTCCCATGCTGGACTTTCCCCAGCTCAGGGGCTGATGTGCCCCTGGAACTGGTTCAAACTGGCAGATGCACAGTGAGCACTGGGGTGCCACTTGCAGTCACCTTCCTATTCAGCCCTGCCTACCTAGGATACACAAAACCCTGTCTGGGATGGTGCTAGCACCGCCCCTGACAGGAAACCCTTTGTCCAAGCTCCCCTAGATGGAAGGACTCCCAGCTGCAGGGGGTCAGACTTGTGTCTGTGGTGGCAGCATCCATTTTGTGATGCTGAGGCTCGAGTTAACTTTAACCGGGGTTCACAGTTACATACATGTCGTGTCCCTCTAGAAGGGTGGAATGCTAACCCCGTCGCCAGAATTGGCGAGGGGTTAGTATTCCAATTCGTATGACCCCTTACTCGACATGTTTTGATAAAGCGATACCAAATATAGCAAATAACCGCGAGGATTATAATGCACTTAAGAGTATATGGTATAGCGTCATCATGGAAACAGCTAAAGGACTTGGTTCCGCAAGCTGCAGACTGGCTCAGCTCATGCCAGAGCACCATCTGTGTCCATTTTAGGGTTAGATATAGGTATACTATATCTACAGCAAAGGGTGATTACACCACTTTGCCCCAGCTGTCGTGCAGCCAGGTGTGTCAGATTTAGATGGCCAGCCAGGGGTGGCATAATACATGCTGTAGGCCCTGGGTACACCTATGCCCTGAGTTACAGGGTCTGATAAGGTGGCCCAGTACCAATTGGATATGTACCTAAGGTACATGGAATCCTTTTTACAGAGAGAGCAGTAGGCCTGGGGCCCTGAATAGCAGGGTCCCAGGTCAACTAGTCGAAAAACCAGCAAAACACCAGGCAAAAAGTTGGGGGTAACCATAGTCCGGTATCCACCCGCCTACACAGTCTATCAACACCGCTTGCCTTTTGGGCCGTTATACCCACTCCTTGTGGGACACGGTTGCGGACGTGCTGCCCCAGTGCCCGGAAGAGGCCTGGCCCCGGCTCGCACAAGCCCTTAAGGAGGGGCAGGATGTGGTGCGTTATTCCATCAGGTGTCTACTGAATACCACAGACTCGCTGGGAAGGGTGATTTCCAAGACAGTGGCGGTTCGCCGCCACGCCTGGCTGAGGTCCACCAATTTCTCGGGCGATGTCCAGGCCACGCTCATGGACATGCCCTTCGATGGCCGTTGCCTCTTAGGCGGCAAAGCAGACAGTTCCCTTGAGCGTTTCAAGGGCTCCAGGACTACGGCCAAGTCTTTGGGCCTGTCTGGCCAGCGCCAGCCAACTTCTGCTTTTCACCCTTTCGTGGCCAAGGAAGGGGCACCCCCACACATTCTGCCAGCCACAGGCCGCAGTACCAACCTCCGCGGACGTGGTAACTGCTGTGGCGGTGCCGGGGGGCAACGGCAAGGTCAGTCCACATCCGCTCCCGCAGCATCTGAAAGAAACACGTTAGTGTTAGATTCCTTACCTTAGAATATCCCCAGGCGTCAGTCTGGATCCGGAAACTTTTGCGTAGCAGTACCCCTGCGCGTCGGTAGGCGTCGTCTGCAGGCGTCCCCTGCGGCTCCGCGTCCGTCGTCGGCGTCGTGCGCCGTGATGACGTCGCTGGAGTATATAGACGCCGCCTCCGCGCGCTGACGTCAGTTCTTCTTTTTTCCGCGCCAGTGGACGCAGATCTGAAGAGCAGTACTCCGGTCTTTGACCAAGTTTTTCGAAGTTAATTACTCACTTGTGCCTGATAGGATGCCTGGGTTCAAGCACTGTGATGACTGTGAGCGCACGATGTCGGTCACAGACCATCACCGCCTCTGTCTCCGGTGTCTGGGCCCCGACCACGACGTGGACTCCTGTGTCGACTGCCGGGCCCTCACCAACAAGGCTAGGCGGGAGCGGTCCCGCAAGCTACTGGAGCTCCGGGTGTCGGCCCCACGTCGGGACCGGGAGCGGTCCGGCCGGAGGTCGAGAGAGCGTTTGAGGGAACGATCGCGGAGCCGCGCCGAGCGTTCCGGAAGTCGACACCACTCGTCAGGCTCGTCAGGTAGGAAGCATAAGAAGTCGGGGCGTCGTCATCGTACCCCCGACTCCCCCCGACGCTCGCGCGATGCGGCCGGGGGCTCGGGTGACCCCAACCCCGCGGCTCCGCGAGAGTCGCCGGCGCGGCCTGCCTCATACCCTCCGGTCCCTGGGCAAGGTGCGACGCCTGAGGAGATCGAGGCGTTCCTCATGGCCATGAGGGCGCTCGGTTCTCCGACGGGGCCTACGGTGCCTTCGGGCCCAGTGCTACCGTCTGGGGGTCCTGGCGGTTCGGGTGTCCCTGCCTCGGCGCCGTCGGGTGCTCCGGCCCCGGCGCCGCCGACGGCTCCGACCCCGGCGCCGCAAGGGCCTTCGGGATCGGCGCCGGCTGGTCTTCCGGCCTCCCCGGCGCCGTTGCCATCGGGGTTACCCCCGACGCCGCCCCCGCGCGACGCCGGTTCTCCGGTGCCGGCTCCGGCCGGCTCCGGGGTTCCGGCGCCGGCTCCGGGCGGCGCCGTCCCCTTACCTTCCCCGACGCCGGACGCGGCGCCGGACGGACGTCGCTCGACGCCGGTCCCGGCGCCGATGGGGCCCATGAACCCCGAGGAGCCGGTCTACATCGTTGACTCCGAATACGGAGAAGATGAAGAGTTCGGTGAAGGTTGGGAGGGGTCCGAGGACCCTCTGTCACGCGAGTGCCAGTATGACCCGGACTGGACAGGTGACTTGGGGGATGCCAGTGGTCTGGACGACTCTCCTAACCCTGGTTTGATCTCTCCTCCTACCGTGGCATCGGTGGAGGGAGCTGCATATTCTGTGGTGCTGATGAGGGCTGCCAAGGCCTTACACCTTGAGCTCCCCGTCGCGGCCGTGAGGCCTAACATCCTCACCGAGGTCTTCAAACCGCAGTCATGCCCACAGGAGCCACTGCTGCCGTTTAATGAAGCCTTGTCAGACGTTCTGTTGGGCACTTGGTCCAGGCCCGCTTCAGGTCCGCCTGTTGATCGGAACGTGGCCAGGCGCCACCGTCCTTGTCCGGACGACCCCAAGTTCCTGTCTACCCACCCCACTCCTGAGAGTCTAGTGATCCAGGCCTCGACCTCCCAGTCCGCATTCCCGTCGGCCCCGCCCGACCGGGAATCCAAGAGGTATGACCAATTTGGCAAGAAGGTCTTCTCGTCCATTAGTTTGGGCCTGCGGTCTTGCAACACCGCCTGCCTCTTGGGCCGCTACACCCACTCTGTGTGGGATACGGTCGCGGAACTGCTGCCAGAATGCCCCATGGAGGTGCGGGCAAAACTCGGTCAGGCTGTGGCTGAGGGCCGAGATGCAGCGAAATATTCGATACGGTGTGGTCTTGATACGACCGACTCGCTGGGCAGAGCTATGTCAACGACAGTGGCGATTCGTCGCCACGCCTGGCTGAGATCCGCCAATTTTTCGGCAGACGTCCAAAATACACTGATGGACATGCCGTTCGATGGCTGTCACCTCTTCGGTGACAAGGCGGACCACGCGCTGGAACGCTTCAAGGACTCCAGGGTCACGGCCAAGTCCTTGGGTCTCTCGACCCAGCGTCAGCAAACGGGTTCGTTTCGTCCCTTTCGTGGCCAAGGAAGGGGCGCCCCCACACGTGCTGCCAGCCACGCGCCGCAACAATCCTTTCAACGCGGTGGCGGCCGTGGAAACCGCCGTGGCGGCGGTCGGGGACAACGGCGGGGTCAGACCACACCTTCCCCCGCAGCATCTACCCCAAAATCCTCCTAGTCCGTGCTTTCGGCCCCATGTGACGCCAGTGGGTGGCAGGGTTCGCCATCACCACGCTCACTGGCGCACGATCACTTCGGACAGGTGGGTGCTGCAAATCGTCCGAAGGGGCTACTCCCTCCCCTTCGAGACCTCTCCTCCAGCCATGCCACCGCAGAACCACCGTGTGTCGGGGGACCACTTGACACTTCTGCAGGAGGAAGTTACGGCCCTCTTGGCCAAGGGGGCCATCGAGCGCGTTCCTGGGCCAGAAGTAGGGCGTGGTTGTTATTCCCACTACTTTCTGGTGCCCAAGAAGGACAAGGGGGGCCTACGTCCTATCTTGGATCTAAGGAACGTCAACGGCTTCCTCCGGAAGGAGAAGTTCAAGATGTTGACGTTAGCTCAGGTCTTGGCTGCCCTAGACCCACAAGACTGGATGGTAGCGTTGGACTTGCAGGACGCCTATTTTCACATCCCCGTCCTGCCGGCCCACCGGCGTTACCTGCGGTTCACGGTAGGCCAGGAGCATTTTCAGTTTATCGTGCTTCCCTTCGGCCTTACCAGCGCCCCACGGGTGTTCACAAAGGTGTTGGCGGTGGTCGCAGCCCATCTGCGCAGGTTGGGGGTATCAGTCTTCCCCTACCTAGACGACGGCTCGCCCCAGACAGTCGTCCACCACCTTCAGATGACGGCAGACCTCTTGCACGACCTGGGGTTCTCCATCAATGTGCCGAAATCACACCTGTGTCCCTCTCAAAAGCTCCTTTTCATCGGAGCGGTTCTGGACTCTGCGCAGTTTCGGGTTTATCCTCCGGAACGGCGGGTCCGGGATATACAGGCTTTGATTCCCATCTTTCAGCCGCTATCCCGGGTTTCGGTCAGGTTGACGCTGCGGCTGCTGGGGCTGATGGCTTCCTGCATCCTTCTGGTGCATCACGCCCGGTGGCGGATGCGGGCTCTGCAGTGGGACCTGAAGTTTCAGTGGGCCCAGCATCAGGGCAACTTGTCCAACCACGTCTTGATCTCGGAGGGCACTGCGAGACAACTGCAGTGGTGGCTTACGGACCGCGATTAGGTCAGAGGCAGATCCCTCTCCCTTCCCCAACCGGAGCACGTTGTCGTGACGGACGCGTCCCTCCAGGGCTGGGGAGGCCACTTGGGAGAGGCGGAGATCAGAGGCATCTGGTCTCCGGCGGAGTCCCGGCTCCATATCAACCTGTTGGAGCTACGGGCGATTCGTCTAGCACTGAAGGCATTCCTCCCCTTTGTCAACGGGAGTGTAGTGCAGGTGTTCACAGACAACACCACCGCCATGCGGTACTGCAACAAACAGGGCGGGGTGGGGTCGTGGACCCTTTGCCAGGAGGCTCTGCACCTCTGGCAGTGGCTGGAACGTCAGGGCGTGTCTTTGACGGTTCAACACCTGGCAGGTTCTCTGAACGCCAGGGCGGACGAACTCAGCCGTCGGTGCTCGATGGATCACGAATGGCGTCTGAACTCGGACGTGGCGCAAGGCCTCTTTCTGCAATGGGGAGAGCCTTGGTTAGATCTATTCGCCACAGAAGAGAACGCGCAATGTCATCAGTTCTGCGCGTTGGAGTTTCCAAGATGGCACTCGCACGGTGACGCCTTTCGGCGCGAGTGGAGTTGCGGTCTGTTATACGCCTTTCCGCCTATACCACTTCTGCCCAGAGTGCTGAAGAAGATCAGGCGCGACCGGGCCCAAGTTATCCTTGTGGCTCCGGACTGGGCTCGAAGGTACTGGTATCCCGAGCTACTCAGCATGTCAGTCGGTCCCCCGATCCGCCTGCCCCTTCAGGAGGACCTTCTGTCGCAGCAGCAGGGGACGGTCCTCCACCCGAACCTGTCCAGTCTCCACCTCCATGCTTGGAGATTGAGCGGCGGCAGTTGAGGCCATTTGACTTGCCTCCTGAAGTCTGTAATGTAATTCTGGCAGCCAGGCGTCCCTCCACAAAGTCGGTATACGCCTGTCGGTGGAACAGATTTGTGGCATGGTGCACAGCAAAGGCTGTGGATCCTCTTTCTGCCCCTCTTTCCGAGGTTCTTCTGTTTCTTCTCTCTTTTGCCCAGCAGGGCTCTGCTCTGGGCACTATCAAGGGCTACCTTTCGGCCCTTACAGCCTTTCTAAGGCTTCCTGATCAGCCTTCTTTGTTCAAGTCCCCAATTGTAACGAGATTCTTGAAGGGCATCACACACATGTTTCCACCTGTTCCGTTTGTGATGCCTCAGTGGGACTTGAACCTGGTTCTAACCTTTTTGATGTGTGCTCCCTTTGAGCCCCTTCATTCTTGTCCTCTCCGTCTCCTGACTTTAAAGACGGCTTTCCTGGTTGCCATCACCTCTGCCAGGAGAGTGAGTGAGCTCCAGGCTCTTTCTGTCCAACCTCCTTTCCTGTCCATTCATCCTGACAAGGTGGTTCTAAGGACTAAACCTTCTTTCCTGCCCAAAGTAGTTTCTGCTTTTCACATCGGGCAGTCCATCACCCTCCCCTCCTTCTTCCCGCCTCCGCATCCTTCAAAGGATGAAGAGCGGCTCCATCATCTGGACCCAAAACGTGCGCTTTCATTTTATGTGGATCGCACACGCCAGTTCCGGGTGGATGACCAACTGTTTGTTGGCTACGTGGGTGCGAAGAAGGGACGGGCGGTGCATAAACGGACCATCTCTCGGTGGGTCGTTCTGTGCATCAAAGCGTTCTACTCTTTGGCTCGGAAGGAGCCTCCTGATGGGCTGCGGGCCCATTCCACTCGGGCCACGGCGGCTACTACTGCCCTGGGCCGGGGAGTCCCTTTGCAGGACATTTGCCAGGCGGCTACGTGGGCCTCGCTGCACACCTTTGCGAGGCACTACTGCCTGGACAGTCAAGTCCGGAGGGATGGCTTCTTTGGCCGTTCTGTCCTCCAGGACTGTCTGGTGTAGGAATATATTGGTTCGCAGACCCACCACCGGGGTTGATATTGCTGGGGTATCTATTCTAAGGTAAGGAATCTAACACTAACGTGTTTCTTTCAGATGAACAAGTTACTTACCTTCGGTAACGATATATCTGTAAGAAACATTAGTTAGTGTTAGATTCCTTACCGAACCCACCCTTCCTCCCCGTTCTGCGAACTGATACCTAGGGTTAAGGACATCCCTTTCAGGGCCCTAGTTTCAAATTGCACCAGTGTTGGTTCTCACATGGCTTTGCGTTTTCTGGTGCGGAAAAGCTGTGTACAAAGAACTGACGTCAGCGCGCGGCGGCGGCGTCTATATACTCCAGCGACGTCATCATGGCGCACGACGCCGACGACGGACGCGGAGCCGCAGGGGACGCCTGCAGACGACGCCTACCGACGCGCAGGGGTACTGCTACGCAAAAGTTTCCGGATCCAGACTGACGCCTGGGGATATTCTAAGGTAAGGAATCTAACACTAACTAATGTTTCTTACAGATATATCGTTACCGAAGGTAAGTAACTTGTTCTTCTGCCCCTCTTTCAGAGCTTCTCCTCTACCTTCTTTCTCTTGCCCAGCAGGGCTCTGCTCTGGGCACTATCAAAGGCTATCTCTTGGCCATTTCAGCCTTCTTAAGGCTTCCTGATCGGCCTTCTCTTGGGTCGGGGCGACCCTTGCAGGACATATGTCAGGCAGCTACGTGGGCCTCGCTGCACACGTTTGCTAAGCACTACTGCCTGGACAGCCAAGTCCGGAGAGATGGCTTTTTCTGCCTTTCCGTTCTCCAGGACTTCCTGGTGTGATCTTGGTTCGCAGACCCACAACCGGGGTTGCTATTGCTGGGGTATGTATTCTGAGGTAAGGAATCTAACACCTGTTTCTTTCAGATGCACAAGTTACTTACCTCCGATAACAATATATCTGTAAGAAACAGTAGTTAATGTTAGATTCCTTACCACCCCACCCATCCTCCCCGTTCTGCGAACCGATATCTTGGGTTAAGGTATCTCCCTTTGAAGGCCCTAGTTTCATGGCACCACTGTTGGTTTCTTGCATGGCTCTGCGTTCCTGGCGCGGAAAGCTATGTACAGAACAAATGTCAGCGCGTGAGGGCGCCGTCTAAGTACTCCAACGTCATCCCGGCGATCACGAGGCCGACAACGGACGCGGAGCCGCAGACGAGCCTACCGACACGCAGGATTACTGCTGACGAAAACTTTCCGGATCCGGTCTGAGGCCTGGGGATATTCTAACACTAACTACTGTTTCTTACAGATATATCGTTACCGAAGGTAAGTAACTTGTACATTGTGGTGAGTCCCTTGGACCTTGCTGGTCCCAGCTTTGCTCTTTTTTTTATCTTCCACACCAGTTGCAGCTACCAAGGCTTGTTGGTGCTTCCGCCAGAGACCGACCTAGTCTCCGGCAACCAACGTAAGACGGCTCATGCATGGCTCCTGGTCTTCCTCTGCATCGCCTGGTCCTCACAGCTTCAGCGACAAGGTCACCGTCGACTCTTTAGAACCTCCCAAAATCGGTGGGCTTTGTTTCCGTGCCTCCTTGTCACCTCCGAGTGGCATAGACTCTGTAGCCTTTGCTTACAGGTTCTTTGCTTCCAGACTACACCCTTGGATTCAACCAAACTCCTTCATAGTCTGTTCCAGAGGCATTTTCTTAAAAGTCGTCCATTGTAGTCTACATTAGCTGCCGACGTCAATTCACCCCTATGCACCCTGCTTCCCTGATGTAGGTAACCTGGTTTCCGGGGCATCCACAAGTCTGGTGGCTCTCCACCCTTCTGTCTTCCATAGGGTGTCTTTGGGGTCCTCTCGGAAGGGCCCCTCTTCAAAACTGCACACAGCCTCTTATGTGTTCCTGGGTACTCATCTTGGGTGGTTCCTTGTGTCCCCGGCTTCACTGGATCTTCTGGTCCATGTCCTGTTCTCCTTTGCAGTTTGCATTCTACTTTCCTAATATATGGTTTGGTCTCCCCCTGGATGACCACTGTATTTTGTTCTCCTTACCTGATTGATTTTGAAGTATTCTTGTGTATTGTGGAGGTATACCAATGTGATACTGATATTGTGTTGTGATAAATAGAAATTATTTTTCTAAGCACTGTGGCTTCCTTTCATCTAATCTACACTACAGATTAAACTGGAAAAACAAGCTGCTTAACACTTCTTCAAGATAAGCCTGAAGGTTGCTCTCCGCAGCTACGCAGCTAAGGTTTGCCTGGATTAGTGCAAGGTGCACCACTTGATTAAGTGTGCATTGTTTACTACAGTATACTAAGCGAGCCTCCTGAACTAGGGATGGAGGAGGATTGGGAGGGGTCGTTTGACACATTGCAAGACCATCCTAAGCACAAAATGGGCTGGCATGGGGAATTGGGTGAGGCCAGTGGACAGGATACCTCTCCAGATTCTGGTCTATTTTCTCCTTCTACCGTGGCTGCTGAGAAGGGAGCTTCGTATTCTATGGTGGTGGTAAGGGCAGCCGAGGTCCTGGATCTCCAACTCCCTTTGGTGAACGCCAAGACTAACATCTTGACAGAGGCCCTGCAGCCGGGTGTCTTCCTCCCTAAAATGGACATGGTGAGTACTTGGGTACACTCCAGATTGGCTACTGGTGTACCCTTGTAAGTCCCTAGTATATGGTACTAAGGTACCCAGGGTATAGGGGTCCATATTGAGTCCTTTGTTTTTTAACATTTACATGGCACCTCTTTTAGCTGTGATAGAATCACATGGGATTCTTGTTACGTCTTACGCTGACGACACTCAATTGGTCGTCACAATTGACAAGCAGCGGACTGACATTGATCTCCGGTTCAAAAACTGTCTTTCTGATGTCTTTGAGTGGTTAAACATTAACCATCTGAAATGCAACAGCGCTAAGACGGAAATCATTCCATTGGGTAAAAACCTTTCTTTCAGTCCGAAAGATTGGTGGCCCCTTGGATCAGAGGCCCCCCCAAGTGCAGTTCCATCAGCCAGAAACCTAGGCGTTCAATTTGACTCATCTCTTTCCTTTGATGACCACGTCAAGACCACTGCCGGTCGCTGCTTTGGATTAATAAAATCTCTGAAATTTTTTTTCGATTTCCTTCCAATTGCAGCCAGAAAGTCAGTCGCGGTAGCCCTTATACTCTCCCGACTTGACTACTGCAATGGTCTCATGGCCGGAGTGAAAAAATCTACTCTCCGAAAACTGCAGAGCATCCAACATGCTGCAGCTCGACTGGTCTTGCAACTCCCCAGAAGGTCATCAGCGTCTGCAGCACTAAATTCACTGCACTGGATGCCATTGCATAAAAGAATTCTCTTTAAACTATTACTTACAGTCTTCAAAACAATGCAAAATACAGGGCCCCGCTATTTTGCAAAGCGTTTCATGCGCTACAACCCCCCACGCTGCTTGAGATCTTCCGGGGCAAATCTGGTCCTAATCCCCAGATTTAAATACAAGATCAAGGGTGGGAAATCCTTCAATGTTCTGGCCGCTAAAGCCTGGAACAATCTGCCTGTCAGTCTCAGATCCATAGATAATGAAAACAACTTTAGAAAACTTCTCAAGACATGGGTCTACCAACAACTAGACTCCTCCGTCCTGGCAGCTATCTAGTCTTTTATTTTCCAAATCCATTTTTCTGTTACTCCCCGCAGCTTGCTCAGCGCCATGATGCTCCCCTGGGAGCGAACGTTAGCGCTTTACAAATGCACAAAAATATCAAATATCAAATATATAGGTACACCAGGGGTCTCCCATGGACTGAAGCATGTATTATGCCACTCATGAGAGATCACTCAAATTGTGACTACAGAACTGCCATTGCGGCCTCTGTAAGCTGGTGCTGGCATCACTTACGACAGTTATAGGTTTACCTATTCTGAGGTTACTACACTTAAAACCTATGTCACCCCTAAGACAGACCTTTCAATCCTGAAGGCAGGCTTCTGGGTCCTAAATGTGAGGGTGCCCCTGCATGAGGAGGACACCCCTACAACCTTCAAAGTACATTCTACCGGGTTACAAGTGCATCAGCCATTACGACATTTACAGTGGTCATTGGTCTTTAGTCGATTACCATCTCTAAACTTAGCTGTAACGAACCCTGTCATGTTTGGTATCAAACATGTTGGAATCATACCTTTAAACAGTGTGGGAGGTACGATGTCATGCACTGTAAAGCTCCTCCGGGAGGCCCTCAGTGCTCCCGGTACCAGTCTTCCAGAACCGGACAGCAATCTAGGACTGCTGCCGACCAGAGATACATTTCTGCTCTCCTGCTGCTAAGCCAAGCTTTAGCAGGGGAAGGCAGAACAATAGATATCTTGTCACAGAGAGATCTGACCACCTTCCACACAGGGTTTAGTGTCTGAGACTACTTGAAGTTAAAATTTGGTGCCCTCTGATGAGGGCTGAAAACCCGAAACCAGTCCTAGGATGCTTGTTTGCAGTCCAGGGAGAACCTAGCTTGGCAGTTCGGGTTGGACTCAGCTGTCGCTACTCAATCTCCACGCATGTAGGTGGAAAACCGTCCCCTGCTGCTGCGACAGAAGATCCTCCCGCAGTGGCAGTCAGATCAGGGGATCTAGGCTCATACTGAGTAGCTCAGGATACCAAACTCTGCGAGCCAAGTCCGGAGCCACAAGGATGACTTGGGCCCGGTCGCGCCTGATCTTCTTCAGAACTCTGGGCAGAAGTGGTATAGGCAGAAAGGCGCACAACAAACCGAAACTCCACTCGCGACGAAAAGTGTCGCCAAGCGAGTGCCCCCTTGGAAATTCCAACGCGCAGAACTGATGACATTGCGCGTTCTCTTCAGTGGCGAATAAATCTAACCAAGGCTTTCCCCACTGTTGAAAGAGACCTTGCTCCACCTCAGAGTGAAGACGCCATTCGTGATCCATCAGACACCGGCGGCTGAGTTAGTCCAACCTGGCGTTCAAACAACCTGCCAGGTGTTGAACCATCAAGGAAATGCTGTGACGCTCCAGCCAGGTCCAGATGCGCAGGGCCTCCTGACATAGGGACCGCTGCCCCACTCCGCCCTGTTTGTTGCAATACCACATGGTGGTGGTGGTGTCCTTGAACACGTGCACTACCTTCCCCCTGACAGAGGCTTCAGTACAAGAAGAATTGCCCGAAGCTCCAGAAGGTTGATATGGATCCGGAGACCAGAGGCCTATGATCTCTGCCTCTCCCATGTGGTCGCCCCATCCCAGGAGGGACAAATTTGTCACCACTATGTGCTCCGGTTGGGGAAGGGAGAGGGATCTTCCGCTGACCCAATGCTGATTTGTGAGCCCCCACTGCAATTGTTGTGCAGCGCCCTCTCAGATCTGGACGTAATCGGACAGGTTTCCCTGATGCTGCACCCACTGGAACTTCAGGTCCCACCACAGAGCCCGTATATGCCATCTGACATGGTTGGTGAGCAGGATGCAGGAGGCCATGAGGCCCAGCAGCCTCAAGGTCATCCTGACCGAAACCTAGGACAAGGGCTGAAAGATCGGAATCATAGCCCGAAGGTCCTGGACTCGCTGTTCGGGAGGATAAACCTGAAACTGCGCCTTGTCCAGAACTGCTCCGATGAAGAGGAGCTTCTGAGAGGGAATCAGGTGTGACTTTGGCATGTTGATGGATAATCCCAGCAAATGCAGGAGGTCGGCCGTAGTCTGGAGGTCGGAGACGACTGTCTGAGGAAAACCCACCTTGAACTACCAGTCGTCGAGATAGGGGAAGGCTGAAGTACGAGTTACTTACCTTCGGGAACGATGTATCTGGAAGAGACGATTCTAGCCGCAGATTCCTTAACGTAGAATTATCCCCAGGCGTGAAACTGGATCCGGAAAACTTTTTGCCACAGTATCCCTGCGCGCCCACGGGACGACACCACGTCCCACCCCGGCGCGCCTAAGTCAGTTTTCTTCAGAGAACTTTTCCGTGCCACAATGCAGCGCCATCACTAATAAAAAACTGTGAGAATACTGGAACAATGTGCGAAAAATCCCCGCTAAATAGAAGGGAAAGAAACAATGGTGAGAAACAGAACCATCCAGAATTGAGCCTGGTACTGAGGCACCAAGATCCGGAGTGAAAGAACAGGGCACTGCTACTGGAAAGCAATCCTGCAAACAATAGAACAGCCTCCCCGGGGCAGAAGCATGTGAAAAAACACAGCAGACCAAGAAGTCTGCAGCCCCCGCCTGAACAGAAAGGGACACCAAGGTCAGAACGGAGACCATTCAACCTCAGACAACACCAGCAGGTAGAAAATCTCCCGAAAGCCACTGTCGAGACCAGCCAAGGAGCCTCAACCCCAAGGACTGCCAAAGGCAGAAGTGCAAGCAACAAAGGAAAGAAGAAGCACAAACGAACCCCACACAGGAGATCAGGTTGCAGGGACGTAGAAGTGCCTATAACAACAAGGCGAGGATCCCCCGCATCCAGAAGACCTCCAACCCCAGAGGGGATGCGGGAGACGAGAAGAAAGGCAGCCAGCCGTCCATCAGCAGGAGAAACAAGGGCAAGCGAAAGGAGGCCAGAGCGCCCCACACCCATTCAAGGTATCAAGAACCTCCCCCAGAAGCCCCAAGGCCCAAAGAAGGCAGAGGAGCACCTAGGAAGAACAACAACCTAGAGACTCCGAGGAGAAGAGTTAGAGCAAAGGTAAGCCCCTCACTGGGAACACGCCCAGTGAAGAGGACAGCCAAGCCTAACACAGCCAGAAGGCAACACGCCAGACAGAACAGCACCCTCAACAATAGGGCAGGCAGAGGCAGACAGGGCAACCCAAGGTCAACCAGGGAGAATCGCCCAACCTCCCGCAGGACATACTGCGCCCCAAGAGGGACAAGGAACTCAAGAACCAGCCCAACCCCTAGGGAGGACAGGCAGAACTGAAGGCGGGCAAGGCAAGGACTGTCCCGCCAAAATGCCAGAAGGCACAATCCGGCATAAACACAGTAAGTCGGCACCGACATGCACGGCCAGACGCCGACAACACCACAGAACGGTGCACTCAGGGCAAGCCAGATGCTAGCAGACGACTGAGACCAGGAAGGCCAAGAAGGGCCCGGACACGTCCCCAAGGGAGGAGTCCAACAAACACAGCCCAAAAAGAAGTTGAACTAGGCAGAGCCAGGCCGCAGACAGCAGGCCAGACCAGGCCAACAACGCAGCGACCCCGGAGAAGACAACCCGTGGGGCAACTCAAGCCAATCCAGAACTACCAGCTGGGGGATCACACCTACAATATACCATAACGCCACAGAGAGCATAGGCCCGAAAAGCCACCACACCTCCCCAGCACATGACAGCGCTATATAAAAGCTACCATCACCCCACACAGGGCGTGTTATGTCCCAAAACATTGGAACCCCCTTAGGAAAAAACATTCCGCACCAGAGGACAACAGAAGATCTGCGGAGAACCCGCATTCGGCTTGTCAATCAGCCGATAAGCATAACAGAAGGCCTAGAACCAGCGCCAACGCGGCTGAATAACAGCCAAAAAAACAGTCAAAAAAGGACCTGCCAGCAGCCAACAACACCATAGTCCGAAGAAGAAGGACTAGAATGCAAAGTAGCGACACAGATCACGCAACTGGGGCGACTCGCCCCAGCGGAAGAACACCTCCCGAAACCAGATCAACTCACAGGTCACTGAGGGGGAAGGAGGAGGAGGAGGAGGAGAAGGAGAAGGAGGAGGAGGAGGAGGAGGAGGAGGAGGCTGAAAACCCGCCAATAACCTCTGAATGGCCGAGTCTGCAGGGGCGTGGAACAAAAGGGCGCCATCGAAAGGGAAGTCCACCAACCGTTCACGAACATTCTCTGGGAACACACTGAGATGTCCAGAGCGGAGCGAAGAATATATGCCGCCAGCTCCCGACCATCCAATACATGGTGCCGCAAATCAGCACCGGCACCCTCCTGAGAAGCGACATACATAAGGGACTCTGATGAGTCCCACAACTAAGAAGTGGCCCTAGCTAAAACACACAAAGTGTTAAGAGCCCGCAGACTGGTGGATGTGACACATTGTGTCCCCAGAAGTCAAGCCAGCTGACCTCCCCCGACAGGGGAGACAAAAGCGGTGTCAGGGAGGAGAAGGCATTCTGCAAAAGAGGGCCCCTGGTAGAAGGGTGGACGGAAAGACACACCAGATCATGTGGCGCCGGATGGTGGCCGTGCAGAAGGTGTTGGGGCACCGGGTCCCCCGTGGCCGGATGGCCCCAAGCCCCCAGAAGAGAAGAATGGAGCGAATCCTCAAAGGGAAGCAGCAGCTCCCTACCCAAAGAACCTTGATGGAGGACCTCCAGAAGATTATCCGCAGGTAAATGGGCAGCTGGATAACCCATCCGCAAGATTCCCAGAGCCGTGGAAACAGCGCAAGCAAAGGCAGCACCTGCTTCGGTAGGGCCCCGCGGTGGAGAAAGCAGCTTCTCAGTAGGTGATGGCTGCAAGCTAAGGCGGCCGTCCCCCAGGCCAACCGGAGGAAGAAAAGGCCAGGTCCGGAAAGGACGAAGAGTGACTGAAGAGTGGGGGACCTGCTGCAACTTTGGCGAAAACTGCGGCTGCGGTGACGGCGAGGAGCCGTCCCTAGACGATGCCGGGGAAAAAGCCACGACGCAGCGGCAAATCTCCGGCGAGGACGAAACCAGCAAGCGCCGAACCTCTGGAGAAGACCGGTCTCAGCTTTGCTGGGATCTCGTGTCGGCCTCAGAGATGCCTGTAAGTCCGTGTCCTGTGTCGTAGAGTCTCGGGATCCAGCGGGAACCTTGAAAATGCAAACCGGCAAGATGCTTCTTTAGTGCCTGTTTGAATAGGGGAGTCACTCCTTGACCCCAAAGCCAAAGGAGATTTCTTCAGTCTTCTAGTCGGAATAGAATGTCGAAGGTCCAAGATATATGTTGCAGAGTCCAGGGTAATCTAAAGTCCTAGGGACTGGATTCTTATACATTATACTAAGTTTAGAGGATGGACTAACTCTAAGGTCCCACCTATGGGAGAACCTGGGGAGGGGGTGGTTACACCCCTTACCCTTTGTCCAGTTTTGCGCCAGAGCTGAGTGCCCCAGCAACCGGTTTGAACTGGGGTATGCACATGGGCACCTCGTGTGCCCCAGGCACTGTCTGAAAAGCATTCGCTGAATGCACCCACCCTGCCCCAATACACTAAAGCCTCCCTGCGCAGGAAACCTGTTGTCCAGGACTCCCCTGCCGGAGTTTCATCCAGCAGCAGGAGGTCAGGCTCGTGTCTGTGGCAGCAGCATCCATTTTGTGATGCTGGGGCTCTGTTTAACTTTTACGTGTTAGACCAATGTGTTTGTCTTCTCCCTCTAGAAGGGTGGAATGCTACCCCCTACGCCAGAACTGGCAATGGGGTAGTATTCCAAAGTGTTTGACACCAAACATGACATGTTTTGATGCAGCCATTCCAAAGTTGGCATTAACCATGGGGTTATAATGCACTTAAGAGTATATGGTATGGCTGTATCACAGAAAAGCTATAAGGAAGGGATTCCGAAAGCTTCAGAGGAGCGCAGCTCATGCTTGGGCACCTTCTCACACAAAACCAAGCACTCTGCCTACAAGGATTGTCAAGGCCAGCCATAGGAGTGACTTATAGGTTTATATGTGTCTGTAAATATAGGCTAATATAGGTATACTATATCTAAGTAAGGGGTACCAGTACCACCTTACACAGGCTGCGGTAGCAGACCTGTTGTGCCATTTTGGAAGGCGTCCCAGGGGTGGCATAATACATGCTTCAGCCCCTGGTAGGCCTCTGGGTACCTATGCCCTCGGTACCTAAGGTACCATATACTAGGGACTCACAAGGGTAACCCAGTAACCAATCTGGAGTGTACCTAATGTACATGCAATCAATTTAGAGAGGGAACATCTAGGCTGGGGTCCTGGTTAGCAGGGCCCCAGCCAGACTAAAGTCTGTAAACCAGTGAAACACAGCAAAAAGTGGGGGTAACCATAGTAAGCAGATCCTACTCTCCTACAGTGAGTAGATGTAGTCGTGCGGCTCAGTGTACGTCGTTGGCGTCATAGTTGCTGAGATGACGTCGCTGGAGCTACTTCGATGTGCCCACGCTCTGACGTCAGTTCTTTCTTTTTCCGCGCCTGCAAGCGCAGATCTGGAGAGAGCGGTACCCCAGTCACTTTTTGTCCGAGTTATTTTTGGGACTTTTTTCTCAGTTTTTTTAGTTTTGACTCCTGGTGTATAGGGATGCCCGGTTTTAAGTCTAGTGTGTCTTGTCCCCGCATGATGTCGGTGACCGACAAGCACTGTGAGTGTCTCTACTGCCTGGGGTGCAACCACGACTCTGAGTCGTGCCCCAAATGGCGGGCCATGGCTCTGAAAACTTTGTGGGAGCGGTCCCGAAATTTGCTGAAGGCCTGGGAGTCTGCTCCGAACTGTTCAAGGTCCCGTGGGAGGTCGAAGGACCGGTTGCGGAGCCACCACCACCATAGTTCATCGAAGTCTTCGCACTCTGAGTCAGGTAAGGTGAAGCTCAAGCAGTTGAAGAGGCATTATCGCTCTTCACCTTCCCCTAGCCTGTCGCATGACATGGCAGATGGTGTGGGTGGTGCCACCACTGCGGATCCGGCAGAGCCTGCGCAGTTGCCGACGGCTTACCCGCCCTTCCCGGGTCCGTCAGTGACTCCGGCCCAGCTACAGGACTTCCTGTCAGCCCCGGCCCTACTTTTTGGCCCATAAGGCCCTGCCGGAACTCCTTCGGGCCTCGCGGGTCCGACTGTGGGTCCTTGCTCTTCGTCGCCGGCTCCAACCCAGACTTCGTAGACAATTCTGGTATCGGCGCAGTGAGACCCCTATGGATCCCAGCCGATGCCGGGTGGCCTCGTATGACCTCCAACATCTACGGCACCGCCACCGGCGTCTCCCGGCTCCATGGGCGACGCCGTCCACTGCTTTCACCCGGACGTTGGGACTGCGCCGGACCGGCACATTGAGCTCTTCTGATCCTCTTTTCTACAACATGAATGAGAGCAGCTTTGGATTTGGCATGAGCGCCGATGATTTTCACTCCCAGACTGGGGTACTGTATATGCTCTCTCCATCCCAGCAGTGCAGCTGGGGTTCGAGAGAGCTTCACTGTGCATGTGGGTTTGGCCAAACCCCAAGCTGGCCAAACCCCCATGCTTAGTGAAGGCAGTATGCCTACCACTCTCCCTCAGTACCTGTCATCACACTGTCCCTGCACTTAAGACTTGGCACAAGAAAAATAAAAACGATAATGCAACAGGTTTTAAGACAGTTTTATTATCGTTTCATTTTTCACGGTTTTGAGGGTGGTGGCAGTGGGGCATTGCTCCTCCGCCATTGTATAGGAGCTGCTCTTGCAATATATGTACTTTCCTATGAATGTTTAGTGGTTAAAGCTCCATGTCTTTTACTATGTTTTTTGAGTGGTAAGCAGTAGTTTGTTATTCCTCCACAGTGGTGGTGCAATGTTCTTCAATAATGGCTATTCAGCACAGCCATTGGAATAATAGAACCATGTCTACAAGGCTGTTTACCTATAATGTTTGAGACTGCTGCCCACCGGACTAAAGGAAAGCTTCCTAGTACTCTAAATTATTATATTTTTATTATTTATTATTTTATAACACTTGTAAGGCGCACAGCTACCCACAAAGGGTTTCCCGGCGCCGGGAAATGATGTGCCAACGATGACCACAGAGTCAAAGTAAGTTTAAGTGCCCAGCTTTATAAAGTATTCCTTCATAAAATCAACACATAGACTGACAAAATGTCTACTCAGGAAACTTTAGGGTAGCTGTATGTATTATAATCCACATTTGTAAAGCGCACAATCATCCGTAAGGGTCTCTCGGCGTGGTGGCCGTCGGGAAGATTAAGCAAGCTATTGCCCAGAGTTGCATGCTGATGAGCTAATCTGTCGCCCTTGCTGAGGATCGAAACGTGATCCCCAGATTCCGGAGTCAGTCGACCTAGCCACGGCGCCACACCTCTCCCTCATTAACATGCATTTCCAATGCCAATTAGTCTCCCTTGTTGTTAACCGAGGTGTCATTGCTGTATGTGACCTCGTTGATCAAATCTAGTCTTATTGCCACAGATGACCTTAAAAGTGTGGTCACTTGAGCACCCAGTCCATGATTTGAATCTTCTACTGGCAGTGTTGGATTGGGATCAAAAATCTGCCTGGGCACCCCAAAAACAAAGTGGCCACATTTGCATACTGTCTGTCCGCAATACACTGCTTCAACTAAGTTTTATGATAAGAAAGGGGGTGGGGGACATGTTTTTTTAACTTCACTTCGATAAAAAAATGCACAGATTAATTCACACTGCTGAGCCACACAGGATTGCAAGTGAGGTCACTTCAGCTCAGGCCCCCTGCAATCAGCATACATTAAGGCGCCGGCCAAGCGAGAGAAAGGGAGCGATACCTCCACCCATCTGCCTCTAGAAAGGCAACTCAGACACCCACTGGGACGCAGGTGGATTTCTCTGCACCCTTAAGCAATGTTAACTGTGGGGTACCACAGGGTTCCTCCCTTTCCCTTCTTCTTTTTAATCTTTACATTCTCCCTCTTATATTTGCTTTGCAGCAAATGGAGGTCACGATATTTAACTATGCCGATGTTCTCCAGCTGATCTTCAACCTTTCTCCCTCCCCCGCCTCATTTCACAACTTTCAAACCATCATGATTTTCGGCAGCGTCTGGATGAACTGCAATCGCCTCAAGTTAAATCCTGATAAGACCGAATTGGTACTTACAGGTAGTATCTCCAGTCCCTGGACCTCCCTTTTTGGCCTCTCTCCCTCGGCACCCCCCCTTCACCTTCTCCCTCTGTTAAAACACTAGGGATCAAAGTCAACCGCAACCTCACAATTCACTCCCAGATCGGCACTGTGGTCTCGTCCTGTTTCCTGACCCTTCTCACAATACGCAAGATCTCCAGTTTCTTTTCCTTTTCAGCCCTTAAACTCATTCTCTTGGCCATGGTCATGTAACGACTTGACTACGGAAACATTTTGTACACCGGTGCACCTGCCTATGACCTTCGACGCCTTAAACTTATTCAAAACCATGCAGCTCGACTTCTCTATAAACTCCCTAAATCTCACCACGTTACCCCTCTGCTAAAAGCCCTGCATTGGCTTCCCATCCGGGAGCGTGCCTTTTTTAATATGGGATGTATGACCTTCCAGGCCCTGACAGGTACTGCATCAGCTTTCATTAATTCCCAAATCAAAGCGTATGTCCCCAACAGAGATCTGTGCTCCTCTACTCAGTCTCTACTCTCCGTTCCCCGCGTTAGGAAGAAGAAATCAGGGGGTTTGAAGTTTTCCATCTTGGCTCCGACCTTCTGGAACACTCTCCCATTCACTATTAGGTCCTCTCTTACTTACCTTGACTTTCGCAAAGCCCTTAAGACCCTCCTATTCTCACGAGCCTTCTTTCCCTGGCTGTCTTTCTCCACTTTTCCAGGTCTGTGTCCTTCGTGCAAGAAACCGCATGGTGATCGAGCGCTTTTATAAGTCTTTTAACTTCAACTTCATCCTAATCGCACAGACAGCCCCCGATCTGCCCAAAAAAGGAGCCCACAGCTGGAACTCGGCTAGCGGCCTTTCGGCCATTTCCCGAGTGCCCGCATTACAATCTGACCCGGTCTACTGGAGGGTTAAACCCAAAGCTTGGCAGCAAGTGCAAAACTCGCCACGGTACCGCTCCAATAAAAAGAAGTGTTGCACGGCCCAGTTCTTCCTTGAGGCTCATATCATCCGAAAGTAAGCTTAACAATTTCAAATGCTTGGAGTCCAGTTTTTAGGTGGCCCCTGACCCTGGACCATTAATAACAGTATCTTTCTGCTGGCTTTAAGCCCCTGTAGTACTGAATTGTCTTCAAGATAGGAGACAGTTGGGTTGCCTCTATGTACATTTCCTGCCATGTCATTAGTCTTTCATTAAAGAAGGTTAATTTCCTCAGTTTTTGGGGCTTGAGTTTGGTAAGTGTTGTTCTTTTGACCTGACAAAGTCCACTTGATCTTTCGACATTGAGTGGACATGCTTAGGACAAAAGAACACAACTTTCCCAAATTCCAGCCAAGTACCTCAGAGTTAGCATGGTGAATGCTGGACAAGGTACTCGAGCAAACATAATTTGTGGTCAATAAAACTACCTTGGAGTTGGGTCATTCTATGGTTAGGTGTGCAAAGCTAACTTTGAAACTGCAAGTCTAAGGCAGCGAGTGCTACATAATTGCTATATTAATGTGACCAAAGGCCACTTTGTATACATTAATGACCAGTCTTGACTAGTGACGTTACATACTGCAATGAAATCTATGATAAGACGCTAGACCGATTGACATTATCATGCTTTAATCATTCACCGTCGTCGAAGTGGGAGTCCCACTGTAATATAAATAAAGCAGTAATTAAAGAACTTCCATAGGCTATCATGGAGGAAACCATGCATTTAATAGCCTATCTATCTCCTTTTCTAAAAAGACCAAACTTTACTACAACCAATCAGTAACCAGCACCATCTAGAACCTTCCCAAGAGAGGCTGAATCCCTAAGATTTTCACCTCACGTCGTGTGTGAAGGGATTCTCCCTTAGCTCTGCTCAGTTATTCAACATTTCTCTCAGCTAAGGCTAATTTTTTTTACTGGACAATGTCTGATAGAAAAAGGACTATTTCGCCCTTGTAAATCCTGTGGAAATAAAAGGGTTCATATTGATGAGGCCCACAAGGATTGCATCTATTGCCTCTATTCTCATCATAAGGCAAAGCGATGTAAAATCTGCCAAACCTTTTCCTTTAAGACTCTGAGAGATAGAGAGGGCAAACTTTTGTTGTGGCCAAAGAAAGACACAAGAAGCGTCTTCTGATGAGGAGATCAACAGTTCCTTTGAATCCCATAAGATGCCCGGGTCGCCTGAGGAGGTTAAGAAACACCCTACAACTTTTCATCTGACTAAAAAAAAGCTCTAAAAAAGTAGAAAGAACCTAAAGTCTCCTCAGAGTTAGTCTTATCACTGCTTTCTGGGACTTTTATGGCAGAACTGGAATCTGCAGGACCTTCCAGGCATAAATCCAGCCACAGATCCTTGTCAGGTTCAGTTTCACCGTTGATGCCTGTTTCTTCAGCAACACAGACGATGACTACTCTCTCGTCGTCGAAACTGTTGACGGCGTCAACGACATCGACAGCGAGTATCAATGCCCAATATCTTTGACACTGTCCTTACCATGGACGAAGATGTCCGCAACGAGGATGCCATTGTCTACGCTGGCGACGACGACACCATTGCCCTTGATACCATTGCCGATAACACCATTGCCATTGACAACGGTTCCACTGTCGACAACGACACAATTACCATCGATGACGGCTCAACCTTCAATGACCTTTACTATTTTGCCGTTGATAAGAAAATCAGGGTCTCAGACGGTCCCATCATTGACGAACCTGCCGACACCGCTCCTGTCGAAGTCCTGCAAAGGCAGGCCACACCATCCAGATTGTCCAGAACATCGCTGCGGCCTGGATTCCAGTCTTTACTCCCAAGTCACCTTCTAGACACAGAAGAAACGGATGATGACCGCCCCTTTGGGATTGTTCATAGTCCTTCTGAACTTAATGTCAAGTGTCCGGAGGAGTATGAGGACTGTTGTGACTAGGAGCAGTAATACCAACACTATCTAGTTTCTCCTACACAATATCGGCATTTTAGATATTATGTTGATCCAACAAGGCAAGAACCTGCTCAATTACCTAATTCTTTAATACAAGACTTACAGGCCATGTTCACTAATTACAGAAAAATGTTCCCACCCAAGGAGGAACACATTACTGTGCCGCCACCTCCATCAGCGCCTCCTGTAGCACTGCTTACACCAATACTGCCTCCTCCTGCTACTTGTAGGATGACGCCCCGTCCCATTATTCCTGAACCTCCTAGAGAAGATCCATCCTCTTCTGAAGAAGAGCCTGAAGAAGGAGAAATGCATGATCCTTCTCCGCCCACTGATGAATACCTACACCATCCCCTCCTCTTTGTCGTCCTTCTGACTCCCCTCCAGCAGACCTTGGAGGTTTTCAGAATTTGATGGACAGGGCTACGTTCAGATTTCATCTGCCCACATTAGTCAAGCAATCAGATTATTTCCTTTCTAACTTTAAAGAACAATCTAGGAAATTGGTAAGATCTATACCTATTATAGACCATATCTGTCTGGAAGGACTTAAAGTAATGAAATCGCAGGCCATTGTAGTGCTGGCACTGCCAAGGTTAGGTAAATGCAGGGCGCCCGAGGATTCCCCTGCATGCCTTACGATTCATCCAAAACCAGACTCTAATTTCCCAAGCGGCTCAGAGAAGATCAAAAAATCCTTCCACCTGCAACACGTCTCCACCGGACATGGAAGGAAGCTGTTTGGATTCCATTGGTAAGAGATTCTCCTTTATTTCTGCAATCTCTGTCAGGGCTGCTAATGCACTAGCCATTCTGGCCTGCTATAATTGGCAAATGTGGTCTGATATCGGAGCCATGCTGGAGTTTATACCGCAAGAAAATAAACAGGAA
The DNA here is from genome assembly GCF_964263255.1 of Lissotriton vulgaris. Taxonomy (NCBI): domain Eukaryota; kingdom Metazoa; phylum Chordata; class Amphibia; order Caudata; family Salamandridae; genus Lissotriton; species Lissotriton vulgaris. The sequence continues at coordinate 2,105,926,843 of NC_141689.1, forward strand.
TTTCGTAAGGTCCTGGCTGAGGGAGAGCACATAGCGACCAAAATTATAGACTGTGCCATTGACACAGCAACAAATTTTCAGTTTTCATCTAAAATTACAATGTGTACAGTACAGCGTTGTGATTGAGATAACTAATACATTACATTTCCTAGCAAATACTCCATAGCTAATACATGTTATTTCCTAGCAAATACTCCAAAGGAGTCATGGTTGAACATGTATTGTTAGAGGACTAGTTTGTTAGGCCCTTATCTGCAGAAGTCCAAAGTGTGGATTGAGCCGGTCTGTGTCCTAGGAGATTTCTAAATAGAGGAGCTCCCCAGTCTCAGTCCTACCCCCAGGCCAGCAGACCTAGGACTGCTGATTAGTTTCCCCAGCTCCAAGCACATCTGAGCCCTCCTCTCACACCTGCTCAGGCCCCTTAACCCCTTCACTGTGGCGGCGATTCTACCGCTGTGCGGTAAACAAAAGAACAGGGCCGGCCGTGACACACCCCAGCCGTCATCAGCACACACCCACCGCGGTGTGTGACGGCTGGGGTTCGTCGCTAGCATGGGAGGGGTTAAGGCTTTGCTGGGTGCACCCAAATCATTCTGCTCCATCTTGTGAGTTGCAGCCTACCTGTGCTCCAGATTGCAGTGAGCAGAGTCCAGGAATTGGTAAGGATGCAGACTAGTGCATCCTGAATGAATGAATGAATAGCATTTTTATACCGCGCCAAACTTAGCCCCAAGGGGCATCAAGGCGCCAAACAAACAGAAAGTCCACATTACCAGATAGATGAACCAGGAAGCCACTAAAGGTGCAGTCCCTAATATGCCAGGGAGAAAAGCCAGGTCTTCAGATGTTTTTTGAAGACCGCTGTGAGAAGTTGGCCTGATATATAATGTTCACTATTCTAGTGAGCACTCTGTATCAGTCCAAACAACCCTTATTGATGATTGGTTGTAAGTCAACCTTATAGACCAGCTATCCTAGTAGCATGGATACGAGCAGTCTATGGGCTAAACTCTAGAGGGCTTGTTAAGCCAGCTGTTATACCATCACATATACCCCTTGAACACCAAGTGAAAGGACACCACACAAGTGTTATGAAAATAAACAGTGTATTTATTAAAATCACAACAGCCCTGTACTCTTTATGGGGACAGGGTACTAAGCACACAACAAAACTCTTACGAAAATTCTTTAAGTTGCACAATTTACACAAATGCCCGAGGGGCACGAAAAACCATATACTACAAAAGTGGAATGTGAAATTACTAGCAGGTAAGTACTGGACTAATAGGCTTTGGAATCGCTAGGACTACGTTACTGAACCTTCAGATTACTAGTAGGAGGCCTAGGGGACTCGGGTGCAGAGTGTGCACTCTCACGCGGGATGCGGGACAAAGTCTATGGAGGCTAGTAAAAGCAAAGTTAGTGTTCTCGGGCGAACCCGACTAGGTAGGCTGAAAACGAAAGTGGATCTGGACCCTTAAATAGTGAGGATATGCTGGGGCACCGAAATGCCGAAGTTACCTAGCCCAGGGGCTGCGGCTGCATAGGGTTCAAGTGTCGTCAGAAATCCTCGTTGACGAACCAGGAGCCTGAAAGAAGAAGTTGCTGGCAGGCGACCAGTGAAGATTGTTCGGTGGATCTAAGCCTGGATCGAAGATGGAAGACACCTGTAAGCAGAGGGGACCAAGTCCTGAATCACTAGCCAGTGATCAGATGGGCACCAGGATGTCACCGGATGGAGTCACCTCGACCAGGTGAGTGGGCGACGCTGGGCTCTGCAGTCTCACGGACCAGGAGGCGTTGTCGGCGACCAGGATGGAGGTGCGAGCTGTCCCACGATGGTTGCTGCTGTCGACGTCGCTGGACCCAGGATTGGGGGAACAAGTCTTGGCAAATTCAAGCCCACGCGGTGGACCTAAAATGGCGTCTGGAGTGGACCAGGAGGGTTCGGGGTGCTCCTCTTTTGGAAGGGAGCAAGAGCCAGTCTGGAGCAACCAGACCAGCAGTGTTGTCGTCGTCGGTCGTCGTCGGGAACGCCACAAGCCAGCGGGCTAGTAGCCAGACAACGCTGTGAGCAGCAAAAAGCAGAAGGGCCCCACGCAGATCTCGTGGATGCTGGGGGGCTGGACTTCGGTGCTGGAGCTGCTCAGGGTCGGGGCTTCTCGGACCCCAAAGCACTCACCAGAGGATCCCTCGGCGGTCGTGCTGGATAGAAGTCGTGCAGTTCTGATGATGGCCGGTCCCTCGAGGTCTCGTCGCACCTACGGTTCTCAGCTTAGCTGTAGAGGTAGGTAGAGGTCAGAGGTGCCAGGGAAGCCGGGTCTCGTCGTGCTGGTCAGTCGGATTCCGGAGGAAGGACGTGCAGCAAACCGCAGTGGTGTTAGATGGTGCCTGCGGATGCAGGGTGACTACTCCTTAGCCACAAGGGAGAAATCTTGAGAAGAAGTTGAGAGTTCCTTTCGTAGAAAGTAGTTTCTTGATTCAAAGATGATCTAATTTGGAAGGGTCCCCGCTCCTGCCTTTATCCTAAAGAAAGGGGTGGGTACGCGACTAGGTCCTGCCCTAGGGGTGGGACCAGGAAGGGGGGTGGTTACACCCCTCTCCCATGCCAGACTTTCCCCAGCTCAGGGGCTGGTGTGCCCCTGGAACTGGTTCTAGCCGGCAGATGCGTAGTCAGCACCGGGGTGCCACTTGCAGTCACCTTCCTGTAAAGCCCTGCCTACCCAGGATACACAAAACCCTGTCTGGGATGGTGCTAGCACCGCCCCTGACAGGAAACCCTTTGTCCAAGCTCCTCTCGCTGGAAGGACTCCCAGCTGCAGGGGGTCAGACTTGTGTTTGTGGTGGCAGCATCCATTTTGTGATGCTGAGGCTCGCGTTAACTTTAACCGGGGTTCACAGTTACATACATGTCGTGTCCCTCTAGAAGGGTGGAATGCTAACCCCGTCGCCAGAATTGGCGAGGGGTTAGTATTCCAATTCGTATGACACCTTACTCGACATGTTTTGATAAAGCGATACCAAAGATAGCATTTAACCGCGAGGATTATAATGCACTTAAGAGTATATGGTATGCGTTATCATGGAACAGCTATTAGGACTTGGTTCCGCAAGCTGCAAACGGGCTCAGCTCATGCCAGAGCACCATTTCACACGATTCCAAGCACTCTGCCTTCAGGATTGTCAAGGCCTGCAATAGGAGTGACTGATAGGAATCTGTGTGTCCATTTTAGGGTTAGATATAGGTATACTATATCTAAAGCAAAGGGCGTTTACACCACCTTGCCCCAGCTGTCGTGCAGCCAGTTTTCAGATTTAGATGGCCAGCCAGGGGTGGCATAATACATGCTGCAGCCCCTGGTAGGCCCTGGGTACACCTATGCCCTGAGTTACAGGGTCTGATAAAGTGGCCCAGTACCAATTGGGAAATGCACCTAAGGTACACGTGTCAATTTAGTGAGAGAACAGCAAGGCTGTGGGTCTGATTAGCAGGCCCACAGCCAGATAAAGTCGTAAACCAGTGAAACAAAAGCAAAATATCTGGGTGATCATAGGATTGCAAACCCTACTCTCCTACAACCGCTAAGGAAGGTTTGCTAGTGAGCTCCGGAGGGAGAGAGTTCCAGAGTTTGGGAGCTAAGACAGAAAAGGCTCTGCCCCCCCACTTTGCCTTTGTGAACTTGGGAACCACAAACAAATTCTTGGAGGAAGACCGGAGGGTTCTGCTGGGGGAATATACACACAGAAGGGCTCTGATACCTTCTGAGCCTGCGCCGTGAAGAGCACCATGGGCTAAGCAGAGTAGTTTAAAGGTAATCCTAGAGGGGATCGGAAGCCAATGAAGGTCCTTTCTTGCCATAGTAGCAGAAGATCCCCTAGGGAGATTTAAAACCATTCTGGCCGCGGCATTCTGTACCATTTAGAGACGATAAATGGAGGCTTTGCTAATGCCACCGTAGAGGGCACTGCAATAATCAAGCCTCGATAGAACCAAGGCAGCTGTGGCTTGTTTGCGAGCTGTCAGGGATAAGTAGGGGGCAATCTTCTTAAGAATTCTGATGATGCCGCAACAGGTTGACACCGTCCTGTTTACCTGAGAGTCAAAAGATAAGGCCGGGTCGATTTGGACACCCAGGTTCCTAGCAACAGAAGTAGGGCGAGGACAATCTCCCAGGGACAGAGGCCACCATTCATTAGACCAAAGATCCTGGCTCCCACCAAAGACCATGATTTCGGTCTTATCGCCGTTCAGTTTTAGAAAATTACGAACCATCCAGTTTGCGACTGCTTCCATACAGGCTCTAAACTTAGGGGCAATCTCACTGGCCGGCTGGGTGATAGATACCAGGATCTGGGTGTCATCGACGTATGATAACACATCCAGACCAAAGGATCTTATCACCTTTCCTAAAAAAGCTATAAAACGATTTTCCCTACCTGTGATTGCATCATCTTTTCTTTATTTTTTTATTTTTCTTTAACTGTCTTTGCCTGTGGTTTACAGTTTAAAATTGTAGTTTTAACCTGCCCGTGATTGCATAATTTATCACCTGTTTTTTGTGTTTAAACTTGTGGTTTTTCCTGCCTGTTACTGCTTCCATTTAACCTGTTGAATTGTGGGATTTACAGTCCAAACTTTGTAGTTTTTCCCTTTCATTCCCCGTGACTATCCGTTTTTCCCTCCAAATTTCTCCTTTGCTCTGTGCTAAGACCTGTATGTCAAGCAGTGCACCCCCAGCCACCATTTTGTGTTAACAAGTCAGTAAACCCACCCCCCCCCCTTCCCCAGCAACAGGGATATTCTACATCAGAGGGTGCTCTGAGACAGCAGTAATCTGCTGTGAGCTGTTTAAACTATGTTTAATAGGGACTGTGCGCTTCGTTTTTTGGCTAGGAGAGGGAGTAAAGTTTTATACAAACAGTATTGTTAGAGTAAAAGTTTGTTAGGCCCTTACCTGCAGAAGTCCCAAGTGTGGATTGAGCCTGTCTGTCTCCTAGGAGATTTCTGAATAGAGGAGCTGCTTCCAACTCCCTGGCCAGCAAACCTTGTCTGAGGTATCTGGGACCTTATATGGTCTGTTCTTGTTTAGGACATGTGTACACTTATTTGTGGTTGTACCTAGTGTTTCTATTGGATTAGGGTTAGTGTCCTCATTGGTTGGGTATTTGAGGGTTCTGATTGGTTTCTGGGTCTGTGCTTCAATCAATGTAGGGTTGGGACTAGGGCTAGGGCTAGGACTTTCATTGGAAGTAGCAATTAGGGCTTCTGGTGTGATTGGTTGCTGGACTAGGTGTGGGATTAAGAGTAGGGTTAGACTTTCTATAGGAAGTAGGTACTAGGGCTTCCTGTGCCATTGGTTGCTTGGACTTGGGTTGGGACTACTGGTAGCGGTAGGGCATCTATTGGACATAGAGATCAGGGTTTTTGAAACTTCTTGGGGACTAGGGCTAACATTAGCTGTAAGGTCCTGGTCTCCTATTGGTTCTAGATTTTAGGGATAGTGTTGTGATTGGATAATGTTTAGGCTAGGGTTCCCATTGGCTGAAGGGGTCACCTGATTACTAGGGCTAGAAAAGGCCAAGGCCCAGGGCGTTTCAGCCCGGGCGTCAAAGCTAAGGGCAGGGACGACAAGGACAGTTGCCTGTTTGAGCCTAATCGAGAATCAATATAGAAATGTACCTATCTTTGTGTATTGCTTTGTATAAACATGTAGAATAATGTTATAAAAAATATATGCATATCGTATGCACTACACTATTTCTCATCCTGTGCCTCTATCAATATTTTTAATCTACATATACTTACCTCCTTTATGCAACTATATACTTTCAATGTACTTATGGATCTATATATTTATCACTATCTTCTAATTTAGCATTTCCAATACACTACCCTATTTCACAGCCTATACTTCTCTCAATATATCTTCTAGCCCAACTTTGACTCATATCAAACTACTCTTTCCAGTGCAGTACCCTATCTCTCACCGTATACATCTATCATTATATCCTCTACATCCACTTTCTCATTGATCCCAAACCCCATACCACTACTATGACCCCCAAAATAACCCTTTCTAGACTCTCTCCTACTCTATCCCTCCTTGCATCATCTGCCACCTTTTACTGTACCGATCCCCCCCCAAACCAACCTTTCTAAACTCTTCCCTCTAACTTTTTCCCTCCAAAAATCCTTTACTCATCCAAAAGCCTCCTCCTACTGCAATGACCTTAAAAAAATAAATCCTTCACTCTTCTATCCCTCCACTATCCTTTCCAATCAAAATAAAACTAACATGTTCACTTTTCAAATTCCATATTCCACTATACTAATTCACCATTAATCCTTTATCGGTTTCAGAGTAGCACGCTACTCGTCAATAAAGCGCTTCAACACCCCATCCGAGTTAGAAGCACTATATAAATGCAAACCTTTTACCCTTTTCTACCCATCCCCAACCTTTCTCAATCTAAATAACTGACTAACATATCCACAACTCAAATTACATTATATTTCACTGCACTCATTTTCAACACTAATCCTGTATGGGTTCCGAAGTAGCGTGCTACTCGCCTGAAAAGCGATTCAACATCCATCAGGGGTAACAGGTGCTATATGAATTTAAACCTTTCTTTCCCTTCTATCTGTCCGCTATCCTTCTCACTCCAAATAACTGACTAATTTCCACTACTCAAATTACTTGCGTATTTCTCCATATTAATCATCACTAATTCTGTATGGGTTTCCGGAGTAGCGTGCTTCAACACCCCATCAGGGGTAACAAGCGCTATATAAATAAAAACCTTTTTTCCTCTTCTACCCTTCTGCTATCCTTCCAAATCCAAATAACTTATTAACATTTCCACCACTCAAAATTTACTTGCATGTTTCACTATACTAAATCAACACTTATCCTCTATGGATCCCAGAGTAGCTTGCTACTCGCTGAAAAAAATGCTTTGACGCCTCATCAGCAGTAGTAAGCGCTATACAAATGCAATTACAATAAGTGCATGTTCTTGTCACCTCACCGAGAAAGGGACTGCATTTCATGGATGTTTGCAAATGAGAACAGTGAACTCGTGCCTGGCATAGTGAACCCAGTTTCACCTGATCCCCAGGGACAGCGACCTGCTCAAGAGAGGAATGATGATTCTACACATAGGGAGTGGAGCGAACACAGAAGAGCCACCAAGAAGTGCAAAATAAAAAAGGTTGACACGAAAGATGTCTACTTTTGAGCAGGGGATGATGACTCAGTGGAGTAATGTGTACAGTGCTATCTGTAGCGAGCCCGCAGAAATGAGTTTGTTACGATCGCCATTAGAACCACACGAATACAGTAGATCTTAAACTGAGAAAGTAGAATTTGGGGTTTTAAGGTGGAAGTGGTAGCCATATCTGAGCAATGTCATGTCGATTTTAATTCTTAGATGTAGATGTTGTCTCTGAATACATGCAAGAAAAAACAATTTATTTTAAATACGAGAGCATTGTGACATTTGGCATCTGAATTTGATATCCCTGTAGTTTCAGAGCAATCAATACAGTATATATGATGATCTGAAAGAGACACGTTAGTGATAGATTCCTTACCTTAGAATATCCCCAGGCGTCAGACTGGATCCGTAAATTTTTGCGTAGCAGTACCCTTGCGCGTCGGTAGGCGTCGCCTGCGGCTCCGCGTCAGTCGTCGGTGTGAGAAGTTGGCCTGATACTAGTTCTAGTGATCACCTTGTATCAGTCCAAACAACCCTTATGGTGATTGGTTGTAAAGTCAATCTTATAGACTAGCTATCCTAATGGTAGCATGGACAAAGCAGTCTTAGGCTAAACTCTTTTGGCATGTTAAGCCAGCTGTTTTTCCACATATAACCCCTTGAATACCAAATGAAAGGACACCACACAGGTAGGTATGAAAATAAACAAGATATTTATTAACTGACATACACCTCTGAACTCTTTGAGGTCAGAGGGCTAAGCACATGACAAGACTCTTAAGAAAAATATGTTTAAGTTACACGAATTACAATGTTGCCCTAGGGGCGCAACAAACCATATACTAAACAAGTGGTATAAGGAAGTCGATAGAAGGAATGGAGCTGTCCAGAGGCTGTAGGATCGCTGGGACTACACTATCCTAACTTTAGGTAAGTAATAGGAGGCTCACGGAACGCGTGTGCAGAGTGAGATGAGATGCGTAACAACGTCTATGGACAGTACAGTTTACGAAAAAGGTGAGTACAGACAGTTCTGACTAGTTAGGACTAAAACGACTGGAAATCTGGACACTAGGAGAGTCAATCTACCCTTGAGCACCGAAATGCTCTTGTTACCTCACCCACGTGCTGCGGGTGCATAGGTGTCAAAGTGTGTCGGGTTTCCGCGTTGAAGTCTATGGAGCCTTGAAGAAAGATGCTGCAGGCGACCAGGAGGAAGCTGTCCGGAGTGATCCAAGGGTGAATCAAGGAACATGGAGATCTGAAAGCAGAGGGGACAGTGTTCAGTCACTAGCCAGTGACTGGAGTGGAACCAGGAAGGAACCAGATGCTGTCGTCGCGATCAGGTGAAGAGTCGACGCTTGACTCTGCAGCCATGTGGACCAGGAGGCAATTTCGACGACCAGGATGGAGGCACGAGCTGTCCCACGCAGGCTCTGGCTGTCGGCGGTGTTGGTTCTGGATTCAGCGTCAACAGGCCTTGGCAAAGGCAACCCACGTGGTGGATGGAAAAGGCATCTGGTGCGGACCAGGAGGGTCCGGGGTGCTTCTCCTTTGCAGGGAAGCAAGGGCCAGTCTGGAGCAACCAGACCAGCAGTGAAGTTTTCAAGGATCGTCGTCTGGGAGGCCACTAGCCAGCCGGCAAGTGACCAGACAAAGCGTCGAGCAGCAATCAAGCAAAAGGGCCCCACGCAGATCTCGTGGATGCTGGAGGGCTGATCTTCTGTGCAGGGGCTGCTCAGGGCTGGGGCTTCTCAATCCCCAAAGCACATCGTCGAGGATACCTCAGAAGTCGTGCTGGAAGCGAAGTGCAGTTTCTTCAAGATGGCCGGTCCCACGTGTCTCGTCGCACCCACGGATCTCAGCTGTGCTGCAGATGTAGGTAGAGGTCGGAGAGGTCTGGGAATCCGGGTCTCGTCGGGCTCTGAAGTCTGGATCCACTCGGGAAGATGACAAAGTGAACCGCTGGAACGCTTGATGGTGCCTGCTTGTGCAGGGTTGGACACTCCTTACACACAAGGGAGATGTCTTCAGTCTTCTGTGGAGCAGAAGTCAAGAGTTTCTTCTTGTAAAATCAATTCAGGATACTCTAATTTGGAATGGGACCAGCTCCTACCTTTACACAAAATACTGTCTGGGATAATGCTAGCACCTCCCAAGGCAGGAAACCCTTTGTCCAGGCCTCCCTAAGCTGGAAGGACTCCCAGCAGCAGGAGGTCAGACTTGTGTCTGTGGTGGCAGCATCCATTTTGTGATGCTGAGGCTCGAGTTAACTTTAACCGGGGTTCACAGTTACATACATGTCGTGTCCCTCTAGAAGGGTGGAATGCTAACCCCATCGCCAGAATTGGCGAGGGGGTAGTATTCCAATTCGTATGACACCTTACTCGACATGTTTTGATAATGCTATGCCAAAGTTAACAATAACCGCGAGGTTATAATGCACTTAAGAGTATATGGTATAGCGTTATCATGGAAACAGCTAAAGGACTTGGTTCCGAATGCTGCAGACAGGCTCAGCTCATGCCAAAGCACTATCTCACATAATTCCAAGCCCTCTGCCTCCAGGAGTGTTAAGGCCTGCCATAGGAGTGACTTATAGGAGTATATGTGTCCATTTTAGGTTTAGATATAGGTATACTATATCTAAAGCAAAGGATGATTACACCACCTTGCCCCAGCTGATTGATCAGCCAGTTGTGTCAGATTTGGATGGCCAGCCAGGGGTGGCATAATACATGCTGCAGCCCCTGGTAGGCCTTGGGTTTGCTTATGCCCTGGGTACCTATGGTACACTGTACAAGGACTTACAAGAGTGACCCAATACCAATTGGTAAATGCACCTAAAGTACATGGATGTCAATTTAGAGAGAGAACAGCTAGGCTGTGGGTCTGATTAGCAGGCCCACAGCCAGGGAAAGCCGTAAACCAGGGAAGCAAAAAGCAAAAATCTGGGGTGACCATAAGATTGCAGACCCTACTCTCCTACAGTCTGCGTCGTGGGCGCCGTGATGACGTCGTCGAAGTACTTAGACGCCGCCTCCGCATGCTGACATCAGTTCTACTTTTTTCCGCGCCAGCAAGCGCAGATCTGGAAAAAGCAGTACTTCTAGTCACTTTTTGGCTAACTTTTTGGATCATTTTGATCATCTTTTCGAAGTCGAACGACTCCGATCGGTGCCTGGATTTAAGCACTGCGAGGATTGCCACCGCACGATGTTGATCTCGGATCCTCACCATCGGTGTCTTCTCTGTCTCGGCGTCGACCACGACGACAAGACCTGCCCCGACTGCCGGGCCCTGTCTTCGAAAGCCAGGCGGGAGCGGTCCCGCAGGCGCGAGAGGTCCCGGTACCAAGAGAGGTCAAGGGACAGGTCGCGGGGTCAGAGCCACCACAGGCCCGAGAGTCTGCACCACTCCTCCGGGTCGAAGTCGTCGTCAGTTAAGAAACACAAGAAGTCGAAGAGGCGTCATCGCCCGGCACCGCAGGTCCCCACTGGACCCGCTTCGGGATCCAGGTCGTTGCCGGTGGACCTTACGACCCCCCCCCCCACCGGCATCGGTCCGTCAGGTGTCACCTCCGGCGCCGTTTTTGGGCGGCGCCGTCCCTGATGCCTCCCTAGCTCCGGCGTCGGAACGGCGCCGCTGGGCGCCGCTTGGGAAGTTTAACTTCTATGAACCGGCCTCATCATTTGACGACCCTTACTATCAGAGGATGGGTGACGAGGAGTATTGAGAGGGGTCTGAGGACCCTCTGACCCGAAAGTGTCAGTCTCAAGAGAACTGGACAGGTGGACTTGGAGATGCCAGTGGTCTGGACACCTCACCAGACACTGGTTTTGTCTCACCTCCTACTGTGGCTTCGGAGGAGGGGGCAACCTACAGTGTTGTGTTGATGAGGGCAGCCAAGGCCTTGGGCCTTGAGCTCCCCGTCGC